>NC_089686.1:50452070-51135820 GCF_031753505.1 Anomalospiza imberbis | reverse complement strand
CGGTATGATTTTTACCATCTAAAAATCCCAGGGTTGTGGCTACTATCCAATTCTCCCCTTGATTTACGAGGCTTTGCCATATAGAGTTTTTCTTTGAGGAGTTTTCTTCTTTAGAGGTCTCTGGCAGCAGTGGAGGTATTCATAGTTATTACTGCGTAGAGAAGGCAGGATTTCAGGATTACCCCTCCCAGAAGTCCTGGTACATCGCAAGGAGGATACTTGCTACCTTGTAGATAGGAGCCCCTTGCTTTTGCATCCCTGAAGGCCACTTGGGAAGCTGGGCCATGGCCACTGGCCTCAGGGGCAGCTGCCCACTCTTTCAGCTTGGGCCTTAGGGCTGCGTGCCAGCCCCAGTGTGACACAAGGATTGTCCCAGTGGTATGATAACTGCGGATTTGTGTTTCCACTCCGGGTTTGCGAGCAAAAAGCTTCCTTGGCAAGCATGCTCTGTGGTGCAGAGAAGTAGTAGAGACTCAATAATACTTTTCTGTGGGTCTTCATGGATATCATTGAGGATAAAGGGGCAGACTGAAAAAATAACAATAATAATGTTTCTGATTTGATGTGTTGTGGCATCACGTCAAGTTATGTCAGGGAGGTAACAGCATTTTGTATGTTTGAAGTGACATAATATAACTTGACTGATGCAACATGACTTGATATTAGAAAATACTGGTTCACAGTGGAACTCTGGCAGGTATCTTCCCCGAACAAATGTTAGCAACTGAGAGAAGAGGGATGAGAGGGGTGGGAGAGAGAAAGGTTGAGAGAAGAACTTCAAGGCTCTCATTTTAGTCAGTTCCACTGTGTAAATCACAGCAGAATTTGCTGTGGGCAAGCCAACCTACGCACTGTGCAGCGCATTTATATATTTCAAGATAATGAGAGTTAAGATATTTCTGAAATACGTAAATGTTTTGATCGCAAAGACCAGATTTCTGCTTAAAAAAAGTAAACTAACATCAGGTAGCATGATTAATTCCAACAGATTGTGTTAATTGTAGTTGACTTAAATTGCTGTACAAATGTGTTGGGGGTTAGAAAACTTTTTTTTAATTGTTGGTGTGTGAAATGAGTAAGTAGATAAAGTGTTTAAAAAAATCTGTTTGCACAGGGAGTAATTCAGCCTCTGTGACATGATGGAGCAGTAAAGGAATAAAATGTACATTGATCTGGCACTGCATATTTTTTCATGAGGGCATTTTGTCTGCTAGTTTGCTCTGCTGAAGAAGTCAGCTGTGACAGACAATGGCTAACTTCATTTTTATCAAAACCTTGCCTTTCTTGCAGTTACCAAATAGTGGAATTTGAAATGCACCATATATTTGGGGGTAAGTCTGTCCTTTTTGAAGATGGCAGGTTGAAAAGTACACAGACAGAAAGATGGAACATTTTTGGAGTTCACCATTTTCTGATGGAGGCCAGTAGTATATGGAAGTGGTAAAGTGCCTCAAATCTAAAAAAGGCTGTGGTTTTGTTAGTTTTTGCTTGGATCCTTTTAACTATTATACTTTAATCTTTGGGATAAAGTCCTCCTCCTTTCTAGCTTGTGACACTTCCTAAAAGAAAGTGATTATTTATGGTAGTTTCACTCTTACGCTAAAATACATATTCAACACTTGCAAACTAGTATCACTAGGAAACAGGAGTTGTTGGAAGCACTAGATGAAAACAGCTCAAAGTAAACCAATACATTTAACGTCAGATATTCTCAAGGACTGTTAAGATTAAGTATTGTGAATGAAGGGGGAAGGAAAAGCCACTTCAGCTGGCGATAAGGAATCTAATTAAAAATCGGTATTAAGGACCTATAACTTGATCCTGCTATCATGCTCTTTAGAGTAGCGTTGTATCAGTTGTAAAGGGGAGGAAGAAGTATCATTAAAGCAGAAATGAAATGTTTTCTCAGATTAAAAGACTGAGATGAGTCAAAGGGTGCTGTTGATCTTGGTAGCGAAGTGTCTGATCCTGCAATCCTTGCGAGAGCCATTGGAGACAACAGATGACTTGTCTGAAAAAGGAATGAGAGCTGCAGGATGTAGGATAAAAGATGTGGGCCCCCAACTTGTCACTTTATATTTGAGCATTGATGGCATTTCTGAAAAGTGGAGCAAACCTGTTAAGGTTTTGTATCGTGTTTGATTAGGTAAATTCATTTTAATGTCGACCTAGTGAAAATGGAGCTGTGTTCTCCGGAGTACACCCTGAAACTAATACCAATGTGTGAAAACAAACCCAAAATGTTTGTGCAGAAAATTAGTATCAAGTTTTAGGCCACCAGAGACGTGTGAAATGCAGCTGGGAGCAGCGGGGCTGGCGTAACTCAGCCGGCATCAGCTGCGGAGAATTGAGAGCCTCTGACCTGCCCGAGCTGCTGCGTGGCGCCAGACACAATCCCCGCTCGCAGGGAGCAGGCCCGGAGTATCTCCCGCGCCCCGGCCCCGCAGAGCACAAAGCGGCGGCGGCGCAGGTGGCCCCGCGGCCGGCGGCACCTGGGCGGGGGCCGGGCGGGCTGCAGGTGGTGCTGCTGAGCCGGGAAGCCGCGCTCCGCCAGGAAATCCCGGCAGGAGCTCCGGAGGGGGCCCTGGGAAACGCGTGCATTTATTCAACTCAAGTGTGTAAGGCTCACCAATTGAGAGACAGAGGCAGCACTAGTCGGGCTTAGGTATTCTAACCTCTCTGAATGTAATTTCGGATTTAGATTCAGCTTAAATCCAAAGGGAAAACACTTTATAAGGCTGAAAGCTGTGTAGTTGCAACAGCCAGGGTTATGAGCTATCAAAGGCAATTACATTAAAATAGATTATACTGTGTAAATTGAGTAATTTAGAAGGTGAGAACCAAAGAAACAGCTCTGATCCCCCTTCTTCCTAAATTGCAGTTTTAGTTCCTTGCAGTTCTGAGACACAAAAGTAGGTGAGACTGCTTTTGTATCTGCAAAGTGCTTTATTTCTGAGTGTAATTCTAACTGAGTGCAATCTAGGTTAAAAGCTGGACAACTGGGTAATTAGAGCTCACTTGCTGCTAAAGGACGATCAGCTGTACCGTAGCTCATTTGTGTTCCCAGAGACTTGCTCTTCTCTCCCCTGAGCGGAGGCTGCTGGAGAAGAAGCATCTGTGTCCGGACTTTTCTTTATTGCGGAGATGATGGTTCTGGACAAGGAGGACGGTAGGTGGGCTAAGATTGTGTAAGCCTGTGCTCGGTCTCTTCTGTGTGCTGCTAATGTAGAGATAAATAGTTTTGAAACAGATGTGCGCTGTGCGTTTCAGAGTGTTCTGCTCTGAGCTGCTGATGTTTTTCTCTTGTGTAGTTAAAAGCATGCTTGCTCTTTTTTTTTTTTTTTTTTTAATCTCATCTCTGACATGATCAGACAGCCAAGAAGGGTTTACTCCGGGCTCTGTTTGCTGAAGGACATAGCAGAAACAGCTTGATTTTTTTTCTTTTAAATATCTATGTAGATTTTTCTTTCTGTAAGTTACTCTAATATATCCATTTTAGCCTGTTTCTTTTAACAGCTTTTATTTTAAATCTAATTTTGAGATTTTTTTTCTTTCCCTTTCATTTGCATGCCATTTAGGTCTCCTTAATGTGCGCCTTTAATATCTGTTTCTCACAGCTTTTCTTCATAGCTATAAACATAATGACAATGGGCTAATAAGCCTCTGTGGCAAAAAAAAAAAAAAGCGTCGGTTTATGCTAAGAATATAGTCCCTTCTATAGCAGAAGTGGAGATTAATTTGGGATGTAATTTCATGAATGAAGCTGAAGGAGAGCTTGACTGATTTTAGGACATCACATATGCTTATTTTTTTAAGCTGACTAGTCCTTATCAAGGATGCTTAAGGACAACAAATTGATGTGAGGAATATCAGTGTTAGTTAGCAGCCTGAATGAACTGATGCTATCTTTTGCATGTTGCCTGCCAGGGTGTGCAACTTAACTGCTCATTCATAAGTAGTTTCTGGGATGAAGGTGTTAAATTCAATCACAACTTTTTAATAAGGTTGGGTATTTTTTGGTTTTTTTTTTTGCTGAGGCTGTTTTGTGGCTTAGGTCTTCCCTCATAGCTTGTACACTGAAAGTAAGGATTAAAACTGAGGCAGAGCAGAAGGCTTCTGCGGCCATCCACATGGACTTCCATCCATGGCGCCGCCTTTTGCCAAGGACCTCCACCTTGGTGGCACTTCGTGCGTGGAAAGTGGGAACTGCATCTTAAATTTTAACAGGCATTTCTACCTGTTATCTCCTTATTTCATTCCACCTGTATAAATGGATAAAGTGGACCATGTAATGGATTTCCCTGATCTTTTAAAATTTATTTCAGGAACCTCTTTAAGTGTTAAAAAAAAAAGGTCATAGGCTGTTGCCATTTGAAAATAAGAGAAATTACTGAATATTTGTAAGACTGTAGACAGGAAATAGCTTTTCACAGGGAGCAAAAGATCTTGGAGAAATTGGAAGTTGGGCATTTTAGCAGTAGCATTGATTTTACTTGAATATATATATTGCTTTTTAAAATATTTATGAGAAAAATAACTTGTAATTCAAAGTCACTTTCCTGTGTCAAAGTCATGCTAACTGTGTTTTGTGACTAGTACTGAAAGCTACTCAGTGCTATTAAGTTGAAATTATATGATTTTTATTCTACAACCCATATCTCTCTTCTAGTATTTTACAACTGAATTAGTACTGCACTGGAAAATAATTAGGAGGGCCTGACTATTGAAAGACCAGAAGTCTTCTACTAAAGTTTCTCTTCCCTCTCTCCTTTCCTTGCCTCCCAAAAAAGGGAGTATTTTAGACCTAGTATTTTGAGGTCTTACCTCATTATAAGTTGGATTTCTAAAATTCTCCCTCTGGTATGTTCATGTATGTAGAATTTGTATCTAGTTTCTGGGATGGCATGTGAGGTTTTGTATCATTAAGCACTTGGGATAATAAAAACAATGTGGGCTTTTCACAAAGACTTGACACCTTTAAAATACAAGACCGAGCAGAAATGCATCATTATGAGTGCCCCTTGTATGCAGATTCAATGAGATTTGGACTAAGAGTTGACCAATGTGAGATCAAAGTCCCTGTATAAGTTGTCATGCGCTTCTGAATTTATTCTGTGCTAATTAAGTTGGCATCTGAAAACTGTGAAATAATCTTATGTGTGGGGAGAAAAAAACCTAAATCATGGGCTTTTTTTCTGTTAAGATATTGTAAGTTCCTTTGTTAACATAGTAGAACTTGGAAAAAAAAAGAGTAGATGTGCAGCATCTGTTACACATCTTCTAGATTAGCTTTGCAGTTGACTGGCCTGTGGATAAGACACGCTAAGTGCTTGAGTATTGCTTATGCTGGGAAAACAAATGAAGCTAACAGGGTTTCAAAGGCTTTGAAGCAGTGTCACTCTCAGAGGTGTTCAGTTGTTTTCTTCGGCAATATAAGTTGAAGCAAGCTAGTTTACTTTATTAGAGGCATAAGGCTACTCTTGTAACCTTCCTCTAAGATGAATTTGGCTGACTGACCTTATTTCTTGCTGGACCACACGTGTTGTGCTGGGTTTGGGTTTTTTGGGGTTTTTTTCCCCGCCTTAGGATTCATCTCTTATAAGGGGCAGCAGCATTTTCTGTATTTTGTTAAATCTCCCTTTTCAATTTGTGCCTCCATACAGAACTATGCTGTGCTATGATGGAGCAATGCAAATTAAGTAGAATACCCCAAATTAATTCTTCACATTGGCGGCAGTATGATTGCTTGCATGGAATCAATAATGCATCATAGAGGGATCAAATTTTGAAGTATACTGTGTGAATAATGCTTGACACAAAACAAAAATTCAGTCATCATAATAGCAATTAGGAAAAAGCTGCAGCTTATCCCAGCTGTAATTTCTGCTAACAATGAAGCACAGCCTGGTAATCAGCATGTATGGTATGAAATGCACTAATAGAAATCACGGCTCTTTGTTAGGTGTGTGGGGGGGGTGAAAGTTTCCTTTTCAGCTAACTTGTGCTGTGTTAACTAGACATGGCATCCTTCAACAAAATTGTGGAGTGTGTGTGCACTTGTAAAAACACTGATCAGCTGCGTGTTCATCCCGATGTTTGCATAGACAGGAGCCCCCCAAATCACGGGTCCTTTGTGTTTTTGAGCAGAACTCTGATTAAATAGATCACAAGAGTAGGCTGAATAAAATATCAGAGGACTCCATTAAACATGTACCTTGGTTTTATATAGAAAGAAAATCTCATAGTTTCTTTAAAAATGAAAAGAAAAACATGGATACTCAGTGGTTGTGTGCATTGGGGTTGGAGAATGGGTCTAAGGTTGATGGGAGGTATTTAGGGCAATGAATATTAGGTAATTGGAAACTGGATTAGTAGCAGCAGTTGGGTTCCCTGTTGTGTGAGAGCCCAACTTGCCCCACACAGAAGGTAAAAAACCACAGCATTTGGAATTGGAAAAGCAGATAAATGGATTGTATAATGTCAGTGACAGGACTTGCACCACAGCACCCTGGCCAGGACAGCAGGGCTGTGGGCTGGCTTCACAAGGGACTGTGCTAGCTGCCATATGGAGGTACCTATAGATAGGTAGATGGATATGGAGAGAGACCTATCTCCAGCAACACAGGTCCAGGCAATCCTGTTCTGCAGATAAAAATCATGATGCACACAAGAATACAGCAGGCACAAATTGTGCCACGCAGGAAGAAGAGCTGTTCTGTGTGCTGCTGGTGTCTTTTGTTTTCCTTGGAGTGTACCTTTCTCAGGTGTGCCTATTGAGGAGTCATGCAGAGAGAGAAAGGGAGATGGCAAGGTGTCTTTTCCTCGTGTGACATGGAATTTAACTTTTCTGTTGCCTAATGTTCCTGAAGCTCTCTCTCTTTTTCCCTTTTATCTCCTGTGCCACTCTACCTTGGATCTTCTCCGTGGTCCACCGGTGTCTAGATTACCATGTATAAAGAATCCATCCACATCTTCCCAGACATCAGCTTATTCAAAAGCTGACCTATGAAGGTTACCAAAGATCTTATTTTTGCTTATTTAGCTGAGTTACTTGTTGGTGTTTTGAGGGACTGATCTTCACACATATGGTTTTGGTGTGATTTTAGAGGTTTGGTCTGGCTTTAGTTCATAACACAGTGTTCTTTTGTGACTCAGAAGTACAGCAGTGGATTAATATAGTCATGAAGAGGACATAGAAAGTTGTCAAAGAAGTATTCTAAATAAAATTGCAGCACATTTGGCAGCAGAACATGAGACTTGGTTTGGCCATAAAGGACCAAAAAAACATTTGGACTGTTTCTCCAAAGCTGACCAAGTGTGAAGCTAGAGGTAGTTCTTCCTGGGGATGCCCTCTGCCCCTGAAATGGCAAATATGGAAGCATGGCAGAAACATGGGGTAGTAAAGTATTTGCCTAAACCTATACAAGAAGTGGAGGCTACTGTAGTTGGAACACTGATAACCCAGATATCCATTTAAAGAAATCTGATCCTATGGGAAGGAGTGAAAAGAGGTAGCAGGCCTAAGGGGAGCAAACTGCTTTGTACAGGAGTATGGCAGGTGATCAAATAGTTCCTAGTGTTTGTTCAGATTAGATAGCTGAAGGATCTGGGTAGGATGTCATCATATGTCATTCCCAGATGCTGTTGACATACAGTAATTGCCTAGTTGACGTAACAAGTGTTGAAACAGTGTGAGGACATTTTCCAGCTTGGGTAATAGGGCAAAGGAAGCAGCTTGTTCTTGGAAATCAGTTTGCTCTAATTTTGGTTTAATGCAGTAGAAAGTGTACTTGATACCCTGGCAGCAGAACATAATTTGTCTTCTTTGGAGTTAGTGTTAAATTTTATTATCTTTAATAAATACAATGTAAACATGTCAGCCTGTTTGTCCTAGCCGTTCCAAAAATGCTCTCTTATGGTATAATCTTTGGAAAAATTCCTTTTAAGAGGAGTGCATTATTAATAAAGTAATCCATTAGGTCTGGTGATAAAGGGTCACAGCAGAGTCTGAAATACATTTCTTAAATGGTTAAGAAATTTATCATGGTTGGAGGATTAATTGATTTCATTTGGAAGCTTTCTTAAGGTTTTCAGGCATTGTGTTTAAAGATGGTTTTATTGTCTTTGGAAATGTGCTTTTCTGCTCAAAGTTTTGCTTTGCTGTCATTAGCATAAATATTTCTGCTAAAGGCAGATTGTTCTTTTAGCATTATGACTGCATCTATGAGGAGTCCTACTTAGGTAAAGAATATGAAAGTTTATGGCAAATAAGGTATTTTACTTGAAATCAATTCAAAATCAGAATAATGGTATCAAGCATTTAGTGTTGCAGTACAAGAATAAAGAAGGCAATGCAGATGCTGCTAAATGCTGAGCTATAAAACTCGAATGGGTCTATATCTTAAAAATTGGACAGAATTGTCATCATTTAGAATACCTAGACATAGTTTTAAACTGTATAGAAATCACTGCCCCCAACTTCAATAAAGTGTGTAACTGTTGCCAGGGAATGATTTATTCAGTGAATGTAGCTCCTATTCACTGAAGACTTGGGCGTGGAGGGAAGGGCATTTTGAAATGAAAGTTGTTCACTATTAGATTAACATAATTAAACCTATCTGAGAAGAATTCACCACAGCTACTGTTTTTTTAGTTCTCTGTGTGTGTGTGTTTTCTCTGTCCTCCAATGGGATGGCTTCCAAGCCCAAGTTTCCAAGCATGCTGTGGGGTGCTATCCATGCAAACAGATGCTCAACTCTCCAGTGAACGTTCTTGCAAACTACTTTCTTCTTACATTCCATGCTGAAGCAGATAATGGGTGCTCGTGTCCAAATTTAGAGGGTTTTAAGTTTCATTGAACATTTTCAAATTCTTTGCACCAATGTTCAGAATTCCTTGTGTGCTAATCAAAATCTGAAAGGGTGATTTGGGCAGTGAAAGTATTATTTGTCTTCTTTTTAAAAATTTATATCAACAGTTCTAGTTTCTCTTAAAGAAAAAGTGGATGATTGTTGCATATTCATGACTGAACTGCAGAGAACTTGGGCCAGAATTAAACAATTAACCCTCTCACCAACATCCATTTGCGTAGAAGCCAGGGATGTTCCTACTTGGTTTATTATGGATCTGAGATATAGAAATGTATTCTGGAGGACTGTGTTTCTATTAAATAAAAAGGCATAATGAGAATGTAACTGGGAAGGAAGACAAAAGCAGCCATGCTTTAAATTGTTAATGATGGTGCCAGTGGCTGCAGCTTTACCACAGCTGTTTAAATTGATCAGCTGGTGAAAATGTTTTGTTTTGGCATTTTCCCTGCATGTGCAATTCTTTCGAAGGGACTTCTGGAAGCTTTTCAAAGGGGAATCATGATCTTTTTTTAAACTAGGCTTAGAGCACCAGAGTTTCCAGTATTTTGGAATCCAATATTTAAGGCTGCAGTTCAGTTTTTCTTTTGTAAAGTTTTTGACTGATGAGCCATTATTTCTCCTAGATTTCCTTTAACACTTTTTTCTCCCTCCACAAATACTACAAATTACTTCCTATCCATAAAAGCTGAGGCAATAGCATACTTCCTAGCTGTTCTTTTTTCTTTTTTTTTTTTCCCCATCTCTATTTTACTGATGCTACAAAGTTTGATCAGAACCCTAGAAAGGGGCTATGTCGATTTGCTATGCATCTTTTGGTCAAGCATCCAGTGTGAAGTTGTTCTATAAAATGTACTTTTTCAGAGAGAACTCACTCCTAATTTCATTCCTAGTTGGCTCTACCTTGCAGCTGAAGTGGGTTAAGCCACATCTCCTTATCGCTTGTATCCTTTCCTTCCGTTCCAGAGAAATGGGTATGCCTTTCAAAAAGATGCCATCTCTTCAAGGCAGGTAGGGAGGAGAAGATTGGACTTTCTGTGTGTTCACAAGTGATGTAATAGAGATGTTTGGGCAGAAGTCTGGCTTGAGCTGGTGAGCCTTGGTTTCTTTTCCGGAGCACCTCCTGCCTTCAGCTCATGAGCAGACCTGCCTGGGACCTTGTGTGAAGCCTTTTCCTGGCATTCCTGGTGGCAGGTGGCTCCTGGACAGGCCATGCCTTAGATGATGTTGAGCAGCCAGGTTTCTGCATTAATGTACTTGCAGTGAGGGTGGGTACTGAACATTATTCAGGATCCATTATATATTTATCCTTATACTCCTTTGTGGAAAATGATTTCTCTAAGTACCCTGTTACGGTTATGAAAGCCTAAATAAGCATCAGTCTCAAACCCTTTGACCTGTCTGCACAGAATGGAGATCTGTTTTGAAAAGGACTCCTTTATATCTGTTTTTACTCCATGCCCTTCCATTCGTTTGCCTATTCAAAGCAATAAAGGGTAAAACCAAAGTAACATAAATTGGTCTGTCTTCCTGAATCCATGTCTCGCTAATGTACTCAGATTAACTCAACTGTAAATTGTCTCCTTTGGATGTCGTGTCTTGCTAAAAGTTTCCTATATGATTCATGATTTGGATTGCTTTTAACAGCTATTGGCTAAGCAATATGGTAAATGTACAAGGTGATGCAATTGGCATTAGTGAGAGGATGCACAGGAGCATGTAATGCAGTCAATACTACATTAACTACTGATGCCCAATTACAGAAACTGGAAGAGTGGCTTTTAGGAGCATTAGGACTTGCAGAAGAGCTGAGATCACCTGCCGCTCCTTGCCTAAAAGCTTCACCCTTTACGCGCTGGGATCAAAGCAAACATTTAGTTGCTATTTTGTCATGTATAACAACGAAGGTATTTCCCCCCCCTCCTTTTTTTTCCAAAAAGTGTCACACTGATGCTTTTAGCACATGTAAAATCCTATCTCTGTATTTCAAGACTCTACTTCCATCTCATGGGACAAGACTTTCTTTGAATAAAAACTCTTTAACCACCTTGGCATTTATTGTTTCTCTGAAGCTCGCTATTTCAGCTAGTTTTTCTTTTAAAGACATACTAAGTGATATTTAGAGTGTCCTATTTCAGTGTGCCAGAGTGGGTTCCCCATTGCTCCCCCCAGCTTCTTTCCCTTTTCTAATCTGTATGTGACTTTTTTGTGACCTCAGCTGGCTCCAAGTGTCTAAAAAGTGTTTTAAAATACAACCAGATACCACATAAAACAGGATATTTGAGCGTGCAACCTTTCTGCAGTCCACATTCAGATTAAGCACACATTGTTTCTACCACTGCTTTTAAACCCATTTGCAGGAGACGGCAAAGGACCGCATCATACTAAAAAACAGTGCATACTTTCAGATTGAGCTGTGTGATCACAGCTTCTAAATCTATTTTTAAAATAATGAGCAATGTTGCTGTTGCATGGCAAAGCTAGCAACCCACAAAGTTCCTCTGGACTTGGAGCAAGATGGGAAATTAGGCAGCTCTAAGAACACTGAAATATTTTAATATAAAAGACAGCTGGCAGGTGGCTTATTGCTCTTGTTGCAGCATTTGTCTTTACTTCCAGCTATGATATCTGGTATATCCTCTGCTTTTAATCCTCAAAGCAGTTTGCAGTACTGAGGAATTTGTGCACCCCAAGTGATCATCTCCTTGAACTCCAACCTGGATGTCTGGGAGATGTGCCTGACCCATTGAGGCATGGGTGGGCTTTGTGTTTTAGCTGTCCCTGGTTTGTTCTTCTCTGCTGGGCCTGGGTCCCACCTTGCCTGCTGTCCCATGCTGGGTTAGGAGGTCATACCTCTGCAGAAGAAGGGAGAGATAACTTCTGGATCACTTGGGAAGGACAGAGTGCTGTTGAAGCAATTGCTCTGCTCAACTGTTTTGGGGGCAGTTTTATTGATCCCCTCTCAATTGGCAATTTTAATTTTGGGGGGTTTTTTAAGCTCTGAGGTCCGGTCCAAGCAATTGCAAATTGTTGAAGAAAAGCCTTCACTGTCTTCCTGCCATAATGATGAGCATTGGTTACGTTCCCCTCCTGCTCCTGCCTTGACTGTGAACGTGGGTCTAGCCCCATCTTCCATTTTCTGGGGACAACAGAAAAAACGGGATAAGGCTGTGCTGTAAAACATCCTGACAGTCTACAGGCATTTCCTCCGTGACCTTTTTTTGGTAGATGGTGCCTTAACTTCTTAGCCAGCAGCTGTGTTGGTTGTACATGTGTTTGCTGCGAAGCCCCCGGAGCCGTGCCCTATAGCGGGCTACAGGGCCGGGCTGTTTGCTGCAGCCGCGGGCAGAGGAGGAGCCTGAGATTTTTAAGTCCGAGTGTTGCTTTCAGGTGCCAATCGATGCTCTTTTGAACGTCTGGGGGAGGAGAGCAGAAGGTGACCTGCTGGTTTTCCCTTTGCACTAATGTGTTTAAAAGGTGGCACCAGCAGCGGGGGTGTGGGGGGAGCTCGGCTGAGCTGTGCCTTCAGCACGCTTGAAACGCAGACAAGTATCCTGAGCTTGATGCACTTTCCAAGCTGTACAAACAATGTTTGAAAAGTCTGAAGTACCCAGCAAGGCAAGTCAAAACGTCCTTGAGCAACTTTGTATTTAGACAATGTTTTTTCTCTTTGCCTTTGATCAGGAGGGAACAGATGTGCCTCCTCTCATGTGTGTGTTTGTGCACACCCCCTGATGTACACGCATTCCTGTCCTTGTGCAGGGCTGCAGTATTTAGGGTATGCTGTTACTCCTCTTTGTTCTTTCTTATTACTGTTATGTTGCTTTTTTTGTTGTTGTTGTTTTTTTTCCAGGGAATCTAAGTTGGAATTTAAAGAGGTTGGACCAAACCAGGTTTTAACTTACTCTCGCTCATTTCCTTATCTCTCTTTAACTTGGATAGAGTGGAAAAAGAATATGTATATAGTAATGCTCCCTTTAAAAAAAAACAAAAGTATGCATATATATAATCGATTCCTTGACTAGTCTTTTGGGGGGGGCAAGTTTTGAGCATTTGGTCTAAGTGGGCTGCTCAGTGAAATTTGTACATTCATAAAATAGCTGATTGAAAAGCAATATTTCAGATAAATACAAGCCAGCGATCTATCAGCAGTTGTAATAAAAGCTGGGCTTCAGGCTGTGATTTTATTTTGAAATAATAAGAATTGCTTTATTCTTTTTACTTGAGTTACCATGGTAATTCTGTCGTGTAGCAGTGTTATATTGATTTAGAAAGTGGACAGTAATATTTCTTTTGTGTTATTCTGTTTCTAGGGGTTGATTTCTAATTTCCACTTGGAGATTACTTTTATAAATTTCTTAAGTCCTTCCACTTTTTTTCTCTAGCAGTGTAATTTTCCTCTCACACATTGCTATTTTCTGAGCTTATTGGTTTGCTCTTATTTTAAATTAAACTTGCTGGTTTCAAATATTGAAATGACATCTTTGTCTGTGTCTGTACTTTGGTTTAGCAAAATATTACAGTCTGCTGTTTTATGCTTAATAATTTAAGGGAAGCTTTATGTCTGCCATCAGTGGTTGTTGGTAACTCATGACTAAACCAACACAGAGCTCAAACCTCTGACATTTTAATATCATGTAATGGTGCTTCCACCCTGCACACTGTTTGGGTTTTTCTTTAATCTGCCTTGTGTGTGTCCTAAAAAGAATGCCAATTAAATTCTGAAGAGATCAGGAGGAGCTTTTAGGTGGAGCTGGGTCTTGGCCACTTTAGGTCTCTGTCACTCTTGAAAGAACCCTTGGTTTTATCTATGGCACAGGTACCATTCCTGGCTACCCATATTTCTCTTGCAATTGAGAAGCTTCAAATTTTCTAGAGGCAGAATTTTGACTTCCAGAAGTGTTTGTACACACTCAATAACTGGTAAAAAGTAACAAACTCCTTTAGCTCTGTACAGGATTGTCGTATAAGATTTTCCCAACTATTCTGATTCTGTGCTACCTTAGCTATGGAGCACTGCTGCTTTAAGAAATGATAGTCTAAACAGGATGTGGCTGTTCCTTGTGGTATCTCTCTCTTTTTTTTTTTTTTTTTTTTTGTTAATAAGAAATAATGGTTCTATTCTGAACCTGGGAGGAGAGGGGAAATGAACCTCAAGCATCACTATCTTCTGAAGTGGTGTTTTAGATCCTCAAACCAAAGCCATGAATTCTGCTTTCGAAGAGGAGTCATTCAGATGAACTTTTAGTACAGAGGGTGGGATATCTACTTTGTGAGCACTAAGGACCGATTTCCTGATGCTATTAATCCACCACTGGTAGGTTTTGTGGTGTAAGTAGCTGGTGGGAGTGGGACTGAAGCCATGTGCTGTTGCCCCTTGATTTCAGTCCTGTGTGACGCTCACAACAGTAAGAAAAGGTGCCCAGGAGCCCCATCTGATCTCTTTGGGGATCACTGGAACATCTACAAGCAAGAATTACTACCAGCTGGAGAGGGCAGAATAGGAGGAAAAGGGTGGCTTGGACAGATGGTGATTGACCTCAAAAGGACTGAGGTGTGAAAGGTAAAAGGTAAATGCAATCCTGGAATGAATTGAACAAGAAATTGCTAATAATACTGAAGAGAGGCACTGGTAGATAATAATAATGCTGAAGAGAGGCACTGGTAGACCTTGTCTGCTATGAGTAACTTGCAGATCCCTCAAACTAAGGGACAGTAAATCCATGTGGAAGTAGGGGCAGAGAGGATGCTCATGAAGAGAAATCTGTGCTTCAACTCATCTGCCTTTGCAAAATGAAGGGTAACTGGTCTGGATAAGCTCTCTGAGAGGGGAAGCACCAGGGACGAAGGAAAAGTGGATTTTTTTTTGCCCCAAAACATTAGAACAAGTAGTTGGAAATGGCTAAGAATGTTTCTAGGCTAGCAATTTAAAAGCTGCTCGGCTTCTGGTCTCTTAGATCTGCTTTCCTCAGAGGGTAGTGGAGGCATGAAGCTGACTTGCTTGCGTTAGAGAAAGGGATGGTGCAATAGCCTCTGGCTGCAGGAGCTGGGACTCACTAGTCCTTCTCATCAGTTCATGTTGAGGCATTTGTGTCACAGCCTGTGAAGCTCTGTCAATGCTTCCATAAAACCCCTGTATTTTCATGAACATTCATTTATGGCAAAAGTCTGCACGTAAGATCCTGCCTGAGGTTACCTTTTTCTTCCCTATGAAAATTTTATAAACCTGTCACTTGGCTGGTAATTTTAGTTTTCTGTGAAAGTGAAATAGAAGGGGGGCCTTGATGGGGAAGCATAGAGGTTATAGTGTCCTTTTCTTCCTCAATGCTCCCTTTAAAAATAAATAAATAAGTAAGTAAAAAGGCACAAGCTACAATCTTATGGGTGAACTCCTTGATGAGAATGGCAAAAGCCATGTCTGCAGGTTCTGAACTTCTTTTCAGTGATGTGATTTGGTTTGATCTGTGTGTGAAAACGCATAAGCAGCTGCTGCTCCCAGTAGTCTCCCCTAGCTTTTCTGTGTGCAGGTGTTGCCTGTGCTGTTCAGCTTGAGAGCAGTGATCCACAAACTTTAAACCCTTCAAATGGGTCCTGACCTGTGAGGCTGTAATGGCCCTCGGAGCCTTTATGGCCCATCAGATGATGTCTGTTACACATTAGTCTGTAATAGCTCCAGAATAAATAACTTCATTTTTAATTTTTTTTAAAATCAGTAATTATATCTCTCCACAACAGAGTGCAGTGTCTCCTCATGCTAAAGCACAGTTTTAAAGTAATTCAACAAGAGACTGTTTAATGTCTCTGACAGTCTTGGTGCTGAGCACAGGTCCTCTGGTTTTTTTCTTCAGCATTTTCTTTCTTGTTCTGTATTCGTATTGCAGCAAATCCATGCTACCAGGAGCTGGCATCTCACTCCAGATTCTCTGTGATGTGATAAACAAATACCTCATATTTTGGGTCTTCTCAAAATAATGATCTTGTCTTTCTCCATCACAGTTGCTTTTCAGGACGAGCTATCTTCCTAAGAGACAATTTGCAATCTTCTTAGTAGGGCTCTATGCTCAAGAGAGTAATCTTGCTATGGTGGGAAAAAGGACCAGATGATTTAATGGACTTGTTTTGTAATCATTGCATTCTGTATCTGATCTTTTTGTGGGATGCAGTGCTGCCTGCATCCTATGTTGGGGTTTGGGTTCACTACCCCCTACCTTAAATGTATTTTCTTTCCCTATGGTTCGTTCAATTATAACTCTAGGATATATCTTCTGGGACTGAGTAATTGGCTAGGTCAGAAGTAATCTTTATTTTCACTGGAGAGATGTTTACAAACTGATGCTGTAGTATCTCTTTAAAACCCACTGAGAATCTGATTAAAGGCCTGAGGATCTTCTGCAAAAATTGCCTGCTCCCAGTTGACTTGAAAGGGTCAGCATGCTGTCACAGTTTCGACGACTAAGAATTAACTTAAGGCTGATTCAAATGCTACTCTCTGTGTACAGCATTGATTGGACTGCTTTCAGATGGCAAGAGGTAACTTTATCCTGCAGCATGTGTGAACTCCATTTAGTTAAATAGGGAAGCTGAATGAATATGCTTGCTTGTGGCAAGGGAGCTCAAAGGTGAACACATTCTACCCCTTCTGCCCTGAATTAAATACTTTGGGGAGGATGGGAGAGAAACATAATTCTTGTGGTAGCATGCTTGGGATACTGACTGCTGCAGCTGTTCTTCAGCAAGTTCAGCTCCTAAGTATCACAAAATCTTTCCTTCTCTTCCCCTGTGCACAGTCTATCCCGTGGGGTTGACCATAATGAGACAGGATTGCTTGTAGTGAAAATGGCAGCAGAGTGCTCTTTTGAATGGGAAAATAAACCCCAGACCAAATAAAATTAGCTTGGTGCAGCACTATCTCTGCTCCTTTTTCAGGAATTGAAGATTTTTAACCTGGTTTCATGTGAGCATCAGTGTTCAAAGGCATCATGAATTAATGTGGGAATGACATTAATGGTGCTGACTCACACAAGGCTGTGGGGTTTGTGGTGTCACACTTTCAGTTGCTAGCTTTGGAGTAGCTTTTAAAAAGGTTCTGCTGAATGCAGCTGCCTCACACAGAGATGGGCTCAGTGGGAAGCAATGCCAGTCTGCAGACTGGTGTATTCCCGCTCCATCAGGGTCTAGTCCAAAGCAGGCACTGCTGCTGTTCCTGCTGCAGCTGAGCCTGTCACGTGGAAGTTCTGCTGAGCTTTCTTATGGAAAGAAAACAGGCTGGGCTGAGGTGTGCTCCTTACCTCCTGTCAGCCTCCTCACCAAGCCAGTAGCTCCTTGAAATGATGAAGCATCCAGGGATGGTGCCCCACCAGCATTAAAACTTCAGCCAGGACACAGGGGCCAGCTAGTCTAAGTCAGCCAGCATCTTGCAGAAGGTGTGGATTCCAGATTTCCTGCCTCTTGTGATGTCTGGTGGGCTGAAGACCTTCCTGGTGACAGTCACAGCACTGAGGCCCTTCTAGGGGTTTGATAGAGACATCAGTGCTGTTCCCAACTGGACAATCCCAAGGGTTTGGTGCATCTGTGTTAAAGAGATCACATTTCCCTGAGCAATTTCTTAGGGATTCCTCTGGGTTGTCTTGGGGTGAGTGCAATGTTGGCTGTAAGCCAGTATCATAGGCTAAACTAAAACCTTGGTGGTTTTTTGTTTTTTGGTGTTTTTTTTTTTTTTCTTTTTTCTTTTTTCTTTTTTTGTCTTGCAACTGTTCTAACAAATCCAGGAAGAAGAGATGCTGGAAATGCTGACAGGCTCTAAGTTAGAGCAAGGAGAGAGGCCATTCTTCAGTAATGTACTGCTCAGCTTTAATTGTGCCCAGTGCAATTTCTGTGTTCCCCATGGCCACTTGGCCACACTCGCATCCAGAGCTGCAATTTGCCAGTGGTCACTCTCAGAAGAAAAATATGTGTTGGCAGGATCCTCGGTGAGCTGATGGCAACAACTGCGCCAGCCAAGGTGGAGGAAAAGAGAATTATTTTGATGTTTCCTGAAGGTGACCAGCTATGAAGTCAAACAGTTTCCATCTTCAAGACTTGAAAAATGACACCAGAGATTGACAGTCATGTCCTCACTTCACATGTACTCCCAGGCTGCAGGGGCTGCTGCCCTGTGGTCACAACAGTAGTTTACTTGTGGCATGTTTCACTGTACACAACTGAATCTGTCTTCTGTACAGTAAACAAAGCTCTGATAGCCTCTTGAGACAAATATTTTCACCATCTTTTGCCACTGTAAACTTTTTACCAAATTACACTGTGCTAAGGAGCTGTGGATATGCTGCAGTAGCCCCCATGCTGCACTTGATGGATATTCAGCGATTGCTTCTGCTTCTTTCATCCTGTCTTTTTTCTGCTCAGGTTAGTTGGCTCCTTCCTTGTCACTGCACATGCTCTAAGTGTTTTAGTCTCAAATCATTACTTGTTTGACTTTTTTCCCACCCTACTCCCACCTCAAGCAGGTAGATAAAAATTTGGGCTTGACAAATCCCTTGCCAAATGCTGAACTGTACCTATGGTTTCTTAGTGTGTGCTGTTCTCATTTAGCTTGTGAGCTTGCAGCACTAACTGTCCAAAGAATGCTCCTTCATGATGCTTAATCAAAGAAAGCAACCATTTCTTGGTCTTAGCTCAAGTTTCTATCAGATCTACAGAACAAGTCAGTTGTGAGATGATTACACTGGTCCCTGCTACAAGGGAAGGTCATGAGAGTTGTTACAGTACCAGCTGTGAACAGTGTGACAAGTTTCATTCTGTTTCAATTAAATGAATACTCTTCAAATGGTATTAACCTAGTTAAAATTTTGCATATCAAAGCAAGATCTGTAAAGCAAGCCAGGTAAGTGCCTACTACTGTTTGAAGTTGTATGAGAATGCAGGAGGAGGAGTTGATTGTGAACTTTCCTCATGCTGCATATCATGATCAAGTGCTTGAGGCAACTTTAACATCTGAATGATTTTGTCATTAAAGGAGTAGTGTTGATAGCAGGGCTGTGTTTACTCAGCATTTCTCTGCCAGCTCTCAGAGCACTCCTTCCACTTAAGTGTTTACCCTTGAGTTCAGGAGAGATGCCTACCCAGTGAAGGAAATGTTTTGCACATCCTGTGGATGCTGAATAGTAGGATTTTCATGAAATAAATGCTGAAAATGCTTTCTATGTCCTGGAAGAAATCGCTAAGACATCATATAGGAAGAAAAACCTGACAGGATTTGATCCTGCTTGTGTTTTTTTTTTTTTTTTTGGTACTTTGCTGTGTAGGTCAGTGTATGCCTGGAGAAGAGTAAGAAATAGCCTCTAAGTTAGAATGTTTGAATTAAGCATCAAGAAAAAGATTGAGAAGTGCAATGAGAGTGCAGCAACTTTCACAAAATAGCAGCAGCATTTTGGTAATCTGTGGTGGAATGAAATTCTGGGCTCCAGATCTCAGGTGTGAATGCTACATGTTGAATTGCAAAAAAACCCATGTAAATTCATGTGATTCTTGCTGCAGTACCAGACCCAGGGGCAGATCATCATGGGTGCTGGCTGTCAGTCTGTTTCCAGGTTACTTTGGGACTAAGATTTTGTGCTTCAAATGTTAATCCGGCTGTGCTTTTTGTATCACTTATGCAATTTAACATGTCATCCTCACCTCCCCCTTTGCTTGATTTACTCTGCTATGTATTATGGTAAAGTGCATTTCCTCTAAAATAGGGAAAACCAATTTGGGAACATTGCACAAACCAAATAAGGTACATGATGATGTTTTAAAAATATTAGCAAAGAGATATGCAACAAAGCACGTTTCCATTATCTTTGTAAATGTGGAAGTAAACTAGATCTCTGTGTCTTGGAGGAGGTAAGTGTAGTCACCAAGGAGAAGGGATGCATGAGTTTAAACCAGGCATGCTGGGGGTTTTGTGGGTTTCTGGTTTTACTGGCTCCAAGTCGGAAGAAATAATGCAGGGGGATATGGAACCTTCCATTTTTAGAATATAAACAGAAGAATATTTCTAACTACTTAAGGGTTCGTCAACATTTGGTCTTTATTTGACATGATGACTGTTCAACTCGTATTAAGTCTTCTCACGAGTCTCATGGGGTTTGGCTGGTTTTGCACAGGGTGCCTCACAGGAACCAGATCCAGTGAGAGAACTGGGAGGTGGTGAGTGTAGCATTTCTCCTCTTTGTGCCACAGTCCCATGCAGAGGGCTCAAAAGGGTGGTATCATGTCCAGTTCTGCTGTGGGGTAGCAGAGTTCTTGCAAGCACTCAGTGCTTCCAGCCTTGTGGCTGTCATGTGGGAAGCAGTGTGGAGGGAGCTGGTGGTGCTGCTGGCCCAGGGCTGGGAAGCAGAAGCCAGCCCCTGTTTCAAGCTGGAGTCAGCTGAAGACACTCCATGGGCAGCCCCCAGCCAGGGCCAGGATGTCCCATACCCTCACCAGCTCTACCTCAGCTGAGGTGCTCAGCTGGAGGCTGTCTTGCTCCTGCCTGATAGTGCGTGGCTGAAGGGCATGGCGTGGTGTGTGGAACGAAGAGAGGAAGTGCAGAGACCTTCCCAAGCGCTGTGGCTGAACCTGTTTGTCCCGGTGCTGGCTGTGGTGCAAACCTGGAGGTGCCTTCTGTGTCTGAGGAACCCTTTCTGCTTTATACCTTCATCTTCACAGCTTTTCTCAGACATGCGAGTGGCTCTGTACTCATCCTGCCTCTTCAAAAGATACAAATCTTCATTTCTCCCTCAATTTCTGAAAAACTGAGATTCCTGAGTCCTTGAATCATTTGACTTGCCCTCTGCTATGCTGCCTTTGCTGCAACCCTTTTATATAATCACTGCTGCTCACAGTATTCTGTAATGCAGCCCCAGTCCTCTCTCTAATAGACTGCTATGATGTCCATGACTTACATCCCTGAATTTTCATTACTGCTACAAAGACTTTTATGCACTTTAAAAGGGAGCAGATGGATTCTTCCCTATTTTGGAAGAGATCATTCGTGCCTGTCCACCTTCTCAAGTTCACCTATTTTCATTACTTTAACGTAAAATGATTTGTGGAGCCTTCTGAGCTCTCAAAATTAAACTGAAGCCTGAATAAAATTTGAACCTAGATTTCCCTCATCTAACCTAAAGTAGATGATAGCTTCAAGGGAGGACCTAGAGAATAGTTCATTTTGGTTATAGTTCAAAACAGTAGTCAGTCTGTTCTTTCCCACTGAGCTCTTTCAGAGTTGTTCCAAGGAAGCTCACAAACAGCCCTTCTGAGATTGAAGTGGGAACAAAGTGCTAATTGTTAAATTATCCTTTATCCCCCCAAAACCTAAGGAAAATCATCTGAAGGATGTTAGTAGCATACAGAGCATTTCTGTCTCCATCCAGTGCTAAGTAGTCTGTTTTAGAAAACCTTTATGTTTTGTTCTTTGCAGCTCTCAATAGGCTTTTGCTCTCAAACAATATGGACTCTAGCAGGTGGCATTTTTGGCAAATGACCTCTTCTCAATAGGGGGACGTTCAGATGTTGGCCTTTCTCATCTTTTTCAGAACTGTTAAAATAGGAGGTGAAGGGCAAACGCACTGCTAATAGGGTGAAGATGCAGTAAGATCTTGGACTGGAAGAAAATCAAAATATTGGTTTCCAAGGAATTGGGTTGCTGGTGAAGAGCATGGTGTGGTAGCTGGGTGTAGGAGCTGGCAGCACTTTCCTCTAGAAACAAACAATGCAAACTTACAAGAGCAGGTCCTCTGCTGTGGCAGAGGTTAATTATACAAGCGGTTCTGCAACTCGAGGCTTTTTCTTCTGCGCTCTGCTCACATTTGCCTGACGTGAACCGCAGTAATGTGCACAACTCATGTATCTCTGTCTGATTTTGGTTAATAGTGGTAGTAATTACTAATTTCCAACCCTTGACCTGCTTTTTTAATTGCATTTTTTAAATGATCTTTTGGAATTTGGTGTTTGGCTTTTAATTTAGATAAATTATGCTAAAATGTTCTTGAGAGAGCTGCACGCTGAGGTCAAAAGCTTTATCTGCACCGTGCCCATTTTCCCTAACCTATTTTAATAATCGCAGCTGCTTTCTTTAATGGGTAGCTTTTGTTGAACTGTGCTAAATCTGTCCTGTTTAGACCAGGCTGCTGAGGAAGCAGTAAAACAGAGTGCTGTGGAGTGGCCCTGAGGCTTCATCGGCTGGGGAGTTCTAGGGCTGGGTTTCCCTTTTCCTCCCTCCTTCCCTCCCTCACAGCCTTTTCCTCCCCTTTTCCCCATAGCTAAGAGGGAAATGCCCTCTGCTGCTGCTGTCCCTCACTGTGCTGCAGGCACCAGCCTGGACTGTGGGACAGCTGTCTGGGATGACCAGCCACATCCACCTCCCCTCTGGACCCTGCCAAGGGGAGGTGGCCCTTCATCCCACAGATGAGTGATGGTCATCATGAACAGCAAGGGCTGGTTGTCAGCCACCTCGTGGGGGAGCTCTCAAAGCTTTTAGGAAGGACATGTCTTTATCCTTTGCTCTGCCCAGGCATAGAAGTGGGTGTGTGTATCTACAGGTGGAGGCACAGTTTGCTTTGGTGTTTGTGGTGAATTGTACAAGGTTTCATGCACACTGGTTCTCCTGCCTTTCTCCTGTCCCCTTCTTATGCTTCATTTGGGGAAAGTTGAACCTGGTGCAACGCTTTCAAACTAGGAAGCGGGTATTAAAGAGCAATTAGCTGGCCAGCCTCCCTGGATAAAACAGAGAAACCTTACCAAAGACCTTCTTGTCTTTAAACATTTGTACAAATCTCTTGTCAAATATAGAAGTAATTGCCTTCGCCCCCTTTCTTTTTCCTCTCTCCTCAACCACTTTCTGTCCTGCATCTGGTTTAATATAATGGGTGTTCGCATGAATGGCTTAGTTAGCCAGGATGGTAATAAAACACTTTAAATTTATTGTGACATTTGGATTTAATTAAAAAGTACACACTTAGAAAAGTAAAACATAATGTGTAGAAGGAGTCAGGAAGGTTTTTCTCCTTTTCTTCCAAAAAGCTAATTAGAGTTGTATTTTAAATTGTTTATGTGCTGCTAATCATTGTAATAAATCATTTATACTGAGAAAGACACACTCTAATGTGCTTGTGTAACTGTTTATGCTCTCAAGTTTCTATCATGAACAAGTTGATCTGGAAGTGAATTTATTAACCACTGGGGAAGAAATCATTAGTGCCTTCTCTAAACATTCCCCAGGTACACTTTTACTATAGTAGTTTACTGTTTTAACTAAAAGTAATGTTACAGGGCCTTGGTTTAATTATGATGCAAATTGACTTTCCATCATTTAGAAAGAGGGAAAACTGCCTTTTTGCTGGTAAGATACATCTACGCTGTATCTGCCAGAGCACCTCACAGTTTACAAAGGTTTTTTTTGGAAAAAGAAGTTGTAAATTTGTGGGGGGACTTTATGGAAGTTTTATAATACTCTAGAAAGTTTAATCTCTTTAATCTACCTGGCCTTTGATAAAGGATCTTAGGATAAGGTAAGAGTAGCCTGTTATGTTAATTTTTTTGCAGCTGGCAGCACATTTACACTTAGAAAGCAACTTGGTGCTTTTTTTCACAGTGCTGGAGACCACTTGAAATCTCTTGGAAATAATCGGCATTGTTGGTTCCTTGTCGCCAGCAAAGGCACCAATGCAGAGATTTTCACATCTAAGATCAGTGACAGAGCTGCAGTTGTAATCTGAGATTTTTCTGGTTCCTAGTGCTTAGTCCAAACTGGGAGCAGCTGGCATCCCAGCTCTTCCCAAGGGTTTTTAGGGTGGGCTTGTCCTGTGAGTCTGGAGATGGTGGCAGAGCCCACAAATCCCTGGTCCCCTGGGCTGAGGGACAGCTTCCATACTTGGAGGCATTGCTGAATTAGTTTTCAACACTTGTTCTTCCCCCTTGGTAGTAAATTGCATTTCCCACCCAACCCAAGAAATCAAATATGGGCATTGAAGGCTCCAGTTAATGCTAGTAGGTTTTGTGGGTGCTTTTTAAATTTAGCTGCTATTACTTGAGTACTGAATTATTTATTACAGGTCTAGCATCAGGCCATTGGGTGGGAATACCCACAACATGTAGATTTATATAGCTGAATTGGTGGTTAGGCAGTTTTACTTGAAGTCCTCTGTAACTTCATGGGAAGGTTTAATTTTCTATGGGGTATTCTTAATTTTAAATACAACAATAGCAAAATAGCAAAGGATACCCACAACAAACCCACCCAATGACAAAACCAACCAGTGTTCCAGTTTTTGGTAAAGCAAACAGTGCAGCTCTTTCCAGCAGAGAAAGGAGAGTGAACATGAGTAAAATTGTTCTTCTAGATACATGCCTTATTTGAAGGTGACTGGAAAAGGATTTGATGGTTGATGTATGTGTGCTCACATGTCACAAAGATGACCTGCTGCCTCAGGGAGTTGGGCAGTGCAATGCCTTTGGGCCTCAAGTACCTGCACTTTTATTTGTACTGTTTTGGCTTTTTTAAAAATATGATCCTTACCTTTTGGTGGTTGAGTTAATGTTGTCTTTTTCCCCTTAGCCCTAGGGAGGCTCATGAGTGACAAATGTTTGTGTGACAGTCGTGGCCATGTGTATGCTGTGCTACCAGCAGCCTGTGGGGGTGTGTGTGTGTATGCGGGAAGAATTTGTTGGTGCTTCAGTTACAACATGTCACTGAATTGGCTTTTTATTTCTAGATTTTCCCCAAAACAAGTTGTTTTTTTCTTACAAGATGAAAGTGTTCATTCTCTATCTCCTTTTATTTTGGATGTTTGAAATCCAGTAACATTATATACATTTTGCTGGCAAAGTGGGAATTTTTTTGCGAGTTCTGGCTATTCATTTTTCCGTAAACCTACTATGCAGTGTTCTGCCACATTAGGTTTCTCTAATAATCCATGGGAGGATGTGATCAAGATCTATTACTGCCTCTCAGTGTGGTCGTCACCTAATTTCATGAGGAGCTGTAGTGGCATTTTGCTTTGCTGTCTGCAGGTGTAAATCTGTATTTTGATAACCAGGCTTCAGAACTGTAAGGAGCCAAAGAACATCACATGTCTTCTAGAAAATGTGGATTTTTCTTTCTTTTTTTTTTTTTTTTCCTCACCTTTAGATCCTTTTATGGCCATTTTCAGAACAAAATGAGGCCTTCAGTCATTTTGTATTCTGCTGAGTCTGACACATAGAAATGTAAACGTGTCTATCAGAATGCCATTAGTTGAGAATAATAAATGTCCCTTTATAAGTGAAGTCTTTATATAGAGATGACTTCTGTTGGGATTCCTGAAAGCATTTTTCTTTCAAAGCACAAATATTTCAGCACTTAAAGCAACATTTGATATCTTCTTGCCATTTCTGTGGCCTGAGCCTCTGCATTGCTGTGGCTTCTTTTCCTTCTCTCGACACTTTACAAAGTGCACTGCATCCAAACATGGACTTTTTCTGCAGAATTGTCCCTGAATTAATGGAACTCAAAAATCGCCAATGGCAGTTTTATAAAAAAGTCCCAGAGTTCAGAGATGACTTGTCCTTTGACAGACAGAGGGAGAGGGAAAGGAACCAGTGCAGCCATGTAGGAAATGTAGTTAATGGAAAAAACCTGGTGCCCGTTTGCCCCACTGGAGCTGACGAGGACAAGATGTTCTCTGCCACCATGTGCTGTGCAAGAACAGCTTTTGTGTGCAGGCTGCTCACGCAGCTATTGTGTAAAAGTGTAAAAGCATCCTGAATGACACAAGCATGTGTCTGCAAGCTACTTAAGTAGGTAGCCTTGGAGAACCAGGTCTGTAGGTTTTGAAGCAGAGCTTTGTTGTAATTTCAAACTTTCTTAATAGCTTTGGCACACAGAGGACTGATGAGATTTAATACCTGCCCTTTAAGCTTCATTTTGTCTCCTTCCCTGTTAAAAATTCCTTGCAGCTGGGCATGAAATTACTCAGGTTGCCCCTTCTACTTGGAAGGCTGTTAAGATGCTGGCATCCCAAAACAAAGGGACAGTGGTTCTTGTGTGACATGGCAGGAGCCTTTCATGGGTGGGGAGGGTGGACCTGGATTGTAGAAGTGCTGGTGGAAATTGCCGCTGCACAGTTTAGGATAAAAATGAGGCAAACCCTGTACATGATGAGTAAAAGTGAGTAATAGTTTTAATATATTAAGGCTGTGGAAGGGGCAAGGACATAGGTTTGCTCTGATATTGTCATGCACAATGGGAAGAAGTGTTGCCATGTGGTTTAACTCTTCACTGGCCTCTGAGGAGAGGAGTGTGCAGGTCCCTCTGCTTGTTCAAATCTTACCAGAGTGATAGGTAGTGCTGCAGTGGATTGGCTCAAGAAAAACCACCAAATGGAGCTGCGATGAAGCCATTCATGAACTGCATATCAAAGACTGATCATTCTCTGGTGTTTATAATGCAGAGCACCTGTCTTACATGCTAACTTCCATAATATTTCTGTGTCTGCTAATAATGTGATGGTAACTGTGAAATGCAGCTTTACCGTTTTTGACACTGTATAACAAAAACATGATCTCAGGGGTTTATGATAATACATTAACATAAAAGTGCAACTATTTCCCGAAAAAACAGGCATTCCTCCCACCACAACTGAAGAGAGAGAAAAGATATTGCCAGTGGAGGTTTGCATATTATACTGCAAGTGTATTTTGACACTAGAAACTCAAGAAATGGGAAATTAGATATGTCTGGGGAGTAACTGCTAATCTAAGTGTCAGGTTTGATACTGGCAGACTCTGTGGAACCAGTAGCTCAAATCTCTGGAGGGCTTGCAGAGCCCTTGACCTTCAAGCAGCAATGAACTGTTGTTTTTGCTGAGGAGTGGTCCTGGAGAGAGGGATGGGCAGGTCTCAAGCATGGAAGTAGTGCCTGTTTTGCATAGATAGAGGATGTCTCAGAGCTCTCATGCATTGGAAGGGTTTCCCCTGGTTTTCTTGGCTGCTTAAATCATGCTGCCTGTTGGCTTTACTTCTCTCTGGGGATGGACATGTTTCACCCTTCAGTTCTATGGCTGTAATATAGGAGTCTCTAGAAACAAAGCATGCTGTGGCAGTGCTGGAATCATAGTTTTTATTTAAAATCAAGCTTTCTAGTTGCTCAGGCTGTAGAAATAGTTTGTCGTGGAGCTCATTAAAATAAAAGTAAATATTTTGGAGTACCTGATTCATGTCATTGGTGTTGTCATAGAACAGTGACAAGTTTTTGCTTCCCAGACATCAAAGATCAGCTGTAGGTTTTTGAGCACAAGATACATATCTATCAAAGCTGGCCAGCAGTCCTTTTGACAGACTAGAAAGTGCTTAGCAAGTTCATTTCAGAACCATCTTATTGGTGGTACCCACAGAGAGGGGCTGAGGGAATTGGGAGTTAGAGGAGAAAACAACAGGGAGATATCACCACTGGGGATTTTCAAGACAACTGAGCCAAACTCTTCTCAGAGAGGAGCAGAGGCTCTCACCTGGAAGAGGAATTGCTGCCAGGAACTTCAGGGGAAAATACCCATGCCTCAGACAGCTGTCCTCACGGGCACAGTGGGACAGGCAGTGAAGGGTAGAGTGATGGTCCCCTACAGCGCTGGGAGGAGGGATCTGCCCTCCTCTGGTGTGCCTGATGGACCTGCTTGGGAGTGGAGACGGATTTCAGCTGCCCTAGGTTTGGGAATGAAGTGAAAAAAAGGCTGAACCCACATAAGAAGTGAGAAGTCTCTGGAGAAGTCTTCTGTTTAATTCTCTGAAAGCAGAGTGGCAATTGCATACACGGCAGTTGCTGTGAAATTGCTGCTACAGATAAACAAAATTGGGATAGATATTTCTATTTGGAGTTTAGGGTGCCTGAGATGCAGTTATCTATTGTTTTTCACCCCATTCCTAAGCAGTTCATTTAAGGACCCAAATGGATCTTGAGCTTTGGAAATCCTCATTCACTCACTTCCATTAGGTATTTGATCTGGAGCAGGTGTTGGTTTTCCTTATCAGATTTTTGGTTCACTGTGAATTAAGAATAAGTACACTGGTGGGCTATGAAGATGAAGCAAAGTAAATTGAGATTTCTGTATGCACATTACCACTTCAAATATTGCTGGCACTCAGGAAAAAAAAATTAAAAAGACCTCCTAGTACTTGAAGTAATAAATTACTCATCTCAAGCTTTGCTTTGGCCGATCATGGTTTGCTTTAAAGTGCACTTAGATAATTTAGAGACTCCTCTGAAAAGAGGTGCTGCATGGAGTGCCGTAGAGTTGAGGTAGGTTGGAGAAAAGGATTACAGTTTGCATATGGAGGCAGTGAATGTAGGCTGCAGATAAACAACGTGGGTTTAGAGTGATCATTGCTGCTGCAGCTTGATAATTTTTCTCAGGGACAGGCGCTGGCTCTCTCCTTACTTTGAAGAACTACAGTACTCATGTCTGCATCATATTTTGTATCACATTTGTGCTGTCTTCTGTTCCTCCACTACCTTTCCACCTTCCTCTCTCACTCAAAAGCAGATTGCTGTGATTGTGGAACTTCTGAGTCTTCAACATGCAACATGTTGTGACAAGGGCACCCTGTGGCCTATCCAAACACCTATATTATGCACTTCTTGCATGTAAAACATCTGCTCCGGAGCTTTAAAAATGAACGTTGAGAGAAGCTGATGCAGCTTTGGGAGCAATCAGAGCTAGAAGTAATGTAGGGTTGTTCCTTAGGTTAACGGGTTAGTGTAGGAGCTTCCTTAGGTCAATAAGCAAATGTTTGAAAGTGTTTCCTTACCTAGAAGTGTGCCGAGAGCCAGCTGGGATTGCTTGCTTGGCCTGGGCAGTTGAGGAGGGCATGGCAGGGCTGGATGTATGTGCTGGGAAACAAGCCTTGGGTCTTGTGTCTCAGCTAGATGTCCAGCCATATTTCTCCAGGACTGCATCTGTTTTATGAACAAGCGAGGCAGGTAAGAAAGAATATATGATTTGGAAGTAACAAGGTGGACTTTGCAGCAGCTTTGCCCTTAATGACTTTTATTTTCACAAACCTCGTTAATAGATACTTACAGTCTGTGAACTTTTTCTTGAAATGTCAATGTATATGTAGCTTTTTCCTTTTGAAGGGGGAATAAATCACCTGCTGTCATTTGGCACTGGTGGATGTGTTCCTTTCTTTGATACAGAGCAAATTTGCTTTAGATTCAGTTTCTTGAACTCGTAGAAAAATTGTATAGCATTGAAACACTAGGAATTAATCTAAATAGCTAGAGTGAGGTGGAAATCTCCCTATGCTTTAATTGGAATGGCCTGGTGAAAGCCAGTTTCCAGGCTGCCTCCCTCACTAGCTGCCCACCTTGTGGCAGATTGACATAATTCCCCTGTCCCTGGGGAACCATAATAGAGCACTCCCTGAAGTGCTTGAAATCCCAAAGGGAAATAAAGATCTCTTTTTTTTCCCCTCTCTCTCTATCTCTCTCTCGCTTTTTTTTTTTAACTTTTTTAATGGGGTTTCTGGGGTGCTTATGTTCATCCAGAGGATTGTGGCTATTAAATAGAGAGCGTTTTAAAGGTTTTTCTAATTGCTACACTTCCTCTCTTTTCCCCCCCTGTTAAGTGGCTTTGGACAGTTGCAGAACTTTGATTTCAGATTTGTCTAATCTCTTGAAATATCTAGGTAGGGAAAACGATTGTAACTGAAAATGGCTCTAATTTTTTTTTCCTTTCTTCCATTTTAATAGATATGTTTAGTCTACTTTAAAAGCTTTATGGAGAACCTTTTCTACATGGCTAATTTAAACTTGTCAGGTTTTAATTATAATCTCTCTATACACAAGTTAAGATGCTTAATGCTAGTGAAAAGTTCTGAATACAAAGCAAACCTGTGTCAAGTTGCAGAGCACTTTTACCCATCTTAATTGCTTCTGGTCTGAACTTTAACCTTAACTCTCTCATCTGTCCTACAAATTCTCTTCTCTCATCACAACCACATTTCTGTGGAGTGCTGAGGATCTGTCTTAATTTGGCAGGAGTTTTAGTCTGGAAAAAAACTGCCATCAGGCTGTGACTATTCAGCTCTTCCTTTATCCCACTGCAGCATGATGCCTGTTCTGGAGTGCAGCCCTGCTCTACTGGACATCCCAGAGCATTCCCTTACCCCTGCTGGAATGGGACTGCTTGTGGGAGATGGGGTACCTCAGCAGCAGGAGAAGTGCCCTGGATTCCAAATACCCTGACAACTTCTGTCCTCAGTTAAAATCACTTCCCAACAGAATCAGTATGGCTTTTCTTGTTGTTGTTTTTGTTAGCAGTTTTACAGATGTGTAGTTAGGCAGTTTATTACTTTCTAGGACTGTTGTCTGCCTTGTTTTCTAGCTGTGACCCAGCCTTTGTGGCAAAGGTTAGTTTCATCTTTTTCTTAGATAAGAATGAGTTTCATTAAAGCTTAGAATATTAGCCTTGGAAATACTCAGTCTGTGCAGATTCCTTCTGGAGAGTGCATTTAAAAGTTTAAATCCAAAATTGATTTGGAAGTGCTCTAATCTAAAATAACCCTGATGTTAGCATTGTTGTCTGCAACTCCTACTAGCCCTGGCATTCCGGTTCCCTGATGCTGTGAAATTGAGACTCATCTGGAGATACAGCCTTTTCTAAAAAGGATTGCAGGGCACTTAAAACTCCTTATTTCATTAGTTTAGTGAAGGAGTTCTTTTCAGCAGTCAGGATTCTCATGATGAGGTGGGCAAAAACTGAGCAAATCATGCGGCAGACACTCCCACAGAAATGGAGTGGAGGAAAAGCTGCTCAGTAAGTTTTCTGGCCCAGAAATGTGGCAGTTTTTGGAGCTGAAGGTTAGTGGTTTAGAATTTCTTTTTAGTTTGAGGTTTCAGGCAAAGCATTAGTAGCTACCTATCCAGGCCAGACTTGAAGAGGTACATTTCAGGAGACTTTCAGTTCTGCACGTTGGGTTGGGTCATATGATTATTATGTTTTTTTCATTGTTTCTGGCCAAGTGTAACCATCACCATCTTCACGTATGTTGGTGAGAATTAAATGGAGCATGAAGAACTGAATTGAAGAGCAGGCTTCCACTTTAAGGGTACAGGTTGCTGCATGAAGCACTGGTAATGATACAGAGGAGCAGGATGCATTGAGGAAAAGAGTGAAGTGTGAGCACCATCCAAAGTGCAGGCAGCAGGTCATAAATTCTTTTAGTGGTGGTGGTCTGAAATTCAAGGAATAGGATTAGAGAGCTACAGTAGGTTAATGAAAATGGCTCCCTCAGGATCAGCTTGAATTCAACTCAATGGTCAGTCATAAGAGGAGGAATGTCTTGTGCAATTCCAGCTTCTCATCCATATTCTGAATACTGTGATGCTCCTGAATGCTTAATAAAGTAGAATATTCTCTGTTATGATGTACTTCATATGACTTCTAGGATGCTTTAATGCAAACTAAATGTCATGCTAACTTGCCCCAGACCTGTAGTGCTCACTTTATTCTGGAATATATGAGTTGCAGCAAGGTTTTCAAAGCCTTGCTTGGACATGAAAATAAAAAAAAAAATAATAAAAAGAGGAACAAAAGAAAAAAGACTTACAATTCTACTTGTGTCTTTGCTGTTGTCCAGGGTAATAATGCTGAAATCCCACCTCTATACATCACCTCAAAGGAGCTCGTTATAGAATGAGTATACAACCACCGAGAAACCACTTTTCATTCTTATCAGCATATTTTCTTGTAAAGAAGGGTAGCATTAATGGCCAGCTGTGGCTTGTGAGCCCTGACTTAATCAGAAGTGAATAATAAAAATTAATTTGAGGCATATAGTTACTAGCCAACTGCAGCTATAACAAATATTTAATGATCAGCCTTGCATTGGGGGCTGCATACTGTTTCCTGGGAATGAAAGGGGAAGTGTCCAGGGGTGGGACCTTATCTGTCCTAATTGCAGTGGCAAAATGAGGTAGAGTAAAATATGACTGTGGAAGCAAACTGTGGCTCAGTAAGGCTTAAGTCAGACGTCAGTAAACAGAAGAACAGAAGTAATGAAGTATTTAGCCTCTGTTTTCTCTGCCTTCTCTATCTTCATGGCATTAAGAGAATAACTTTGGTTGATATTATTTGCAAGGTACAGGAAATTCTTTCTGAAAAACCTCACCCTGCCCTTTATCTAGTTTTGAAATATTAAACTGCTTTGCCAGAGCCATCATGGAGGGCATTGTACTCTCTGGGGTCAGCACTGGGAGAGGAAGGATTGGTTGTTGGTGGGCTACACTTTAAACATCTTGGGTCTTTCTCAAACTGCTTGCAAGGCCAGGTTATCCAGGAACATTGTGTAGTCGAGTGACTGCATAAGTCATAGGCTTTTGTCTGGTCCTTCTCAGACAGCAGCTATACCTGAGCAAAATGCACTCTACTCCTCTTTCTGGCTTCTGCTGCAAAGGACAAGGCAGTTCTGGATCTCGGTTTTACTCAAACTCTCCTCTGCCTCCCAACCACCTCTGGGTGTATCAAGGAGTTTGGAAAGGAGCAAGGCAAATCCTGCAGGGGATTTCAAGGTAGTTTCAAGCCCTTGGAGTCTGACTGAGCATTCTTATGTTGAGTGCAGCTGTGGATAAAATCCAGTAAAGCTGCACTAGATATGAACCATTTTTGGCACCTCTTCTGAGACTTGATCTTGTGTACCTGAAGCTTATCAAAGCAGCTCCACAAATTCCACAGCCTTTCAGAAGGTTGTGTAGCATCACTCAAAACTTCAGGGCTTGCAAAATGTTAGGGTATTATTTGTATCTACAATGATACAAACTCCACTTCGTAAATCAGTATTTATTTATTGGTTAACTTGCACAGTGCTCACCAGTGCTCACAGATTGAGACTGAGAGTCTCCACACAGAGGCACTTGTAACTGTGACCACCTCAGCCTCTCTCATACAACAGGAAAAACACACCACTTAGATATAACTGGGGGGGGAGGGGGGCGGGGGGAAGACATGGGATGCTCTCTTAACCTTGGTTATCCTTTGCTACTTTCATGAGACAAAATTCCAGTCTGATTTATTTTTTAAGTCAGCAAACCGATTATATATTGTAAAAGATCACTGTTTTCATGGGCGAGTAGTAATTATTGAGAAATGGCTTAAAACATTTCCTGAAGGAAAATAAAGCTGTTTTTAAAAGTCAAGAGTACATTAACAGGATTATCATGTAGACTTGATTTTTAGATAACACTAAAATGGATCCCAAATGGACTTATGAAAAGGGTTGCTATGTCTTTAATGGAAAGTGCATGGTCTGACAGCTCAGCATGCAAATGGTCCTGCAAAGGACTGTCTGTTGTGTTTTTTCCTTTCAAGAAGAAGACAAGGAAATAGCTTGCCCTTCGCCTTTCATCTTTTAATAGCAGATGGGTTGCTCAGTTTTGCTAGGAAAGAAAGAACAGGATAGGTTTGGTGGATAACTGCATCTTTCTAAATCACTGGGGAAGTGTATTTCACAACTTCTGGAAGGTCAGTCAACAGCAATTGTATCTCCTACACAGTTTGCATTAAGAAAATAGATTCCCTCTGTATTCCCCATAGGCACATCTCTCCTTACCTCTTATATGCAAATAAATTTTAGTCCTAATATATTTATTACACTAATCTTCTACAGGGCATGAACTTGCCTTGGCAGTAAGTTTGGACAGGGCAGGAGGGGCTGTTACATTCACACTACAGTAACTTGCAATCACAATAGTATTTTCTATTTCAGAGTTGCCAACACAACTTTCTGGTGATTGATGGTATAAAATGTGCTTTTGGCCTGAGTAGGATTTCTTCTAGAAACATTTAAAGGAGTATATTCATATTTCATTAAATACAAAGCGCACCAGGATTCCAAATTCTTTTGTGGTATTGTGCAAATTATTGTAGGCTCCAAAAGTCTTGAGAAATTTCTATAAGCCTGTGAAAGCTTTAGATTGGATAGTCATCATTGCCTGCATTAAGGGCTGTGACAGATTGCTTCATCAGTGTACACAGAGCAGAACATCAAAAGGCCATTTGGCAGTGGGCACTGAAATTCTATTAAGCCGAAAGCTTAGGTTGACATTGTGTATGTCTGCAAAGAGGCAGAAGAAAAACTGATGGTGATTGTGCAATGATATAGTTCTATTCTCCTTAAAATATTCACATATATAGCATGCCAGATCTGTCAGGGTGATGTTAATGTTTCACTGCTAAACCTGAGCACTGCTGCACCGCAAGTCTCGAAACCTCAGAATGTTAAACAGGCCATTGTACCTGGGAGGTGAGCATTGGGTAGCATCACACATCAGCATGAAATAACAGAGTTTTTACTTCTTGAACACTCTTTGGGATATTTAACTTGATAGAAGATTTTTCCATTTGATTTTCTTGCCTGTTGAAAAAGAGAAGGGAAACAAACCCTGCCTTGTATTAATTTTGGTACACAGGTTATTCTTACAAGAGCTGAAAAGGCAGGTATGAGTTCTTACCTTTATGACCATTTGACTCAGAGACTCTTTTGCCATTATTTGGCTCTGACACCCAAACCCACTAAATAGACAGCTTTTGAGGCTAGTGTCTTTTCAATGGTCGTCTGCAAATTAATGGACTATTGAGGAATATGGGATGAATTTCAGGCCAGTCATTCCTAATAGTAGTTTTTTTCTCATACTGCTGGAAAGGTGGTTTGAGCATAGTCACTCCATTGCCAGACTTTTTTCTACTACAGACACTGAAGGAGGGAGCTGGCCACCTGAAATCTGGACCTTTGCCAGATTGCAGTATGCTAAATTGTGACTAATGGAGAAAACTTATCAGAATGTTCTCGGATTAGGTTGAAAGTAGAAGAAATCTACATGTCTTTGTACTGCTTCCAGGGCTTCAAACAGTAAAAATGGATTTTACTGAAACACTGGATGTGCTAAGAATAAACTTTGGACATGTGCCAATTACAAAAAATTAAAGCTCAAACAAACACATTTTATGAGCACAGGGAAAACACTGCTTCCTGAAATGATTTATAGAAACTGTCTTGCAGCAACAATTACTATGCTTTTGTGTTTAGTCCTGCTGCCATGTGTTTCTTTATAGCTACAGGTTGGTCTCTGGTAAGAGAAACTCTGTAACAGAGAGAGGCTAAAAGCAGGTACTGGAAGACTCAAAACTTCTGGGGAAAATGAAATTCTGGATTCTAACCCTAAACCTCATGTCCTGAATCAGGACCTACATTGGTACAGATTCAAATGATGCCAAATAATTATTTTGGATATGTTGGTCTATCTGAGCAAATGGCTTGAAAACAGGATCCCTACATTTGAGATTGAAGGAGCGTTTAAGCTACTCATGAAGCTTTGGGTCACTTTTAGGCAGCTGAAACTGCCAGGAGACACTAGACTCTAAAAGATATTTCTCTACAGCTTGTCATGAAGTGTATGGACAAAAAAAAATGCTGTGTTATTGGGCAGAGGACTTAGAACAGTCAGAATAGAAGTGGTGATCAAAATGTTGTTTCTCCCACTAACTGCCCTCTCCAACTGCTTTTTTGCTATGCTTGGGAAATTTGTTCAGTAATGATTCAGAAGAAAGAATACCCCAAATGAATTGCTAAAGCCACTGTAAAAATCACCAGCTGCTTATTGCAGCATGAAACAGGCAATGAAAAAAGATTGTGGTTTCTCATTGAATAATTTTGATGAATGGTCTAAGGCTTACTTATAAGCATTTAGTTGCAAGTACTTGGTGTTCCAAATGTAACATTTTAATTGCATATACAGATTACATGATGAGTTTCACCTTGCTAGCTGTAATTCTTCTGATGAAATTGTTGGTGAAGATGCCCGAGACAGCTCACTCTCCATTCAGTGGGAGTGCAAGGTCTGACTTGTTTCACAGGGTGCAATATTCATAGAAGGTGAGTAATACAATACTGGGAACACAAAGTGAGTTTCTTTTTAAGGGAATGAAATTCACTGCATCTTTTGGCAATGACTGTCTGCATTTACTTAAATGGGTGATGCAGGGCTCTAATGCTTTTAAATGATATCAGATCCTCTGATAAAAGACATAAGACTGCAGCCTATTTATTATGATGAGACAGGAGTTAATAAGATTACTCCTACTCTTCAGTTACTTTTTCATCTTTTGCAGCCAAATGCTGGGGGTTTTGTTAGCAGACAAAAGGAGGTCAGTTCATTTAAAGGGTGTTGATGCTAGAAATAAACATTTTTTCTGTCAAGTGGAACTCTGAAACTTAGACTCAGTTGCCTGACTGCCAAACCCCTGGTCTTTAAACCAGAATTGCTTTTAGCACTGGAATACTGCATCCTTATAATAACCACTTATATGATTAAAAAAAAAAAAAAGAAGAAAAACTCAAAAATATTACAAATAATTAAAAAAAAAAAGAACAAGGGTAAAATGTAAACCTTCAATAACTGTGGTGTTTGGCAGAAGAAGGTTCAGAAATGTGGTAGCAGTGTCTGAAGGCACTGGTCAAGGAAGAATTTGTGCTGGAGAATAAAAACATAATTCCAGTGCTGTTTTGTGCAAGGTGCTGTACAACAGGGAGTGATTGTCACAAACCTTTTGGAGAGTAGAAGTATTGTGTATGTGTGTGTGCATAGTTATTTGCTTTGTTGTTGAACAAGCTTTTACTCTTAAAGTAGCTGCTCTGAGGAAAAGTTTCAGGGTTTTAAAAAAAAGAAAAACAAAATAACAGCAGCAACAACCACAAAACCCCAAACAAACACAAACAAACAAACAAAAGCCCCAACAACAACAACAAAAAAGCCAGCACCAAAAAGGTTTTCAGGGAAAGAGTTAAAGCCATCTGCCTGAAAGCATTGTGTAAAACATACACACAGTGTTGGGGAAATAAGCCAATTATGTGTGCTTCACAGGAGGTGGGGGACTGACCTTTGTGTATAATTAGTTCTTTTATTTAAAGCAAAGATTTTGAATAGAATAACTAATTAGCTGTCATAAATGGCAAATTGAAGATTTTGGCTGGATTCCTTGGGGAGAGTGGGAGGACATCCCTCCTCCCAGCCCGTACTGTACGCTCTGGCTCTCCTCATTAGGGTTGTTTTTAGTTCTCTGCAGAGGTAATGAGGAGTGCAGCCGCGCACTTCTCCGAGCCCCCTCTAATAAGGCATGAAATGCAGGTGGAACAGAGCTGCCTTCAGCTCCTGCTGTCTTCTCCCCACCCATGTGGGTGTAGCCGAGGGCTGAGGGGGGCAAGTTGGACTGGAGGGGGGTCTGAAAAGTCCTGGTGATATCACCTGTGTTTTATGCTCTGGACTCGACTGTATAAAATACAGGCAAGCTGCAAAGCCTTGAGGCATATATCATTAGCTAGCAGTCCCCCATTACTCTTTCAGACCAATTAACCTTTAGAGTTGCATTAGAGAAATTAGGTGGTGAACTTCCCTGCTTTCAGAGGGGACCTCTAGCTCTGCTGCAGACCAGAGCACTGTGGAGCCGTGCGCCGTAGGACCAGTGCAGATAACTGTTACTTAAAAGGTCTGCCATTTATGAAAAGTTCCCAGGCTCTCTTGGAAAGGAGGCTTTATGAACAGTGCCCTTAGAGGAACTGCAGCTGATTGCTATGTGAATAGAAGTATCAGTAAAATGGCTTAGAAAAATTTAGAGGTGTCCTTAGTGGACACTTGTGTTACAAAGCCAGCTGAATCATTTTACAGAAAGACTCTGACTGAGCAGATATGGGCTGATTAAAGCTTGTTTTGTCCGGCTGTGAATAGTGGTAAAGTTTAGATTACTCACTACAATAATAGACTCTTTAGACACAGGCATAAATTTCAGTAAGTTCAGAGGTGGTGTCTATAATTTTTTAATGTGTATTGGAGCTCTGAGCACTTAGAGCAGGTTTAGTTTTGTATTTACCAGCAGCAAGTCTATCAAGCTGTAAAGGGCAAAGAAGGGAGTGTAGGTAGCCAGAAATAGAAAGGATTCATCTACTGTTTCTAAGAAAAGAGAGCACTGGATGTCTAGCAACAGGAGAGAAGACAGCAACTTGATGGTACTTTCAGAATCTGGCAATAACCAGTGTTCCCTTGTGATCACGTATTTAAATATGTGAGCATCCAGCTGGTAATTTTTCTAGTTCTGCAACACTCCTTCTCATTTTCTTATCCTCATCCACAGAGCACGTGTGGAATTTCTCTAAGGTGGCCCCTTTGTTTCTTGACAGCCCCAGTAAGACACCACATGCCCCTTATCAAATTGAACTGGATATCTCGGCATTTTTAGGCAAGTACTGGCGGAAAATGGACATAGAGAAATGAAGCAGCATCCCAGTCTTTCAGTGGGGAAATTAACAAAAAGAAAGTGCAGTTGTCCAGGTGGTTTCTGCCTGCAGAGCCCAGGCTGCTTCAGGTCTGCTGGAAAGGGGAGGCAGGAGGAGGAAAGCAGGGTTTGGTGTTGATTGTGTCCTCTCTGTGCAAGCCTCTAACCAAGAAAAGGGTTAAGCGTCTGAGATGCTTCTCTCTTGTTGCTTTGAAATGACATGGCAAGTGTTCGAGGAACCCTTGCCGATCAAGTTTGGCAGTTTTTGAAATTTTGTTTCACACCTTGCCTGCTGTGTCAACTCACCAGCTAATTGCAGCTGCAACTTTCTGTAGTGGCTTGTGTGCTCCGTGCAGACCGGTTGGATGGGATGTCGGAGGGAAACCTCACAGCCCAAAATGTAATTTCAAAACACTGAACCTGACCAGCAGAGGCTGACCTTGCTCGTTATTATCTGAGTGGGAATAGCAGCTTTGAACATCATATGACCTCTGAAATGGTATCTTTTTTCATTAGAAAGCCCCCTGCTGAATGCTGACCAAATATAGCTTTCTTCCTTGCTTAAGGTACTGCTTAAAAATATATCTATATCTTTTCTTTTGCTAGTTATTAGAAGCAAATCAAAGTGTTACATTCCCCTTACTTGCAGAAGCCTCTCATAAGACAGTGGTGCTCTTGCAATAGCGAGGAGCTCAGATGGCTGTGGAGAGCAAGGGCTGCCAGGGACACAGGGAACAAGAACTGCCCCTGCAGTCAGCCCTCAGCCATCCAGGCCTGCTTGCCTCAGGAGACCCTCCTAACCTGTCCTAAATGATCAAACCAGTCTCTCCTAATGGTCCAACCAGGGTTTTATCCCTGCACAACTGCTCTTGTGCTTGATGATGCTGCTGCATTGAACCCTCTCTCTGGGTGAGGGCAGCTGGACCTCTGAAAGGGCACTGCTTTCAAAAGTGAGGCCTTGGGAAGTCCCATCTGGCTGAGGATCTTTTATTTCTGAACCACAGAGCTGGTCTCAAACCCCATCCATGCAGCAGCTCTCTTGAGTTTAAGGTGTCCTGGTTGTGTGGAATCTGTGTCTTTCCAGATGCAGGATCCTCATGTTACCTACACAAACCTTGCAAAAGAATTGTATGATGACCCTCCTTCTTGTGAGAAATCCTCCTCTGCCTCTAAGGGTGCACATTTTGAGAGCCTATTTGGGGGGTGAATAATGACTTGCTGGTGTCTGGGGCTCCTATCTAAAAACATAATTCTCACATCTAGGTCCTAGTTTTCATAGGTGTGAACTATTTTCTTTCATCACTGGTACTGCTCTTACACAGCTTGCAAATGCAAATTCACATTTTCACCCTTCTCTGCCTCACAAGAAGGCAGACTCTTCTCACAATGTGCAGTTTTCCTGGAGTGGAGATGGGAAGAGCATGGAAATTACTCAAAAATGGAAGCTTCTTTTCGCTATTGAAATGTATTTTGGATTTAAAAAACCTAAACAAAAAAACAGAGGTGTGTCTAGAACCACAGGGCCACTTCCCTCATTCTCACAAGAAACTCTCACCAGGCATATGAGACTTCTGCAGTCTGACCTCTGGCACCTGCAGCATAATCCACTTCTGATGCTTCCCTGTCTTGTCCTTCTTTCCAAATGTGTTTGTGTGTTTCTCTGTGGCTTTGTAGAATTTCTCTTGGGAGCGTTACAGGTTGCATATGTGGCAGTCTAATACACATACAGGTTTTCACTTAATTATTGCAGATTAGTCACTGGTGTCAAAAGTTTGCTTGTAGAGACTTGGGTTTTGAGTGTGCTGCAGCAGAGGACAGGAGGGTTCTTTAAGTGTTTTTGAATGTTACTTGGCCTGTCTCTGTGCTGCTGAGACCACTTTGATTACAGATGGATCAATACCTTGCTGTTTGTGTGGAGGTGTCCTAAGTGCTATTGTCATCTGCTTGGGCTCTGACAAAGCAATTATTGCTGTGGGAGTGGTGGGTTTACACGTGCTGACCATTAGCCACTCTCAGGTCACCCTGACTTTTAAGGAAAGCAGCAAATGTCACTTACTGCCGTGGCACTGGCTCGGTCCTCTCTGGTTAAGGGACTGTTAATAATTCTATTATCACGCTGCTGCTTTCTGGGACATCCAGCGCTTCCTGCAGAAAGGGTGGATTAACTGTGTAAGAGTATATAACCAGTGACACCTGCTGCTGTTCCATAGTGTCCCTTCTCATCATCTCTGCATTGGTTAAGCCCACAGTGTGCTTGTTACAGGCCCAGCATTGTCATTTCTAGTGACTGACACCAGTGAAAATAAAAATCATAACAAATTGAATCAAGGCTCTAGAGCAAATGGAATTAACAGTGAGTTAATTTCTTCTTTCATCATTTCCTGTCCTGTCTCTCACCCACAGTACAATCCTTGTTTACTTTTTCACCTTGCCTATTGATTCCATAAAGTCCTTTCCTGCCTGGCTCTTAACTGAGAAGGGTGACAAGCATCACAGTGCTCACCATGGCAGGCACTGGCTGCTTGGAGAAAAGGAAAAAGCTGGACACAGCAAGTCCCCCCCAGTCTCCTGAGTTGAGTGTTCTGTCACCACCTCATATCCTGCTATCTCATGCCTGCTTTGCAGTCCCAGCAGGGGTTTCCAGGAAGGATGAAACTCCTGGCTTTGTGCTACCTTCTCCAGTGGTACAAGAGGAGGAGGAAAGCTCTGCTTTGCTTAAGGAATGTGGCTTCATTAGTGTCAGAGGGGCACAGGTGGGCTTATTCTCAGCAGTTCTGAAGGGCTTTTGAATCAAATTTATTTTGGAGCAGCCCATGGCTTGCTCTGGCTTTCAGTTAGGCCTCTGTCACCCACAGAATTCACAAGAGAGGAAAAACAGTGGCATACCACATCTTTTTATACCCACTCTTCTCCCTTCCCCATCAAACTCGACTCAGATGCTGAACCAGAGGGGTACATACCATGATGGCCCTTCTGCTCTTTTTAATTGCCTGTGGCCGGTAATTAACAACACAAGGGGATGGGTAATGAGGGGAAAAAAATAAATGTTGAAATTTCAGCCAGTTTATTCTGCTGCGAGATGTTGGTTAGAAAGAGTCTGGTACATTGTGTCAGTCCTGCCCTTAGGGAAAAAGAGCTGTAAGTGTCTAGTCTGCGACAGCAAATGAAGCTAGGATTCCTTTGACTGTCAGCTCCATACAATGTGAGCTTTCTTTGACTGTGAGCTCCTTGTAATGGCAGCAGCAGCAGTGCTTGCCCCCAGACCTGTCCCCAGTGCCGGCAGCTTGGCCAAGCTGTTGGGATGTGCTCTGAAGGAGTGCTGTGTTTGCCTTGCAGGCGTGCCGATGCTCTCTGTACAGCCCAAAGGGAAGCAGAAGGGCTGCGCCGGCTGCAACCGAAAGATCAAGGACCGCTACCTGCTGAAGGCTCTGGATAAGTATTGGCATGAAGACTGTCTAAAGTGTGCCTGCTGTGACTGTCGTCTTGGAGAAGTTGGATCAACTCTTTACACAAAAGCAAATCTCATTCTCTGCCGCAGAGATTACCTGAGGTAAATAGAGGGATGTACTGCGGGCTCTTCCCGAAGCCTCTCGGCATGCTGCTGGCTGTCTGGCTTCCTAAAAATGTGACAAAGTGTGCTTGTGCTTGGCCAGCCCTGCCCAGAAGAGACTGGAGTTTCTTCCACTGTCTAAGCAGGGCTTTTTATTTGCACTTAGTATATTTTGTAGTCTGGAAGGTGAAATCCTGCTTTTAGGCAAAGATACAAGGCCATGACTAGGCCTTGTATCTTAACCATCTATCAAGGCCTTTGGGTGAAGATAAAGGGGTCGTGACTTTTTATTACTATTATGGACTAACAAGAACAAACTCTGCTTGCTGAGTAAGTTAGGAAAAACTCTTTAATTCTCCTTGCATATCTCTGATGCTGTACTCCTGCATATTGACTGAGACCTGACCAAACCTTTACCTTTTCCTTTTCAGTCGCAGCTTTTAGACAGACTTCTAGTCTTGAGTAAGGTTGCTCCCAAGGGGCTCTTGTCTCTTTCCTAACTAAACAGAGCAAAACTGAAAAATTACAGATCAACTTCAAAAAATGTTTCTGTCTGAGGAAATCAGCAGAGACCATCACTAGCACAGAGTTAAAACCATTCTGTCAGTGTGTGTCTGCAATACATAACAACACGTGGGATTTTTTGCCTGGTGTGTATGGGGGTTTTGTGCAAAATACTTTATGCAAACATAAATTAATATTAATAAGACAGCAGGCCTAATGCAAACATTATTACGAGGGTCACACTGCAAAACACTCAGAGTTTTGCTTTGTTTTTCCTATGGAAGAATGTACTTGATCTCCAGCTAATGTTTATGTTTTCTTTTATTTTTCCTCAAGCACTGATGGCATTTCCCAGGCAAGCTCAACCAGTAAAACATCTGAAGCAAAACAAACCCCACATGCTGTTGTAAGATAGGGAGGTAAAATGCCTTCTAACCTTGCAGTGTTCAGGGGCTGCCTAGATTAGTGTCAATGCTCAGATACTTCATGTGTTTCAATGTAAAGCATATTTCTGAAAATCTTCAGTAAATATTTCCTTTGTAAACTCAAACAAACAAGTTTCTCTTTCTAAAGATGAGAGATTAAGCACTGAGCCAAACAGAAGGGCCAAGTCTGTCAGCTGCCATGTGGGAGCTGTCACCTTGCCCTTCAGCCCAGAAGTGCACAAGAGTATCCTGCCCACAGGAGGGTTTTAGAGCTGAAATCTTCAGGGTACACATGAAATATCCCAGCTGAAATGCTGCGACACAGACAGCACTTGCAGCTGCACGTCTGGTTAGGTAGGGTGTGTCCTCAAAATCTAAGTGAGGAAGGAGAAGCATGGAAAAGGGTGAAAACTTCTGAAGTGGAAAAGATTGGATAAGCAGCCTTTGGAAAAATGGAAAGGCTGTGAAAGGAAAGAGTTAACTATCTTCACTATAATGAAATTATTTTTGTACCTTCTTTAAAACTGAGTGTTTACTAATGTCACAAGTCACTTGCTCTGGAAGCATCCTTCAACCTGTCTGTGCTAAGCTAAAAAAAAATGAGCTCCAGAAAGTTTAAATTCAACATAGAGATTTCCACCCCAAATTAGCATTTTGATTGTTCTTCTTCAGCTCAGCTGTACTCTTTCTGTGTTATGGACATAATTCTGATGTGTCAATGAAGAATATTTCAGTTCTTGATCTTTCCTTTTTGAGGAAGCCTTTCATCACAGTATCACAATTGGGTCATGCTAGATCCTATCACAGGGACCCCCAAAATCTCTCAGGAGAGCTACTTCCAGGAATAGTTTTCTTTTCAGGAAGAACAGCTGCATTATTTTCTGAAGTATTTCTTTGTACTTTATCTTCTTTATATATGATCTTTTCTTTATCTTGTTTGCACCTAACTTGCCAAGTGATCTAGGTCTCTCCATCTGTCATCCTCCACTTCTTTATTTATCACTTGACTTTGTCATTTCTGGTCTTGAAAAAGTGTTGTGTTTGTGATTTTTTTTGTTTGTTTGTTTAAATTTGACCCTGAAGATAGATATTCAGCTTTATTCTGTATGTTGCAGAAGCCTGCTAGAAATACTGAGCTGGACAGTGTTTCCAATTTACATTTGCTATTTGAGACCTATGAGCTACCCCATGTTTTGTCCATTTAATAAACACTGTATTGATTTGGGTTTATTCTAGTTTCATAACAAAAATAATGTGTGGCATCAAATTAGACATGTTAAAGTGCCAAAGGACAACAGTATTGATGCTGTTAGGTTTAGAAGGACCTTTTTATCACTGGAGTTGTAGAGCACTTTCTTTCTTTCCTTGGTTTATCCTGAGAATGCTTCTTCGAGGTGGAAAAGCTTAACCTGTGATTTTCCCACTGGCCCCTAGATGATGTGAATTTTTTGGAGCACACCAGAAGCCTGGAGATGGAAAAGAAGCCAGGCATTGCAGACTGCAGAAAGTGACCCATGTCCCAGCTTTGTGAAGAGAGGGCAATTCATGACATGAACCATGGAAGGCAAGTTGGGACTCATGTTTGACCATGGCCCTGCAGCTTCTGTCACAGCACGAGTTAAACGTGGACTCTGGAACAAACTTCTGTGCCTGGAAGGTGCCTTGTAACACTTCTGTCTCCCATTTTAAGCTTGGAATAGTTCCTGGCCTGACAAGGGGGAAGTCTGTTGCTATTTGTGCCACATGGTTAAACTGTGAAGACTTATGTGGCCTTTACATTAAATATTTTCCCTTTATCTGAATTTAGGATATTGGAGCTTTGACTGTTTTTTGTTGGGAAGAGCAGTAGAATTGTCATATCCTGGGAAATTTGTCAAAGACTCAGCTAGGAAGGAATAACATTAATTCTGTAACATTGTTGTTAATTTGCCTTCAGCTCTTCAGGCACCTTTACAGCTATCATGGCTTGTATTCTTACAAATAAGCAAATTTTATTTATACTGGGGTTATTTGAGGGGTTCTGCTGAGCTCCTGGGGTCTGTTCCCCTGATGCTAAGGAACTCTTTCAGGCTCCCAGGATAGGAATAAGGGCATTGCTATACAGTCCCATATTTATAGAAGTATAAAGCTTTTTTTTTTTTTTTACTTTAAAACATCTTGTATTGGCTTCTACACATAATATTTCTTTCTTTCTTTCTTTCTCCATTTTAACTATTAGTTCTATTAACAGAAGGAGCTAAAGTTGCCATCACGATCTTCTCTACTGTCTGTTCCCTCCTGGTAATTTGAATTTTTCTTCTTGGAGAATTAACCATTCCCATCATTATATAATTCCTTCACATGAGTAGTTTTAGAGTCTCTACCCACATTTTTTTCTTCCTTGTTAAACAGCTCACAGTGTTTGGTCTACTAGTCAAATTTTAGCAGAATTCATCCCTAAAAATAACTTTTCATACTTCACACTGCTGGAGAATAGTGAAAGGGATTGAGTCAGAAGGCTCCTGGAATGTTTTGTTGTCAATTTGCAGCTCTGGGACCCTCCTGAGGGCAGGTGGTGATGAGCCACAGCCACTGCAGGGATAGGGGCTAGGGATGGACTTGTGGCAGAGGGTCAGGGCAGAAGCAGTGCCAGCTCCTTCCCTGCTGTGGCAGCATCCCTTTGGAGCTGGCTTTGTCCCAGGCACTGGGAGCAGGGTGGGCTGCCAGCCATGTGTGCTGATCCCCAGTCGGTTTTCAGCAGAAATCATTCCAGCGTGTTCAGGAGCTGTGAGCGGACCATAGTCCAGTCATTTGTTTCAAAAGATAAACTGTCATCATTGCTTGTGAAGGAACATTTGTTAACCTTCACTTTTCATAAAACACTTTCTTGCTCATTTTTTAATCATGAAAGATGAAATTGGATCTCAAGTTGTTATCCTTGTGGTATCACCTCAGTCTCCCGCTGTGTCTCGATGTATCTTTCAATACATTTCATCTCAGCAAATAGATTTACCATTTGTTTCATAATCGCAGTTCCAGCATTCCTACCTCTAATTATTTTTGATAAGCAAGTGCTGTTGAAGGAACTGCTTCTGGGACAGAGCAGCTTAGCATGCAGGCTCAGATGGCTCCTTGCAGCCCCCACGCAGCGATGTGTGTTTGTTCCGAGGCATAATTAAACATTCACCAAGCTCTGCTTCACAGGGACGGGCTGGGTGTTGCATCAGGATTTCCTGTGAGGAGCTGACAACTTAAATTTCACTGTGAAGCGCTGATGAAGAACATGATTTTTCCTTTTTACTCAGCATGGTGCCCTCGCACGAGCAAAGGCGAGTCAGGCTTGCTTTGAGAGGAGCAGAACTGTTGCTTCTGCGTGTTTGATATGCTGGTGTTGGGAAAGTTTTTCATCATGCAAACTGATTGGAGCCTTAATTAGACTCCAAAGAAAGCTCAAAATCTGCATTAAAAATGGTGGTGAATCAGTAAAAGAGAAGGGCTTTCTGGGAAGTCCTGACGCTCTTCTCAGTGGGTTTCATGGCAGTTCTTTTCACCCGCTTTCGCAAATGTTTGGATCAGGGCTGCAAACTCATCATGGCATGACTCTGCACATAGTGTTGGTGCCTCTAAGGAGCACAGCAGCCCTCTGCATCCCACCTGAGGGACAGGGACCTCCTGGCAGGACTGCCATCCCCTGTCACCCCTCAGCACTGTCTGTATCACAGAGGCTTGAACTCCACCTCGGCATCTCCTACTTCCAGTGACTCAGATGCCAAGTCCTGGGGATTTTGCTCTTCTCCAAACGTCCCAAGGTGTTAATTCTGTCAGTGAATTGCTTTAGGAGCCCTTTAGGTGAAGTGTTCTGCATCTGGCAAATATGCAGGGTTGAATTTTCTTGTGGGATAAGAGCACAGACATGAGTGCCCTGGTCTGTTGGCACAGGAGGATGTGGACAAATTCCCTGCTTCTGGTGGCCTTCCTCAAGTCAGGGACAACAGCCCTGAGCCAAGCCCCTACACCATGGCTGGCTGTGTGAGAACAAGCCTTTGGGAACTGAGATGTGTGTGCCCCAACATCTTTTGTGATGTTAAGGTACAGATTTTTTTTTCCCCTGCAGTAGCTGGTCCAGGACTTTCTTACAGCCTGTGCCTGTACTTGGTTTGTTTGTTTGCTTTTTGCTCTTTTTTTTTTTTTTTGTTTTTGACCTCCACAACTTCTCACTGAGGAGGAAAGCTAATGGGGAGTAATTCTGCCTGGCTGTAGTACACTAGCATGCCTCCAGCACTTTCAGCTTCACAGTTTTCTGGCTGCTGTATTTAAACTCTCCTAAGAGGACGTTGTTACACTTGTGTTCAGCAGTGCCAGAGCAAGGATGGGTTTAAGGTCAGCAATTTCAGTTACACCATGGGAAAGGCTGGGGCTGGGGAGGAGGACTTGGACTTCTCCTACCTGCTCATGGCCCCAACCTCTCTGTAAATGCCCACTGAAAACATGGAGGGAGAGGCCAAAGGAGTGAAAATAAATGAACATTTAGATGTGTCCTTCAAGTGAAAACAGACTTTCTTGAGCAACCTTGAAGTTCAGGCCCAGCAATCTCTGAACCAATGCGGTCACTTGGCCAGGAGCTGCTTTGTACTGGTTCAACTCCCCCTGCTATGCTGTCCTTGAATGCCAAACCCTTTGGCATGTGAGATGTAAATTGTTTGGGATTGAACTTGAAGGCTTCATGAGAGCTTGACCAACTTCATTAGTATCAAAATATTTCCTTTCTTTCAGCTGACATGACTTCCCACTGCAGCACTGACAATGGTGTCCTGCATAGGAGGGTGCACCAGCTAATATGAGTTTACCGTGCTGATGAATGTCCTATCACTGAGGCTTTCTCTAATATTACACAAAGGCTGATTACAGTAAAGTTGTCTGAAGTTGCTTTAAAGATTATTCTTTTTATCTTTTTAAGTGATGTTCAGGCTTTCCCTGCATTTATTAGTATATTCAATACTCAGTCAAATCACACTTGTGGTTCAGCATATTTCTAATATCCATAGGTGGGAAAGATACTGAATGCAGTATTTAAGAGCCACCCTCACTGAAAACCCAGTTGTTGGTTTGTTTCAAAAGGTAGGGGCAAAACTGTTCCATGAGGGTGGATTTCAGTTACATAAAGCAAGTCTGGTTCTACAGCAGGCCCTGATGAAACTAAGAAATAAACAGCAGCAGGGAAAACCTATATGGGAAAACCTATTTCACCTTCTGGGTGGGGAGGATATGAGCGTGGAGTTCCATGGCTCTTCTAAAACTTGTATATCCAGATAATCGGGATATATAAATATATAGAAAAATATGCAGTTGTACAAAATATCTACAAATGTAGATATTTATCTGTAGGTTAGTGTTTAGTCCTCCTTCAGTTAATAATTCTTATCTTTCAGTGTTAACAAAAACTTTTTTGTTGTTGGGGGAATTATTAGTCTCCATTCAACTGTTTGAATTTTGAACTTGTTTTGTTCTTGTGTTTAAAAAATCCAGTTGACATTGCCAACCTTTCTTTTTCTGTACCATTAATTATTCTTCATGTGCTTGTCCTGCTTCATCTTTTTTGTCTCCTATGAAGTCAACAGCTCCAAAATTTTTGCTCTTTCTGCAAAGGGAAGATTTTCTCCTTTTTTGATTGCAAGCTGCTATCTAGTCAGACACCAGGCTAGAGGGGGTGAGAAGAAATGGGGACTCTCTCCTTGTAGGCAATGACTAAACCAGATTGTTGTTTCTAGTGGAGACAGAAATAGGCAAACAGGTTCTCAGTTTAGGCCCCATGAACATCTTGGTTGAACAAAAAACCTGTTAAAAGGTGCTGAACTTAATGTTTTCATATGAGAAGTTTCTTACTGTTTTCTCTACCATAAGAACTCTTTAACATTCTTTTTCCCCCTTAAAAAAAAAAAAAAAAAAAAACAACTGCAGGGTGCTGTGACATTACTGTGGTTTGAATTAATTTGAGATGTACTCACAGAGTTGTTGAGGTCTGATCACCAAGCACATGACTGCTCTTTAGCCCAGACAAGACTACATAAAACCCATCCTCTGACAATTGCTTACTGCTTCCAGGAGCACTCCCTTCTTTTCCCATTAATTCATTTTCATTCAGGGCTGTTCCTGTATGCCAATTAGCTTTAATTTTTACTATACACACTGACATCAGTGGCCAATGAGAACAGGGCATAGTGGGGTTTTTAGTGTGCCCATAAACTACAGAAAATTGTCCTTTGGACAAACTCCTGCTTTTAGACTGGCTGACAACAATAGACATGTTTAAGTTCAGGCTATGAGCCATTAAACATAATTACTACCACAGGGTAAAAGTTTAATTTTGCTAAATTTTAAATCTGCATAGTCTATGCTTACTTACAAGCTGGATGGGTCTTCCTGTTACATAAAGGGAAATAAATCCGTACTTAAAAATTGTTGCCTTTTAACTTCAAAGGGAAGTGAATAAATAGGGTTTTTTAGAAGAAGCAAATCAACCCCAAACTGAAAACTTTCTGTGTTTCCAGCTTCTTTTATGCCAATGGCTCCGAGCTGGTAAGTAGAGGCTAAACAACTTCTGATAGATTTTTCTAATGCACTTCAACTTTGTGTGTGTGAATGTGTGAGAGAGTGTTGCATCTGTTACAAAGGTGTCTGGGGGACAGAATGCAGATCAGTTTGTTCATGTGAGGTTATTTTAAATTTAGCCACAGATGGGGCTTGGGGCAGAAGATTTTTCCTCCTGCTCCTTATCTTCTCTCCCTCTTTCCAATAACGTTAAGCTCCCCCACTTTGGGAAGTTTCAGCTCAAATAGCTTCTGGATCAGGAGATATCAGAGGTGGCAGGTTTTCTATAAGCAAGCAAAAAAAAAAAGAAAGGCAAAAGACTGTTCATTTTGCATTTTCTTCCAACAGATTAAAAAAAGTCATATTCACTGAGCTACAAGTTCGAGTATATTTTTAGAAGCATGGTGAATGCATGGGGCTCTAAATCACTCCCCGAAAAGCAGATTAAAATTAGGAGGTGCTAGAATAAGTGTGAAATGTTCATCTGTTGGGAAAGGGAGGGTATGGAGGACTGTGAAACTTGATAGAAGAGACAAAGATTAGCACTCCGACTCACTGGAAGCCACGTTATGTAGACATTAGAAGGCAACACGATTTCAGCTGGACAGAACATAAGCTTCAGATCTTATGCAAACAGTCAAATCTGTTTAACAATTGGTTTACCCCCAAAACCCCTGAAAGGAGACAGGTGAATATGATGCCAAATACATTTTTCATGTTTCTTAAGCTAACTGTTTAAATAGTTAAGTGAACATCTGTCCAAATTTCCCCATCATTTCCATTTAGAAAAGTCTCCTATTTGAAGGCTGAAGAAAAGCACCTGCTTAACAATGCAGATGGTGCTGTCTGGGGCCCCTTTATTTTGTTTAATCTAGATTGAGCTCCACACAATTGTGATGCTAATGAATAATGGATATTTTATACTTGTGCATGTAGCAGTGCTGGGCACAGAGCAAATCTAGGATTAACCTCCCAGTTTCCCTGCCTAATGCATTTGACTCATTTTTTTGAGTTTGCTGTGACTTGGGTACTCTAAAAACGGATGTCTGGTTTTATGGGAAATGGGGAAATCCTGGCAAAAGCTGTCAGGCTTTGCTGTGTCCAAGTGGAAAGAGGTAGCTAGGCTGAGGAGGGGAGGGATGTCTGCAGTAATGGCTTGATTTGTGAGTGGGTGCTAAATGAGAGCCAGGGTCTTCCAGGGTGGAGACCTGGATGCTTTTCACTGCCACATTTTTCCAGTCTGGTCTGCTGGTGTTAGGCAGCCAAGGCCCGTGCCCAGCTGCCTCCCCTGTCTTGCCTGCCTGTGGGGGCAGGAGCAAGAGGAGTCAGCTTGCAGGGAGAAAGGAACTGCCTTTTGCTGGTGCAAATTATACAGCTGGGATTTCACTCTGCCTTTCAGCCTTCAGATGATAGAATCATGGGGGAAGAAATTTTGGTACTCCCTTTGCGGATTTTGTGTCCTGCATGAGTGTTTCTGTTTTGGTTCGTGTAGTTAGCTCTGAAGGAAAACGTAGTGCTGTTTCTTCATAGGAAGGCCTGGGATTTTCCAGACAGGCCTAATGAAAGACCCCTAATACCACTTCTAAAGAAAAATAAGGGTGGGCTTTCTTACAACTGGAGAGCAAACTGACTTTGGGATCACAGCACTGTAGGAGAGTGAGAGAGTTGTGTGGAGGTTTCTGTAACACTGCTGGGTGTTTTAATTCACAATTACTGGCCAGTAATAATTAGTATTGATTTGCCTGGCAAATTGCAGGTTTAGAAATTGGTTATAGATTTTCCTGATGCTTCTCATCTGCGTGTTGTGGAATCAGCCAGAACCAATGACTTGAAACAAACTGCAAGCCCAGCTCTGTCCGCGGCCAGCGGCGCGTTGCGCGCACAGAGCTAATGGCCACCAGGGGTTGTATGTCTTGAGGCTCATCACCCCCAAAATACCATTTCTGTCGTCCTCTAGGCAAAGTGACTAACCACATGTGACCAGAGGCTGGGGTGAACCTTGGTTCTGACAGCCCATGGCTCAGTGCCCCCGGCCGGTTGGCACAGCTGTGATGCCGCAGTGGCACCGTGCCCCTAGCACACACGGGGTCTGCAGGGACACCTCGGGCGAGGGGGCCGTGGGAAGGATGCTGCAGTTGTGCTTGAGTCCCCCGGCAGGAGCTGCAACAGCAGCAGACATCTGGGGAGACAGATAGTGAAAGCCAAGATGAAAATGGCAAAGCTTCCAGTGCTGAAGGGTTGTCCTGGAGGGGCGGGGAGCTGGAGTGGAACGGCTGAGCATGCTGTTCAGACTGCCGTGGAAGGGCTTTGCTGGCTCCCGGGAGGGCCAGGGAAGCAGGAGGAGGGAGGCACAGCTGGGGAGGAGGGCTTGCTCTCTGAGATGCCTGGAGAAATGCTGTGCACTCATTGCAAGAGAAGTCGTGCTTTTTCTTTTTAAGCAGCAGGTAAGTGAGGTTCTTCCTGAGCTCTGTTACAGCGCTGCCTGCCAGGATTGGCAAAGTTTGCAGGACTTCTGTGTCCTGCTGCCAGCCTGTCCCTCCGCCAGGCTGTGGCCAAGCAAGCCCTTGTGGAGCAGGATGGGCAGCTCCCAGCAACTACCACACTGCTGCAGAGTGGCAGTTAGTTTTTGACTGAAATTTTCTGAGCCCCAAAATAGTGCTCTAAGTGTTTAATGCTTTTCTCCATTAGACAGCAAATTAGCCCTAGGCTCACAAACCAAATGAAGTTTCATCTCAATGATCGGAGCCTGCTCACCAGGCATTTTTATCCCAAGTTCCTGCATGCTGGTTGGTCAGTGAAATGGAGACGGCAACTTCTATTTATTGGTGCAATACAGTATTTGATACTGCTAATTACACTTAATTAGTCCTTCCACCATTTAATTAAAATGGCTTCTAATGATTGTGCTTCTTTGGCAGGCTCTTTGGTACCACTGGGAATTGTGCTGCCTGCAGTAAACTGATCCCTGCCTTTGAGATGGTGATGAGGGCCAGAGATAATGTTTACCATTTGGACTGCTTTGCCTGTCAGCTCTGCAACCAGCGGTGAGGACACAGTTATTGTGAATACAAACTAATTTATACCTTTGCCTGCAAAACAGGGGAAACGTTTGATGCACGCTGCCCGTCTGGGCTCACAGCCTGGTGTCAGGGCTGGGGCTGGGTTGCCAGGCTGACCTGGGGAATGCATGGTAAGTACCTGTAGCCCTTTTACTGCAAATCCCCTTGGAGCTGGTGTGAGTTGGAGGGACAAGGGGGAGGACACAGACACAGACTGTACAGCTTCTGATGAATAAAACAAACTGTTCCAGTGTCCTTTCAGGAGCTACCCTCTTCGCAGAAGGCAGATGATGGAGAATGGACCTCCTCTGCAAACTGATGTTATCTCGCTTAAATCACATTTCTGACAGGCTCAAAACTGGGGGTGGAAAGAAGAAGTATAAAGAGAAGGGACAGGAAAGAGAAAAATACTCTGGCTAAGCCCTTTCCAACACTAGGAACAAATAAATTTAGTTGTTGTGTAATTAATAGGGGATCTTGGTGGTGTAATCTTGTGTGCGGCTTATTTATTTCTGCTGGGTGGAAGATGGACATCGGGGAGTATAATAAAGGGCCATGCACAGTGTTTTCACTTGAACTACCTGTATCCACTTGAGTTTGGGAGGGCTGTGAAAACTCTTCACAGCACCATGTTTGTTGATTATCCTAGGCAAAATGGAAGCCCACAGAATCAGATGTGATACTTTGTCACTCTCTGATGCATCCATGTGTCCATCCTTGTCTAAGATAGACCTGGAACTGCTTGCAGTTCGTACTGGTTGCTTAGTCAGGCTGTAATGACTGCCCAGGGTCCAAAGGCTGTGCTGGTGTTCCTGTTCTGGATCTGTGGTTGTGTTTCCCAAAGATGAAACTAGAATGCAATGCCTCATCCCATGGGAAAGTGTGAGAGAGACAACAAAATTTGTAGGAAGATGGAGAACCCAATTCTGTAAAAGGCTAAAATCCTGACTTAAACATTCCTTGCTCAGTCTAGAAAAGAGTCACAGTGGGATCTGAGATGAAGCAGCCATACACGTGTGTGAATGCAAACCCCTGCCAGCCTCCCCTGAACTTGGGAGATCCTGTCCGATTCTGCTCTCGCACCCTCCGCCAGTGGCTCAGCCCTGGGGATGAATTCGGTGTCAGCTGGTTGGTGCCGGCGCAAGGCGCAGGCGGATGAGGTGGCTTTCCCCGCTGGCTTACTGGAGGCGAGGGCGGTGTTTGTTCGAGGTACAAAAGTCCCATTAATGCTGTCGCCTGCACGGGCGCGGTGGCAATGCCGGGGCGGCAGTGACATCTAGTGGCTCCTGGCCTTGGGCTCTCTGCGGGAGCCACGCGGGATCTTCCAGTTGCCCAGTCTTGTTTTGTGACTCTTAAACCCAGAGCTGATGCCACCTCATCCCCCGAGATGCTCATTCCACACTGCTACAATCACCAGTCGGTTCTGGGATTTGTCTCCAGACTCAGGAGTGTGGTGGGTGCTGCCAGGCTCAGCACTCTGGATCAGCTCTTTTCAGCCTCCTGATTATTCCCGGGCAGGAGAGGGTTGCTCCCACATTCCACGTTGAACCTGGGACTAGAGCATTATAAATGTCCTTTCAGGCAGAGGCTCTGGGCTGCACACTCAGGAGTGCTGATTGGCCTTGGAGTCTGCAGGCTGAGTATCTCTCATCAAACTCCTACTGAACCCTTCTCTCCCAGAAAATCCTAGTGCTGCCTAGTTTTCATTTTCAGTAATTTCTTTTAAATTTCACCCTTTATTTAAAAGGCTTCAAAGCACCTCTCTCATTCCCTTCCCTCTTCAACTGCCAGCGTGGTCCCACTCTGTCCTTCAGACAACCTCCAGGGCTGTCACTGCCCAGCAGGAGAGTGCAGGTAATCCCCCCATTCTGGCAGTTGTGCTGTGATGCACAAGGGATTTGCTCAGTTTGTGAGAGGCTGAGTTGTTCTGGAAGATGGGCTATGTGTAGATTCTTGCTTTTGGCCGAGGTCAGAGGGCTGCCAATTTTTGTGACTTACACTGTGCAGATTTGGGCTTGAAAGGGCAGAATGGAAATGATCCTGTAACAGACAGCACTGGATTCTGAACTGAGAACCGTGAGATTAAGTAAGCCTGAAGTCAAAACTGCAGAGGTGGATGCCAGCTCTGGTTCTGAATTGGAAACATCACCGGAAACCCTGTCTTGTTCTTCAGCTCTGAAAAGATTTGATGGTGAAGACCTTTCCTCAGTTCTCTAGCTTGTCCTTCTCTAGCTGGGCTCTGTATAGAGTGCTAAATCTATCACAGCAAAATCTCTAATATTTTTACGAAGTGTGCAATTTTTTCCATCACTTTCATTCCCTAAAACATCAATTTTGCATCAAATCCTGCATTTCCACTCATCCTGCCATGCTTTAAACTGTTCTAAAGTTGCCATGGTCATCATAGTGTTGGATAAAAGCTGATCACTGCTGTGACTGGCTGATAGGTCTGTGTTACAAGGGTTGCAGGAAATCCAGCTGCTTCTCTTGCCATTATATGAAGTGTGGGTTTGCTGGGAAGAAAATCACTCTTAAGGAATGGCAGAGTAGTAGATTCAGCACCTATCTCACTGCTGTTGGCTGGAATTTGATCACCCAGATGGGCTCTGTAGCATCCCTGCTCTAAGCATGGGGGCTGGCAGTGTGAAACTGGGCCTGAGGTCACCCTGTTAAATCCTCTGTCTCCAGTTGTGATGCATCAGCTGAAGAGATCCCAGTTTACTGGTGGGTTTGCAGGACTGGCAGGTAGAAACAGTTGCCTTTCCAGTGAATCAAACCCTTCTCCCAAAACTTCATGTCACATTAGGATACCCCTGGAGAGCATTTCAGTTCCCATGTGCTTGTACACACCCCCACACCTTCCAACTCCCAAATTCTCCAGCTTCTCCTTTGGCTCCTCTACATCCAAAACCAGGTCTGGCAAGAGACAACTGTTGATGATGCTGGTGGCAAGAGTAATTTTTGCATTTCTCTTCCTGGAGATTTATATGGCACTTAAGGTGGGAATAAATGGTAAAAAGCAAGCAGCTGTGTCTGTTATTTATTGTGAGTAAAGCTGCTCCTGGGGCAGGTGGTGTTAAGGAGAGTGTGTGCAGTACAGTTTTTACCATAAAAGCTGTTAATTGAAATTAGGAATAATCTTTATCTTTTTAATATGCAGAGAAAGTTGAATTTCAGAACTACTAGAGCATGTGCCACATAGGGAAGAAGATGGAAGGTCTTCAGTGAAATCCTATGAAGTGTGAACCAATGCCCAGTTCTCTCTGTACCAACTTGGCAAATGAATCAGTTTATTCGCAGGTGTCTAGTTGGAGAAAACTTGTGCCTGTGCTGGGCCTATAAAGAAGCTCTAAAATTACCAGTCCTGCTCTTTTAGCAGAAAATACTCAGTTTTATGGAGATGCTCTGCCTGATGTTGCCTGAGTTACAGATGATGAAGGCATTATAGACAAGGGGTAGGTAGTAACAAAACAGCCTGGGAGCAGGGGAAATGGGCATTTGAGGTCTGCTGAGTCTCCTGGGGATGGGGTCACCTCCAGTGATCTTCCTTGAAAGCCCTGTAGATATTTGACCTTGCCAGAGGCTGGTACCTACCCCTTTCTCTCAGTGCAGGGCTGCCTTGAGGCACAGTGCCTGACCCAGGGTGTCTCTCTGCTTTAGGGTCCTGAGGCTGATTTCAGACTCAGCTCTTGGGGCAGCCTGTGCTCTGGTCTGTCATTGCCCTGCCAGTGTTGTGGACAAAAACCAGCCCCTGAATTGGGTGCAGAGAACATTATTTGTTATCTTAAGAAGTAAAGATTAGCTTCTGATTCCTGAGCAAGCAGGCAGGGTGGAAAAAGCTATTGGTTGTCAATTCACACCTCTCCGATCTTATATGTGGAACTTTTTTGACCTTAATGGTCAAATAAAATTGTTAAATATCACAAGCTTCTCTGTCAACTTCAAGACAAACAGAACAATTTACATGGTATATAGAGAGCAGTGCCCTTCGCTCAATGAAGATAAAGGTTAGGAGTCCAGCCACCGAGAAATTTCTATTTATTGTTCAGCACTGTACACAAGGGGGTGAGGGAGGACTTAATACCCAGTCCTTGCCTGGAAATTAGTGTAAATACTGCTTCACCCGAGGGAACTGTGGAAATGTGGATACCAGCAAAAACTTCAAATAGGCTCCATGTAATATCGCCCGCTTGATTTCCTGGTTGGAGAGCCAACATCTCTTGTCTGCAAGGACAAATCCCTTAGCTGCTCCCAACCTCCTCCTGCAGCTGGCTTGGGACCCTGCAGAGAGTGGGACCTGCTCCCCAAGCTGCTCCCTGTGGCTTGGAGCCAAGCACGGATGTGCCAGGGAAAGGGACAGCAAAACCCTGGGATGGCAAGGGGAGAAGCACTGGCTGGAAGAGCTGGAAATCAAACTCTGCTCACCAGAGTCGCCTTCGGACCCAAACTGCCTCAAATTCCTCCCCAGCCAGTTTTCACGTCTGTTCATACTCACACCCGCTAATCCTTTTTTTTTATCTTCCAGATTCTGCGTGGGAGACAAATTTTTCCTGAAGAACAACATGATCTTGTGTCAGATGGACTATGAGGAAGGGCAGCTGAACGGGAGCTTCGAGTCCCAGGTTCAATAACAGCCCCTGCTTCGCTGGAGCACTGTGGGATGGGCGCTTGGCCGCACGAGCAGTGAGGGCATCTGTCAGTTTGCCTGCAATATTTTTTTAATTCTTGGTCCAGAGAGGACTATATACATTGTAGTACTTTTCCCCCCCCATCACAAAGCAGTTACAATTTTAGATGTACAGTTGTGCCTGCTTAGCTGAGCACTGCATTGCCTGTATGTTTGTGAGTTTTTGGGGTCTGGGGGAGGGCTCTGTACAGTCTGTTTTCTGTATATAAACTGGAACATTTATTTTATGAAAAATGTAATGCAATTTTATTACTGGTGTGAATTAAAAATTATGAATGTTTCCTGGTCATCTTTGTTGTGGTTTCTTCCCCATGTGGCAAAAGCCTGTATTTCATGTGCTTTAGCTGAGCAGACTGTTCGAAACGTGTACATAGATCCCTGGAAACTGCATGGATCACAGCAGAGGCAGGTTCTCTCATAATAACTGGGGGAAATGCTGCTGCAGGGTTGTGGAGACTTCCATCCAACCACCTGCTTCCCTGTATAATGGAGGGGAATGAGCTGGGGGCAGGTGGTGGCTGGGAACCATCGGCATTGCTGGCAGGGCTGCTGTGTTGTGCTGGGCTGCTGGCTGAGAGGCTCCTTGTGGATTCAGCCAGAGCATTGCCATGGAATTCCTGCTGGCTGCCTGATCCGGTGTCTCCAGTCTGGGCTGTGAGGAACAGGCTCCCTGCAGCCCTGCCAACAGGTGCCTGGGCATTGATCAGAATATTAATTTCAAGGCTTTGCTAGGTAGTGGGATTTTCCCATGGGGCATCGCTTGTCCAGGTCAGAGCTGCTGCGAAAGCTGATGTCAAGGCTGGGACGTGAGCGGGCGCTGATGCAGCAGATCCCTGCTCCCAGCCCTTTTTGCTTACTCTGTGCCAGGTGCTTTGACCTCCCACAAAATAAAAGCGATCAGATTTGAAGCATCTCCCAGATAAAAAATTCTGAACTGTGTTCCTGCTGCGATGCTTTGTGCAATGATTTTCAAGGTTATGCAATTCATGTGCAACCCACTGGACTGTATCAAACATTTCTTTGTATAGTGAGTGTCACTTTAATATAGTGCACCAGTAGCTGTAAAGGATGGCTGCAATTCAATTTATTTTGTCTTCTTGCTTTTTCTTAGATTTACCCCCCTTTCCTTTAATAAATAGACACCGAGTACTTTTTTTCTGATGTGACTTAATTGGTTGCTGGTCCTGGGGTCGCTTGTGTGTGTTCTCTGAATTGCAAATGCCAGATGCAATGCAGCTTGGTGCTGCTCTGCCTGTTGCATGAAATGCTTTTATATACACCTGTGCTGAATAATGGCTAAGCAAAAGCAAACACCACCAGACACTTAGCATGCTTCAAAATATCACCTGTCATCTAGAGCTATCTCAGACATGTGGATTGATTGAGTGATTTTTCTTCATAAACAGATGTTTTGGGTTGGGAGACCCAGTATAAAATGCATGGCCTCATCCCTTTTTATTCCCATAAACATGGAATAGCAAGTAAAGAGCCACTTAGAGCTGCCTATGGATATGTGGTTTTTAAACTGCTGTTCTGTTTTAGTGCTTTTTGGGGTGGGGGGAAGTTGTCTTTTGAGAAACTGTAGAGTTGATGCTCTTTTTGTAGAGGCTATTGGAGGCAACCACACTGGGGCTACGGAAGGAGCAGCTTGTTGCCCAAATGTTTCCATTCCTTGCTTTGAAATGGGCTGCCGGACAGCCCCTGCCCCTGCCTGTGCTCTGGATTGATGGATCCCTGCCTGCTTGCCTGCCCATGGGATTTGCTGCAATTCAGCACACAATGGCAGGGCAAGGCTGCTGTCCTGTGGTGAGGAGGGGAGCAGTAAAACCAAACCAAAACCACTCACCGAACAAGCTGGAGGGGCTGTTAAGATTCAGCTCAGATTCTTAAGGAGAGTTTTGGTACCAGTTTAAAAATTGAGTCCCTCAGAGAAAGGTACCTTAGCTACACCATGGGCCATGACTCAGGAGCAGTGGCTTCCCATTGCCTCCCCGCACTTGCCCTTGCTGTGAAATGCAGGCACTGCTCCCCTGCTGGGGTGCAAGGGCTTAATTTCTGATGGGCAGCCCTCTTGATTTGTCACCTTTGCTGTGGATCTGATTTCTGATACCTTAGGAGGAATTTGTTGGCTCATGCAAAAGCCCCAGCCTGGGGCAGGACACAACTTCTCAGTGCTGAATGAGGTGGGGCAAGTACCCAAGTGTCTTATATTTAAAAAAGAAAAAATACAAGGGAGAAACGGTGCAGCATCTGTATCCCTCTTTTCTGTGTCTGCACAGCAGACAAGGCCTACCTGCCACAGCCCATGCCCCAAAGAGCATTGGAGGTGGGACACCTTTAAAAATAAAAATCCCAGGAGGACAATGCAATCATGAATTCTTGTCTGAATGCTGCAAATTTGCTTAATAGAAACAAGGGCTGGAGTGCAGACCTGCTCTTGAATAATTGCTTCCACTCTATGGAGCAGAGCACAGAAACCTTTTGATGGTGTTATAGTCATCACTTGGCATAAATATTCATTCAAGGAATCAGAGCAGAGTAAATGGCATTTTAGCTGCTAATAATTTAGTATTATAATACTAAATTAATTATATATTAATTAATCTATAATAATAGGTTAATTAATTAATTAATTATAGAATACTAATTAATAATTAGATAGCCTTTTTACTGCTAAAGATAACCACTGCTTAATCAGTTTAGTGACCACTGGCATATAGTATGACATTTAAACCTGTGCCTCAGTCCCCGTGTTGAGGACATGGCTGCCAGTGACCCTTCTGCCCAAGCCTCTATTGTTCCCAATGTCAGCCCCAGCTGCCAACTGCACTCACTGGCTTTAACTTCTGTATTATCTGCCACTTGCCTCCCTATCTTAGATCAAAGAGGAATTTCAAGTTCATACCACAGACATTAAAATCTAGGATCTTCTGTTTCTCTCTCTTTTTGTGGTTGGGGCTAATGGTTGATCACAGCACGGTCTGATTTTTGATTTTGAGATTAAAAAACAAGCCAGTGTTTAAAGGCAATCAAAATCTTAGGCTTCGTCTCCATTCATATTTAATGCTGGTGTAATTGCTGCACAGATTCTGGCTCTTCCTGCAGACTTAATTTATTTTATTTTTGGAGCATGCCCCTGTCTGTCAGAGGGATATTATACTTCCCTGAGCAGCATTAGCACTATTGAGCACTCTGCCACCGGCAATCCAGCTCACCCCATTTCATATCTTGCTAAACAAGTTAATCTAACATTAACAGCGGTTTGTTACCTCGTTGTTAGCTTAATTTACTTTACAAGAAATGCTATATTTGCATTTCATCCCTCTGTCACTGGCTTGTGAACCACACTTCCCAAGGCCAAGAAGGGATGGCTCGCGCTTGGCACCAGTCCCTCAGCACGGCACTGCCACACGGGGGAGGGGGCCATCACCCCCACCAGGCATCTTCCCTAGTTGGCATGGGGGGGATGTGGGGAGCTGGGAGGAGGATTTCCAAAGCCACAGAGCAGGTCCTGGAAATGCAATATTGGGAGTAGCACAAATGCTGCTGCTGCTCTTCCAGTAATAGAGCTGAGTCGCAGACAGCAGCTTTCCCTGGCGGCAAACATATACAGGAAATGTCTTTAGTATGGAAATCAGCAGACGTATGGGCACGGGGGCAGACCTCTGCAACACCAACAGCTTCCTCAGGCTTTCAGGGAGTGTTCCCACACCAGCCCCTGCCACACACCAAGAACTCACCCACGTCTGTCTGTCGCCAGCACGGTGAGGGCCCTGCACCTCACTTCCAAATCGCTGGGGTGAGGGAGCTGTGAGCAAAGTCCTCCAAGCAATCACTCAAAAGCCACTTCCCCAAATGATCCAGCAGCCCCATGGAGCAGTGCCAGCTGATGTGCTTGATGGGCAGTGGGATGGAGCTGGGGATGCCCCACGGGGTGACATCAATGATCTGCTACCTGGGGCTGTCCCAGCTAGGTCAGGGAATGTAGAGTTGTTGGAGGTGGAAATGGCTTTCCAGTGAAAGCTTCTGACTTAATTGTTCATGAGCTCACTCTGTGTCCCACTGCTAAACCCTGTCCTTGTTTATGGACCCCTGGCCTCCTACCTCCTCCAGCAGCTGCTGCCTTCCTCAGCTTAAAGGAAGGGAATGACCCTGCCTGGGTGTCTTGCTATGGTTTTAATAGCAAAATGCTGAAGGATGCCAAGGGCAACTCTGGCCAGGCTGAGACATCTGGCAGGGCAGTTTTGTGGTGCTGAAGGTTTTTAGTAAAGGTCTGAGAGAAAGCAGGGCTGGAAGACCCAAACCCAGAGAAACAGCAGGAAACAGAAAGGTGGAATGAAGCAGGGGATTGGCTGTAGATGAAAGTACCAAATATTGAGTGATTTTTGTGAGCGATTGGAGGGCAAGTGCTCAAAACAGAGAGCAGTTTTGCCACAGAATCACTATGAAGCCCCTCATAAGTGATGTAAACAGTGGAAGTTTAAATATAAATGTACATCAAGCCTGTACTGCTGATTGGCCACATGAACCTGAAGCTGCAGGAGCTTCCTGGAAGGAATGTTTCACTGGTAACTTAAATTATTTGAGGAGAGGAAGAAGGTGCTGCCTGCTGTCTGCCTGAAGGGGAGCAGAGAGGCCAGCCGCCTGTTTTAGTCCTTGATAATAACACTGCTGGAAAGAAATGTTGCTAATGCAACCTGGGATTTTATGGGTGATTTTACTTAGAAAATTACCTTGAGAATAGCTTTTTTATTATTGAATAGAATCAGGCATTTTCTTAAAGGTCTTGACATCCCTGCAGAAACTAGAAAACTGTAATTTTATTTAATGAAAATATTGTTGTTCAAAACCTATTTCACTCTGGGGCTTACCCTTGAGGCCCATGTGCTCCCCAGCAGTGGAAAAGCATCAATTTCTTCTGGTCTGCCTCTCCCTCTGCAGCTCACATGGGGATTTTTCACCCCCAAAATGCTTCCCTATGCACTTTGCCATCCATGTCTATCCCATTGGAGTTACATATAAGCCTTTTAGTGGTAAAAGAGTGACCATCAGTGCTGCTTAGAAATGGGTTGCCACCCTCCAAGGACAAACCCTGGTGACAGCCACCCTGGAAGCTGCTGGATCACTCTTCTCCCCTTGGCTTTGGTCCTGTCGCAATGGTGACTCCTCAAGTCGTGCCCTCCAGTTGGTGCCTCAAGGGCAGTAGATGTTCAAAACACTTCCCAGAGTGTCCCTGTCCCCATCCTCCAGCAGAGCTATAGAAAGGGCCCCAGTCTTCAAGAATGGCTTTTCAGTAAGTCTGTTATTTAACCGAAGTAACACTTTAATGGTCAGTGCTTGGGTTCAGAACGAGGGACATCTGTTTGCAGTTTGGTTTTCTGAGAAGAGTGTATCTTTGTCATAATTTAGGGTTTTTTAAATTATTATTTTTTAAAATTCTTGCTGAACAGAGCCCAGAGATGCAGTGAAGCATCTTGCCTTGGCAGCACACCCAGTGCAGTCACAGCAGCCCTGGGGGGCTGAGGCAATGACCTCTGCCAGAGGAGGAGAAGGAGGAAAGGTGCCCCAAAGTCTCAGCTGGAATGCAAAGGTTCAGGACACAACATCCTCCAGAGCAAGGTGCCTTGCCTTTGCACCTCAGAGGAAGCTCTAGGAAATGCCATCCTTTGGCAAGATATAAACATCAACACTGTGGCTCGGTCGTGGCCACAGTGACAGCCCAGGGGCTGCTCCTGGCTGCCCTGAACTGGGTCCCCTCACCCCACCAGGGAGCAGCAGCCTCATAAATAATTACTCAGTGTAATGGCAATGTTATAAAACATGAATATTTAGTGCATGCATAATAGTTGTTTATTCATACTTAAATGTCAGCTGACAAAAACTTATCTAAAAGGCTCCATTCCCAAGGAAGCACAGGCAGCTGGAGGAGATGGGATGCAAAGTCACTCTGGTTTTTGCCACACTGAAACCCAGGACAGAAGTGATGGACCCCTGCACTCTGCAGCTGCAACATATTCCTGCTCCCTGGGTGCCACACCTGGGGGAGCCAGTGCTGTCACACTCTTAGCACTCTTATCTCCCACAAAGGGAGGGTTTCACGTTTGTGCCAGAGGGAACTTGTCTAAAACTCTGCCACTTTGAGGTGTGCACTCCCAGCACGGGCAATGGGGTGGCCAAAACTTTGCAGGATAATGATGCTGTGGATGCAGGGATGTGGCCAAAGATGCAGGCAGGTGGTCCCCCCTCATCCTGCTTGTCTCCTGCCCATTCCCGCTGACTAGCACGAACATTCCACACTTGGGAGGGGGGAAAAATATAAAAAGAGAGAGAAATGAATTATCAGTAAAGTAAAGAAACACAAACTTATGAAGGACAATTTTTTTTGCTGTCAATACACACAAAGAGACAAAAATTGGAAGCTTTTGAGGAAAAGAAATGCGTCTGAACTTCTGAGAGAGAGAGAAAGTACTAAAAAGCCCTGCCATGCCGAGCTCCTCTGAGGTAACTTCTGTGCTTGGAAAGAATATTTCAGAAGACATTTTATTCTTTAGAAGATGCCAAAAATGCAAGACTTGGCACTTTAACAAAACAGAAAAAGGAAAACACATAATCTTCTTAACTGGTAAGTCTTTGAGCCCAGGATCACATTGTTGCCATATAATAAAAAGGGATGTTATGCAGTAAATTGGGCAGTTAAGAATTCTGTGCATACTCAAAATCGTGACATTTCAAGGACAATAAAGTTGACTGGCTCATGGCCATTGGCCATACGAACAGAAAACAAAAAAATGGATTGTCAGCTGGTTATTCATACCGCATTACAAAACAAGTCTCCCAACAGGCAAACACTCTTTATGGTTTGTGGTTTTGCTCCAGAAATATATATTTTTAATTAAAAAAAAAAAAAGGGTTCTTGCAGCATTCATCTTACAAATGTTAACCCCTTAAAAGACAATTCTGACATGCTTTGCCGCTGGCTTTTCCACTTTATAAATGTTCTACAGACAAGGAGAAATTCAGAAGGGAAAGTTTATTTCTCACATGGCAGAAGTGTCTGTTTCTTTATGGGGAGAAAAAAAAATAATCAAGGCATTTGAGACAGCTTTTATGCTATTAATCACATGGAATGCAATTAATCATGTGGGATTAATCTGTTTTGATTTTTGGGGCATCTGACTTGAAATCATCCCCGGAGAGTTGTTTTCCAGAGCAAACATATGGAATCTGTGTGTGCCAGGTGATGTCCCCAGAGCTGCTGCCAGGGCTGAGGACAGTCTCTGGGCTGCGGAGTGGGGCTGGTGACATGGCTGGTGGCTCAGGGAAGGGAATCTGCCATGGGTAGGGCATTGTTTTGGCAGTGGCTGTGTAACTTTGCCATGTGTGTCACTTCACTGTCCAGGCTCCCCAGGGCTGTACTGGGACCGCAGTTTTTACACATCATGCACAAACAATGATTCCTGCCTCCTCTGTGGCTGCATTGCACACGGGCAGCGATGCTGCTCCTCCCGTGCTTTCTGCAGGCCCTGCTTCTCCAAGTTCAGCCAGGAATGCTGAGGTATGTCCTGCAGGTTTCTGACATGCTGCTGTGTCCTTACTCTGTCTCTTTAATTGTCCCAGGAGGTTGAGCTGGAGCAGCTGCAGGTGGTTTGCAGCAGGATGATCAGGGCTACACCTTCTGCAGGTGGCTGAGGAAGTTGGTTTGGGGGGAGATGCTGCGAGTCTCTGCTTGGAACAAGTCAGTGGGTTTTTTCTGAACTTTTGTTTGGGCTGGAGAAAGTGCAGGATGTGTCTGCACATCCTGAGCAAGGGAGTGAGCCTTGTGATGGACACATGGTATGTGCTGGTGCTGTGTTGTTCTGGCTTCTTGCTAAGAGTTGCAATAGTATGTAAGGAAAGGAATGTCAGATCACTGGTTAAGTCAAGACCCCTTGGCTGGAGGACAGGTCTTTGCTGTGGGAGGGAATGATGGCCCTGTTTGGTCACAAAGCTCCCACCCCTCCTGCTGGGTTTTGGGAGAGAGACTGAGTCAGGCTGTTGTGGTGAGAGTTTTTGCCCTCTGTCATTTAAGTAAATCTGTCCTGACCACAACTTAGGGGAGAGGCTTCGTCAAAAAAGCTTCTATAAGTGTTTTTTGGAAAATGCTGTTTGTTTGTAGAAATGGCACTGGGCTAGATCATGAACTAGTGCAAATAAATTTGTTGCCTGTCAAGGTACTGTGTTTCTCTCATCCTCTGAGTCCTGGGTCAGCTCCCTGCTCTTCTAAAGCAGCTTCCACTTTCTGTGCCACTGGTTTCCAAACAGTTCCCTTGCTTGCTCCCTCTGCTTCTCCCACTCCTCCCAACTTCTTGAGCATCTTTTCTGCAGTGTGATTTTCTCAACCTTTCTTTCATATTTTTATCTACTTTTGTCTCTCCCCTGGCCCTGCCTATATGTGTTTTTTCCTGTATTTGCCTTGTTTTGATTGCACATTCTGTGGGACAAAGCACAATGCTGCCATTTTGAGGATAATTAAATCCTCTTGGTTGTGGTCCAGCCAGTGGGACAACTCATGCAGGAGGGTCTAAACTGTCTGGATTTGCATGCAGAGCCTGTCATCTGCTGTGAATCATTTTGGGATGCTTTTGCATGAGTGAAGCTGCTTAAAAATAAATTGTATTGTATTAAACTAATGGAAGATAATAAATTCAGTTGGTCTTTTAGCTTAAAATTTATCAATGTCTGGAGCTGGAAGGGGGGAAGGAGCTGGAGGACATTGAGCCATCCGGCAATTAATGGCCAGGAGCTCGGCTCTTGCCAGGCTGCCATGATGCCCAGCAGTGTCACACTGCTCTGGCAGCTTGAGGATAGCACAAGCACTAAACCCCTCTTAAAAAGGCAAAAACTACCAAAAAATGTCCTTCCTTCTTTTAAACAGCAATTAACAAAATATCCTTTAATCAAAGCCTGCTCTAAGTGGCACTACACAAAGGGCTTATTCCAAGATCAAAAACCTTTGAATTATTGAAGCCTTTCAACCTTGATGGCATTTGATGTTCCCATGCTACAGCAGGGAGAGCCTTTTTTTGGGGTGTGCAATTTCCCCAAGATCAGAACACGTCAGCTCTGCTCTGATTTTGGCCAGCAGTGTGGGAAAGGGGTTGCAGACTCAAGCCTGAGGCTTGTGCAGATCGTCACTGGGCAGTTTTGGGGAGAATAGCTCACAGAGTGCATGATTTGTCTCTGTGCTGCCTCACTGGTGTGTCACAGGGCTCCTGGGACAGTGTCCCTTGCAGGGGGTGCACTGTAGCCCCATCCTGGCCGTGGGGGAACTGCAGGGAATGAATTTGCAGTGGGGATAATTCACATGCCCACGAAGTGAACCAGCTGTAAAGCCGGCTTTGTGGTTACTTCTGTGCATCACCCTCTCCCTGTGCCCATGTCTGTGTGTCCCAGCATGTATCACCCTCTCCCCACGCTCCCATGTCCGTGTGTCCGAGCATACACTGTCCTTGGTGTCCTGCTCCCGCACTGCTGCAGCCAGACTGCGGCACCAGGTGGCTCTGGCGCTGCTTCAGGACAGCATCCCTGTGGTGTGATGCTCTGATGCCAAGTCCTGGCTCTGGCAGAGGGGCCTCTCTCCTACTGAGATCCAGTTGCTTTTTGCCTCTGTGTAGATGACGCCTTCTCATCCCAGTGCTGCTGGAAATTTGGGGTGATTCTGGTGGCTTTGCAGAATGAGGCCTGGTTGAAGCCTGATGTAGGGGGAGGCTCTCACCTCCTACAAGCACGTGGAGGGAAAGGAACTTATTAGTAGAGCAAATAATGCACAGTGAATAATTTCTTCAACAAGCAGAGCTCCTATTTTTGAATGTCTGCAAAGGGGCTGTGCTCTTCCTGAAACTGTTGGTACTCAGAATTAATGGATTTTGGGGTTGTTTTTTCCCTTTTGGTTTGGGGTGTGTGAGTACGTTCTGTTTCTGCTTAGGCTGTGCTGGCCAGCTGCAATGGCTCACACCAATTGCCTCTCTGGTACTGCCCAGCACTCTCCCTCTGCATAGCGAGGAAAAATTTCCTAAAAATGTCCTAATTCCCTGAAAATACGGCAAAAGCCAAGACTAGTGTGGACACGATTAATATTCACCAAATAAAAAAGGCTCTGTAGGCAAAGCTTGTGCACTGATTGAAGGTGAAGACAAAAGCCCTCTAAGCAGGGCTGCTCATGTTTAAACTCACCTGAGTGTTTGAGAAAGTGCTCTGGATGCATTTTTTCTAGTAATTTTTATTTTCTTGTGTTTGACCCAATACAACTTTTAGTTTTCTTTCACGTTTCCAGTGGTGCTCCGCTGAGGAAGACAAGAGTCTAATTTATGGAAGGAAAAGGTGCAGCAAATAGATGCTTTGGCCTCTATAAAGTACTCCTGCCACTTAAGAAGCCACTTGATGAATGGAACCTTTGGTTGATGTCATTTGCTGGCTTTGTGAGCAGCTTCTCCTAAAGTCTTGCTTTGAGGAAAAGCATATTTTAAAAAGTGTGTGTATGATCTGGACTCTGCTCTTACAAGTGGTGAGGCTCAAGGTCCTGGAAACTCAACTTATGGCTGATAACAGGATCAAACAGCACTGTGGTAACTTTCCTCCTTCACCTGCCCCAAACATTTACAGCAGGAGATAAAGGCTGTGAGAAGGCTGCAGGTACAAACACACCTTGCTTTGAACCTTTGTTGTCTTTCCTTGTACACTGGCAAGGCTGAACTGGCTAAAGATAACCCTGCCCATCCATGTCCCAAATCAGGGTCCCAAGGGGGTAACTTGGCAGGGGCTTTTTCAGCAGCAAGGTGTGATGGGCAGCACCTGCTTGGGTCTGTGGTTATGGCTGGCTACCCCACGAAAATAAAATAAGCTCAGGTTTTATCCCCATTAGCAAAAGCTCAAACCAGTGCTCCTTCCCCATGGCTGGAGATGGTCTGACACAGCAGGAGGCTCCAGGGCTGTCCGCCTGCTGCAGATGTCAGAGGTGGAATTTGGGATTTGGGGTCTGGTCCTACAGTGTTCTGCTCCATGCCCGCCTCCTCCCATTGTTGGCTCTGCCCTGAGTTTTTCAGGGGTTTCTTGCAGAGTCACTCCTGGTGACTGCTGAGGTGCAGACGACCTCCAGTGCCACAGAAGCATTCCCAGTGATTGTGTGGGGCACAGGAGACACACCTGGGGCTGTGCAGCAGGTAAACCTGTACCTGCAGTGGGATCACTGCCCTGGTAAATTACACTGCTCAGGAGTTCACTAGATCAACTTTCTAGTCAGCCCAGGTCTTCTTTTTTTTTTATCCAATTAACTGTACATGTTACAGTTTCAAGACATTAATTTGTCAAGTTGCTGGTATTTTTTTTTTTTAGCTCCTGTGAACTTTGAGGCATTTACAGCACATGTTCCATAGTTTTGTGATTTTTTTTTCCAAAGTTATGAACAGGTTGATGTAAGTCTAGATGACTTTGTGTGACCTGAAAGTAGGTAATTTAGTGGTAATGTTCCTTGCCCATCAGAAACCAAGTAATTTTTAGTCCCTTTATTAAAGGAAGCAACACAATCTGCCTTCAGCTGCCAGTGTGCATTTCCACTGAAATGTAAGGGTTTAAAAATGAGCACAACTTGAGTAGAGGAAAAGGGATCTCGATGCAAGAAGAACATGCTTTTTATTGAGATTAATTGGTCCATATTCCATTAGCAAATCCCATCCCATAGACACTGTTCCTGCACAGGCAGGCAGGATTTATCAGCCTCTGTGCTCCCTGGTGCTGTGGCTCTCCCAGGGAGCTGCGAGAAGCGAGGCGGGACAGGCAGCCGTATATCACCCATCTCCTGGTCACCAAATGATGATTCAGATTCACATTGAGATCTATAAAAGTCAGTGGTTTATTGCTGTCTTCTATTTCTGTATTAACCACCTCATTATCATCCCAAATGGAGTATAAATCTGAGGGTATCCAGTTGCTCCAGCCCGTGTGCTTGTGCTCCCCTGCCTCCTGCCATATAAATTTCAGCTTGGTGTAATGGGATGGATCCAGCTCCAGAGCAGGCAGGGTTTATAAAGGAGCAGCTTCCTTTCCTTGGGGCAGGCTGGGCAGTGCTCCATGTTCTCCTGACTCCTCTGCTGCTCTGGGGGACCAGTAGCACTGGTGCTTCCCAGGAATGCTGTGGACACCATGCTGTGCCTGCTGCCAGGCCACATGTCCCACCCAACATTTAGGAGATGTGCTGGTCCCTCGGAGAGAGGCCTGTCTTTGGGGTCTGGGGCTTTTTGTGTGTAGGGTGCTGGCTTTATTCAGCCATGGGGTGGCTGAAATGAAGCCAGTTGCCACGTGGGATGCACTGGGGAGAAATCACAAATGGCCAGGAACCATTTGGGGAGAGCCCCATGCTCCCTGACCTCGGCCACACACCACCTTCTTTGGGCACTTGGTGTCTTGGTCTTGGTCTAGACAAAGCCCCAAATAAACAATGAGTCTGGACCAGGCTGGGTCAGATCATGCTGCAAGCATGGAACAGGATGGATCTTGAGGTGAATCAGGGGGATTCACTGCTCTGGAAAGCCCTGAGGGCTGCCAGTGAAGGCCCTTCAACGCACTGAAATGAAATTTGATGCCATGCCTGTAGCTCACTGCGTGTCAGAGTCAGAAATAATAGCAGGATTCATCACATGATCTTTTGATCACGATTTCTCATCCCTGAGAACACGTGCCATTAGCAAGAGAGAACTTTTCCTGTAGTTCAAGGCTAACCATGTGTGCATCCAACTGTTGATATAGAATGCTATTCTTAGCAATGAAGTGTAACTTTCTTAAAATAAGCTGGGTGGAAAAATGTGCACCCTTTGGACCAAGATGTCCCAAAGGCAGCAGCTCTGTCCCCCTCAGCGGGGACACATGTTGCTTTTCTCAGAGAGCTTTTCTTTTTTGTTTATTTCATTCATTTGGTGAGAGGACACCAAATGAACAATGGGGAAGGCAAAATAATTTTAAAATTATAATTATTTTCTGTTTCTGCATAATACAAAGCACTTTTGGAGCAGGTGCCTCTTAAAACCTGTTCATCACTATCACGGCCTGGGTTCCCGGGGGTCTGTCTGGCGCCCTGGGCAGCTGCCGCCATAGGTGTCCCGGATAGCGCTGTGCTGATGAGGCACAGCCTTTCTGGGCCCTCGGGCTAGCTCCCAGCCACAGGCAACCTTAGCGAGCACATTTGGAGTGATTTCAGCTCTGTGAGTTCAGCTCTTAAGTGATTTCGCTCTGTGCTCACAAAAGTGCCTCAGCAGACACAGGGATTGAGAGAGGAGAAGTCTGTATGAAGTTCCGCAGCGGTGTCTTTATTAGTAGCTCCTGCGAAGGTTTCCAGTGACAGTTCTTCTACTGAACTGGGCAGAGATGGGGGTTTATGTAGGCTGCTGGGGTGCTGGAAATTGTCCGATGGCCAGGGTTGAGGTGAATACAACCTATAGCCTTACAGAGAGATAACAAGGGTCCGAGGGCGGAAGAGGGGCTGCTTTGGTCCACTCATCATGACTTGGCATTTCTTATCTTAGGCGAATGACTGCCATGGAGGCCTTGCAGGGCCTCTGACTGCTACACATCACTACCAGCTATTTTTGCCATTTGTTCCCATCCAAAGCAAAGTGATGAGTTTCCCAGAATTTGATAAATTACACCCCTCTGCCAGTGTCAAACCATGACACCCTCCCTTGCAAATTATTCTCCTTCAATCTTCCACCACCATGTCTGGTCTTGACACATGGGCTGAGGAGGGCGGAAAGCTTTTAAACCTCATTTAATGTTCGTACCCAAGAGTTGCAGAGTTTTCTGGGTTTCTCAGAGGTTGTGCTTACTTCTCCCACTCTCCATGAATGCTTTTTTAAAACGATTATAATCACAATGCTGCTGATTCTGAGCTGATTCAGGCACCCAGGTCGTGGATATTCTAGAGCAAATCTTTGGAGGATGGAAAAAATATCACGGACAGATACATTAGGGACACAATGAAGAGCCTGTTTGATGTTATGTTCAATGCTGAGACTGCCATGAGGACTTGTGGCTCTTCTTCGTCTCTTCCTACTCGTTGTCCATGAGCTGCTGAACTCCCCTCATTGCCTCCCCTCTGGCACCAGGTTCCCCTCCCTTTGCTCTTTATTGTTGGCCACTGAAATATCATGTAGCTGGAAAAGGTGGTTTGTTCTGTGCCTCTTATTTCCCTCTTTTGGGTCTCTTCTCCCCACAGAAAGAACCAGTTCCCATTTGGCAGGTCCTGAGCTGTTGGCTCCAGGCAGGTTTTCCCTCATTAACCTCTGAAGATACATTGGTAAAATGTCAGTATCATACACTCCATCATGCAGTGAGAACTATTAAGTGCACATTGTTATTCCTGGATTCAGACCTACACCGCCTCTTTGCCTCCCTGGGAGCCTCATGTAAAGATCAAACACGATGTTATGGATGATGGTTAGAGTGAGCAATCTTCCTTCCCCTCCTGCTCCTTTTTTTAAAATTCAGTTCCCCCCACTCTAGTAGATCTTTCCCACATTGCACCAAGCAAAAGCAACTGGGGCTAGCAGCACAGTCTTTTGGGGTGTGTGTGAGAAGCAGCTGCCTGCTGCTGGGGGAGGGCAAGATGATAATCCTGGTTTTGAGACTCCTGAAGATGCCCAACACACAAAACTTCTGCACTGTCCTTCTGCAGAACACAACATTTAATTGGGATTTTTTTTTTCCTACAGAAAACTGTGTCTTCTGCATCACTGCATTGCCTTGCCAGAATGTTTTTAGAACTCTGACAAAACATTCATCTCAGGAAGCCTACAGGCTCTCCAGAGAGGAATCTAAGTTAGCAGCAAAGAGGAGCGTGGACTCAAGTGCTTCCTTGTGTGCACACTCCTCATGCATGCAGGTGTTAAGAGGCAGGTTCCCTAGAAAAATGCAGAGTATTTCAGCCTCACTGGTGATGGAATCAGCTGGCTGCTGGCCCCTGATCAAAATTTGGAGGCACTGGTTTGCTCATGCTTATGGGTACAGTCTTCTCTTTTAAGCCCTCGTCCAATTGCTCTAACATAATTCTGGGTTCCTGAGGCAAATCAGCACCAGTAGAGGGTGAGAAGAAAGTAATTTAATCAGAAAGAAAGACATTCCCCCAAACCTTCATTCATTTTTTGCATGTGCATTTGCTGGAGTGTCCCCACAGGCACACTCAGCTCTGGTCACTGCAGATAATTTACCCTGACTTTGGAGCTGCCACGAATGAAAGGCACTTAACAAATGCTTCTGAAAGAAGAAAACCTCTGTACTCCTCTCCTTGTCGTTCACTTTCAAATTGATAAGTTAAATACTGTACTCCAGCATAAACATTTCTCAGGGACAAAGTATAAACATTTCTAGTGGAGTGCACTTAATACAATTTTGTTTGCCAAGTGGTACTGCCTCCTCCCAAGCTACGTCTATGAGAAGGTTTTATTTAAATGGAGATATAAATTAATTGCACTCAGCACAGCCTCTCATCCCAGCTCTCTCCTGCATCCGTCCCCTTGGACTTTGTGAAGGGAAGGGCAGGTGGGAGCTGTGGCAGCTGAAATACTGTCAGGATACCACTGCAGCCCTTCCCCTGCCTGCTGCCTTCCTGGTTTCCCTTGACTATTTTTTTCCATTGCAAGACATATGACTGGATTTGCTTTAGTTAGATGGATGCAGATGCAATTCCATGAAAGATCTCCTTCCCAAGGCAGGGGTTAATGCAATGTTTTGTGACCTGGCTCTATGGCGATGGGTGACCTCAACTCTCAGACAGCTGGATTAGATTAATATGTCAGATATTTTAAGGTTTCCTTAAGGAGAAAGCCTAATTTTAGACTTTGATTGAATGACCGAGATGGTAATAGCATGGATAATTTCCTTTCAAAATTGGTAAAATTTAAGTTTCGATGATGTCTTAAACTGAGCCCAGTGATTAACAAACCTGAGCTTTCTGACATTTGTCTGTCCCTACTCTACCTGAATTCCTGTTTAGGTACAAATTATACAGAGACTGGTTAAACCTGACTTTCCTCCAGTCCCTACTCATCATTCATTTTGTTCACCCCTGAAATACTTTGGAGCAAACTAAGGAAAAGTGCCACCCTTGTGATGGAAATCAATTTTGCCATCTAGAACAAAATTTCCATGTTTTGCAAAGGAAAAGCACAGCGGGTACCAGAGCCAGGTGTTATGAGTGCTGTGAAGCCTCCCTGCCTCTGTCACCTTCAGAGGAAGGTGGGCAGTCACAACTCATAGGATCAGAGAATAGGGGACCTCAAGGATCATCTGGTCCAACCTTTCTTGGCAAAAGCATGACCTGGAAAAAAAGGCCCAGCTGAATCTTAGAAGTATCTGAGGTTGCAGAATCTACTATTTCCCTGTGGAGATTATTCCAAAGGCTGATTGTGCTCATTGTGAAAAAATTTCCTCTTGTTTCTATCTGGAATATCCCCAGGAGTAGCTTCTAGCCATTACCATGTCCTTTCCATCTGAAAAAGGGAGTTTTGATCTTTGCAGTCAGGAGCTTATGAACTGTTTTGGGGATTGTTTACTCTTCTGTGAGATGTCAGAACAGCTACGTGGAGAATTTTGCCTGAGAGGTTCCTTCCACAGCAGTCTGACCTGCTCATTACGAAAGCCGAGGGGAGGCTCAGGGCAGGGGATTAAGGCTGGGGATGGAAACTTCAGCTCAAGTGCTAGGAAGTCCCACGGATCCCAACCTGCTTGAGGCCCCTCCAAAGCGCTGCCCAGCTCCTCCCAACGAAGAGTTGCAATCTGTCAAGTCTGAACAAACAAACTTGTTCTCAAAAACAGCAGTAATTTTATGGTGCGAAAGGTGAAATGTACAGACAGCATCTTGCTGCTTGTCAGAAAAACAGCAGCTACCTTTTGTACAGCTTTTGGGGTTTTTTGCCTTTTATTTTTTACGATTAAAAACCTCCCAAGGAAGGCTTACAAGGTTTATGGCAGAGGTATACAAGAAGCGAATTAAAATTCCATAAATATATTTGCTGGCTAAAATTTATATATCCTGTATTCCTCGGGTATCTAATTAGATCCAAGAAGAAAATAGCCTTGCAAAGGATAGGCATTTTATTCAAATAATTTTTGAAAATTGAGCTAAATAATGGCCATTTTATACTGCACACAATATAATTGTTCTTCTTGTACTGGGGAGCAGTTATAAATTATCTGGTGTCCCATTCAGCCTCATTGCCAGGCCGAGTACCAAACAATTGTGAATACACTTACTGGGCACGTAAATTCACGGTTTTATGACAACTACACCTTTACTACTGCTGCTAACTAACATTCTGCATAAAAAATGCAATCCCTGGGAAAGGAGCATTTATCTAAGTGCTGACATTGAAACATTCTGAATAACTCCTTGAATCATTTGTACTATTATAGGGAGAAAATGTAATTATTGTAATCAGCCTTGAGTCTGAGGCCATGTTGGTTTTTTTTTTTAAAAAAAAAAAAAACAGGAAGGGAGAGGGGAGGGGGAAACCAGATCTGAGCAACGAAAATGAACCTTGATAATGGAGCAGCCTTGAATTCCACTTCATATATCACACTAATGGATGTCAAGATGACCTCAATCAAACATTTTGTTTTCCAGTTTTAAGCATGGAATTTTTTTTTCCCCTCTGGGGAAAAAAAAAAAAAAAAAAAAAAAAAAAAGCAAAGTTATTTAAATTGTTCCTAGTAATTACATTAGTATCAACTAACCTTTTGATGAGTCTTGTCCAGGCTCTTTGCTGGCACAGTTCACACATCTCCATAAGCCTAGTGCAAGCTTTATGTTTCTCTTTCCCTGTTCCCTGTGTTTTTATGGTTAACTAGAAATCCCATTTTGTGGTGTTTTTATTTGGAGCCCTAGCAGTAGTTCATCTAACATTTTTAAGTAAATGATCATGTGGTTTAAATACCACCTCCCTTGCTAGCATGCTTCAGGATTGGGTATAGCTGTAAAAAAAGGCAGAGAAATCTGAATAGAAAGAAGTTTATGTCAACTGCACTTCGTGAAATTTTCTTGATTCACCTAGGCCAGAGGGAACCTTGATGAGGTTCAATAGGGTTCTGACCTGGGGAGGAATGACCCCAAGTACAATCACGGGTTGGGGGTGACCTGCTGGAGAGCAGCTCTGTGGAGAAAGACCTTGGAATCTTGGTGGATGATGAGCTGACCATGAGCCAGCAGTGTGTCTTCGTTGCCAGGAAGGCCAATGGGACCCTGGGGAAGAGTTGGCTAGCAGGTTGAGGGAGCTGATCCTGTCCTTCTAGTTCGCCCCACTGAGGCCACTGGAGTGCTGTGTCCTTTTGTGGGCTTGTCTGTACAAGAGAGACAAGGAGCCACTGGAGAGGGTCCAGCAGAGGCCACAAAGATGATGAGGGGTCTGGAGCATCTTCTGAGTGAGGAGACAGTGGGCCTGTTTAGTTTGGAGGAGAGAAGGCTGAGAGGGGATCCCATAAGTGCATATAAGTATCTCCAAGGCGGATGAAGAGGATGGTGCCAGACCCTTTTCAGTGGTGCCCAGTGACAGGATGAGGAGCAATGGTCATAAACTGAAACACAGGTAGTTCCATCTCAACATGAGGAAAAACTTCTTTACACTGAGGGTGTCAGAGCACTGGAAGGGCTGCCCAGGGAGGAGACATCCAAACCCACCTGAATATGTTCCTGTGTCACTGCTCCTGTGACCCTGCCTTGGCAGAGGGGGTTGGACTGGACAATCCCCAGGGGTCTCTCCCAACCCTAATAATTCCGTGATTCTGTGATTTGATAGTTCAGTTATCTCAGCAATGGACAAGAGCATCCCAACACCTGCACTTCTCCCCATGACTGGGCAAACTGTTGGCTGGATCCAAATTTAGGCAGGGCCTAGAGCTGCCTCTGCTGGCTTGCTGTCTTCTGTGTCATGCAACTTAGTTCTGGACACTGAGTGAGTGTCCATCCTCCCTCAGAAACAACAAAGCTGGGTTTTATGCTGCTGTGCAAGTATAGTCCATAATCCGCACTGGTGTCACCTGCAGCAAGATACTAGGTGTATTTTAACTCATTTAATCTGGCAGCATTTCTGTGGATCCAAAAAGTGTCTTGAGTTATCAAGGACCTGTTTCACAGGTTTCCAAACATGACTGTGAGCTGTAGAAACATGAATTGCTTAAAAGCTACGAATCAATTATTTCATTGAACACTGACAGTTTTATTTAAAAGAGAGAAAAATAACAGAAAAATCATCACTCTGAGAAAGAAACCAAAGAAGAACTATCTATGAGCTTTCATCCTTGCATCCCCCTGTAGCTGTGGCAGGTATAAACTTGTCTCTCTTGTATTGTCTTCTGTCCATGAGGCACAAGGCAAATGCAGTTTAATTTCTGTAAGGGCCTGAGCCTTTCACATGTCCCGTCAGGGTGTCACTTCTTATAGTTTTTAACCACAACATATAGTTGTCTTGGTGGTCTTACACAATGGTCATAGAAGGCCCTAAAAGAAGACACTCTTAGAAGATCCAGGTCTAGGTTTTGAACCACATTTGCTACAGCAGATTATGCAAATCCTGTGTTTGGACATCAGAAGTAGCCCAAAGTCCAGGTGTGTGGACTGAAGAGATCTGTACGCCCTCTTGCACCATATAAATTGTGAGTTCTCTATTCTCTAATGCAAGTTTATTCCTGTCTTTTCTACTTTTAACAGGATAATGCTATTCTCTCTTGACATTTTCTACTTCAGCTTGTAACATTATAAGAATATCTGAAACTTTAAAAAGTGCTTATGGTAGTGTCTTTGAACAGCAAAAATACCATGGGTTTATTTAAAAGACATCTTTCTCCTTTAGAAAAAGATGTGATGCAGTAAATGATTCGTAAGAAATTTGCAACATCCCCCCCTCACCCCAACAAACAGCATAATGTGACAGATCACTGTGGGCCCCTGCTCACTTTCACATGAAGGTCTTTGAGCAGTCTTTGGCAAATAAACTTCTTTGAAATCATCCATATGGTAAAACATCACCTCTCCTCTCTTCACCAATAATTCAGTATTTAGGAAAATACTTTGCAAAAAATGTGGAACCATGTGGTCCATGGAAGGGGCCCTCCAGTAGGAAGGGCAGAGCCAGGCTGGCCCAAGTCCCCTGTCCTCCCCAGCTGGGCAGAAAGTATCTGCATGTCAGAAAAGAGCAGGAGCAAACAGGTAAGAGCAGAGGAAAGATGCTTGATGCCTAAAAGGATATGTATGAAAGGTAGGGTGTAGACTTCAGTGGCTTCCTTGGGAATAGCAGTGCACTGTGTAGTAACCTCCAGCTAAAAGACAGACCAGTGAATCATTATAGAAAAAAAAATGTGGACATTTTTAAGTTAAGCTTTTAAGAATAAATAAATCTGTAGAACTTAACATAAATCAGCTGTGTCTTTCTCCCTCCCTCCCCCACCCCCAAACAGTCGCTAAAGCGATTGGAAACATTTGGGTCTCAAAAAAAAAAAAAGGGAAAGCTATAAGTGCTTTTTCTTTCTTTTTTTTTTTTGCCAAATCATGCAGAAGATGCTGGCAGCTGCAAAGATTCAATTATACACAATGCAAAAAATAATTTAAAAAAATAATGGCACTTGGAAAAAAAAATCGCCTCTCCAGAAATTGCATGAAACAATAAATCTGTTAATTAGCTAATTAATATTCAATTGGGGTCAGTGGGCTTAATAGAACCTTTTTCTGAGACCCAAGAAATTTTCCAATCACAATGTTAAGCCTGCCCACTTTCATTATCATCTAAGCACAGGCAGCCCTTATCAGGCCGCCAGACGCCTGGGAACAATGCAGCACCATTATCATCCCGGTGCAGCGGGTGTGGGTACCACAGTCGGATGTTGCAGGCTATGAAGTAAAAATGCTTGAGCATTTAGGGTAAATGATATATGGGTTCTGCTGTATTGTTTAGGGCTGTTTGTTTGCTCTAGTGGTATTTAAGGCAGCGGAGCATCAGAAGATTGATTTTCATTGGTTGCCATTTTTTTTCTTTCCGGCTGAATCGATGACAAGTTGTCAGTGTGGGACCCTGACCAGTAGCATCTGGCAAGTGCTCCCCATGGCAAAGGCATGCTGCTGGCCAGGCACACAGGGAAGTGTTGGGGCAGTGTGCTCCCCGTGCCTTCTGCCAAATCTTGTCCAGCAGAGATGCTGTGGGAACGCTCCCCTCGGCAGGGTGGACATTAAAACCCACATCGCTATAAAAAAGGACATATTTAAACCTACCTCGGTATAAAATGTGACAAAATGCAAAATCTATGTTATGATGGTGGTGGTGGCTGCTTTTATTTATTTTTCCAAGGGACTGCAGTTTTCTGCTGTAAGGCCTGCTGTCCTATCCCTCTCCTAATATCAAAATATGGAAGAGGGTCCGGTGGCTTTGGGTGTCCCCACTGCCCCCCAGGTTATGAGAGTGCTGTAGATTACAGCTTTTGGAGTTCACTGGACTGAATACAGTTTTTTATGGTATTCCACAACATTTCATAGAACAGTTTGCGAGTAAAATTACATTTGTTGTTTAGCTGGCAGTAAATCCTCCAGGTTAGCATGGAAAGGCCATCTAGGTCCAAGCAGCTTGACACAGGCTCTTTAAATCACCATCCCAGCCCCCTGGCATGTACCACTCTACTCTGATGATTAGGTTGTAAATAGAAAAGGCAGCTGGAGTTCCCTCTACAGAATGGGTACTTGATCTACAGGACCTACCTGCCCCTCCACTTCTTCACTAAGCTACATTTCCACACACTGTTGCAAGTGACCAAAGAGGGTAAATGTAGCCTGCATGCTTTGCAGTTTAAGGTTTCTCAAAAAACTTGTCCATCAAGGAGCAATGCTGCTTTCCCCCCTTGCCATGGGTCTCTCACCAGCCCTACGTTTGTCTTAGCAGAAAAAGAGGGAAAGAGATTTTTCACTGGAAATGTGGAGATTGGGAAATCCTGTTTCTTTCTTTCTTTCTGTTTCTGACAAAAGATTCCTGTAATCAATATTGAAGGCAGAACATTATTACTTCACAGAAGAATTGAGAGTTTTCCAAGTATTTCCCAGGTGATGTGGCTGTTGGTTATTTGTGTACTTAACCTGAAACTAGAAACTCCTGGTTATGGATGGCTTATCCCTGAACCTACTGGAAGAGAACATTTCAGGTGATTTCTTGCCAGTGAAGCTACAGCTTAAATGGTTTACAGGTGTGGGCCTTTCATGGTGGCAGCTCTTATGCCTGGTGCACCCCAAGGAAGTTTTCTCTTGGCACTGCCAAGAAAATGCAGGTGTGTTTTGAACAGGGAGATTCTGGGAGGAGACAGGAAGGTGCTGTACCTGGGGGCTCTTCAAAATCCATTCCCAGCTATTGGTAAATGCTTGCAATTTCTCTTCAGTCCTGCTGTGGTTTTTCCACTTAGCTTTTTGAGACCTTCTTCACAGTGCTCACAGACTTTATTTCAGGGGTATGGGCTGGGGAGGGTGAAATCAAATTATTCCTTTCTCCTTCAACTTTCTTGCAAGTCACTGGACTTTCATATTTATTTCCTGGGTAGCCTATGTGCAATTATTCTGATTAGATCCCTCTTGCCACTTCTCTGCTACAGCACACATACCCTAGGCCTTAAAGAGAAAATAAAAGCTGTTATTTCCTATTTTCATAAATGAAAAGATGTTTCAAGTATTGGGAGACACTGAAAGAAATTCTGCGGTTTGAAGATACTTCAACTTAACTACTAATTGCAGGGGACCAGTGGGCGTAATTTTGGCACTATATTAGCTTTGCCACTCCATGAATAATTTGCATACAAAATGCTTTATTTTGGCAATCTATTAAAGAGCTATACAGTATTTGTGGCTTATCGCATTCACACAGGAAGCAGGATCCTTGGCCATCTTGTTAAATTCTGTTGATGCATAACAATTTAAAGCATGGCACAAACTGGTATGACATTTAAAGATGCCTTCACTTAATTATATTACACAAATATTGGGTTGTTTATCCTTGGGAATAAAGTCTTTTTGAAGTCCAAGTTGGCATGTGTATAAAGGAGTAAATTTTAACTGATCCCTCAAGTGGGCCTCCTAGCTGTAAATTTGGGTTCTTGCATTTTTTAAATTATTTGTGAGAAGAAGCATTACACTTTGAATGCAGCCACTGGCGTTTGTTTGGTACTCCCTCCCTTCTTCTCCCCTAATGGAAAATACAGTCTTTAGCAATAAATCAGCACATGAAACCAGAGGGGTAACTGTAGGCTGGGGTGAGAAATGGGACAAACAAGGCACTCATAAAGAGTCTGTGTATACAAAAAGCAAAAGGTCCTCAATTTGGTCTTCAAGAGGAGGAAAAAAATAATGTAAGAGGGTATATAGACTGTTTGCACAGAAGCAATGTGGAAATTAAGGTAAAAGAAAAATCAATGGTTTTTTGTCTTTTTTTTTTTTTAATCCCCAGAAGGATAATCAGCATGAAGCAAACATGCTTGGAGTTTGGTTTTCTCTGTAAATAATAAATTGAAAGACTGCAAAGCTAAAATTCATATTGTTCACTTTAGCTGACTGTTCACATTTTCTTTATATACATATATATTGCATGCAGAAGCTGAAGGGAAGAAGACTGAGAGTGGGCTAGTCAGAGGGGTCTCCAGCCCCATAGAAAGGAGAGATCCTAGATGAGGAAACTGAAACCATTCATTTGCCAGTGTTGGGAAGAAAGTGTGATCATTTTACTCTGTCAGTGATGTTTAAAATAGAGAATTAATCAAATTTTGACTTACTGGACAATAAAAGAGAAGATTGTTCTGTGATAAAAACTCTTTATTGGAGCAGAAGCCTTCCTCCATTTCCTCCTCCACTTTGACCAGGAAAGAAAAAGGCAAAACCCCACAAATTACTGAACAATCCTATCTGTCCTTACTCATAAAGGAGTGGGATGACCTCCAGGTTATGGACAGGCCATCACTTAGAGGATTGTTGCACATCAGTTTAATGGCTGTCTGTCCCTTCCTAGACTTATTTTAGAAGTAGAACATGGTGGCTTGAAGTGGCTTTGTTTGTTGGGTTGGGTAATCAGAAACTAAGTTCACCCAATTCTTGTACAATGTGAGAAAAATGTACAGTATCTCACTCTCACCAGAACCAGCCATAGAGAAGGCAATCACTGAACACAGTTTAGAGTGCTTGTCTAATTATAACTAATATTTTTCTCTGTTGCTTTAGTGAGATCCTCTCATAGAAAAATTAACTTTATATCCCGTTTCTTAGCATATTCATTCAGCTATTTGGAGAAGGTTCAAAAAATGGTACAGATATATATATAAATTTTAATTCTGTACTTTCTTGTAGCCATTGATCTGCTGGCTGCAGCTCTGAGCTGTGGTTTACCCAGGAGCTTCTTTGCCCCTAAAGGTAAAGTCTCAAAAAGCTGAGATGACAGGCTGGTCCTGGCGTGGTGGCCACATCTCCTCCTTACCTGTCCTTTGCAGAATTGTATTGCTGTGAATCAGTATCTGGAAAAACACACAGACCAGAGGGAATTGGCATCACTGCACTAGAGCTGCTCCTTGTGCTCAAGGAGAAGTTTGGGTCCTCAGTCTACATTTGGCTTTGATGTGTGTGTCCTTCCTATAATTAATTAATTAATGAGCTGATATGAAGTAATTTTATATATCATGGACTATTGATAAAATCAGTGTTAAGTATATTAGCAATTAGGAAACTAAGAGGATGCTAGGAATCCTTACGTGCAATTAACTACTCTGATTTAAATTACCGTCCTCCCGTTATCCTCCATTTCGATCTATAATCTGTCCCTTACTAAAGATGGATATGTATGGATGCACTCCTGGAGAAGCTGCACCACATCTTGGACTCTGTGCCAGTGCATCAGGATGGATCTGTGCCTGGCACTGCCTCCCACACCCCAACCAGCCAGACTGAGGCACCTGAATGTCCTCAAACACACAGGACTCCTTAGCCTAAATCCCACTGGGTTTTGGTAAGGTTTAAGAGACCTAGCTTTGTATTTCCAATGACTGAAGCACAGGTGAGCAACTCCCACAGAAGTATTCTTGTGGATCACAGAGGAAAAGTCTGCTTAAAGCAGTGCCTAGTAGCTGAGCAGTCCAGTCTCCTCCTGCCACCACTTAAACAGCACTGAAACCTACCCTGGTAAACAGCATATTCTTTACTGTTTTACCAAGTGCTGACTTAATATTTTTCTTATGCTTTCTATTTGTTGTGAGATTTGGTTGAATAAGTGCTTTCTTCATAATAAATGTCTCCTGGAAATAATGGACCAGCAGAGAGGCTGCTGAGCTCCAAGCTGCACCAGCAGCGCCAGCAATTCCCAGGGAATTATTTGCAGGTGCAGGTACTTGGCAATGCCAGGGTTTGCCAAATGCAAGCAGTAATGACTGGCATAAAAATTTTGGTCAGTGTGTTAGATGAGCTGGGCACACTGCAAAGCTGTGGCTCACAGATCTCCTGCCCCCAGCTCAGCAGCAGTTCCACCAGATATCTGTCTGTCATCAGGAGACGAGCCTTGTTGCCAGAGTTGTATCACAGGCTGTGGCACAATGTGATAGTCTGCTGCACAGCCTAAGGATGTAATGAGGAAAAGTAAGGCAAACCATCAGCTCACACCCATTAATATCTCTGGGATTTTTTCACTTTCTTTGATTTATTTTCTCTATATTTTTCCTGCTGTCATCATTTGTCACTGCTGTGTGAGCCAGCAGTACTGGCCAAACGGCCCCTCACAGCCATCCCTACCCCAAAGGCAGGTGCCCGGCCTTGCAGGATTTCAATAGCAGTTGTATCAGGCACATCCAGCCTTGCTTCTGGTGAGATCAACCAACTGCCCTTTCCCCGGGTATTTTTCAATTTGTAACCGCGTGCATCAGCAGAGCCATGAGCTTCAGAGTGGGCTGTGAGAGTGGCTGGGAGCAGAGCTGGAGGGAGCAGGGAGGACAGGCAAGATGTGCTGGTGGGGGGCCAGGCAGAGAGACACACATGGGGCAAGTGCCAGCCCATGTGGCTGGGCTGCTCTTGTGTACTTCATGAGCTTTTCATTTCAGTGGATGATGCCTGATTTGCAGACAGAATTTGGGCCTTTGGGGTATTTTATTTAATCTTCCAAGATCTCTTGAGAGATTTTTAATGGGAACTCTGTATTAGCTGTCCCTACAGCTTCACATCCAGAGATTGTTTAAACTTGAATGTTTTCTCAGCCAATCACTGAAAAATCACAACCTGTCACTTCTACCCTCTTTGTCAAGCCCTTAAGTCTTCCTTCATCCCGGTGTGTTTGTAGCCCCAGTGCCTCTCTTTGAGGGTGTTTCTTCAGTTTCTGAGAACGGGACTTTCTAAAACAAGCCATACTTGTGGCATTCTTCTTTTCCTCACTTGTGGGAACCATCTGTCAGTAGTAGCAATAGTGGTGTGCCCAGAGGCTTCAACTGTGCTTTAAACATAAAATGGGGACTACGGATGAAGTCCTGGTAGCAACTGGAAGATTCCAACCAAGCAGAAATTAAAGACAAGAGAGGTTGAATGGCTTCCATAAAGACACATGGAGAGTAACTGTACCAGAAATAACAAGTGCCCTGAGACCCTGGTTAGTGTTTTGCTCTTTGATCTGCCTGTCCTTTGGTGACTAACCCTACCTGGGGCTGCAGAGGGATGGATGTGCTGTATGGAGCTGGGCTGTACCTGTACTTCTTGCATGAGAAGGATGGCATTGAATCACATCCCTTAAGCTTGTGTGGGAGGTGCACATGCCTTCAAAGGCATTGGGTTTTACTTCTGAAAATTACCTTGGTGACAAGAGATGACTATGACCATGCTCTCAGTCGTATTCATCTAGTTTGCTTCCAGCTCTATTAGGTTTTTTTGGGGAGTGTGTTCTTCCAGGGTCTAGGTTGGAGTTTTACAGACATTTGCATGCTGTCAGGTGTGTGTGAGAAATATTCTACCCCTGACACTCAGCTGTTTCTCATATGTGACAGGAACCTGCTGTGTTCCTTCTGCTGGTTTTGGTGCCCCACACTCCGCAATGACCTGGCCTGTTTGGTGCTCATTGTTGTTCACATGTACAGAGTAACACCTCTGAATAACACAGTCTGTGACACCTGTGTTGGCATTGCTTGTGCTAAATGCTGAATTAAAAGAGCTGAATTAAATCCTGAGTAGATAAAAATCAAGGTGGCTCTACTGAAGTGCAGTTTTCAAGCCCTGCCCAGCCATCCTTTTGCCCACCAGTGCAGAGTCATGCCATGATCTTCACAAAGCTGCTTAGTCAGAAATCAGGATGCGTGATAATTTCCTTGTCCTTAACATGAGTTATCAACCATAGGACCTGAGCTTCTGTTTGATTAGCTCTTAGTGTCACCCTGTCCTACTCATTTGGTGCGCAGTTTAATACATGGAATGTCATATTTGAAAAATTATCATTTAAATACCATATTTATGTGGGGGTTTTTTGGGGTTTTTTTTGGTTTTTTGTTTTTTTTTTTTTTTTTGTAAAGACTAAGCAGTAAATTAGAAGGGATAAATAATGGAGAGATTAGCTGCCATGTACGATAATTTCCTGATGTTTTTGTCATGTATGTAATGCAAAGTACCACTACTGATTACTTCATCATCATCATTAACAATGAGATCTAAAATTTACACATAAAAAATGTTACTATGCCATGCCTTAATTTCATTCTTGTATCAAGTTATGTCTATTATCACAAATTATCAGTCCTTCCTACCAGCACCCACCAGTGAAGTGGTGTTCCCACACAGGTTGGGATCTAGTTCAGCACCACCTAGGAGGGATGCAAATGATAGAACATTTGTGCCTGTCAGGCTGTAAAAAACATGGATGCTGCTGCTCTAACAAATGAGACAGTTGTTGACATGGCTTTCCATGAATTCCTATGATTTGCAAAATACGATGTTAAGCAGCCAATTATGTTACATTACTGCTGACTATGAAACAGGGATCGAATCTGAATCTCATTGATGCTAATGAACATTTTTACATTAACTTCAAAATGTGCTGTTGGATCAAGCAGCAAATTATTTTCCTCCAGGGTATTTAAATTTTGATGTGTCCCACAGAACCAGAATCTCACTGGTCTAATGAGCAGTGTGCAACTCTTGCCCTGTTACAAGGGAAAGGTAGGGGCTGACATGTATGAAACAAGGACGATCTTTCCTTCTGCCAGCTATCTGACAGTTGTGACAAATTGCCTTCTGCCATGAGGTCCTACTGGAGACTCGGTCGTTGGTACGGGGGGCAGGGTCAGCAGCATAAACTTTCAGAGCTTCAAAAAAGGCCCCAACCACAAGGTGCTTCTATAAAGCACATATTTCTGGCCTACTTGAATCCAGCTGTGTGACTTTCAGGTCAGGAAAGAGGAATTACAATACAATCTTAGCTAACTTTTGATTCTCCACAAAAGGTCTTAACAAAATTGGATGAGTTTTATATGAATATGTTAGCAGGGTGTAGAATAACTCTTTGCTTGCCTTCTTCTCACTGAACTGGTAGGTAGCCTTTCTAGTGTGAATAGAGGCCTTTTTTTTTTTTGTAATGAAAGACTTATGAAAAATATAATAAGTGAATGGAAAAAGAAGCACAGTAAAATTCTGCATCTTTTCATTGATCTGTTATTTTTAGGAAAACACATATAATCATAATACAAAATCCTTGAAATATGATATGACAAAAAATAATCAGAAATCAAGCTCAACCTGAAAATTAAAGGCATCAGCTCACAGAGTTCATGAAAGCAAGAATATATTTTAGACAGTTTAGTTAGCATATTGCAATCTATTTAGCAATGTACTTAGCATACCACTGCATCTGGTGCAGTGCTCTGTTCCTTATTAATTTTCAATATATTTATTCACCTGCTTTATACTTCAGATTTGCTGGGTGGTGCCAGATGTGCTATGGAGTTTCCTCAGATTGCATCCAGAGTTTGCTGCCTACGTGCCTGATGCTGCAACTCCTGCAACACCCGCACTTGCCCCAGCCAGAGGAGATGGGGGTAAGGAGGCCAGTTCAACATCCAGTGTGAAAAACGTGAGGTGAAAATTAATTATAGCATATACTATATGTGATAGAAATGAGTTACTGCCCAATTATGTCTCCTGTTTCCATTCAGATGAATTAATGTTTGTTGTGTGCCCTTGGGAATTCAGACACACTTTAAACTTGTAATGAGTACTATCATTATTGCTTTTGACAGTCAATGAAGTATAATTATCATCTATTAAAAAAAAATCAAAACTTGTTATATATGAGTTTTAAACTGGCAAATTACAGAACAGTCACCTTAGCAACGCAACCACTCAGCTGTTTTCTGTAGAGGCACTGCCATCTCCTGGAAAACTGAAATTATGCTTCCAAATTTTTCCCCTTGAAAGAAAATTTTCAAGAGCAAGAGAGAGATTAAGTACAAAAGCCAACAAGCTCTTAAATTTGAGGCCTTAGGTGTTGCTGAGATGCCTGGTTTTGGTGCATAAATGGCTGCATGGCTCTTTGTTATCAGAGGATTTTGCTGAGGAACAAGAATGGATGTGATGTGTGAAGTCTTGTGGGCTACTCCTATCAAAAGGAGATGGTGAGAATAACCAAGTGCTCCAGCAGTTTGGTGTTTCTTTACAAAGCATAACCCTAAAGACAAAATGGGTTGCCCACAAAGGAATTTTGCAGGATCCTTTACTTAATGCCCTTAATGATCCTTACAGTTACCCAGGAACAGCTGCTTTCTGACCACAGGATTTTAGCAGTAAAGAGGTTTCTATTGCAGCTTTCATCTGAAAGGAGATGTCATTGTAGATTTTTCTCTGCTTTCTTGGTCTTTCCTGAGCCACCCTAAAGGAGGGACCAATAATAAAGAGGGTGATCTGGACAGGAACAAACGCAGATCCAAACCAATATGGTTAATCCAACGTTCTCCTTTTATTGTTTACAGACAGTAGTTTTTATACACTTCTAGATAGTTTACAATCGTGAGCACACTCTCACTGGCAAGCAAACATTGTTTGTTCCTGTCTTAAGGTTGCTAAAGTTTTGCACTGCAGACCTATACTAATTCACACCTAGATAGCTCAGTACATTGTGTTATACCTTAACATAATTTCTGACTGCGCCACAAACTTATTCTTAACTGTACCACAGGCTTCAAGGCCTCCGAGGCCCACATCTGAGGCCTAGGCTGGGGTAGCTCAACCTTCACTCCAACCATATAAATCATGAACATCCAGATCGTGACCTCTTTCTCTCAGAAATTGTTCTACACCACCCTGTGATAATTAGCATTGAACATCCTACCAACTTACTAAGCAGTGGTTCTGGCTGTGCTGAAAGATTTCCCCCACCTCCAAGCATGCTTCCCATGTTTCTAGGTGCTGGGTTAGTTTTCTTATTCAAATTTTATGGTTTTCCATGCCTTGTTTTCAGTATATTTTCATATTTTCTATCAAAACCAAGTGGATTTTTTTACTCAAATTTCCCTTCCAATTCCTGTCTCTCTGCTGGGCAGAAGCTATGAACTATTTGTGTTTTATTACCCACACTCAGCTGGGCTCATTCCCATCTCCACAGTGCTGGAATACAGGTACATAGGCTGCTCAGTCAGCCAGCCACACACAGCTCCAGCTTCACAACTCCTGCTCCCACCACACTCCATATGCTGTAGGGATGCTGACCTCAGAGACATCCAAAAATTGCCTTTCACTAATCCTGTGGGTTCTGTTTTATTTTTTTCTACCTGTGATGCATGTAGGATATCAAAGCTGCTGCAAAGGAAGTCGCTAGCGCTCAACTGCCCAGCCTGCTCATTTCTCACTGTGCATAGTGTTGAATTGTTATCTGAAATAATCCTGTGCATAGCAGGATTTTGGAAAGTGGCAACCACTTTTTTGACTATGGTCAAAGTAGAAGTCATGTCTGGCCTTCTTTTCATTAGAAACACCTGATCTGCTCTGCAAGATTTTTACATCACACTTTGTCATAGACCTTTCTCTTAGACAAGAGCAGTTTTCTTTTAGGCAAGAAAACTTTTCCTGTGGTTTTGTAAGATCAATGGTTGTCAAGTTGGTTACTTGCCAGTCTCTTCCTGCAACTGCACCACTGATAGATGAGGAACATTTGCATGTCTGCAAAGAGAAGACAGGCAACAGACTCTTTTCCCTCCCTGGACACATCTATTCCCTTCAGCAAGCAATAATTCTCTCTCATGCTTAGAGCAATGTTTGATATTAGTTTCACAATAAGCCTATCTGGAGTCCACATCAGCAGTGCAGAGATTTTAACCAAGACAGACTTAATCCTAAAACATCATTTCTGTTTTTCTGAGTATTTGGATGGGCATCTGCCAAGATTCCTCAGTTACAAGCTACTGCAAGGCCTGTTAGTGTAGCTTGACCCGGCCTTGTAAATAGGGACAGGAATTCCTATGGCACTCCAAAAATTTATTTCTGAAGAACTCAGATTTTTCTAGTGAATCATTGTGCTTTCAGCTTTTTTGTATTGAGTAGCTAATAATAGCCTCAAAATAAAAATACCAACCAGAAGGTTCTTCAGGGCTGGAGAAATGGCAGTTCACACTGCTGGCCACCACAATGCTGCCTTTCCTCACCTCCCACAGCATTTCTGCAGTACTGCCAGGCCTAAAAATGCACTTTCTGTATAGCAGCAGAACCTCCTCACACTGCCATGTCTGTGTGTCTCAGGTACAGGACCTGCCAGTGCACTGGGGTTCTGCCACTAAAGGTGCACTGAAAAGTTCAATACTGCCTCCATGTTTAATTTCAACCTGGAATCTTCAAACTTAGTGAAGGCCAGCAGGTATTATTTTTATTTCTTTATCCAATGTCCAGCTTGCACAAAGATATCACTTTGATTTAAAAAACTGATGGGAAATGACACGCTTTTCAGTATTTCCAGCATGAACATTTTTTCATATGGCAAATGTTTTTCATAAGCTGAAAGCTAAAGTTTGAGCCCATTTACAGTTCTTAGATAAAACTTGAGGCTTCCTTAGTACTTCTGATGCTGTTTTGAACTTATGCATTCATTTTATGATCAACCTTTCCTGGTAACTCTTTCTTAATTGAAATTCTTCTTTTAATCAGTGCTAATTTCACTCCAAAATTTATCTTTCACAGGACATAAATGTCTCTCTTAGAAGCCTCCTTGCTATCATGTGTTCCACATGCAGGTTGTTGCTGAAACACAGTGTTTCAATCACAGCATCACCTCCACACTTATTTCCTTCAGCAGCACTGCAGTCACTGCTAACTTACATGCTCAGCAGTAGACACATATTTATTCCTCCTGACCCAAAAAGCAGCACAGTATTGTAACTTTCTCTCTTTGCTCATTAGCTGATTGCCTGCCCCAGGGGGCTGCAAGTGGGCTGAGCTCAGCAGGAGCTCTCTGGGCACAAAGAACAGCTTCCTGTGGAAATGTGATGCCAGTACTTCTGGTCTGTCAGCTCCAGGTGACTCCCCAGGCACAGCAGCTGAGCCCATGGGAGAGGCACAGAGAGCATTTACAGAGACTCTGGCACAGATTTCCTGTCAGAACTGGCATAGCCATCCTGCAGGGGGGTCTGGTCTCACTTTGGCACAGACCAGGCTGCAGGGACAAAACCCAAAAGACTCTTCTGGCAATCAGATCATCCCCCAGCTGACACTGAGAACAGTCAATACAGGTATATCAAAATCAGTGGTGTCTCCTTGCACTAGGTCATGATTTGGCCCATTCTATGTAATCTATCTTTTTTTCCCTAATCTTTCTTTAGAAAACACTTTGAGGATGTAAATTATTATCCTTCTTAGAAAACAATGATTTATTCCTCTATGAAATATATGTCTGTCTTTAGTCATATGGGAACACACCACTGGCAAGTTGAGCCTACAAAACAGTTGATTGATTTTCCTTGAAGGCCTTTATCTCTTGCCTGGCTTCCAGTAAAGCAAAGGCCCCAAAAGCTGCAGCAGCTTTATAGTAGACATAAATGTTTATGTCACAGGTATCTGAAGGCAGCGACACGAACCCACTTGTCCACTCTTTCCCATACAACTCCTAACTTGTTCTCCTTGGTTTTCCGCCATAACAGATGCAGTGTGGACTCAAAATCATTTTCCCCCTTTGAACAGTGGCAGTCCTTCCTGCCACTCTGCATGGAAAGTGACTTTAAGAGAGAGCGCATTAGAAATGTTGATCCGAATTATAAATCCAGGAGATAATCCAAATAGTCTGGAGTTCTGATGATGTCAGTGAGAATTTACATGCAACCCAAGCAAGCTGGGGACCATCCAAGTGCACCTCCCAAAGACAGAGGAGCTCATTGTACATGACTGTGCCTACATACTTGAACAGAGCCAGGCTTTGGGAAGCTGGCACCTTCCCCTGTGCAACATCTTCTCTAAGGCACGCCTTGCATCATAATCAGCACCATAAACACTCCCTAATTTATCTCTACCTGAGCCACAATGAAATCAGTTCAGCATGAAGAACTTTTATTTCCAAGTAAAGTGGAAGTTTTGCCTGGTAATGGATAAAATTGTAGTTTAAGTGGCCCTAAAGGTGGCTGGCATGTGGTAAAAAAGCCATGTTCTCTGGTTCCTACTGAACTAAATGCATCCTCTAGCTGAAAGAAAACAGTGATTATCAGAAAGTCAATTGTCATTCTGCCTCTTTAGAAAAATTCCCATTAAAGATAAAGCCAATTTTAATTAGATTAAGTATCCAATTACTGTAATTACATTTTTTTTAAATTCACATCATGAGGATGACCCTTTTAAAAAGGGTTACAAGAATAATTAGTGTATTCATATTAACCAAAATGTATTGGATAATATTTATACCCAGAAGGCAAAGTACATTACACATATTGCACCTTTGGGGAAAGCTTGCAAATGTTTTGGCAGTAGTATGAATATTTATAGGGAAGAGTGTGCTTTAGCAAGATTATATGAGAAAGCATTTATATGCTCACAAATTTTTACCCAAGGGTAAAGTGTACATAAAATGTAGTGCAGAGATTATGGATATGCAAAGTGCAATTTAAGTGTGGAATTCATATCAGTTTGTTTAATTAATTGGAGCGGAATGCTACTTTTTTTTTTTTTTTTTTGGTGACAGAAAGGGCCACAGAATTCATCAGAGCTTTCTTTCTGCTGATCAATAACACCAGGAAAGGGTGTTCCCACTGCAAGGCATCACCTTGTCCATGGGCTAAACCATGCCCTTTTCTGTGTTCCTGCAAGCAATCCCACCTGCTGCCGGATGCTACCTGAGCCACTCATCACGGAGTTAGGAAACACAAAGGCAGCCGCCAGTCAACACTGCTCATTTAGGGGCAAATCCTCCAGCTCTCAGCGAGGGGAGGACTTGAAGAGACGCCAAATAGGCTTCCTCACACACAGAAGACAAGAAACCACATCCTTGTTGCAGGCTGCTCCCAGAAGGCACAGAGGATGTGACCCATTTTTGCTGCTGTGCCAGCTCTTGTGCTGTGCACAAAGTTCCTGCTGCAGACCACTGAGACCTTCCCATAGAGCTCTGCCTCCACAGCCCAGCCAGTGACTTTTCCCTGCTCTGCAGCTAATCAACAGCTTTGGGAACTGCCAAGGAATTACATTCTTCCTCAGAAAACAAGCTCTCAAGCTTCTAACTGGTGTTAGCATTTACCTGCTACTGCAGAGTTTGGTTCTTTGCTACTAAGATACTCTGCAGTGAGAATGCTTCCAGCATGCACATAGGCACCTCCCTAATTTAGGTGAGGAGCTGTGGTAGCACAGCTTTTGACAAAACCTAGACAAATGAGGAAGTTATTGTGTCATTTGTTAGTTTGATTAAGTTAAGAAATTTCTGCCTGATTTACATCAGAGATTGTTCATTTTTATATCAATTTATACATGGCCAGTCAAGAATGAGCAGACCAACAAAAAAAAAAAAAAGATAAAAAGACAGGCTTTAAATTATTCATTCAAGTTCTTTCACGTTACTTTTCTCTTCACTGAATTATCAGCAGTCATTCTCAACCATTCATGCCTTTCCTGTTTTTCAGAACAGTTGACTATTGCTTTACATAGTCCAAAGTTTGGTATTCCTGTGGCTCATGTAGATCCTTACCTACACATGTGGAAAATGGTCTGCCTTCTGAAGATGACCCTTCCTCTACAAAAGGCAAAATTTAAAATAAGTTACAAATACTTGTGCAAAGGTATGGTCACTTCATTATTGCCAGTGTGGCGATAGCAGCATGAACGTTTACAATTTCCTCAACTCCCACTGTCATTTGCTAGGTTTTGATCTTTCTTGCAAAACAAAATAGCCCAAGAACATCCTTAAGGAAAAAGCATAAAAACAAGGGAAAAAAAAACCCACCCCTGATTCATACTGGTTAAATTGCCTCTAAAGCTTTGTCCCATAATAAGGAGAAACTGGAAAAGTCAGTAAGCATATGATAGCAGAGAGTCAGGTAGGTGGGAAAACAGGAGGGTTAAATAAATAGGAATAAAATTAAATTACTTTCTAACATTCCTGTCCAGAAGTTCAAAATAAATAATTTTTTGGAGATTTCTATTGGTACCTGCTGAATATCTATTTTACTGGCTGGAGGATATTTTTGCTATATAAGTGTTGTTTCTGAATATTATAAACTGCTAGAAAACAACAATGTATTGTTCATGATGGAATGAGGGAATTGTTTGTTGTTAGTGAACTGATGACACATTTCTGATCAAGGCAATGTTCCTTTTGATGCCCTCACTTGTTAACTTGGCCTCTGGAGGCATCAAGAGTTGCTGACAAGTTTAGGAAATAGGCACAGACACCAAAATGACAGCTCCCACAATTCTCATTTCCAGGAACAGTGCAGGGATTCCCAGAAATCCTACTGTGAGAAGCCTGAAACCTGGTGAATGAGTGATGGGTGAAGGACCCAGTCCAGCCAGGCTGGTTTGTAAGGGCTGGCGGGGTCTGACCGAGGACTGCTGTTCTGGAATTGTCCATCCAGTTCCAGCTGTTCAGACAGTGAATATATCTTTTGAAGTAATTTAAGAGCCTGTGGTATTCTGCTACCACAGTTGTCTGCAGCGTTAGTCAAAGCAATTCTGCTCTCAGCTCAAGTCTAATTAAGGGTAGCTCTTGCGTAAAGTGAGTTAAATTCAGTAGTCACAGCCCAGACCCCATGGAAAATAGTCTACTTCAACCACAGTAATACAGTGCAATATAAATATAATGGAAATACAAAACCATATAATTTAATTTGACATGACTGACACTTTTTTGCTTCAGTCGGTGGAAATGAACAAGTACAAACACTGAACTTCTCTCTTCGATCTTTTATTGTTAGCGCAGTAGGGAGATGGTTTCAGGATGACTTTGCACAGCAGCACCCTAAACAAATGCATTGACAAGAGGCATATTTCACACCCTCTTTTGAAAATATAGACACATTTTTGATTTTTGTTGTTTAAGATAGTTGAAGTAAATTGAATTAAGCTTAGCTATAGTCTAGACTTTTCTACATCTGTCCCATATGTTCAAATGAAGGAAACAAGTCCACATGGAGAATCAAGGTGAGCCTCAAGCAATGCTTTAATCCAAACTGCCTTCTTGCCCTTGCAGCCTGCAGCCTGTCTGCCCTAACTCCAGTGGTTCTGCCACAGGAAAGGTCCTGGCCCCTTCTCAGACCAGGGAGAATGGGAACTATGTTCCCATGGATGCTCCAAGCCTTGTGCACCCTGCACCCACCTGCCCCATCACTGCCTCCAGCAGAGACCTGCTGAGACCCTGCAGAGCAGTGAAAAACAGGGCGCAGTGGAGATTTTTTTCTTTCCCCCAGAAAGTTCAAAGTGCTACAAGCAAGAGGAACCAGAGCCTGGGAAACACTTATTGGGGGGGGGGGGAGGGGGTAAGGAAGAATCACACAGAGTGGTCTAGGTTGGAAGGGATTTTGCCAAATCCATTCTGGACTCCACCCGGAATCCGGTCCGGGTTTTCCAATTTGCCAACTCCATTCCAGACTCCGGCTAGAATCCAGTCCGGGTTTCCCCTTTTGCCGAGTCCATTCCGGACGCCAGCCGAAATCTGGTCCAGGTTTTCCAAGTGTTTACTTGATGTCATTTGTTTTGAGGAAAACACACAAACTCCAGAGGTTTTTGTCCAAAAAGGAGAGAGAGGAGTCCTTCAGCTTTATTTCAATAAAGGGAGAGAGTCCACTGGGTTTTCTTCTCCATTTTCTTCTTCATTTTGGAAGAATCAGCTTCCTTTTATTCTAATTCCTGGCTGCATGTTGCCCTCTTCTTTTTCCCACTGGTTGAGGTAGTAGGAAGGCACAGCCTTCCCAAATCGCCTACAATGTACTGTTTTACCCCAAAGTGCAAAAGTTCAGCCTTGTGCAGTCGCTTGTCCGTGCCAGGATCAGAGCTGTCTGCGCTCTGCAACAAACCCACTGCCCAAAGTCTGAAAGTCTGTAAGACATTAAGACACAATTCAAAGGTGTTAACATCTGCATCTTCACCCATCCATTTGTTTATGAAGACATGAGCTTGCCTCTCAGTCCCTCCTCTTATTTCTCAATTTCTCTTTACAAACCTAAGTTATTAGTAACTTCATCCTTTATAGCAACTTGGAACCCTTGGAACACATCCTCCTGACTTTTCCACATCTGGTCCCTCCCTGCACCAGGCGTGGCAAGTAAATACAGAAAATAAAATAGACAATGACAGTTCCTATTATTCCATTAATCCCTAGAGGTCCTTGTCCATGCTTACTGACAGCCTAGGTCTCCCATCCTTTTCTTCCAGCTGAGAAGTCCAAATCTCCAGGCCTTTAGAGACCTTGACTCAAGGGTCCACCCATGTCTAGCTCTCCTGGCTGCTGTCTCTGCAGTCCTGGCTGCACGTTCTGGACAGCAATGTCCAAAGGCAATGTCTCTGCTAACAGGGCTTCCTGTCAAAGAGATTACACTACACACAGTATCCTGGTCACATGGTGGTTTAAATATGTATCTTCACCTCCCTGACACTTTGAAAATTAACAGGGTAAGAATCCCTGATAATTCAAAGGGGAATAATTGAATATTCCCCTCGGGTGTGGCTCTTATTCTTGCCAAAGGTAATGGCAAAAGCCATACCCATGCCATCTTAGCTTCTGTCACCAGCTTCAAAGCATGTTTCTTTATTACTCTATTCATCCCTTCTATTTGACCCGAATTCTCAAATCCCTTCAAGGATCCCCCTGTCAAATGAGTTCCCCTGTCCAAGTCCACTGCCTTCACAGTCACTGTCCTGGTTTAGGACAAATTAGAGGAAAATCTCCAAAGGAGGTTTGTTAAAGGAAACAAACCTCCACAACTCCTCCCCCCCCCCCCTCCACCGGGTTCGGGAGGAATTTCCTCGGAGGAAAAGTGGAAAAAACTTGTTTATTAAGCAAGAACAAAAAACACTCCCCAACACAAGAAAAGCAGCCTGAGATGACAACAAATGTTTTCACCAGTCCAAGAGAGGCTAAACGGCTTGGGCAGTCTGCTGAGGAGGGTGCTGAACTTCTCTGTAATGCAGACTCCGGAGGAGTTCCTTGACGTTCCCAAATCAAGGTCCAAAGCAGGTCCGATGTCTTCAGGGAAGGGGAGGAAGGAAGGAAGGGAAAAACAAAATTAGAAAAATGGCAAAATAAGGCAAGCAAAGAAAAAACAAAAAAAAAAGCAAGAGAGCAAAGCGAGCCTAAAGCTAGCAGCAGCAAGCCAGAGCAAGCAGCCGGGGGAGAGGCACGGCTATAGACAAAACAAACTGAGAGCACGGGAACAGGAATACACGATTGGGATACAAAGCATGAAAATGTCTTGTCACCCCAGGACAGTCACATATTCTGAAATCATTTTCCAAAAGCATGGACCATCCCACATGCATACTTTTAATCTGGAAATACATTCACTACCTGTCATGGTTTGACACTGGCGCAATGCCAGTGCCCCCATGAAAATGCACCTTCCTAAATAATTGCTGTGAGATGTGATCAGGAACAGAGCAGAGCAGGCCCAAGCTTAATAACAAAGAGAAAAAACTTTATTAAACTACTACTACTATAAAACACAGACACTAAATCCCGGATGAAGACCTTCCAAAACACTCCTCCTCCTCTCACCCAATTTCCAAACAAACCCACAGTGAGACACCACCCAGGATTCCTGATCAAGTTGCCACCCTTCAGATAATCAATACGCAGTCCCTCAAAGGAGAGAGAAGTCTCTCTTGCACCACAGACTCCCCCAGGAAACACAACTGCCACCCTTGTGTTTCCATGTCACACATGACAACCGCCCGGAGAACTTCTGCCAGTGTGACACTCTCCTTTCCATGTCACAGTGCTCTCACCACCATGCATCGACAGACTGCTCATAGGGCTCTTTTAAGGATGCTTTGCCAAGCACCAAAGAAAAAAAAACAGTTCAGTGTCTCATCTCAGCACTACAGTCCCCCCCATTTCCCCCTCCGGCTGAGGGTCCAACAGCTTCTCCTTTTTGGGACAACAGTCCCCCCCATTTTCCCCTGGAGCCGTGGGTCCAAGAACAGAGATCTTCTTCTTCTCTTCTTCTTCTCTGAAGACAGAGGGCCTCTCCACACCCTCTTCAGCTTTCCTCTGTTCTCTCCACTCCTCTGCTGGTAATCACTGAAATAGGTCTCTTGGCTCACCACCGCATCCCCCTAAATGCAGTCGCTGTTGCAGGAGAATTTGGTTCAGTCTATGGCTAACAAGAAAAGTCCAGCCACAAGCCACTCCATCATCTCCTCCCACTCAAATTTTTTTCTTCCAGCATCTCAGATCCCAGACTGTCTCTCTTCTACTTCAAATCAAGGAGGAATAATATTTTACAAAGCCTTCATTTCCCAGGAAAGGGTTAGAAGTTCAGACTCCCTGGACAGCTGAAATCTCTGCCCAGAAACCAATTCCCAAGGCCAAGGCTGGGCACCTCCCCCCCTCTCCTTCTCCTCCGCCAGCAAAGTTACAGGTGCCGTCCGGACTCTCTGTCTCTTCCCTCTGGGGTGGGGGGGACGACAAAGGCATCTCTGCATCTCTCCACCCTTCCATCCACCGGAGCTGGCTTGGTTCCAGTCCTTCTACCCCTCGGCTCACCTCAACCAGGCCACATGGCTTCCCCTCCCCCACCCAGACCGTGGCTGGGAAGGGGAGGTCTGCACAGCACTCTGACTGGAACCAAAGAGAGAGAACTCCTGGGAGTTCTTGCTTTTAACCCCCTGTGTTCTCAGAGGCGTGTCCATACCTTCAGTGGTCACTTCAGGTGCCAATATCCAAACCTGACCACTGATTGGTTTGACCCAACTTCCTGAAAAAAAAATTCACTTCCATGTCAAACCACGACACTACCGTTCCTTGATACATTTTGCAGGCTTTTATTAAGGCCGACAATTCTGTGCTTGTGCTGACCCATGTGCATGTTAGCTTCTCCTCTTCTTTCAATTCCCTTCTTTTACTAGAGCACATCTAGTAACTCCTTTTCCTCCTATGACTCTTGAAGATTCATCACTTTTTCTGCTTCTCAAGTCCAAATCCTCCTGTTCCATTAAACATGGTTCTCATACTGGAACAATCTAGTGCTGGTCACCTGTGGTGTTATATTTTAGTTAAATGGTATGCTCTGTCTCACCCCTCGAAAATGTATGGTTTATTCCAAGCCTGTGATCCTCCCCTGCAGTATCATGTGTCTGTAATCCCATTGGCCCAATCTGTTCCGTGCCCACTTTGAATCTCCCTGTTAAGTGTGCCGGGGGGATGGTTCGCTCTCTCTTAGCCGGCTCTCCCTGGCCAGTGATCTCTCAGGCCCTCTCTCCCTCTCCCCTTTCCCCCCTCACTCCCCTTTCCCCCCCTCTATCTCAGAAACCATGCTGCCTCCCGGAGGTAGGACCGCCAATAAACCCTCCTGTAATTAGCACCCTCAGAAGCCATGTGGAGTCTTCTTGCCTGCCTGCTGCCATCAGCGAACTCACAGCCTAGGGGGGTCCCCCTGGGGACACCCCCGGGGGTTCCCCCTCCTGAAATGCGCTGCTACAGACGGTGCCCAGCTCCGGGCTCGAGGATCGACGACCCTGAGACCAGCACTGCCCCGCCGGTACAGCGCAGAAACCCATGGAACACCGCTTCAGCACCGCCTCCAGCACTGCAGAGTGGCCGTGCCGGGCCGCAGCCCCATGCGATCCCACGTGGCCCCGTCACCACCGCGCAGATGCCCCGCAATCCCACCACCACCAGCCGGCGCGGCTCTGGCGCAGTGCAGCCCCAGCCCCACGCGGGCCCAGGCCGCAACGCGGCCTTGGCGGGCCGCGGCACAGCACAACCCCAGTGTGGCACGGCCCCTGCGCGACCCCGGCCCGCAGTGACCCCGCCGCTGCACGTGCGCGCTCCAGCACCCAGAGAAGCCGTGCGGAGCGCGCCCGGCCCCTGCCTGGCCGCGGTGGGGGAGCCCCTCAGAGCGGGTGAACCATGCAGAGCGCTGAGCCCAAGCAGCTGATGCCCTGGACCGCAGCAGCGGCAAAAGCCCTCCAGTTTCCACGAGTGAACCACCAGACGACCCGGGCACCGCACCCCCAAAAACTGCTTTCCTCAGTTCTGTGACTTCTTTCCTCAGTCTTACTCTCTCCCTCCCTTGCTGCCCCTTCTCCCTAACTTTATCCCTAACCCGCCTTCCCCTATACAAAACCCCAGGATTATCCAACATAGCCACGACCACGTGTCAGCCAAGATGGCTCCGGCCACATGGCATGGCAACATCTTCAGCTTTCTCCTTCCCTAAATTCCTTTCTTCCTGCTTTTTCTCCCCCATGCTCCGCCCCTTCCCTGTCTCTCATGAACCAACCCCCCCCTTCTGATCCTAATTCCCATCTTCCACCTTCCAAATCCCACAGGGTGGGAGCTGGAACTGGGGAAGAAGCTGAGAAACCAAAACCCAAAGCTAAAATAATTTTGTAACACCATTTTTAACAGCCTTGTATATTTAGTTGAATTGTAAATTGTACTTCATGATCTCCTTTTCCTGTTATTTCAAAAGCAGGATGATATCTTTCTCTGCAATCCATACCCCTTTTTTCCTTATTTTGGGTAGTTCACTGGGAGCAAACTGCTCAAAGGCACAGGGTACCCCAAAAAGATTTTTCTTTCACAGAGTCCCTGGCTCCCCGTAACCTCCCAGTTCCCAATCCCTATCCACTTGCTCTAGCTGAAAAGAGCTCGTCAGCTAGAACTTTTATCCTAAAACCCTCTAATCTTTTTATCATTCTTATCCCATACCTGTCTTCTCTCCATTTCCCTCCCCTCCCCATGAAGTAGTTTTTACAATTATGCTTTTCTAGTTTAAGTGTGTGTTCATATTGCAGATTGTCTGTCCTGTTTTCAGTTTTAGAAAGCAGGGGCCTGTCAGGTCACAAGGGTAGATCCAACAAGAAGCAGTTTTCAATTGTTTCTTGAATAGCAAGTATTCAGATAGTATTAGACTGCTGGACCAGAATCGCTTTTGGGTTTATGCTGTCCTCAGTAGGTTCTGAGAGTGACTGATAACCTAAAATGGTGTCTGGGAAAGTATTTTGCGATTTCTTTTGGTGAATAACCCCTACCTCCATCTTCCCACGGGCCCCGGAGATCCGGGCAGGAGGCAAAAGGAGTGGGAGGGACGACCTAAAACCGGGGGTCTTCTGGGTTAAACCGGTTGGAACCGGTTGGAGAGCGGGAACAGAAGTCGATGCCATAGCCTAAAACTGGGGGCTGTGGTGGTCCGAAAAGCCAGTTGGAAAAGGTAAGACACCATTGGGCCAGTCACGCTGAAAAGGCCAATCCCAAAACTCTCATATGAGCTCAGTGCCAAAGGCTGAAGCCCTTTAAGCACTCACCCATGCTTTAAATTCGTTTAAAAATCTGCAATATGGACCCACATAAGCCGTTTATTACAATTAAATACTCATTTTATCTTTGTACTGTGTTAACACCCTTTCAGAACTTTACAATACCTCCCACCAAAGACAAACAACAAGTCAGATAGACTGTTTATAGTGTATTAAATTTATCCTCACTGCAATTGTACTTATTTTATGCTGTAAAACTGTGTAATTACTGCTTCATTTTTAAATTGTTAATTATCATAATTCTCTTCGTCTTTTTTCTAACAAAAAAGGATGAATTTATGGTGTTATACTTTAGTTAAATGGTATGCTCTGTCTCACCCCTCGAAAATGTATGGTTTATTCCAAGCCTGTGATCCTCCCCTGCAGTATCATGTGTCTGTAATCCCATTGGCCCAATCTGTTCCGTGCCCACTTTGAATCTCCCTGTTAAGTGTGCCAGGGGGATGGTTCGCTCGCTCTCTTAGCCAGCTCTCCTCGCCGGTGATCTCTCAGGCCCTCTCTCCCCCTTCCCTTTCCCCCCTCATTCCCCCTTTCCCCCCGCCCCCACCCCCTCAGAAACCATGCTGCCTCCTGGGGGTAGGACCCCCAATAAACCCTCCTGTAATTAGCACCCTCAGAAGCCGTGTGGAGTCTCCTTGCCTGCCTGCTGCTACCAGCGAACTCACAGCCTAGGGGGGCCCCACGGGGACACCCCCGGAACATGCCATGACAGTCATCCATTTAGAATTTGATGCCAGACTTTACCAATCCTACCATCAGTTACCATCAAAGCCATGGCTGCACAGTTCTGCAGACAACTGAACCTCAGTTATGTTACAGCAAACAATGAGGCTACCCCCTCACTTTGAAAACATTCCAGCACTAGAATTCCTTTGGCACAACCCTGTTCAACATCCACATACAATTCCAATTCCTTTTCTGGGCCTGGGAGAGCAAAATCTGGGGCATTAATCAACCTTTCTTGTAATGTTCTTAAGTTCTGCTTTCCTTCTTGTGTCTATACAACAACATAGGGACAATCTTGGGTTAAAAAGTCACAGAATAAAAAGTCCTTAATCTACTTCTGCCAATACCCTTTTCATCCTAAAAATTGTCACAGCTCCCCTTTACTCCTGGCCAAAGGCACTTCCAAGATTCCCTGGACTTCCTCTGAGCCATCACACTTCACGTCTTCAGTCAAAATAGGTCCCAAATATTCAGCCTTTTCCTCCATCACCTGTGCCTTCCCTTCAGACACTCCAAGCCTCCCTTGCAGCCAGAAAAGTGAATAATTGCACAATGCCTTCCCCTACCACCTCATCCCATTCTCCTGACAGGCGGAGCAAGTTCTTCACATACTGCAATAACCTCATTCCTAGGGATGGAGTAAATTAACCTCTTGCCCAAATAATCCCTTCTGCCTCTTGCTCCCACTCAAAGGCAACATTCTGTTTACTCTGCTCTGTAAGTGGGCATCCCCAGAAAGCATCCTTTAGTAGCAGTGTCAGGAGGGAATCAGGTACATGATGGTACAAGGATCTGGGACTGTGGAGTGCCTGGGTTTAATAATCTTGCACCATTCTCTTAAGTCCCATCTGATTTCCTACCTGGCAGGACAGGAGTGTCATAAGGAGACACACATGGCTCCAAAAGTCCTGCCTTCAACAGAGACTAACGACAACAGGATGGAACCCCTACTTTTCCTCCCTTAAAATAGGGTGTTGTTTTTTAGACACCTTTTCTCCAGGTTTCCTCAGAGTCATGTGGAGAGGCTCCATATCCAGTTTTCCACGTTCCCCTGGGAATGCACACACCTCTGGGTTCACTCAAACAGTCCTAGCCTCCCCATCAACCTTTACAACACTAACTCACATTCCCAACTCCAGTCATCAAATCCACTCCTTGCAAACCACAATCACAACTTGGAATAACCAGGAACTCATGCTTTTCAAACCCGTCTCACACATTCAGCAAACTCTCACAGGCATCCCTATGCTGCTTTTAGTTGCCACCAAAACTCAAATGTACACATGCATCTTTCCCACTTACGAAAAGAACATTTGAACAATTGTTCCCCCTTTGGCATCAAAATCAAATTATGATAGCAGATCCTGACACCCTTGATGATCCATGTCTAATGTTTCATTCCTTCCCAATCTCTGTCCTGGTGGCTGCCCCCTTCCCCTAGGTCCTGGGGCACCCAGCACTTTTTCCCATAGGGGCTTGTAAAAACTGACACTATTCTTGCCTGTCCCTTTACCTTTTCCTCATAATCTCTTCTTTCATATCTTTCTAACCAGTTCATCCAGAGACTTATTCTGCCCTTCCACCTACTGCATGTGGGTGCTCATTCTCCCACAGCTCACAATCAGTCGTTTCTCTGGTGACCCAAACAAAATCATTGAAAGAAAATCCTAATTCTTCCATGTACAATCTCCATTTCCCAGATATTCCACTCTGCTCCTCCTTGTGTCACCCTCCTCACCACACACTAGAGCCAGTCCCCATCCAACCGCACTGTCCAGGCCCCCAGGGTAATAAGCAGACAAACCCAAATCCTCCACCCAGGCTCCAAAATGGCCCGGGGAGGGGTGGGGCTGTAGGAACAACACCTCCTTATTTTCCCTCTCCTGAAAGCCGGGAATACAAAAGACAAAAGCCACTCCCACTATTAGACTGCAGATGTCAAAGATTCCTTACCACATAGCCTCCCGCTGCTATTTGCTTTAACCCTATTTCTCCTCACCCCACTTCAACCAATCCTTTCCCAAACTAACATCATATTGCCTGCTCAGCTTGCTGAGACCCTCTCTCCATGCGTCTTGGTGCCCCCCCTTGGGCATTTCTGTCCCTAATGACCTCCAGGATGTTAAAGGTAAAAACTGATCAAGCCGAATTAATAACCAATAAAATAGATTTTTATTGCGCGACTGAGATTCGGTCTTAGATAGCCACAATCAAAAGGACAGTGCCGAGCCTGAGATTGGCGCTGGGTGAACACTGATCCAACCTCTACTGCATCGGATCCCCTCTGTTCACGAATGCTGTCTCTGTCCAGTCATTTTTTATACAGTTTTTTATGCCTGGGGCACAGGTTCTCCTATTCTTCTCTTTGCTTCACATATTCATGGGGTCTTCTTTTCTCTGTGCTGAGCTGGACAAAGCTGTTTCTGGGAAGCGATGAATGCTGATGTTGAGTTACGGGAACCTGGTACTGAGATGCGTGTTCCTCATTGCTGGGTGCCTCCTGGATGGTCTAGGAAAGGGCCCATCTCCGCACAGAGCCACACTTTTTTGTTTGCATATGAGGTCTTTCTGCTTGCTGCCATCTGTGGTTTCTCAACTTTTCCCCAGCTGCAGCTTGTGGTTTAAAACTTTAAGATTTTTTCGTACAAGCACCATTTATTACATATATATTTTTTATATAAGCATGAATTATTCCATAACATATATTACAAGGAGAATGTGCAAACCAGCTCAACATTCTCCCAAAGGACTCTTTCGAGGTATTTGGGGATTGTCACCTCCTATAATCGAAACCCTTTTATTGACTTTCCTTGGTTACCCAGCTTGGGTGTCCTGCCATGTTTTACACCCCGAAGTTGTACTCACTGCCTCTCCCTGTGGACCCCTTCACAGACCCCTGGGCCACCTCTCGTCTGTCTCCTGGACAGCCTCGGCAACCGCTGGTGCCAACCAGTGCCGAAGGGAGCTGCTCACCTAAAATGGGTGAGCTGCGCCTTCAGCTCCTCTAACTGCGTGCCGGACACAGACGATCCCAGACCGAGCACCCAGTTGTCAGTGTTATAGGTAAAAATTGACCCAGCCAAATTAAAAAAAGAAAAATAATTTTTATTATAAAGATCAAATACTATCTGAGCCAGCCACAAAGAAAAGGACAGTGCCAAGCCCAGGATCAGCGCTGGGTGAGACACAGGTCTGACCGCTCTAGCAGAGGGTCTCCTATGCTTCACACCATCCGTTCTGCATGAGCAGTTTTCATATAGTTTATTTTGCTTGAGGCCGGGATTTTGGCAATCAGTCTTTTCTTTCCATTCAAAGTCCCACATATTCATAAAGTCTCTTTTCTCTGCACAGGGTTGTACAATCCGAGGTCGGGGAAGCTATGTACATCGATGATGGAGTTACGGGAACCCAGCATTGAGATGCATCCTCCGGAGGTTCCAGCGATCCCAATCTCGGATAGTGATCCTAATCTCGGGTAGTTGTCTGGATGATCATCGCTTGGGAGTTCCTAGATTATCTCAAGAAATGGCCCATATCCAAGAGAGCCACATATATTAACTTGTAATTGAAGCCTTGTCCACAACGCTTTTGACATACATGAGGCAGCCCCCGCCTTGTCCTTGTCCGCTTGCTTTGTGTCTGTATTTTAATAATATAAAAACTCCTACCCATATATCACTTTATAGGCGCAAATTATACCTATTACACATAACATCAGGAAAATCCACAAATGCCAGAGGTTTATAACCAAAAAAGAGACAAGAGGAGTCCTGCAACTTTATTCGAATAAAGGAAGCGAGTCCACTGGGGCACAGGCCCACGGCATTTTCCCTCCACTGATTTTGGACGGCACAGCCTCCTCTTATCCTAAGGTAAGAGGGCCGCCGGTTGCCCTCTTCCTTTCCCCATTTGCTGAGGTACTAGGAAGGCACAGCCTTCCAGAACCGCCTACCACGTATTCCCTCCCTGAAGGCACTGTTTTACCCCAAAGTTTGGAAGTTGAGGTTTGTGCTTTCCCTTGCGTATGTCGGGAGCCGAGCTGTCTGCACTCTGCAACAAACCCGCTGCCCAAAGGCATTAATACCCATTTCAAAGATGTTGACACCCACACCTTACTTCACCCATGGAACTGTCTGTAAAGACATTAGCACACATTTTTCGTATCTAAGCCTACTCTCTTTCAGTTCAAAACCATTCCCCTGGCTCCCGTCACTACACGTAAGAAACCCCTCTCCATCCTTCCTGCAAGCTCCCTCAGGCACTGGAAGGAGAAGAGCCGTGTCCCTCCGCAGCTGTTCGAGGCCCAGGACTGTCCCTGGAGGCCGCAGCCCAGTCCCTGCAATCCCCACACGTTTCCACCGCTTTTTCCTGCGCCCCCGCCCCGCGCTTCCCTCGGGCTCCCGCGCGGCGCCTGCGTGCTCCTGCGCCGAGCTCCGCCATGGCGGCCTGGACGTGCTGCCGGGTGGCCGCCGTGTCCTGCCTGGTGCTCTGCGTCTCCCTCCTCCTGCCGCGCACCTTCCTGCCCCGGGCTGGCGGCAGGCAGGAGCCCGGCGCCGCGCCGCCCGAGGGTAAGAGGCCGATCCTCGCCCCCGCCCCTCCTTGTCCTCCCGCCCGGGACGCCGCGGTCCCGCTCGGGGTGAGCCCGGGCCGGGCGGGCTGTGGGGACTCCATGAGGGGCAGGGGCTGCACGCGGGAGCTCCGCCGCCCGGTATGGAAACCTAGCGTAGTTCCCTCTTGGCGCGTCTCTCCCCCTTGCTCGTCCCTTAGCGACCTGTGGAGTGCCGGAGGATTCATTCGTGGTTGACGCTGTGATCTACTTTCTTCTTCTTTTAAGTAGTTTAAAAACTTCAAAATATTGTTTTATTTATGTGCGGGGTATTAAAGCTTCCCGAAAAGTGACATATTCATTCCACTTTTTTCGTTTCTTTTGTTTTTTTCATTGCAATACATCCCTTCATTATTTTGCTATTTTGTGTATGGAATGCTTTTGTTGTTGCATATGAAATAAAAATTCATTTGAATCGTCTTCATTGTTCAGTTTCCTACGCCAGCGTTTTTAACTTTTGTTTTCATGCACCAGATTCTCATAATGCTGTGGCCACGTGGTGGCTTATTTTAGGCTCATGTCCTGTCCTTGTGGCCCCCAAGCTGTGTCCTTTGTGCCTGCTCTCCAACTCTGCATGTCCTCTCTAAGTTCTCAAGGAGTGGGCTCATATAAGCATCTCCCATCCTTTTTATGGCCATTGCCTTGTACTGCAGAGATTATTTTTTGCCCAAGGCACTTCACAAGAGTAGCTGATCTCATAACCCCTAGTCTTGGCTGAGAGGGAGTTTTGCCCAGGGCTGCCCACAAGCCAGAAGTGGGGCTGGTGGGAGCAGAGAGAACTTACAAGTTCTTTAGGGTGCTGTCCCTCAGGGACTCACATTCACTGACTGTGTCTTCTGTATCCTTCCAACAGCCTGGCTCTTCCATGTCTGCACTCTTCAGTGATACGGATTTAATTTAGTATTTCAAGGTTTTCTGAGGACTTTCAGGCTGAAATTAACTGCTAAAACAGTGTTACCTTGAATACAGGATTTCCCTGCCACAACAGCCCTTTCGTGGTTACCAGGTGTATTTTTGGTCTTTAAGAACTTGAGAGTAGGTTGGTCAGCACTGTAGATCTGCAGGTGTACAGTTCCATTGCAGGATCTCCTCACACTGAAAACCCATAAAGGTCCAGCAGCCAGCACAGGTGAGGACTGTGGAGTCACCTGCCCACAGCAGGGGTGGTAGCTCTGGGACGTGGCACCTGGCTCCCCATTAACCTCTGCCCCTGCACAGCTCCCAACTGATCCCACAGTGGTACCAGATGATGGAACTTGACACACCATTTTCCCACAGCAATGCAGTCTTAAGTTTACACTTAACAGTTAATGTTGTGGTGCTCCTTCCTTTGGCTGCAGGTTGATCTGACAGAAAATGGCTTTAAAAATCCCAACAACAAACTTGTCCTCCAATTATTTTCAGCGTCATCTGTTGAATGAATGGTATTCATACCTGTTCTGGCACAGCTGCTTCTGAGCAGTGCTGTGATAGGGTGGCTTAATCACAGCTGCAATTAAATGCTTAAAATAGGTAACATAAACACTCTCTACATCCTCAATATTGTAAATACTTGCCATCATTCCTTCAGAGATCACAGGACAGCACAGGTCTGTGTGTGCCTGATGCAGCACAGGCTCCCAGCATTGCTCCCCTCTTGCACCCCAGCACCTGCCTTTGGCTGAGGATATAATAACTCACCTCAGCTGGTCCGTTTCAGATGAGAGTTTATAGCCCGTATTTTCAGCTTGATAGCAAGGATTTCATTACACCTGCTCTGTAGACCAAATTGTATTTCACCTGAAGTTATTTTTGTATTGGAAGAATAAATCTTGATTGAACCACTTAAATTCATATCTCTGTTATTAGTTGTCCTCCTCGGTGCACTGATAACTGCACTTACCTGGCAGGAGTTTTAGGGGCTTGAGGTAATCATGTCATTCTTGAAGTTAATAAAGTGCTTATGGTAGTCTGGGGGGCAAAATGTCTCTGAATAAAACATGCTTAAAATTTAGTATTGTTTGTTAGAACTCAGTGTTACCAGAAGGTTTTTTATCAAAACAGGCTTTAGACATGGGAATGGAACTTTCTCTAATAAAGTCATTTTCAGAGGTCTCTTTTAGAAAAATGGTGAGCATTGAACTATTGAAGTTAATATTATCTTCCAGACAGGAATGTTGTTCTTTTTCACAGTAATAATTTCATGTATATGACAAAGCTTACTTAAAGACCGTCCTGTGTTTGTATCCCATTCCTAGCTGACTTCACAGGCAGGCATTAGAATGTTTATATTTTGTTAAAGAGGAGTAAAAAGGGGACCTACTAGCAGTTTTAAAAACACATTTTAAGTCTAGTGTTCATAAATATATGCCATGCATTTTGTAAGGCCACTCTCTAAGTTGGTAGTTTCAGATAAACCTTACAAACAATCAAGTGGCATCAGCATTACCAAAAAATATATGACAATTCAGGAATCCCCCTGCTCAACTTGAATTTGTGCAATGCACACATCTGTTGCCTGCTGGTGTCCTGAAGAAAATGATGTGGCAGAGACACATATTACCTAGACTAAGAGTTGCTGAATAGTACAGTAACATAAATCTAAACAACTCTATAAATAGTTGAGTTGGGCTCAGTAGCAATTCCTAAAACCCCTTAAGTAGAACACATAACAGCGTTCATGGAAAAAAAAGATGCTTGAATGATCTGAGTATCATTATCTGGTTGGTTTGTTTGTATTCATTGTGTTGTAAATACAGATTTTAAGATTTACTTCTTTTTAGTTGAGTGTTAATATTATTCTCATGTGAATTCTCATTCTCATGTGAAAATGCCATTAAGGACTTCATCTACATTCAGAAACTACAGGCTTTTAAACAATGCAAATGTTTGCTGGGGTATAATTTCATTTTTGGACTTCAGGCTCTGAAGGGACTGGGTTAAACAAAACATGCTGTGCTTGCCCTGTAGCTGGTTTGCAGAGTTGGTCTGAAGCATTAAAACTGACAACATTATTAAATGTGTAGGATAAATCCTAGGTAAAAAGATTGCAGAGCTGGGTAGGGTGTGCTTGGCGGGAGTTGCCACACACAGCAATCAGTCTGCATGAATGCAGCCCTCGGGCTGTCACAGGGGTGTAAAGAAATACTTCAAAAGCAGAACAGTACTTTGGCACTCTTCAAACTAACCAGAGTTAGTGCTCTTCCCACAGCATTCCCACAACAGGAAAATGTCCTGTTGAAGTATGCACCATCCCCACTGGCAGCTGGGTAGGGCAGCAAATAAGGACCCAAGACATGCCCTTCTTGCTCATCAAGTGTCACTTGATTTTCTTGATGTTATGTTATTGTTTCTGTATGTTATTGTCTCCATTTGAAAGTGGTTTGTTTTATCCCTGGAAGCATGGAATCTTCTTCAGGTCACAGTGATACCCAAATTGTTACATTTTCCATTTATACACTTAAATGTGCATTTAAGAGCTTTGTGCATATTTTGTTTTCAAGTTGCTTGTGCCCTCAATTTTCTGTGTAATTTGCATGGGTTCTTCACAATAAAAAACTATGGAAGATAGTATTTGTTTAATAAGGAAATAATTCTAGAAGTGTAAAATCAATAGGGTAGGTTTAGAAATAGGAGTAAAGAAATTCCCCTTTAAAATTACCTTGATAATGAAATGTCTAGTGTCTGTCCACTTGCCCTGATTATATTTAATTCACTTGAATCTTTTAAAGCACAAACGAGGCTTGTGGATAATTTAGAAAACTATTCACTTTAAATACATTTTCACCTTTGTCAATTATTTTCTGCTTTCTTAATATCTCTCTTTTTAAAAAGTAAGTAATATTTGCATAAGATGTTTTATAAGTGTTTACCTGCCCTGCTGCTTCATCCCTGCCTTAGTGATGCTGCTCTCTGCACGACATCACACTCATTTCCACAGTGACCTACTGCTCCAGGGCATTGTTGCTGGAGCAGGAGGACTTTCTTGTAAATAAGATAGTATGCTTTCCATCACAGACTTTGAATAATTCACTAAAATTTAAGTACATGATAACAGCTTCCTTGAAATTAAGCTAATCTGAGAGTGGCTTTGGTCAATGGTAGTGTACCCTGGCAGTTACACTAAAGAACTCATGGAATGTGTGCTATCATCTACAAGAAAAATGTGTTTTCAATAGTGGAACTTCATGAATTATTGATATCACTTCCTAGTAAGTGTTTACTGCAATTTTCTGTGCTCAGGAATTTAGCTGCCTCTGATGGTGTTTCCTAGCAAGACCAAATGTTAATTAATTTTTTCTTTTGTGTCTCATAAAAGCACTTGCAGCTGTGTACTTGCAGAAGTAAAGGCAGCTATTAGCAGCGCTACTTCAAACCTGCTTTTCATTTTCTTTCTGCAAGCACAGGCAGCCTGTCCTAGCACCAGGCAGCAGAGTCCAGGCTATGTGTGCCAGGGAGGGGGAGTTTTCCAGCTGGGATCAGGGAGTGAGCTGCAGCCCAGCCTGGCAATCCCATCTCTGGTGCTTCCATCCAGCACCTCCCACCACCAGATTCCATAGCTGAGTAACTCGGCTCAACACCAGTAGGTGGAAGGGAGTGCAGGTGCACATTCAGGCTGGAAATGGAGATAGAAAGCAGGATGTCAACTACACAGAGGGGTAAAATAGTGAATTTCACAGCAAAACTGTTGAATTGATGGCAGCAAGAAAATAGAATAATGCATGAGCTTAAATTTATTGAGGTTCTTGCACCCTTCAGTTGCGTGAAATCATTTGCAGCACCATTTCAGGCTCTCTGCAGTCTAACTCTGGCATCTGTACATCCACTTATGCTTGCTCTCCTTTCTTGTGTTAAATTAACTCTGCCTAGAAAGGTTACAAACCTCTAAATTTTTTTCCCCCTAAAATGCCAAAGATAATATGTCCTGGGCTATAGTCAATCTCCTTTCTCACACTGCTTTACCTTAGACCTTTTTAAGGAGAACAGCTTAGGTAAAACCACTTTTCTTAATATTTCATTGCTCACTTGGTAAAATGAGGTAAAATACAATTCTTACAGCAAGTACCAAAAATCTGTGCTGGGCAAACACTGCAGTCGTGTGTCAGGGTGTCAGGTTTGGACATTAATACATTTACACATTAAATGCCTTTGAGCAATATTGAAAGATCAGGCTCACAGTGGAAAACTGGTATGTTCTTGGGGGATCTTGAGGAGAGAAACAAGTAGGAATCTGGCATTTTATCCTGCTGGAGATGGTAATCTGTTGGGTATTCGGACAAGAATATACTTATTAAAATTGCTGTTTTGTTAATTGCCCTGCCAGTGCTTTCTCTGCTTAAAATCAGGAGATTTTTAATTGTATGATTCTACTCCTAATTGTATAGGAGTAAAATTGCTAGGAGTAAATGGCTTTTAAGTAAAACCTAACTCCCAGCACTGCACATCACAGGAGACTGAGGGCTGAGTTTACAGACTTAGTTCAACAAGTTACTTACTTATCAGTGGTGGTGAATTTACAAGCAGAGAAAATAGGTCACTTGCACCTGCTGCAGGTTTATGCTATGTGTAAAAGGGTGGAAAGTAACAGAAAGGAAATGATCATTGTGTGGTTTTTTGCAGGGAAGCTCAGTCACTTTCCACCGAGGATGCATTCCCACGCCACTCCCAACGGCCGAGCTGTCCCTCATTTTCCAAGGTCTCATCTTACTGAAGCAGTTGCCAAAGCCAAGGCAGGTGGAGGTGGTAGTGGAAGCACTGGTGGAAGTGGAAGAGGCCTTGTGGGACAGATTATCCCTATATATGGATTTGGCATCTTCTTATATATTCTGTACATTTTATTTAAGGTAAGACCAACATAAATTGAAAAGTCAGGGAAATAAAAAACTTGGGTAAAAAATTTATACTCTCATTTCAGTACATTGTTCCATTTCAGCTGTGCTCAAAAAAATACTTATGCTGGACCTTTGCCTGGTGGTCAAAAGACTGGATTATCCTGTGGGTTTTGCTATTGCAAAGACTGTAGCTAAGAATGCAGGGAAGGATTTCTCTGATCCTGCATTGGCCTCTGACTTCTTAAAATTTCTGAAGGATTTTTTTTTCCTCCTGTAAAATGTGCACATCTAGAGTAATGTTAGATTAGTTTTGAATATGCACATAGTATTCTTTTCCCTGTTGTATGTGGCTACACTTTATGTGTACTCTATATGTTACATGTTGTTATTTATTCCAAGAGTCTGATAGGAGTTTTCAGCTGGCAAAATCTTCCAGGCATCTTTCATGGTTTTGCTGGTGGGTGTGCTTTTCCATGGCTGCCTTCTGGCGTTTTTCAGTTTCCTGTATTTTTTTCCATTGTCTCTGGGTCTTATCTATTACTATTGCTGTAACTGATAGAAGGGCCATGTTCTTGTCCTCATCAGCTGGCTTCCAAAGGAAGAACTACTCCTGCAGAGCGCAAATGCCCTCCTGCTACACCTGGAAACATGAAGAGGAAAATCAGTGAGTATGGCTCTGAGTTGTATCTGTGTAGCTGTTGACTCTGTAATGGTCCAACAGGGTTCTTCAAGTTCTGGGTGCACTGTAAAGATGATGTTCCCTCCCACCCAAAACCAAAAAAACCCCAAAACCAAGCCAGAATCTTCTGTGTTGGAAAAAGCAAGAGTTCAAAAGAATTACTGCACTGTCACTTTCTAAGCTCATTCAACCCATAAGGCTGTGATAGCAGCCTGATCCCAAGCCCCTCTGAAAGAAATGGCTTTTCATGAGGTTTGCTGAATTAACTGCACAGATTTGCTGAAAAGCTGTGTCACTAATAATTAAAAATGGATAATAGGATGTCCAGCTGTAACTATTGTCTAATCCCTAATAATCTAGTAAGAGCATAGAAAGATACTATGAAAGCTAGTTTAATTTTTTTAAACTGGTGAATTCTTTAGCCATCATCAGGCACTTCCCTAATTTGTCCCTTTTTTGCAATGCTGAGTTTTCATGCATGCAATAAAGAGAACAAATGGTATTCTGAAATGTTAATTTGATTCTACCTAAGCATTGGTGAGAGAGATTCAAGTATGCACTTATTAGATAAATTAATAAGTTTTCTACTGAGGATTGGAAGAGTAGTTACCATTACAGCATTTAAATGTGTTGTGTTTAGCTGGCTAAACTGTAATAGGAAAGAAAAGTGCTTAGGGCTTTATAGAAAATGGTAGCAGGAAGGTAATTCTCTTAACATAGCTGTAATTTTCTTGACATTAATGCACATATTAGGAATACTTAATGTGCTCAGTTCTGTAGATTGTGTTTCCACTGTAGTCATGCTGCGTTGTGCCTGGCAATTTTGGGTGATATATTAGCAATGGTAATTATATTTTCTTCTCTGATGCTTGGTGAGAGAAAGTAACTTTGCAGTAAGTTAACTTTGCCATCATTATATCCCAAAGAACTAACAGTGAAAATTATTCTGCCTTTTTCTAGAGCTCTTCATTTATATTCCTAAAGCATTCATGGCGAGCTGTACCAGAGCAGGGGACAGGTCACTGGATTAGGAACCTGAAGACTGAGTCACCACTTACATAATGACTTGGAGGAAGTAACTTCCTTTCTCTTTACCAATTCCCCTTCCTCTTCTTTTAAAGTCTCAGACATGCAAAATAATTACATCAGTGTTGCATTAAGTCATGGCAATCTGTGCAGGATAGAGGTCTTTCTAAAAGCAGGATGTTTGTTGATGGATTTCTCAATTCCTACTATGTTGAAGTTTCATTGTGCCTTTGTGCTGCTTAAACGGGTGTAATATTGGTATTATTCTTCACCTTCTTAGGCCAGGAAAAGTAGGTAGAACTCTCTAAGCTGAATGTTTTAGTTTCCTCAAAGGCAGTTTGGTTTGGTACAGCATTTGCTACTTGTGATAATGGGACAGGGATACATTTTCAAGGCTCCTAGTGACAGATCTTGGGATTTTTTTTTTTTTTGTTTTGTTTTGTTTTGTTTTGTTTTGTTTTGTTTTGTTTTGTTTTACAGCTGACTATGAGCTCACTCAACTCCAGGAAAGACTGAGAGAGACAGAAGAAGCAATGGAAAAATTAATCAACAGAGTAGGACCTATGTATGACAGGTGTGTTTCAAATTAGAGTATTTTAAGGAGAGGTTCCACATTGATTAGAAATTAAACTTTCTTCCATTATCTATATTAAAATAGCATTTTTATTGCTACTTCACATTATAGAAGTTTGATTTTACACATCCCAATTCTTGTTCTGCAGTTTTTCCCTTTTCAGTATCTATATATAAAATAAATAATTTTTTCCAACTTCATTTCCTTAACTAGAAAAGCAATTATCCCTATTTCCCCCCTTTGTACAGTGTGTTATTTGGAAGAAAATGACAGGTATATGTAAACAGAAGATAAACCATCTACATTTAAATTACATAAAACAGCCTGTTTTATGTGACCAGAATAATATCCTGAATTATTCTTTTCCAGTTCTATGAATTAATTTCCTAAATTGAACTGCTGTTATAATCTATGTAAATTCCTGTTAGAATAACCATAACATTTTTCTTTAAGGCAGAATTGTATAATAATCTGATTACATACCACTTCCACTTTAAATTCATGCATTTACTTCTAAATATAAATGACAAAGAATTGTAAAATCAGCATTCAAAATTTTATTATGTTTATTAATGTTTCCTACAAATCTAATATCACTGGTCTATGTTACAAAGAAACACTGGAAACAAGTCTATGTTTTTCATAAGGAGTAAAAAGAACAGATCAATAGGACACTGCTGAACTGCAGTGTGAAAACTGAAATACCATAAATATGAAGGTGAGGTTTGCAGAAAATGAGACCTGCTCTGGTTGTAAATCATGTTAACTTTGTCTGGATCAGCCAGGGCTTGTTTTAACCCATCCTCTAGGAATTCTGTGCTGAACATGCACGTTTTGTTCATTTGTGGCTCAAACCCCTTCTCTCTGAGTGCAGTTTTGCCCACATTGTGCTGTGCCCCTTACAGTCTCGGGCAGACAAGGTGCCCAACTTGCCCATGTTCAGCCAGGTCCCAGTGGGAGAGCCCCTAAACTGCCCGGGCTTTGTTAGTGGAACAGATGGATCCTGCTTTGACTGCTACTCATCTCTGTGCTGGAGAGCTGACACAATGTTCTACATGTTCCTCTAAGGTGACAGAAATAGGCTTATGAACTGCCCAGATATTGTGCTGATTCTCAGGATGGAATATTTTTTTTTTACAGAGAAAATCGGTTTAGGGTCTGATCCAGTATTTGCTCTACTCTGTGTTATTGGCCCAAAGCCTCTATTTAGTAGCACTTCCCTTCCTTGTTCAACCAGACTATTTATATAGATGGGTCTAAAGGTCTCAGGGGAAATGAGAATCTGAATCTAATGAAGAATTTTGTGTGTTGCCTCTTTGAAGAGGAGGGGAAAGGCACCTCTTGATGGAGCAAATAGCTGTTTTCAAACACTTTGAAGCTTTCTTAATCTACTCATTAATTTCACTAATACTGGGTAAATCTATTAAAATAAAACCTATGGTTAGAAAGTGTAGTTGGAGTACTGAGCAAGGCTTTTCAATCTGGATATTGATAGATTTAAATAAAAAGGAAAGAATAAGAGAGTCAAAATTACTTGAGTTTTGTTAACTGATCTGCAGTTAAACAGAAACCCTTACACAGGAAAGTCAGAGACAGAAATAACTGGTATGAAGTTTCAACTAATGCTGAAAGACCCCAGGTGAGACCATGGCCCTTTACACCAGGTATGGCAAAGCAACAGCCAGCCTGTGTTGTAGAAAGCAGCAACCAGAAACTTGGATTTGCTTTTTTTTTTTAATGAGTTGAAGACCAACCTCCAAACCAACTGAGGGGACTTCCTTCCAAACCAGCATACCAGCTGGAATTGCTACAACGTTAAGTAGAGAAACAACCCTCCAGAAATGCAAAACTATCAAAAAGTACAAGTACAGGTACTTTTAATGAGGCCTAGCATGTCATAGGAAAAATGAGAAGCAAGGTGAAGAAAGCAAGAGGAAGAAAGAACTGCCTGGCCAGGTCGTCAACAATGTAACCAAAAATTCCTATTTCTGGTAGTTAGGTAAGAGGTAGAAATAATGCAGATCACCTACCTGTTTTAAAAGTCTTGTTTACCAGGCTGTCAACTGGAAAAGCTTCTTTTTTTATCATGAACTGAGCAAAGTTGATATGGAAGAGACTCTGTGGGGAACCATTTTTTGGGATGTAGCTGCATTTTGATAGTGATTACTTTAAGATCACGAAGCTAAAAAAATTGCCAGTTAACATGTCTGAGATGCCATTTTAGATTATTTAGATTATTTTCCCTGCAGTCATGATGGCTCTTTAGGAAATGTTCTAATCTCACAGTAGGAATAAGAAACCTTTATTTTATTTGTTAGTGAGCTCTTTGGGACTCTTCAAAGTGTAAGTATTGCCATTATGAAAAATTATACTTGTGTTGGAGCTACAAATACAGAGAGCAAAAATAATGACCTTTTCTTGCACTGTAAACCTTCTGCGTCTGTTATCCTCTGAGTATTGCTAAGTGCATTATATCCTGGTAAATCTCCCATGTGCAGGCAGCCAGATGTCTTACACACTGCCAGCAATCTACAGTAAGTCTTCCCAGAGGCCTTAAATGAAGTCAAAATAACACATGGGCTTTAGTTTCTCCCTCTCTGCAGGGAAATCTGCCTTTTAAGCAAGGTATTTGGAGGAGGAATACTCTGAAATACAGAGCCCTTGTGTTGCAGTAAGACAGGAGTGTTTTCTAATGAGAGTATCCCACATATTAGGAATTTTCCTGTATGAAATGCCACAGTGATGCAGCTGCATTGACTGATCCTGTTATCTGAGCCAGCTTATCTGCCCAACGTGCTAAAGAGATAGGCCTCTCTGTCTTCAGCCAAGTGATATGGGTTCAAATTGGGTACAGTTTTGTCTCTTAAAGGAGGATTAGTTCAGCATTTCTGTCACAGCTTTGGTCAAAGGCTGATGAAACCATTCCTTTTTGTGGGCCTCTTAATTCACATTTCAGATTCCACATCTGCATAAGCCAAGCTTTTGGGAAGGTGCTGCCTCACACATTCAGTTGTTTGTGGTACAGATTGCCACCACAGCCTGGGGAAAATCAGTGCAACCTACGTATAGTGTAGGGATATCAACTTTTCAAACTGTGGGGCAAAGTGCTCCTTGGTGGAAGTGCAGAAAAGTGATCTCAGGGAAGCAGTTTAATCTAGGTAGGTGCTAATCAAACTGGCTCCTGAGCTAAGTTCAGTTACAGACACCTGTGCCTGCAGCTGTGCACAAAATCCAGCCCAGGATCAGCACTTCCACCACCATCACACCAACCAGTAATAGGATGCTAATCTTACTTTAAACAAGTGTGACTTTGCTGCCCTTAGTGGCATAGCCATCGTGTCACCATCATTCCCATTTAGGCAGAGTGGCACAAAGTTACCTCTTGGAGTGCTGCTCCAGTCCCAGCAGCTGGTAAGAGGAAAACCTGAAGAAGGACATTGCAAGTTTATTAGAGTTCTGATAACTAAAATGAGGCTTACATAGATACTAATGACCTCAAGCCAAAATCTGCCTCCATCTCCTTTCTTCCCATCTCTTCCCTACACTTCACTGAGCAGCCTACTCAGTGAATCTACTCTTGGTAGTTATCTGTCTGTCTGCTCTCCAGACCAGGGATCACCAGAGATCATCTGTCTGACCTCACATACCACCTACAGTTCAGCATTCTGTGCATGCCAAGGGCCACCCTTTCAAGTAACTGGGGGGAACAGCTCCTGAACTCATACACAGATCCAAAGAGTGTCAGAGGAGTGGCTTGAACTGGCATCACTGCTCAAGAATAACCTAAACCTTAAGATATCATAATTTTAGAACTCAAGATGAAACAAGCACCAATGGTCAGAACCATTTTCACCCCTGGTGGCAGCCAGTGTCTTTCTCATTCTGGCCTACTGAGTTAGCAGGCTGCAGAGCACCCCCCTCCAAATACTACCTTTTTGTCCATACGATTTTTTAAAGCCTTGTTTCTTTGCAGAGAAAATAACATGTAATTACTACATGATCTTATCTTTTGGAAGCATTTTTGTTACAGCAATAGTTGTATTTCCTAAGCAGTAATAATTACTAGATCCAGCGGTGTAGAACCAGTCAAATGTTTGCTTTCAATCTGATAAAAATCTGAGTCCTCTCCCTCTAGTTCTAAAGGGCAAGTGACAGTTAAAAGTAACACCTTCTTTCCATTCTTAAAACTTCCTTCCTGTTTCTGCCCTCCACCTCCCCATCAGGCTGCATTGTTGACTGTCTATAATGACAGGATGATCTGTCCAACTCGCACATTTAATGGTCTTAAAGAGAGATTTTAGAGTCTTGAGCCTAATGACTGTGAGAAATTTTCATCAGCCTCACAAGCTACACATGTAGCACAGATTCAGAATTCCATTTCCTTATAATATTAAGTATTATAAGTATTATTAAATGCACAAGGCACTTCACCCTAATTCTTACCTAACACACTTTTAAAGGTGAGAAATTTCTGTAATGTCTTTTGTAGTGTAACTCCTTTCTGTGTGTCACTTTCATCTTGCTCTCACATTGGCTTTACCTGCCTTCCTTTACCTGTTTAAATTGCAGGCTTTTTGGATATAGGGATAAACTATACCCAGCTGAAGTGCAGAGCACATGTAAATGTTGAGGAAGGATCACACTCATCAGTAGGTTTCTCCAGACTGTGCTGCTGGCATGGACCAAACAGTTAGGTTCAGACTCTTCTCATAGCTTGCAATAACAGTGGACTAAATTCTGATGTCTAATATTTTCTAGCAGGACTCAAAATGTTACAACAGACCAGGAAAAAATGTTACTTCAACAACTCAGAGAAATTACTAGAGTTATGAAAGAAGGAAAGTTCATAGATGACATCTCTCCTGAGAAGGAAGCTGAGGAAGCTCCTTACATGGCAGATTGGGAAGGTAAGCAAGAGCCTTTCTTACCATTACCCTTGCAAGAAAAATTGGATAAAGATTACTCACAGTTCCAAATCCTTTCAAACTTTTGGTTAACTTTATCCTTCCTTTTCCAGAAGCCAGTGTTCAAAACTTTGCTAGAGGTTGCTTGGCTTTTTTCCCCCCAAACATAACAGAAAAAAATAGATTTTGAGGTATCTAACATTTCTTTTAGTGTAAACACTGCACTATCTGCTGCCCAAAGTGGCGTATGAATATCCACATATGCTCCATCTGCTGCTGGGGCTTGGCTGCTCTGGGTTTATATCTTTTCCTTTCTGTGCTGGGCTGGATTTCATGACAATCATAAAACCCTTGGAAATCAGATTTGTATGTCTTAGATAACTTACAGTTTTTACTTTTCATTAGTCACTCTTTGTTAGCTTCAATGTTGTAAAAGTCAGCTCCAGGAAGTCTTTTAAAAACTATTTATTTTAATGTCCTTTTCATTCCTTGGTGTTTAGCTGCTACATAAATATGTTTTCAAGATATCTTAGTTGAGCTGCTCTATATCATAATTTAAAATGCAAACTTAATTTCTTGCTTTTTAAAAAGCTTTCAAAATTATTCAAAACATAAAGCATAAACACTGGCCTTGAGGTCTGTTCATAAGTTTATGATGTTATTTCTAAAATGAAATGCACAAAGTCATTGATGTATCTGTAATGCTGTTTATAGCAAGTGTTCAAACCATGCATCAGTCAATTTGTAAGCAGAAAAAAAAGAAGGATCCACTTAAAGATCTAAGGCATACCATTTTTACCTGTTAGCCCCCATAGCTTCCAGCAAAGCTCTTTCACTCTTGAAAGTCAGGGTTGATGTCCTGGCTTCCTAAAAGTAAGTGAATTTATTTTCATTATCTCCCTAGAAGACATGCTTTGCACACTCTTGCCATGGATTTCATACTGTGATGTGTACATGGCATTAAAGAGCTGACACTTGCACTGGCAGTAGGAAAAACAACTGTCCTGGCCAACTTAGCATCCACCACTGAGGTCAGGACTCCTTTTAAATGCTGGTAATACTCCAAGCTGCATATCCCTTTATTCCTAAGGTTATCCAGAAGAGACCTATCCTGTCTACAATAATTCCAATTTCTTCAAGTGCAAACAGGACACAATCCTTGTAGATTACCCTGACCTGAGCCAGCCCTCTCCAGAAGAGTTGGCGGAAAGAATGGAGGGCATGGAAGATGAGGACTATCGTTATGATGAAACCCTGCTAAGTGATCTCACCACAGGAATGGGTTGTCAGGATTTAATGCAGAAAAAGGATGATGTAACTCTCGTCAAGGAGGAGAAGAGTGACCTTCCTCCCAGCCAGAGCACTGGGGAGTGCTGCTGTTGCTGTGATGATGATCCTGCTGTCATAGCAGAGAATGCTGGATTCCACTCTGAGAGCTGCAGTGAAGTAGAAGAGACAAGCCAAGAGGACCTGTCCATGGAGTCTCAAAATGAAAATGCTACACTGGAAAAGCAAAAACCCAGTGATTCAGAGGAGACAGGCACACTGAGAAAGCGCAACACCAAAGTACTTGATTGACAAGGGACAACCATCTGGATGGTAAAGGTAGAGGTCATCAACAGTCATCCACATGGGTTTTGTTCCCACTGAGGACTTTTCTGTGTTCATCTCCTTGTACCTATTGCATTCTCATGGTACCAGTCACATCATCTGCCTGAACTGGAAGCCAGTGCCCTCTTTCATGCCCACTTGTCGTGGGTTACCATGATGCTGCCAACAGTGCTTTGTCCTTGATTTTTGGAGCAGATATTTGTGACTCATTCCTTTTCAGTTGTGAAGGAGCTGTCCTTGGTTTTGCCCTTTGTCATCCAGAGTTAACCAAATGTCTCTTCTGGCTTTTTCAAAACCATCTGTGTGCTACTAGTTCGGAGAGTTAATCAAATACTTATATATACATGAGTTTACTGGGATGCTGAAGGACAAAATATGCCTTCTTTCTCTTAGCGCAGTGTTAGCTGGTCATCAGAGCAGATCATAGTCACATACATGACTCTCTCAACTCTGTCATTGCTCTCTACTCTTGAGAAACTGCTGTCACCACAATCCACAAAGCTTCTCTGCTACCCCACAGCTCCTTGCTGTGTTGTTGGGACAGTAACCTAATCCATGTTGTGTTACTTGTGTGAGCAAGACTGAAGCTCTGTGAGTTGTGCTTTAACTTTGCCTTAGCCGTGGTGAAATTCCCAGATGATTGCAGAAAGTGGACCACAATGTGTGAGAGCACTAAAAATATCCCTAGAGATTAAAACCAAAAGAGCAGTGTTAAGGTTTGTCTGTAAAGGAGAGAACAGTATGAGGAGGACCCTCAGACTGAAGGTAGTAGGTAGTCTTTTCCTTCTTCCTGGAAACCTGTGGATTTTTTATGCTCTTGGAATGCTGCTGCCAGGGTCATGTTGAGGCCACCCCAGGTATAGGATGAGGAGGGTGCTGGAGCCAAGGGCTCCTGAGGACAGGTGGCAGATCCCTGTGCCCAAGGGACAGCTTTTCTTGTACAAGCAGCATGGCATGTGGGATGGGCTCCAGGAAAGGTTCATGACTCTCCTGCTTCTCCCATACCTGGGCACTTTTCAGGCCCACCATAACCTGAATGTATTGGGCCACTCTCATGGCCCAGTCACAGTGGCTTTTTGTGATGTCACCAGTCCCCTGAGTGCCCTGGCACTACAGAAGCAGATGCCCCCTGTCCACCGAGCTCTGAGGCCCTTGATGAATGTCTGGAAGAAAGAAAAGCCAGAGCAGCAAGGTGGCTGGCAGACCACCTTTGTAAGGGATGGCAGCAGGGCCCCTTCCAATGACGACCGAAGAGGAAGGCATGTGCCAGGAGGAGGCTGTGGAAGAGAAGGAACAAAATCACCCCTCTGCCACGAGTACCACCGCCCTCAGTTCCCTGGTCACGGCCATGCAGAGCTTGGCTCTGTGCCCACCAGGGAACAGTGTGCAGCCCATGGACATCAGCCTACCAGGGAACCACCGGAGCAGTGAGCTGGGTGGCCGCCCACTTTTGTGTGAAACAGCACAGAGACGTGTCCAGCAGCAGCCAAAGGGGGAGTCACTTTCTCTGGGCCTGAAAAATGGCAGTCGACAGTGCAGGAGGAGGAGGGGAAGGAGAAGAAGGAGGAGCATCAGCCCTTGCACCATGAGAGCCATTGCCAACATGCGAGGAACGACATCCAGTGTGTGCCTCCAGGAATTCTGGCGGCTCAAAATCCGCACATGCCTGACTGAAAAATAAGCAACAAGACGAGGATGAAAATCCTGTCATCCTCCTTATTTGGTACTTTGGTGACAGCACCTGTGCTCCCATGACCCCTTAAGTAGGAGGTGTTTTTTAGAAACTTTAGAAACTTTCCAGTTCCATGCTCATATCCTGCTTTGCTGCTGCCACCTTACACCCTGGGATTTTTTAGGCTATGACATCAACAATTTGAGACTAGTTTTTTTAAACTGAGTAAAGTTATCATAATGCAGGCATGGAGCCCTAGTAATTTCTTCTTTGCAAACGTGCTAGAGAATATTATGGAGTCCCAGCCTCCACACAGAGCCTGTCCTACTAGCTCACCCATTCCATCTCCTGGCATCAAAAATCATTTGTTGATTGCCATGTGTTATATAAGTCCTTCCTTCTCATCCCCTACCCCACCCTTCCTGGAGCTCCTCAGGGAAAGACATGAATTGACTTGGCTTTCACCAGGCTACTGTGCTGAGGTGACAGGAGTTATTCCCAAGAGGGCCACTGAGGTTCCTGGGGTCTGGAGGTGGCGTTGCTTCAGTCTGAGGTCAACAACAATCCCTGATGAATGAGTGAAGTCAGCCTTGCATAAAGAATATTAGCAGACCAAGCCAAGAACATAGCTGTTTCTTTGGAGAAGCAACAGATGGCAGAAAGAAGTGCTGGCCTTCACATGAAGGTCCCTTCTAGCTGCTTCATAGGAAGTTCTTTTCAATGTTGGGAAATAAATTTTAAAAAACCAAACCAATAAACCAAAAAAATAACAGCAAAATTTCTTTCTTCCTCTCTTTTTTGGGATTTGGTGAGTGCCTATGGATTCCTCTGTCCCCTCTTGGTCTCCACAGCCCTGGAAAGGTACTAATGTGTGGGGTATAGGCCCAGCCCAGGCCTTGGAGATGTGAGGACTTGGGGCCCACAGCACACAAGGGCAGGCTGAGGGAGCTACCTCTAGTCATGAGGGTGGGGCAGTGGTGGAGCTGGTGCCCAGTGAAAGTGTGGATGCCCCATCCTTGTCAACATTCAAGGTCAGGTTGGCTGGGGCTTTGGCCAGTCTGATCTAGTGTCAGTCACACCCCAGTGTTCAGCCAAGCCCTTACATCATTCCCCAGTGCTTCCAAGGAAAAGGTAGGAGATGTGCTGGAGCTCTGCTGTGGATACAGGCACAGGCCAGTGGGATTGTCATAGACTGGTGAGTGCTCCCTGGGTGTCACTGGAACTATGACACTCTGAGGCAGACAGGAGCATCCCAGGTAGGCATCCCACTGCATCTACACACCCACCATGGGCCTCTGCGACACTCTGCTTTAATGAAATTAATTGGATTCCCCTGGTCTGCACCAGCTCCAAGCCAGATGCTGGGTGCCAGTCAAGGTGGGGTGCCAGCCTGGGGCTACTCCCACAGAACTCCTCACATCGGTGCTGGGATGGGGTGTGGGGGGAGTGCCTATGTCAATGTCACCCACCACAGCTGGGGCAACCCATGGGAAGGGCCTGTGCCCCATCCAGAGTCACCACCCAGCCCTGTTTCATGCCAACTCCACCAGCCCAGCCCCCAGAGTGTCTGTATCCCTGAATTATGGGTCTGGCCCACCAACTGCCCTCACCACCACAGCTGCCAGGTGCAATTGTTCAAAACATACCAGTAATCCACATAATCTGGGAATCCACCAGGAAGACATCACCAGGAGAAAGTGGATTTGTGTTGATCAGGAGCTCCTCGTGATGGCCATTGTTCTCCAGATGGGAGTTGCCCAATGCTCTTGGCACAGCATTATTGTGTGCTCCTAGAATAATTATGCTGTACCAGACATTTTCTCCCAGGTTTGCAAAACCTCAGTGAAGGGGGTCCCCTTTTCAATGCCAGGCCTATTTCCTATTGTTTCAAGCACTATGAAGAATGTGAACCCCCACTTTTACATGGAAAAAAAAGGAACTGAACTCCCTTTTAACATGTGCCTTGCAAGGGCTCTAATCCCTTACACCTTAGGAGTTGTTAGGGCTACTTTTAACACCTGTGACAGAGCTAAAGGCTTCTCTTTCTTTGCAGCAAGGTGCCAGAGAGCCTCAAGAGCTCATCCCTGAGGTGTCAATGGCCTAGGCAGCCCCTCCCCAGGGACCAGTAAGTGCTCTCTGAACTTAGCCAGCCTTGCCTCCTGTAGTAGCTCACCAGCAGCCGTCAAACTGGGATTCCTCCTGTTTGAATAATATTTCCTTTTCACCCTTTGCCTCAGCTTTCCCCCCTCTGAAACAGAAATGTCTGTTTAGAGGAGCATTTTAGAAAATGACCATCAAATGTGTGTCTTCAGCTTTCTCAACTATTAACTGCTCGCTTCCATTAGAGAACACTCATAATTTGAAGGAGAGCTTTGCTGATCAAAATCAGGATTCTCAGAGAACTTTGATGAAGTAAGTAAATCAAAATCATAGGTCAGAACATCAGCAAAGCTGGAAATTTGATAAAAAGTCACAGAAGCTCAGATGGATGCCCATTGGAAGCAGTCAGGCCCTTTAAAAGCACACGTTCCTTTACTTGTGATGTTTCCCACCTGGCAAATGAAACGGCTGTACTTTTTGTTAATGGTAAAAGAAAGAGCACATGTGTTGTAAAAACGAAATATTATGATAAAACTAGATTTAAAAACCCACAAATGGGCTTAGTTCTCCCTGGATATTTGAGAATGGTTACAGATTGTTTTGGGCATTCCATGGGATCAGAAAAAAAGCAAAATGTAAGATCACTGCTGTCCCCAAAAATACTTTAAAGAGCATTAGTTATCAAATAGTATTTGGAGAACAGATAAATATCTTAGAAGTTTATGACCTAACTCTTTGCATTAGCAATTAGTGTCCATATCTTGGATTTTTAATTTTCCAGCTAAGAGTAAGAAAACTATGCTTACCTTTGAGAACACAGAAAAATCTAGTGCAATAATCTTGTATTTAAATGATATTTACTTGCAAATTCTAATAAAAATAATAAATTCCTATGTTTCTAACCTCATGTATCACAAACACTGAGGAAGAAAAACCAAGTACGTGTTAGAAAATCATCTATTTATCAATGGTTTTATACTGACCATGTATCTCGAAGCGAATGAATGCAACACCAGACAGACTGAGCATCCCAAACACAGCTGGAAAGGCTGGTCTGGGCAAGTGATTTTTCTCAGCTTTGGAACTTCATCAGTTTTTTGGGGGGGGCACAGATTGCTAAAGAGCAAATAGACACCTCTCCTTTTTCTCAGTGATCTTCCTGGGATGGCTTAGATAGTGCTCACAGACCACCTCTCCTCTCTGTTGGGATCAAACACCTGCCCAAGTGCAAGATTACCCAAACTATATTGCTCCTAACAGAGGAAATTGTAAAAATAAAGTTTAAATGGCACTGGAAACTCCTAATGTTAAATAATTCTATATCCAGTGGAAGTCATTTATTGAGGTGTTTCTGACCTTGGGTAGGGAAAGACATCTTTGTTTCAAAAAAAGTATGTTTAATGTTTCGGCACAGTGTTCTGTATTCACAAACACTAAAATCAGTCATTGCACATCGTGGTAAATAAATACATTTACTCCAGAATACCAAAGAGTTTCTTAAAAAAATTTAATTTGCAAAAGCACATTCTAGCAGGTTTATCTAAAACTCTCTAAAGTCTGAACAGAAAGGGAGTTGCCTGGCTACTCAAAACAGGCCAAGACAGTCTTGTGTGCAAACAAGCCTGACATATTACAGCTGTGGTGAAAAAACATGTCTGGTTAAATATTAGTTCTCATGATTAGGTCATTTTTTGTCAAATTTGATATATTCCATTCTTTAAAACCCCATATAATGTAAAGACAATATAGACCATAACATATTCAAATTCTATGGTATAACATTGGTTTATTTAAGAAAGGCAAAGAGATGAATCAGAAAATGTTTACTGTGGGAATTAAAAAAAAAATAAAAATAATTAATCTGATTTTTCATTTTCTAGGGACAGAAACATTCATGTAGCACATTTTCTACTTCTTGAAGTTTAAGTAAACAAGTCAGAAACAAAGGTTATTTTTCTTTACAGGCAGATATAGTCTCAAAATATTCTAAAATGAGTATTTCTTCAGCTGCTCCCAAACACCAGATCTTTCAGACTGTCATTAGCTGGATGAAGACAGTGTTGAAAAGTACCAAATCAGCTCAGTGGCTACTAGGAACTCTCAGAAATTAACCACCTCTAGAGTATGTACTTTCTGAGATACTTTTAGAGGTGCAACAAATTACAAAACATCCTTCGCAGACATTTTTTGTTTTGTTTCCCTGCTTTTTAGTGTAAGAAATTGTTCAAAAAGGAGAAACAAAAGCCCTGGTCTTGTGATCATGGGGTAGAGATTAGCTCACTGTGTGGATGAATCCCACTGAAAAGTCAGCTCAAAGGAAAAGCAGATGGTTCTCTGTAATAGATACTCACATGGAAAGCATGAGAGAGAACAAATTTTGTAATCTTTTCAAGAGAAAAAAATCACTTGCTCAAAATTATTTTAAAATAGGTTTAAAGTAACTGATTTTTAGAGATATTTTGCAATTATTAACCCCAAGGCAAATTAATAGCATGGTTTATGCTGTCACTGAACAGAGTGGAAAGAAGTTATCACAAAAGGCGTTAAGTTCTTAAGACTGTGTCCATATTTATATGCATGTGTGCACAAATGTTTGCACATCTAAACCTAGAAAATGTTGGGAAAGTTATAAACTAAACCCATCCCACACTTAAAACTGACAATCCTGCTGGGCATGTATGTATGTCCCCTTTATACTATGCATACACCTGTCAGAGGACCTGATTTTCCTGTCACTGAGCACAGGATTTTAATGTGAAATAAAATCAGTTTCAATCACCAGAAAAGATGTTTACACTTTTAAGATAATAAAAAAAAATATTAAATATATTCATTTTTTTTGTACATGTTTTTCAGTAAGCCTCTGTAAGTAAAAGGTTTGTTTTTTGTAGACCTTGTTTCTTAGGGAAACTCCCTGTGATTTGCTAGTTCTCGTGGAGGTTCAGTTCCACCCTATTTATCCCTTAAATCATGGGCAAGGTTTTGTTTTTCTAAATGCTCTGTGGAGTAGCAATAATGTCATCACTGAATTTGGCAGCGCATTTAATGGAAAAGGTGAACATTTTTCACCAACAGATATTCTAGATCTCCCCCCTTGAGTGTCAACAAGTCTTCATGGGATGTATGTAAGAGCAAACTTTGGCCTCCCTTTCAAATCCAATTTTCTGAAGTGTTCATGCCAGTAATGCCCAATTTTTGTGATCCAGTTAAGCCCACATTTAAACAAAGACAAGACATTTGGACTCTGGCAAGGACATACAAGTGTGGCATTATGGAGACACAACAGAAGTTTGAAAGAAATATTGGTTACACCAGCAGGCTTGGGATTAGGCCTGTCATGGAAATAAATGGGTGAAAATAACATCATGAAGAAATCTGTACAGAAATTGAGCAGTTTAGATGAGAAACAAGCAATATGGACAGAGTTCTTACCAATATAACACAACATAAGCAGTGATCATCAGTCTATCACTGAACACTGAAACCCACGACTCCCTCCAAGCAGTGCCAAGCAGTATGCCCATTCATTCTCTGGCAGGAAATCACCCTCCTGCCATTCCCAGCACATCCCACTGCCCAGCCTGCATGCTGGACTTCCTCCACATCTGCAAATGGAGCTTGTCTGCAATTTGGTTTGCTTCTCTGCAACTGCACTCCTTGGATTCTGTGCTGCCTTTTTCTGGGCTTAGGGCTCAAAATAGTGCAAGTATAACAACCAGGTCTTCTCTTCTGAAATGCAACACGAACACAAGGAAAGTTCAAGTAACTTAAAGAGCCTCAGGTCCCGGTTTTTGCCTTCAGGAGGAGCTCTTTCTTCAGGATTGGGAGAGCTATAATTTAATGGCTTCGGTTCAGCATTTTCTCTGCTAAGCTTCCATGCAAGTCTCTGCAGCCGTGTCCTCTGACTGGTGACAGACACACAAGGTAGGGGACAGCACACGGGGACAAACATGCACTGTGACAGAGCAGGGTGACAGTGAGCGTGTGAGAGCTGCATGGCTCCGTGAGAAACCCGCTGTGTGTGCTTTTTTGACATGGCTTGCATGAATGTTAAGAGGGGCTCTCATCCTCCAGATCCAGGCAGATAGAAAGTAAGAAGAAAAAGAGAAAGGAAGATTATTTCCTGAGAAACAAGCATACCCTCTGATGGGCACTGTCAAATAAACCTAGTTCTATGGGCACTGTTTTCATCACGCCCCTAGAGTCAAGCTCTGCTACACTAGTAAAGCATCCTGGTAGCCACAAAATCCCAAGTAGAAAGCATACTGTTGTCAGGAAGCTTAAATTCATCATACAAGTGGCAATAAATCAGAGAGTGCTGAAAGCTACTGCAGTAGGAATAGGACTTGGGAAATGTGGCCTCTACTGTGCAGGTGCTGAGCTTTGAGTTCAAGAAACCAAAAAATGTGGTACAGTTAGTCATAAGTTCCACCCTGAGAGTGCAGAGGGGTGAATCTCTTTACATGTTCACCAGGGCTTGGTCTGAAACTTGTTCAGCACTTTAAAATTCCCCAACGACCTTGAACTGCCCAACTTGATGAATACCCAAGTGGAAGATTATGCAACCAGAATTGAAGGCCACCCTACTTCAAAATGAGAACATATACACAGGGATTTAACACACTTTAATTCACAGATATTGACTTTATAGAGCTTTCACTGACTTAGTGTTCTGGAGTGTCCCCCATATGGAAAAAACCTGCACGTTTGAAAGAAGAGAAGGTTATAGATGGGATGGAAAAAAAAATCAGGGAACTTAAAACAAAACAAGGAATCCCAGTAACACAGATTACCAAGAAGCTAAAAAGCATCTACCACCTGCAAGAAAGTAGTTGAAGTGATACCAAATAGGAATTCAACCTCATGGACTTGTGCAATGTAGTTCAAAAGACTGAATAAACAGTGCTTTTGAAAACAGGTTTGGGGTTTTTTTGGAAAGAAAAGAAAATCAACAAAAACCTTGTCATAGTATCACTGGACTCAGTAATTCTTGAGAATTCCTCAGCTAGAGCTATATTCCACAATCAGCTTTTTGTGGTGATACTGTTAGAAATCTTGTAAGAGTACACATCACTGCTGCAGCCCTACTTTAAAACAGAAGCTAGAATTAACAATACACAAAATTTCTTTTCAGCCTACATTATAAAACACTGAATCCCCAACTAAATACAATTAGGAATGAAATAGAGCCTCATTGTTTGTTAGTTTGTTTGTTTACTTAGGAAAACTCAATGGGCTTGATTTAAATATTTTGCTGAGTAACTTTTCAGTTCCTGACATTTGTTCAGTGTTCCCATGTTGTTTGGGGTCATTCTCATAAATTAATTTGCATGAAACTCAATTTCACTGTAACTTAATTGCCTGATGAAAACTCTGTAGTTACATGGTTTGGTTTTCCAGTATTCTAAACTGAAACCAGTTAGTCTTCAGGATGAAGTTCAAAATGAAGACCCTCTGTCTCCTAGTGCTCACCCATGGCAACAGCTGGAACAGTAAGGAATAATAACATTCCTCGTTGGGAAAAAAAAGCCTTCTGCCAACCCAGCCATACAGCACTAAATGTCAGTGATTTTGTCTAGAAATCCTTTTTTTTTTTTCTTGGGTGAAAAGTTTATATTTTTAGTAACAAACACCAAACCACATGTAAGGTAGCAGGAAATGAGGCAGTCTTTACTAGAAAACACAGCTCTATTTGTGTTTAGTACTGGAAATTCTGCCCTTCAGAAAGAAACGTCATGGTGCACAAACCAGCAGCATCATTAGGCAAAACCCAAGGAAAACATATTATTGTATGCTAATATATAGATATATATATATATTAAAAAAAATATATATATATATCCATATATATACATATCTATCTACACACACACTATAATAACTATGTTATGTTTTTTTTCCAGCAGGATTATCAAGCGCTGCTCATACAACAGCTGAGGGAATTGCTGGAAAAAGCAGCTGCCTCTCTACCAAGCCCACTTGGTTCACCTCTAACTACTTGAAAGACTCTTTTATTTGAGCTTAAACCACATCTTTGAAAACGTTTTTAAAATAGCTAAAAAATGCTGTAATATTTAAAGACACATCAGGATCAACAAAGTTCTACTTCTAGAAGGCCAGGAGATTCTCCCTAGGGAAGAGAACAGGATGGTAATAATTGGGTTATCTTCTTCTGACTCAGACTTCAGGAATGAAGACCTCCTGCTACGAGGTGCCAGGGTTTATAAACTTTTGTAAACACTGAGCATCAAAGGCTGGACTTGATGGTCTTGGAGGTCTTTTCCGACCTTACTGATTCCATGAGCAGTGTCCAAAGCCCACCCAACACACTCTGGTTTCATGTGCTGGTGAGATTTTCTGCACTGGCAAAATAAGTGATCTCATGATGTAATTTTCCAGCATATCAAGAGTAAATGTTAAGATTACACTTACCTAGATAGTAGGCCTTAAAAAAATTTTAAAATTCAAAAGGAGTGAAAATATTCCTGCTGTTTTTTGGTAAGTAAGTCAATATATGAAAGATGCACAATTTCCTATGTGATGCTCAAGAGTGCCTAAGAGAATTAAGAAGTGCACTCTTGCCAGGACTTTGGAATTCTCATTGCTTCATGTGTCCTCATCACTCTGACAGCTTGCTGGCAGCAGTCTGGCAATCTGCATGGAGCTGCAGGATCAGAACCTTACTAAAACTTACTATATCTCCTAAATGCAAACTCAAGCTGCAAACCAAGCTTAAGGAAAGAAAATTTTGAACAAATAATCTCCTTGCAATTTCATCCAAACTGTAAGCATTAAACCTAGCTACATTTAATGTTAAAATTTATAAAAATGTTTATAAATTACATTCTGTTGCTTTGAGAATTACTCTTACATTTCATAAATTACTGACACTTCTAATGGCATTGTGCCAACTGGGACAGCCTCAGTGGGAAGCCACAGATGCAGGGTGAAATGTGAGAAACGCTAAACATCCCAGCTGAGCATAAAGGTAGTCAGTAATCATAAGGCTCATTGTTTTTAAATCAGATGTGCATGACAGAGTCAAAGTGGGCAGTAACAATAGTTCTGAACAACTGAGTCACATCCAAGGGAAAGAAAAAAGCAAACAAAAATACAAAAAGGCAATTTGCAGCACAATAGCCAAGTGTCTCAATTTGCTACATAAAAGCATAAATAGGTGATTGCATTAACTGAACCTCTGCAATGTGTTCAGGAATAATAGTTTTAAAACAGCAGGTGCTGGGAAGTAAAACACAATCAACAACACACACTGTCAGAACGAATAGTGTATCAGATGGTTTGTCCTTACTGTTTTTTTCTGCACTTTTAGTAACCAAAAATAACACAAGGTAAAAAAATTGAAGCCTCAGTTAAATCATTGACAAGAATTCAACAGCATCCAGATTTGATCCTAAGAGATTGGTCAGTCACATGGTTTCTACATAGACAGCAGAAAACTTCATATTTTGGTCGGTTCAGGGAGCATTAAATTGAGTTCTGAGCACAGCAACACCACCTGTCATCCACCAGCCTCAAAGCACTCCTGGAAATCCTCTCAGCAGTACAGAGATGGACACAGCCAGGCCAAAACCCAGGAGTTCCATTCAACTAATTGGAAGTGAGGCACAAAGAGGTTCCAAGATTTGCACAAAGTCAGACACTCCGTTGGGATTAAAGCCCAGATGACCCGATCCCCAGGCCTGTGTTGAATCAGCCTAGAAGACTGTGTTGACTTTAACACAGATTTTGACTCTTCAGGACTTATTTTGTTTTTTGCCTGTACACAAGCACAGAGTAGATCACAAGTATTCCAGGTACTTGTGAGGTTCTGACTCTCAAGCAGGACTTTGTTACAGTCTGTGTGCTTAACAAGCTTTCGTCAGAGCAATTTTCAAACTGCCATTGAAGACTTAAATAAAAACATTATAAGCTTCCAGTGTTATTGTATACTCCAATTATGATGTGAATAGGGAAGATTTTCTCTCAAAATGTATGCATAATTTTTCTGAACAGTGTCCTCTTCCTAGAGCTGTTCAGCAAACCAGAGTACTGGTTCCATTGAAGAGTTTCAGGAAAGCCACTTAATTCAAATCCTCTCAGTGCAGGTATAGATAAACATACCCTTACTGAAAAAGGGGAATCGAAAATGTATAGATAATTAAATAAAATACAACATACAAAATAAGTTTTAATGCATTTCCATCCAATATACAGGCATTTGTGAGTATCAGCTACTGAGCTATAGTTCATTGCAAAACACCAAAGCATTGAGATAGTTGTGCAAATTCTTTTCTTAGTTCCTTGGCAAGCAACAAAAAGAACTGAAGAATGCCAACATAATTAATTTCAAACATTTACAGAGCAGAGCCCTGGAAGATACGTTTTGTACATGAGGAACAACAGGAACCTGATTTCATTAAGTAGCACATACAAGAGAAGCCTGCACCTACAGTTAGATTAACTCTATTGCAAGATTTATATGTATAAAACTACTTTAATGTAGTAATCAAAATGAGGCCTTTTGAGAAATCTGAGTCATCAGCTTATAATTCTATTAAAGGTGACTGCTGTGCTGTCCTTAATTGCCAAGCAAAGATATCTGATTGGTGAGCACAGGCTTCTGTAAAAGCAGGAAAAAATCTCAGAAATTGTGTTTTAGGAGAGCAATGGGATAGGGTAGGTCAAATAGTTAGAATGTCACAGGATCAAAGCCAAAATCTTCCCTCTGACACCTGCAATACATTAGGAGAAACCACCTCTGCCCAGAACACCAGGCAACCCCATGTCTTGTCCTACTACAATAAACAAAAACAAAATAATCTGATATTTGTCTAGACTCATCATCCCTTCAGAGCAAAAACTCTTCTTTCCCTATCCTTGTTTTATCCTTATGTGAAATCACAAATTAATTAATAATAAAATTTGTAAAAAGCTATGACACAAGAACTGAGAATGATTTTCCATAGTATGGACTGGATTGATGTCCTGATTTTTTTAATGGGCATCACCCAGGTAGGGGCAAGATTTTAATAGCAGAAAAGTAGATCTAATGCCCAATACTTTTAGAGAGCTCAATGGTGTCTTTGCTTGTTTAAAGCCCCTCCTTTGTTCACCACAAGGGAGCAAAACCTAAGAAAGTTTGAATTGATGGCATTGGTTCCCCATGACTGATAAAACTCTGTGGTGTCATTTGACTTCACAATGATATTTTTTCAATTATGCAGCCACCAGATTTTATTACAGTGCCCTTTTCACTCCAACTCCTTCAGTGCTAGGACCTCATGAGGACAGCCAGCTGGGAACTCCAGCACTACTGTAAGGCAACTTGAATAGCAAGAGATTTGCCCAGTAATTATTACAAAACCATTCCCACTGATTTCTTAGCAGCAGAATTTATAACAAGAGCCTATGACCTTACTGTTTTATGTGCCATATATTATCCTATAAAAGGAACAGAGCGATGCCTAGCTTCTAAAAAATAAACTATTTTAGGCCACCAACACAATTCAGCTCACAAAATCACTTCCAACCTTTTGGAAAAAAAATTAAAAAAAATTTTAAAAAAATAAAAAAAAAAAAAAAAAGAAAAATAAGGCAGCACTACAAAGAGAATCTAACAGCCTGCCTTCAGGCTTGTGGACAGCTCTGCTCATTGATTTGCAACTAATACTTTGGAAACTGAATGTTTACTGAGAAAAATTCTGATTATATTTTAGGCAAGCTTTTTTATCTGCTACCTTTTAATGTGTTATTTTACTCTACTGAAAAGCCAAAGGGCCAAATTCACTCTTCTTATAAGTCTTCTATTGTAGGAGCATCACTGAATGTGCACCTAAGGCATTAGTCATCTGTTGAGAGATCACTGAGCAATATTGTCAAACACTTTTGAGCTGCATATCCTTGAAGAGCAGATAAAGGAATTGTAAAGAGAATGAGAAGGAAACAGAACATCAGAGATGAAGAAAATTAGATAAAGGCCAGGAAGAAACTGTTTGATGAAAACAGAGTGACGTTAGATTAGGAACTCTCATTAAAGCATGCAGCATTTGCCCATAAGCAATTCAGGCAAGGAATTTGTTTACAACTCTGCCAAAATCAACAGCAGATGCAAAAAATCATTAATATTTGGATTTTAAATAACACTAAATCTACCATATCCAAACATTCACTAGGACTGTGTGAAGGAAATACACAGCTTGGGGCCATTCTATTCTTTGTCACACTGAATAAACAAGGTTATGCCCTGCTGCACACTGAATGCAGGCCCAGCAGAAGTTACTAACAGGAGTGTACCACTAACTGCTCTTTGGTTACTTCATACTTCAGTGTGCACGTGTCTCTGAAAATACTTACTAGTACTAAGATTTTATTACTGATGGGGAAGAAAATGTAACTTCATGAGAAAAATGTAATTTCAGGTATGAATCTATGCTAAGACAGAACCTGGTTTGACCTTTCCAAGCTAGGAGGACAAAATTTAGAGATGTGCTGGAAAGCTTGTAGCATCACCTTGCATTTGACCTTTACCAGAAAATATCCAGCAAAAATTATCCATCAGAAATTATACAGATTCAAAATTAATCATTGAAACTGCTTCCAGAGCAGATGGTGAAGGCCAAGTGAATCAAACCCAGTACCATGCTCAACAATAGTGAGGAATTAGGGTTTTGGCAAAAGGCATTAGGAACAAATCCTATTCTAACTGAACCAGATTTAATGAGAGTTCCTCATTCCTAGTCCCAGGTTAACATCCTGCTCTAGTGACCTCAATTGATTGTGAGGAGTTTTTCCCTCAGCAGCTCGTTGGCTGATGGCCCTGTACGGTTCTGTTAAGATTATGGGAATTTGAGTCACCACTTTCCTCCTGGCATGGTTACAGGTTAAAAAAAAATACCTGGCTGGGAAGAACATGCAGTGAGAGTGAAGTTACACAATGTGCTGGCAGAAGAATTGTCCCAATACGATGAACTTGCAGCCTTTCCCCAGCACCTCATTCTTACCCTTGTGCAGGAGTTCACTGCACATGAGTTTCCTTTCATGCCAATTCCCTGGGGGGTCATGATGTGAGTCAGACCATTGTTATGATCTGGGTTAAAAATAACCCTTCCTAAAGCAGCTCCACCACTAAAGCAAGCAGATTGTGTATTTGCACCATGAGACACTCAGCTCCTTTGACAGAGTCTTGTGCACAGAGAAAGGCAGAAAACTGTGTCAGGCGCCGATTTCTCAGGCTCTAAAGTAAGCATGTGACTGGTAAAACACAGAATTCAAGCCATGCAGATTCAGCCACTCCCATGCTGCAGAGTTCTTCAAATCCACATCACACTTAAATAACAGCACTGGAAATTCCTGACTGGTTTTACAGTAGTGCAAACAAAAAATTCTGGTGATCACTGGGAGCTAGTTTTTAAAGGCTGACGTGAGGTAAGCAAAGGCCAAAGGGCCTTCTCTGTTAAATCCACAGTGAGATGACAGATGGGGATGTGAAATTGTGGCAAGCCACCAGCTAGAGAGAAAAACAAAGCACCCATGTGCAAAGCCAAAGAATTTCCCTGCAGCTCATGACTCAGCACTTGGATCATTCATGGAGAGAACCGATGGATGCTCATTTCCCTCAAACAAAAGGTGTTTTTCCATTTTATACCATTGCATGGAAAGGCTCAGTGCAAAAAGATGAGGGGACAAAAAAAGACAGATCTTCCTGTTAATTAAAGAGAATATTTGACATGCTGAGTCTATAATAAAACACTGTTTAAAGCCAGTAGACTTTCTTCCCATAGATTGTTTAAAATATTAGAAAAAATGTTGGCAATTATTTATTTGCATCCCTTATCTGAAATTCCTTTTTCTGTATACTGGGAAGGAGAGATGAAGGCAAAAGTGAAGAAAGCATATTTATTTTGTTAGTTGAAATTATATAGTTCAAATGGCATGACCTTGAGGAGAGCTTTATGGCCTGTCCCCTACAATCAAAAAGGGCCTGTCAACTATGAGAAAATCAGATTTGATCTCATTTTTACATTGCATAATCTCTGGTTGTGCAGTGCAAGAGTTTATAAGGAATAAAAAGGAGGGCCTGAATACACGCAATATAAAACACAGCTACTACTTCACTCACATTTCCACCCCCTTCTGGTGAACATAAATTCTACTATTCTGAGTGCCATTCTGGATAACATTTCACAGAAAATGGCAGCAAGACCATTATTTTTAAAGATGTGTGACCATTATTTTTACAATGTGCTTTTGAGTTGCAGCTCCTGGCTTTTGAAATGTTCAGGGCAGAAGATAACAATGGCTTATTCTTTGCTTGTGTTTTGTTTTGAAACAGTATTTGTTTCTATATTTCAGATAGATCAGAAAAATGGAAACACAAAATCTGCGCTATTTTAAGCTATTCTGTGTCCTGCCAGTGTCTCATTTGTATGCAGCATACGCTAGATTTGCCTAGAAGGATTTAGCTCAGTAGCTGGCACATTTACATAAGAGAACAACATACACAGTTTCAATCGATTTCAAGCATTCTTACAATGGGAAATAAATATGAAAAGTTACTGCTGCTCAAAGTTCAAAAAATGCGATCAACAAATTGTAAAAGCTCAAAAGGCCAGACAAATTTAATAAAATATTACCATTTAGTTTCCTCAGCTTTACACAGCATGTTCAAAATAAGACTCTCTGCAAAGTGCCTTTATCCAATTGTTTATATCACTACATACAAAATATGTGTTTGAATTACCATAGCAATACAAGGATATAAATTCCCAGCCCATAAAATGCCAAATTCAACATAAGTTATGCTTTCTTGCCATCAAAATGTTTTCCTTTTCCCTTTCTGTACTGCAAATACATTTCCATTTGAAACAAATTAAAAAGCATGTAGATGTTAAAACATAATGACAGCTTAGAATTCAAGTGACTTGTGCAACATTATTTTGTGCTTTCCACTTCTCCGTTTCCTCCTACTGCAATTAAAATTCATCATGCCCTACTACATGTACAATAGCAATGCATCAAGTTCAGTCCAGTAGAAGTTTTCAACCTTTAGACTTGGCTTTATACTACATGAGATCCTTGCACAATCGAAAAAAAAAAAAAGTGCATCTTTTTTCCTTGTCTTTCTCTTACACTGGATGATGTGAAGCTCTGATTAGTTGATGCAGGAATGCAACCTTGAGGTATGATTACAGCCTCGGAATGATTCTTAAATGTAAAAAGAGCACTCACGCCCTTTCTGGATTTTTAAAAAAGACACCACTGTCATGGTGCTACTGGAGCCACGGTACAGTACATCATGGCACACACCTATAACATAACCAGGGACGTGAGAGACAACTCCTACTTATAAAAACTTGATGTCACTTCCAGAAAAATATGCCAGAAAAAAAAAAAAAAAGGAAAACATAATTTCCTGAATGTCCTGAATTTTTAGAAGATCCCTTTTACTTTCTTTTCAGCAACAGAGTGGTCCTCCACAACTGTATTTTTCCCTGACCTTTTTAGTATGGACCATAAGTGACACCAGCAGGAATTGGGAATCATATGGCAAACTGCTTCCTTCGAGAGGATGCTCACCCACGCCCCTTTACTCACAAGCCAGCTTGCTGTCAAAACTGGAAAGGGCAATGGAAAAGGCTTGTAGCGCACACATTGGGTAGTTGTTGTCCATGGTGAACACATCCTCAGCCACACGGCCAAACTGCATCACGATGTAGTCAGCTGCCAGAAAGGTCAGGAAAGGCAAAAAGCATTACTGTTGTTTGCAGCCCTCACTAAATAAGTAGGCATCCAACCCTATCCCCTGTCCCAGAGCAACGAAATACCACCCAAACATGCTCACTCAAACTTCACAGCACTTATTCATGCAAGTGGGTGTGCTGATAGCAGAGTGAGAAGCAAGGACAGCTTGAGTGATAAAGGGCTGCAAGACTTGTTAGCGTCAAAAAAAATGACGCATATAAAAAGTGCTTTTTTCAAGAACAGGGAGATGTTGGCTTCTGTATAGACTGTTGAAGCCGCTTATACAGATCTCAATTAAACTTGCTTAGGTGACAACTGTGAGGGCAGAATCCCTCCCAGTGCAGTGCTGTTCCTACACATTACAGGCAGAGAGCTCTACTTACGATCATTATCATGGATAATTTGGAAGTTCTTCACCGAGGCCTGGGTGACTCGACCATGGAAATTCAGAACATAGGACTGGGTGTCATCATTCCAGACTGGGGTTTTGTTGTGCAGCTCAATGACACTCTCTGTATTTTTGTTCTGCCACCTTGCAAGAAGCGTCTCATGTTCCTGCACACACCACAGATACACTCTTCAGTTTAACATGCTCACATGACAAAAAATATATTAACAAGGAAGAAAAAATTCATCAATCCTGGCCCAAAGACTAAACCCTCAATCCTCAGAACAACTTCAATAAGTGAAACTGAGAACTGTGAGGATCTAAATGCAAATGTGCATTTGAGTCCTTTCCACAGTTTGATAAATGTTAGTTTTACCTTTTTTTATCAAAATACTTTATTTGTAGAGCTTTTGTGAGTCACAGTAGTCACACATCCCATTGTTCTGCAATTGTTTGAATACCATTTTACTAACTTCTAGACCTTCAGAAATGGAAATAAAAAATCCCAACTCTACCTGAAAAAGAATTCAAGTAATTCTTAGTGCTGACTGCTGGTAAGACTTACATTTCGTGGTCTGATGGAAACTCTTTCATGATCCATATTCATTCCTGGTATGATCACGCTCATTTTACGAGGTCCTTTAAACCCCAGCACATTTGTTTCCTAAAAATGTTTAGAAAAGATTTCATCATGTTCTTTATTTTTCAAGTTATTTTTTTCAGCAGACAGACACTGTGGCAGCTCAGGAAACTTATTTGTTAGTCAACTCAAAAAACATCTTGAAACTCCCACCTCACTGGCACTGCCAAACATTCTAGCTTTGTCTTAGAAGCTCCGACAACAGGAAAAATGGAAATAGAGCGGTTTCCAGAAACACTCCTAACACTGGCTGCCAGGAACCTTAATATAATTTTTTTAAAAAAACATCCCTTTGTTAAGAAAGGATATGAATTAACCAGATTGCTTGGCTACTGCTAGATCCCAAAATAAAGTAGTTGCAATTTAAAAATCATAAAATGCAGTCACACATTTTGATGCGAGACAAAATTAAATATATGAGATCAGCTTCATTTATTCCAGAGCCAGCACGAAAGCAAACAAAATGCTAGTCAGAACATCTGATAGCAGTGCTGTGGTTTTCAAAGTTTGCTTAGAAATGACCACGGTAAAAAAAACCAAACACATTAGCATAATGGCAAATTTTCTAGCTATGAAGACAGGGAAAGTAAAGAAACCACATGGGCAGCAAAAATAAATCCAAATACAAATTCTTCCATTAAAAGTGATCTGATGCTTTCCAGACCAGCTTTTCACAAGAGAACCAGAAAAGGTAAAGAGCAATATTTTCCAATAAGACCCAATTTTAGCATTAGCCCAGTGAATGAAACAGTGACACCTTGAAGTCCATCTCCTCATGTTTTGTGATAGCATTTTTCAGTCACGTGTATTTTTTCCCCATCTGCCAAACTGAAATGAAGAATTTTGGAGATGCACTAAGGAATCTCAGGAAGAACATTCCCATTGTTCCCAGCAACATACCACAGGATGCCAAGAACCAGATACCCCTAGGCTCCAGCTGGTGTGGCTTTACCACTGGGATATTTAAAAGTGACAAAATCAGCTGTCTCTGCTTTTATATTTTTAATTAAAATGTCCTGATTTCATGGAACAGTGAACTTATTAAAACACTTCTACTTTTGCAAGCAAAAATCCATGCATCTCAACCCACTGGAAACATCTGAAAATACCCACCTAAAATACCCGCAGCTTTGACATCACCAGACCTTTGAAATAACTTTGCCTGTTCCAGCAAATCATCTGGAGATTTTCCACAACTCATTAAAGATTTGCACGCATGGAAGAGAAATTCTACTGAATTATTTTACTGCATGTTCCTGAAGCAATTCAGGCATATTCATATATCTTCCTAGCTCTGCACATTAATGGGAAGATTCTGCCTTTTTTCTGAATCATTTATGTCCCCTCCTTGGGCAGAGTAAAACATGTTATCAGTTCAGTTGGTTCTGCATCATGGCAAGATGAAAACTGATATGACTGCCAGCAGATTTTATAAGTAGGAGAGACTCAGCTCAGCAGAGGACAAGTTCTAAGAAAAGATTCATGCTTATGCTTATTTTCCACTAAGTACTAACAATTTTGGGCTTCTCTGCTATGCCTTACAAGCTTTTCTTCTCCTCAAGCTGCAGTTATGCTATACATAATTAATTTAGATGCTGACTGGTTGAAGACATTGTTGAAGGTAAAATTAAATAATAGTGCTGAATCACTTCCCTCCCTACAAGCAGAGGAAAAAAATTCTTTGGGTTTACTCAGAAACACTGAAATTTGTACCTCTGACATTTGATAAGAGAATGGTTACTAGTTGCATATTACCACCATCACCAATTATCACACACTGTGCTGGCAAATGCTACCCCCTTTTGCTAAACTCACAGTACCAAACTGAAATTATGTAAACATGGAATATGTGAGGAAAATTATTAAAATCACCTCACCTCCTGCCTCACTCCCTGCTTCTCTTTTATTTCCCTCCTCCACTCTTTTGTGTGTGCCTAGAAGGAAGACTACAACGGGCATTATTAGGGGAACATAAACCAAATTCTGATTTCACACCATTTTAATGCCAGTGACAGTCTTGGTTTACACAGAAACACAAATGTTGGTCACTGGCAGAGTCCTATTGACTCAGCCAGGACACCAATGATTTTTAGCAGCTCAGGACTTAGCCCAGGATTGCTGCACTCTCTGCCTTAGCCCATCCAGTCAGCCTCACAATAAACTGGGCTGCAAGAGCTTCTCCCCAGGGCTGCCTTTAGAATATTGCATACTTTCAAATAATTATGTAAGCACATTGCTTTAGTGGCAATAGCTGCCATGATAAAAGCAGCAAGGTGAATATTCCAGCAGCTCCCAGGAGATTCCCGATTTTATTACCCCCATTTTCTTGCAGCCACTTCCCTTCCTGGGCTTGTTTCACACAGCTGTGCCTTGTTCTTAATATTTTCTGTAGAAATTACCATTCCAAGGAATGCCCAACTCACAGAACCCACAACACTAGAGGAGCACAATGCAAGTGATTGAGGCCTGAGTAGGAACACAGTCTTGCTACTGTACTGAAACCTGAGCCACACCTCAGAGTATCAGCTGAGCTCACTGCCTGGAATCTGAACTGTGAGATACTATGGAATCCAGCAGAGAAAATCCTGCTACCAGTGGCACATTTGCTCCTCAGTGCTCCTGGATAAATTTTGCCAACGATTCTGCAATCAGCCATTAGGTGCTGCTGCAGGTTTATTAATATGCTGGGCTGCCAACACAAGGGGAGTAAAAGTGGTCAACAGCACCAGAGGAAACTCTGACCTTGCCTAGTTTTGTTCCTATTGCCTGAAACACATCTTAAGTTGAGCTCCACAAAGAGAGCCCTCACCACATTTATCCCACAGTCAGCCACAGATGCATCACCAGTTTCTGCTTATATAAATTACACCTGCTGGGATGATTAAGCAGGTCATGCTCAGTAAGTTGGGTACAGCTTGATCTCTACATGGGTACTTGCTCAGATGACCTGAGGGACAGTGAGAGGCATAGTGGTACTTTCCAATTATTGGGGTTTTTTTTAGCTTTTGCTGCAGGGGAAATCTTAGGGCAGGAATTAAAAACTACCTTAGGACAAGGGTGTTTCAGCTCTGCTCTACCTGGCACTCTCTGCTCTGGTTCTGCTGCAGCCAGGAACAAAAATCTCACTTTAGCAAACCTGGCTAGTTTGAAATTAAATACAATTCCAATTTCCTTTTGTCCTCTGGCCATAGCACACCTGCAAGCCTGCTGCCTTTCTCCATTAGTACCAAAATATCAATGGAAAAAGTAATTTTCTTATACAAATGTACCAGTTTCAAACTGCTGATTACAGACAAATACAAGCAGCTTATCTCAGCCCCATTCTCCAAACAGTGGTTATGGTTTGGTTTTTCTAACACCCATACTTCTAATTACCTCTGCTGACCACAACAGCTTTGTATTTGCTATTGTTCACCATTCAAGTACTGTTTGTTGTTGACTTAAGCAATGCCTACATTTCTCAATATATAACTTTTTTTTTAATTGTCTTTGGGTTTTTTTTGCATTTCCAGTTTGCACCAGATTAATTGCCTGGCTCCAGGGTATGCCATCCTATATAAAGGTAAAACTACCTTTATTAAACATGTATGTTCTGCTAGGCTTCTACTGATACTTCAGTTAAAGTGACCTCAAATGCTGGAGTGTCATTTTAAATCCTGCAAGTTGAATTTTTGGAAATTCTCAAAATTTCAAATCCAATAGGAAGGGAGGAATATGTATCTGCTCATCTGCCACATTAAAACTGCATCCTAAGCAGCAGGAAGAGAATGTGCTGGCAGCTAATACTGCCCTCCTTCAGAACTCCCAGCACTTGCACAGAAGGGATGGCTCTCAGCTTCCTTGCTCATGGAAATCTTCCAGATGCATTGCTCCTCACAGCCCAAAGCTCACCCTTCTGGTAACACATTCTGTGCATACATGGGGTATGTGGTGGACCTCAGCCTTACAGATTTCCATGCATCCTTGATTAGATCTGGGCAGGAACTCTTCAGAAAAGTAATTCTTGGATATTTTTATCGAAGCTGTTGATTTGTGAAACCAGACAACTTTCTGTAGCAGTGTACATACCAGTTTTCACTGGAAGGGTTTCTTGGGCCCAAGTATTTCTGGACAGAAAGAACACTCTCACCAAAAAGGTTATGCATCTGTGAAACAACAGCAACTGTGTTTCAAGCCTTGATTGCCTGCATTGCTCCTGACAAATGCTACTTATTCTCCTGTAAGAGCCTGGTTTCTCTCATTCAATCAAATTTTGGATTTTACTTGGGTTTTTTCCCTGGTAAAAGGAGTTTTAGAGTTTTTATCCCAATCTCAGCTGCTTTAGACCTAGCTGTCAGCTACCAATGGTTTGGATCAGAGACACCTCCTCCAAAAAGCCGTAACAATCAATCATACTTTAGAGCAGTAATGGCATGTGCACAATTCTTCCCAGTTCAGGAGGTTCCCTCAAGTGATGCCCGCAGGCTGTGATCCTACCCTTTCCAGAGGGTTATTTAAGAACTTCAACACCTCCTTCTCACCAAAGGTGAGAAATGGGCAACCCTGTTCAGTGCACAAGGCTTTTTCACCCCTACTTTGCACTGAGCCTCCCTGTTTCTCTGGTGGAGATCAGCTGCCTGGTTACATCAAAGTCTGAATGCTGATTTACATAATCATAAGTGAGAAGGAAATTCAGTGAGCTGTTTCAGAAAGTGAGCTGCCCTTCCTGCACGCTGTGCCTGTGAGCAGTACTTACGTAACAAATAGCAGCTAGCTCCTGACGCAGGGTACTTGCCTCCAGGCTGGATGTTGTTTTCATTGGATTTACTCCATTGTCATAAACTGTAAACTTAGTTCCCATAAGATTTGATCTATCAAAAAAAAATAAAAGGAAAATTCAATCATCATTTGTCAGCAATGCTGCCTGAGACATCTATCCTTCACTGTGGCCCCAGAGGAAAGGCAACTCTCTGAGTTCAGACAATTGTTATTTCTAATCCCAACTACATGGCAATTCCTGGATTAAAGGGCAAAATGACAAAAATGTAAAGGTACCGTACAGAAGTGTATACTAAATGTCCCTTATCATCATGCTGGAGATTTCTGATAACATCTTGCAAATTAGGAAATACAAGAAAGCTGTAAGGAAAAACTTGGGTGGGGTTATTTTGTGTGTCTGCTTGGTTTTTAAAATACACTTACTCGCTACAAAACAATCTGCTTTCTTACCTGACTACTAAACTCTGTTAGAACATAGGAAGTGACTTTTATAAAGCCATTAGTGAGATCAAATCTTTCCTATTGCAATGGAAAGGAGTGCAAAATACAACGCAGGCACAGATGATCTGAACATACACCCAGAGGCTCCACAGAGGGATCAAAGCAGACTGGCTGTACAATGTGGGGACAGACAGAAAAGGAACATGTGGTTCTGAAATAATTCCACTGCCTGTAAATAAGTAATTTGGATCTTGAGGAACAGGCAAAACCAAAGGGATTTTCAGACTGTGTAACAGTGCATTCCAAAGTATTTATATCAACAGAGCCTAGACACAATGTACTCATGCACTTCTGAAAATCCCATTAAGATAAGTTGTGCCGGTACACCCTTGAGAATTTGGCCTTTGAGCACTTAAGAGCTTTAGTCCTGCTGACTTTTAATAAAATGTGATCCTGTAAGTACTTGAGACATTTTTGAAAATGGATACTGGTTCCTCTAATTAAGAAGACACAGTGGATTACAGGCTTCTTAATATTGAACAAACTTTGCATTATATAAAGAAAATTCCTAGACTTATCACTGTTTACCTCAGTTTTCCAATAAAACTCTCTCCACCCCGAGACAGGTCAGTTGGGTCTATAGAGATGAGGTAATTAGAGGTTTTACTCTTCTTTCGTTTCCTTCCAGCCAAAAGAAACACCTAAGCAATGCAAAAAAACATATTTTAGAATGCTAAAGGGGTTAGTACACACCACTCCCTGCTTTGATATAAGGAAACCATAAGCAATTTTTCTGTCTTCAAGCACCACCAGCAAAGTAGCAGAAGATCTCCTGAGATTTAGCAAAACCAGGAAAAAAAAACTCTGGTAAGGGAAAATGACTTCTCAACCCCTCATACCATTATTTATGATTTAAATAATTAAATCTGATCTATTTTATTAAATGTTTCATTCTAACTTGCTCTGGCTCTTCCAGCTGAATTGGAAGTAGATGCTTTTCAGGCCACAGAATGCAGAGAGCCCCAACTGCTGGCAGTCACATAAAGGTGCCAGGCATGGATTATTTAAAGCCAAAGATTAGACATATGAAGAAAGGCAGTGGATGAAAATGATACTCCTCTTTGGTTTTGGGAAGACTGTAGGGTAGATCTAGCAAAAGCAAAAATGTATCCAAAATATAAGATTACATTTTCTTTGTAAGACTCCTTCAGATTTTTATTAATTTTTTTTTTTTAATATTCAGATGCAACTGGTATGCCATTCAAGTTATGTTATGACCTTTTTACCATGCTCCCTTTCCAAGTGGAGGTAATAAGTAGGGTACATCCCTCGGTCCATTCCCTTCTTGTCTCTTGTGATCCTGCACTTGACGGTGACCCCCTGTGGGGCAGGTCTGACAGCAAACTCCTCCAGGTCATCCACATCTATGACAGGCTCATTTGTGGAAGGACTGGGGGCTGAGGCCGCTTCCTAAAACAATAAGCAAAATTCAGGGGTTTTTAATTTCCATTTACAAGGTTATAAGCACAAAGGAATGGCGTTTGATAGAAGCTGCACTTTTAAGAAGTCAAACCAAAGGCCATACTGTCTTCCTGATGCTCTGTGTACAGACCCACCTGGTGGAGCAGAACAGGGTGGCTGCACAGACAGAGTGCTGTACAGGGCTCACAGAGCAAACCCTGGCTCACACCTTCCCATCTCAACACACTCCTTCTGTCAGAAAGGCTGTGCTCAAGGTGAGGGGTGGCCTTTGATGGAAGGAAGGAATGGGATAGGGGGCAAGAGTTTAAGCTCCAGAGAAATCTAACGAAGATAAGAAGTCAGAGCAGTATATAAAAGAGCAGGGCACCATCAACTGGTTTAGCAAGATCTTGTGATTTAGAATATTTGAACCAGCCAAAGTCACATTTTATGTTCAGATTGTAGCAGAGAGAACAGGGTGGGAAATGCCCAGAAAAAGTCAATGGAAACAAAAGATCCTTCTGAGCACCTGCAAGAGGTAGAAAGGTAAATATTTACTGCTTCCCTTTCTCTTCATTCAAGTTCAGACAATATTTGCCATTCTTTTCTCCAAGTCGTTATTTTCATTGCTTGCTCTTGCGAAGCCTGAGAGGTATCACAGTAAATCACCTTGGAGAGACTCTAGTGCATAATAAACAAAGAACAAGAAAGCCAGACCTATCCTGAGTGCACCCTGAAATCACACAGTTCATAGCAGTTTGCACACTCCTTCTTCAGCACTCTCCCCTTACCTTACTGGATTTCTTGCTTGCGGCAGAACCAGGCCGGGTGCTACTGTTTAACTGTGAAGAACTGGAGCTGTCTTCATCCTCCTCATCTTCTTCCTCATCAAAATTCATGCTACTTGAAATGCCTGAGGAGACAACAGCACACTTATATGAAATAGTGATAGATTAAAGCTGCCCATACTTGCTGTAAAACACCACTTATCAAACTGCTGCACCCCAAGGCTCACACGTGAGTGAGGGGGTGTGTGAGAGTGGTTCATTGTGCGAGGCAGAGCATGAACACATGGGTCAGACAGCAGCTCTCCTGAGAAGCCTAAACATTCAGGTAAAAGAGACATGAAATGTCATGGTTTCCATTCCACAGAGAGGATCAAGTTATCCAGCGATACAGGAGCAAATATATGGTTAAGAACTAAATTCAGATCATCTTCATCCAATCAAGTACTTCAAACACAACACAAAATCATAAAGCTGAAATTGGAGCTGAGAGGACAACCTAGCACAGTCACTTGGAAACCCTCACAATTAAAAGATAAGCCCTTTTACAGCACACTTTTAGCTGTGTGATCTGCTGAAGAGCACATCTTAGACCAAGAAGAAACATTCACATTAAGGAAATGTTCTCCTGCGTCTTATTTCATGTAAAGAATAGGATCAGCCCAGGCCAAGGGAAGTGCCTTACAGCACTTGAAAATTTGACTTTACAGGAATTCAAAACCTCAGACATTTCAAAGGTAAACACAACTTTGAACATCAAATAGGTCTTAGCAGCAAAAAGCATCAATGGTGGGACATTTGCAAGGCTTAGTTTTTCAAAGAGTATCATGAAGATGAAGCCACTCCATATCCAACTTCAAGCTCTCTAGAGTCCACATATTACAGGCTATATTGTATCCTTTAAAAAAACCCAAAAAACTTTACTTGGTCCAGAACTCCTGTTATGGGTATGTCCAATTGTCATGGTTTGATACTGGCGCGATGCCAGCGCCCCCATGAAAATGTACTTTTCTAAATAATTGCTGTGAGATGTGATCAGGAACAGAGCAGAGCAGGCCCAAGCTTAGTAACAAAGAAAATAACTTTATTAAACTACTACTACTATAAAAACTACAAACACTAAATCCTGGATGAAGACTTTCCAAAACACCCCTCCTCCTCCCACCTAATTTCCAAACAAACTCAACAGTGAGACACCACCCAGGATCCTGATCAAGTTGCTACCCTTCAGATAATCAAATACTCAGTCTTTCAAGGGAGACAGGAGTCTCTCCTGTGCCACAGACTCCCCAGGAAACACAATTGCCACCCTTGTGTTTCCATGTCACACATGGCAATCGCCTGGAGAAAATCTGCCATGGTGACACTCTCCTTTCCATGTCACAGTGCTCTCACCACTGTGCATGGACAGACTGCTCATAGGGCTCTTTTAAGGATGCTTTGCCATGGACCAAAAGAGACAACAGTTCAGTTTCTCATTTTGGGACTACAGTCCCCCCCATTTTCCCCTGGGGCTGAGGGTCCAAGAACAGAGGTCTTCTTCTCCTCTTCTTCTTCCTTGAAGACAGAGGGCTTCTCCACACCTTCTCCAACTCTCCTCTGTTCTCTCTACTCCTCTGCTGGTAATCACTGAAACAAGTCTCTTGGCACACCAATGCACCCCCCTAAGTGCATCTTCTGTTAGGAGAATTTGGTTCAGTCTATGGCTAACAAGAAAAGTCCAGCCACAAGCCACTCCATCATCTCCTTCCAACTCAAGAATTTCTTCTTCCATCATCTCAGATCCCAGACTGTCTCTCTTCTACTTCAAATCAAGGAGGAGTAATATTTTACAAAGCCTTCATTTCTCAGGAAAGGGTTAAAAGCTCAGACTCTCTGGACGGCTGATATCTCTGCCCAGCAGCCGATTCCCAAGGCCAAGGCTGGGCGCCTTCCCCCCACCTCCTTCTCCTCCACACCGGCAAAGTTACAGGTGCCGTCCGGACTCTCTGTCTCTTCCCTCTGGGGGGGGGGGATGACAAAGATATCTCCGCTTCTCTCCACCCTTCCATCCACAGGAGCTAGCTCGGTTCCAGTCCTTCAGCCCCCTCAGCTCACCTCGACCAGGCCACATGGCTTCCCCTCCCCCACCCAGCCCCATGGCTGGGCAGGGGAGGTCTGCACAGCACCCTGACCAGAACCAAAGAGAGCGAGCTCTTGGGAGTTCTTGCTTTTAACCCCCTGTGTTCTCAGACACGTATCCCTATCTTCAGTGGTCACTTCAGGTGCCAATATCTAAACTTGACCACTGATTGGTTTGACCCAACTTCCTGAAAAAATTACTTCCATGTCAAACCACGACACCAATGCAGAAGGATAAATGAAATGCAGATTTCCACAGCCAAGCAGCATGGACATAATTAACTTTTTCCTTCTGTACTCACCAGGAACACGATCCAGGGCAACAAGACTGGATTGGGAGGTGGAAGAGGACCAGGATGTATTTGCATGGGGATCTGAGAAAGGAAAAAATCCAAGGGTTTGATTCTGCAAACCCTTCATTGAGTGAACAAGTGTAACCTGGCAAGAGGACTCCACACAGGGCTTAAGGCTTCTGGGATAAGGCCACAGTGCTGCTGCTTGGATTCACAATTTCTGCACTGCACTATCAATTTCACCTTCTACCTGCTGTGATCTTCAGTTTCAGTACCTTGAATAAAGTGAAAAAGCCCTGGATCACAGAGCTGAAGCTTCAGCAAACATTATTCACACTGAGCAGTTGTGTCACCAACACTTCTGTGTGTGATGTGCACTGCATGGTGGGGTTTGGGCCTTCTTTGGAATTGTAACAAAATAAAACCCCCTCAAACCTGATTGATATAAGTGATACACATAGATTCTACACAATACTGAATTAGTAACGTTGAAATAAGTATTCCGATTCATATTCAGATGGCCTAAATTCTACTTCAGTCCCTGTGCCTATTGCGTCCTTATCATCAAAAGAATAAATCAGGCTCTCTAAAGCTGTTTTTGTGGGAGCTCCAGGGATAAACATTTTATTGTAGTTTAGTCTTCTGGAATATGAACTTGGTCTGTAACAAGCAGACAAAACCAAACTGATGTACAGAAATATAAACAGCAGATATAGACTCAGTAATGGTTTTCTTCAGTTCAAATGTTGGAACAGATGAAGAAAAAGACAGCAAAAAAAGCATTGAAATGCTTTTTGCTTTTAGTGCTGCTTCCAGTAACTTCAGTGCATATCCCTTTAGAATATCACATTCAGGTGCCCTGTGAAAGCGCTCATTATCCAATTCTTCAGCTCCCCCAGTGCTGACATACACCACAGAGTGCAACAGCAAAACCTTTCAACAGGACCTGGTTATGCAAGGGAGGCCTGAGTTCACAGGTCAACAGATATTTTCAAAGCCTGTAGAATTCATTCATTATTAATCACACACTCATTAATCACAAGCATTATTTCTTAATAAGGAAAATCGTGTTCTAGCCTCTATGCATGGGTAATGGATACAGTCCATCTCCTCAGCTGGCAGCTGCACAATAAAGCCATAATTCATATCCACAGACAGAACTGGTTTATTTCTACACCTGTGCTCACTATTTCACCACCAATACTTTAGTAGTGAAAATTCTGTGCCAGCCTTAGAAACATCTGCGCTCACAACCTGCGGGGAAAAATGCTTCAGGGAGCTCCTGTTTTGGAATCCAGAAATGAAATTGATCCCTTCCCTAAGTCTAAAAACTTCAGGTGGCAAAGAAGAACTAAGACCCAATTGCTCATTCCATGCCCTTTACAGAGACATATTGGAAACTGATAAGAGTGAGGACTACATGTTAGTTATTCAGTGTTAAAACTTATGAAAGTCTGACTCTGTCCTAGTTACTCATTTGCCAGGGAGGAACTCTACAGATTAACACTTTGGAAATTAAAAGGATGAATATCTCCTACAGGAGGAAAATTATTCTAGGATGGTAATTTCCAACAGATGGAGAAATCAAATAAAACATTTGGCATTTTCTTGCAAGTGGCATATTCTTTTCACACTTGGTAGCCTATAACCTCTTGTCTTGTTACAGAGCTTGACTCATTGGGGAAGGAGAGACACGTGCTAAGAGAAGTTTCTCTCCACCAGGTTAGTGCCAAAGAGCAGAACAGGCATGAATTAGAGCTATGCAAATCCAATGGGATTCAGCTTTTGCCATGAGACCAGTTAGCATTTCATAGAATCACAGAATAAGCTGAGTTGGAAGAGAACCTTCAGGATCGTGGAGTCCAGCTCCTGGCCCTGCACAGGACACCCCAAGAGTCACACCATGTGTCCCAGCAAACTGTCCAAATGCTTCTGGAACTCTGTTGGGCTTGGTGCTGTGACTACTGCCCTGAGGAATCTGTTCCAGTGCCCAACCACCCTCTGGGTAAAGAACCTTTTCCTATTATCCAACCCAAACCTCCTCTGACACAACTTCAGGTCATTCCCTCGGGTCCTGTCACTGTCACTGCAGAGAAAAGATCAGTGTCTGCCCCTCCTCTTCCCTTCATGAAGGTGTTGAAGACTACAATGAGGTCTCTCCTCAGTGTCCTTGTCTCCAGGCTGACCAGACCACATGCTCTCAGCAACTGCTCATACGGCTTGTCCTCCAGACATTCACCATCCTTGTGGCCTCCTTTGGACACTCTCTTACAGTTTAATGTCTTTTCTATACTGTGGCACTCAAAACTGCACACACTGTTCAAGGTGAGGCTACCCCAGTGCAGGACAATCCCCTCCCTTGCCCAGCTGGCCATGCCTGATACCCCCATGACAGGGTTGTCCCTCCTGGCTGCCAGGGCACTGCTGGCTCCTGTGCAACTTGTCATGGACAAGGGCCCCCAGGTCCCTTTCTGCAATGCCTTATCTTTGAGCACTTCTCCTTCTGCTCCTATTCCATGCAAGAGAAGAAGCCCTGATGGGAGACAGCAACTTTGAAGGCCTGATGGGAGGCAGCAACTCTAAACACTTTTCAGGTGACATGCCAGTAAGGACATGCCACAAGCAGTGAAATGGCAGTGGGAATCCACATGAAGAGCTTTATCTCTGCGTAAAGTATCATATTAATGGTGGGATACTCAAAACTTTCTCAAAACAAGCATCCTCTGCTGGTATCAAGCAGCACACCATATACATATAGTAAAAACAATTTACAGAGATGCTGCTGGCATTATTTTAATACCTGTCTTTGTGTCTCACCCAGCATAGCTCTGCTGTTAATAAAAACAAATAAACCTCAGTATTCCCATTTAAATGAAAGTGTCCCCCTCGCCTCAACTTGAAACACACAAGTGGTTCACTCTTAGCAGTGTCTGTTCTGAGCAGGAGTATACTCAAACCTGGTAAAAAAGGTCATATCATATATTTGACAATATACAGAAGCAACACAAATAAAAAAATTTCCACTCTCTGCTTCTATTAAAAATTAAACACAGATTTGCGTAGAATAAAAATATATGATAACCTGGCAAAAAACTATCAAAAGAAGTGTCCCCCAGAGTAAAAATCGGAGTGCTGTGACCTAATTTGCAAAGTCTGTGGGTACTTTTTAAGTCAATCAGCTTTAGTTGAGTAGTGTGCCCAACGATTAAATATTCTGAGCCATGGTCTAAGGCAACACAATCACCACACAGATCAGAACTTGTTAGTCATGCCCAACATCCGTGCAACTCAAATGCCCAGGAAATAGCACACTTGGAGAAAATCTGCCCATTTCAGTTGGAGCTGCTCACATCTGCAGGGTAACGTCCCAGAAAAAATGAATCTTAGCGAGAACTGCTCTGCAGACAAAAGGCAGCATTTAGGTATGAATAGTCCATTCTACACAAGTGAAGTTTGCACTTGCATTTTGCTCTTTATACACAAAGAGTTTATTCTTAAAGCATCAGAGTGCTCTTGGCTTGAGCCATCTTTGCTTCAAAAGCTGTACTCTAAAGAAGAACAATTCCAAAGCAAATGTCTTCAGAAAATGCTTTGTGAGGGTTTGGGGATTTTTATTTTTTTCTTCCTATGGTTCATGTCTAAGGGGAGATAACAGTGCAGGAAGGAAGAGGCAGATGCATGAATGTGTACATACACAATCAATCTCCCAATGCATGCATGCCTCTGGAAAAAGAAAAATAAATTCCAGAACATTTGAGGACTCTGCGTGGGGAATGCTGCAGAATGTGGTGTACTTTTCACCTCTGCAACCCTAAACAGACACTACGAAAATATGAACAATGTGTAACTGACCCCACCACTAAAATTAATATTCTAGCTTGAATGTTGCTATTTCATGCTGGTTTTTAACCATCAAGTAAGTGATTTCCAGAGTTGTGCATTATAAAAATGTGAACAGATGGATGTGAGCATTGGCATCTACCTGGTACCTTAATAATGGCACTGCACTGCAGATGGGGAAGTCATATCTCTGAGAGCCTGCAGAGCTCTTGTTCCTTGAAGCAAGAGTGAACTTCATTGTTTTATGTTTTTTTAGGTTTGGGGTTTTGGATTTTTTTAGGAAACAGAATAGAGCCTAACAGGTTCTGAGGAGAACACACCCAGAACTAACAAACTGTGCTTAGGTTACGGCTGACAGTGAGAATAGGAAATTGAGTCAATGAATAGGAGAATTGAGAAATTGAGAATAGGAAATTGAGTCAATGTCCATCAAGCAAGCAGTGAGAACATGAAGGAAGCTTTAGTTACTTACCTTTCTTCTGCATTGCTGTTCTAAGGTCTTGCTTGCTTTGCTGTTGTTGGCCAGTAGCCACTTTCTCGCCATCATCTTCATCATGGCTAGACTGTCCAACTGTGAGAATCTGCACTTGACTTCCTATCTTCTGAACATCATCTTGAAAAGCAGCTGGGCCATCAATCCCTGTCAGACAGCAAAAGCCTTAGTTGTCTTTGTGTCAAGAAGTTACTGAAAAGAGAATTGCTCAGTCACAAAAACTGCAGCTTTTCTAGGAGTCACAGATTGGATGTTCACATTCAATAATATTTCTAGACTTAAACAAGACTAAGCTAGCCTCCAAGGCAAACATTTTACTTCCCACATACTACACTGGCAAATCTCCAGGAGAGGATCAGGATTTCACTAGTGCCCTCCTCACCCCAAAGCACACCTGCCCCATGCACCAGAAAGACTGAAAACCAAGCAGAAAAGAAACACACTGGAGAGAACTGCCAAAGAAAACAGATAAATTTTTAATAAGGGTACACAAGTGATCCAGAAACAGATGAACCTGAGTCCCAGGTTATGCCATATCCCCATATAAACACCACTGCTATCATGAAATACTTTAAAGCTTCAAAAACCTGGAAAATTCACAAGTAGATCTGCCAGCGTATCCAACAGAGGGGCAGCATATTAACAAGCCTAAATACACCTTTTGAGTTAACGAAATTGCCATACAGTTATTGCATCAGAGCAAAACTATAAGGAAGATATTACATATTCCCTGGAACTTCCATCCTCTTGAGATGCTTAAATCCCAAACTTGCTGTGAGCAGTGATGAGGGACTAGACAGTGCCCAGAGGCACCTCCCAGCCTCAGCCATGCTGTGATCCTGTGGCTCCTGACCACAGCCAAAAAGACACTATTTACCTACTTATGGCTGTAAATCATTTCCAAAGAGAGAAAAAGAAAATAATGGGTGGGGGGTGTTCTTACCACAAGACAATTTCATTCTGTTTCTTCAGGACAGTGAGGTAAAACATCAGACTGCAAATGTACTTCAGCTCTTCGTGAAGACACAGAGCTGGAATATGTTACTAAATCAGCTATATAAAAATGCACCTCTGTATCTATAAAACTGGTAATATTTTCATGCATAAATATAATAAATAGCATGAGCTGTATTCTACTGCTGTTGTCAAATTTTTTGTTAATAAGCAAGCAACATTGTGGAGAGTTAGCAAGCACTGAAGAAAGCTAATTCAGTAAAGGAATATGGTGCTTCTCCCACCAAACAGAGCTGAATAAACCCTGTGAGAAAGAGCTGCAAGGATTGGGTGGTTTGTTTTTTTTTCTGGTTTTTTTTTTTTTTTTTTGACTATGATCTGTAGCAGAAATCTCCAAGAATACCATTTCATCATGCTTTGCCAGCAGCTGTCAACTTGCATTAAAAGACAGCTGGATTATACATTTAGCACGCTTAACTGTACTTTGCAATATCTGCTGTCACTGCCACAGCAATATGAAGCATAAGTGGAAAAAAGAGTGGTTCATATCCCCAGGAACAGCACTGGCTGTGCAACCACCCAATGAGATGCAGTCTGACACTGCAGAGGTGTTAAACCCACAGAGTTCAAGACCACAAGGAGCTATTGCTTCATCTGCATTACACAGACCCTGGCAATTTCTGTACCAAGTCTGCAAATTCTGACTTACTCACAGCAAAGCTAACAACAACAACAACGACTAACAGCAAATAAATAATCTGTCCATCCAACCTTGAAGGACTAGATAAAGTCCATGGAAATGTCTCTGCGACCTTGCTAGGATGACAACTTCAGAAGAAGGTCTGCATGATAGAGAATGAACAGTATCATCTTCTGTGCTGCAGGTATAATATGGCAGTGAAGAGAACTGTATTTTTCTTAAAATTTATCCTAGGAGAAGCACCACTGCAAAGGTGCTCTAAAACAGATAGGTAGCTGCTCAGATTCTCTGTGGTATTTTTAACAGCTTTACAATATTAACTATTATCATTAAAGTCACTGCCTAAAGATAGGTTTTACCTTAATACTCTGAATTTCAAAAGTGTTAAGCATCCATGAGTTTACAAGATGCCTCATGCATGTCATACCTAGCCCCTTATTAAGCACTGGATGATACAAACCTAATTTTGAGAATGCTTTTGAGAAGGAACAAAACACCTTAATTATTCCTTTTCAAAGTAGACATTGATCTGCAGCAAATGAAATGCCTTCAACAGCACTGGAGATTGCACTGAGGCTGCTTTTTTCCAATGCCTGCAGAACATCTGCACTCACATCCCATGCTGTCAGGAACATCGTGTATTATTAGGAGTCAGGACAAAGGCTACACTGGCAGGTCACAGTTTTAGAGAAGAAAAATCAATTTCAGTGTTCTGAAGAGTGCATCACTGGTAGAGTGTGTTATTAAGCGTTAGGAATGGTTCCACTGGTGAGCACATTTAAGGGAATGAAATATGTAGCAAGACAGAGAGGATTTTAAAAAAGAGCATTAGAACACTGTAGGTGGCAAATGCAGCATTAGCTACTTAATACTTTTGTGTGTGCATAATCTTTGCAGCTACACATGCATGTGTAAAATGGGATTAAATGCAGGCATACATACACATTTTTCTATATCACATGGTGTAAGTGCATCTTTGTAAGCCAAATGTCTGGAAACATCTGAAAACACTTCCGAGTTTGTGTAACCATGATATTCAAGGTGGATCTCTCCCCCTCTTTGCCTCACTGACTCCTTTTCATCCACTCCCTAGAAGATTGGTTGCCTGTGTAATAAAACAAACCACTCATCTATAGTTTCTGTGCTTAAGGACATAGCCAAAAGAGGCAAAGAAGCTGAGTGGGTTGTGCCAAAAAAGTTTTTATTGCTGTGGTCAGCACTTTTTACAATGCTTCCCAAAAATCAGGTAGGGAGAAAGACTGACAGAGACAGCCTTGAATACCTGCTTAAAAGTAAGGGGAATTTTTGAGAAGCAAATGTGAATGAGGACAGAGAGGAAAGAAGATTGGAACTACCCTCAGAACACCAGTACCTTCAGAAAAGGCCTCTTGGTACACTTTGGCATGATCATGTCTCAGATGAAAACCAGAGGTACCAGAAATAAAAACAAAGCAATACTGGAGAAAAAAGAAAAGCATCAGTAAATGAGCATTGCTGGCATTTATAGCCTGCAAACTACTATTCATCAATGCCTGTATTCTCTTAGACCTAAATCTTCTAGAAAATATTTATAAATAGGCAGCACCAATCTGTTAAAAGCTGGTAATATAAACTACTGAATGGCAAACGATTACATATCAGGAAAGGAACATAGCATAGAAACACAAGTAATTCTGTCCCTGCTTTATAAATACAGACCTGCAGGACAGGGAAGTTCTTGTTCTCATTTCATAGAGCATTTAAGGCACAAGTTTGATGTATGAAGCTGGCCACACTGCTTACAGGCTAAGAATATGATTAAGCCCTTTGCAGATCAGACCTGAAGAGTTGACCAAGGTCAGACAGGAGGCCTCTGGAAGAGAACATGCATTTCCTGAGCTCAGTTACTGACAAAGGAGTCATATCCATGTGAATAACACCCAAGGCTCTGGGTGCAAATGCTATTCAAGACCTCTGCAGAGCAGCTCTCCCTCCAACTGGGGATGGCAGCACAATAAAGGATGGCCTGCTCTGAGGTCAAGGACAGGGAATCCCAGGGAGATCTGACACCATCCTTTAGAGAACTTGGCTAACCCTGCTGACAATATTTTCTAAGTAATTTCCCATTATATTCCTGTTCTCATAGGGTCTGTGCATCCGCTGATAGGGGTTCAAGCAACTGAAAAATCACAAAGGGATTTGTTTAGAGGGAAAGGGAGCAAATATAATTTTTTTTTTAAAGGATGTCCAGAGATGATTTAGTCCAAACCTCCACTGGACTACTGCTAGCACCAGATCAGGACAATAAAAGCAAGTACTCGAGCACAAAGCTCTATATTCACTTTGATGAAATCTAAAACAGTAAACAGGAACTGTACATTCATAAATCTTTATCCTTAGGAGGTCAAAATTACTTCTTCACAATCAAGTTCACATGTTGCCAAAGCACAGCCTGAAAGGTTTGTCAGATCTAGAAATAACAGGAATTTTCTTGGTGGAAATTCACTTGTTGTTCCTCCTACCCTTTTTATTTAGTGCCCAGGGAAGCTGAGATAAATCTGCTTTACATGAACTTCCCTCCCCCATCAGAAAGGAAGTGCTACAGTGAGAAATGGTGCTCCTTACCCAACAACTGCTGCTGCTTTCTGAGCCAGCCAGTGTTAATGTAGCTGCTTGTTACATAGGAAAATGGGACAGGATGCACAAATCAAAACACTCAGACAGGCATGAAAGAGAGAGAAGAAACACAGAAGAAGCCAACCAAATCAAAACATGGAATAGCCACCCTGGCAGGAAAAGCTCTGTGTGTCAGAGCAGCTCCTTGGCTTCCTGGCTCCCAGAAAGCAGGAAATACACAATGTACCACTTACATTTATGGTAGAATTTCTGTGAAATTATTGTTTATTTTGACATTTTAAACACATTCAGGTTCCTGATTTCACTGACAAGAAAGAAATTTTCATTTATCTTGTCCATGGCAGTTTAGAGCAGAATCTCCTACAATTTTTCTGGAATGTATTTACATAGTCTAAGTGCAAGAGTTTTGGGAAGAAAAACCAAACCCAACCAACCACCAATAACTTTTCACAGAATGATTCCTGAATTTTCATATTAGATTTCACTTTGTATTAACTCCTGGCTTCTCATGCTTTTCTGGGGTCTTTTTAAAGTTCCATTTTTCCTTCCTGATTTGCCCCATTCCCTGCACACAGCCAAAAAATTCACTTTATCCTGTATACTTAGTAAATTCTTTGTAAACTTTTCCAAACAAAGTAACGACACCACTACGTACCTGTAATACTTTCATGAATCTCCTTTTTCAAAGACTCATCAAGATCTTTGATAGCTAAACATGCTCTGGTTTTGTAATATTATATAGGGTGCATACTTTTCATAGGTTCCTGCTGCAAAAAATTTCACTAATTTGCATGATTTTTCTGTTGAACCACCCAGTGATGCTGTACACTGGGTTCACTGTTATCCTGAATCACCCCCATTCACCACAAATCAAACCAGAATTTAATCCACTATCTCCATTTGAAAGACAACCATTTTACATATGCATTTGTTACATCTGGGTGGGTTTTTTGTGCAATACTGAATATTTTGCCAAGCAATAAACTGTATGATTGAAGCTTTCAGAAATACCAGTTTAATGAGCTAAGCTACTACAAAATGTCATCAATATACGGCAGTTCCAGGCTCTGTCCCACAAAAATTATGGTTCTTTTTAAAAATAGGCACATTGCACACTGCACACTGCCATTAAGAAATACCAGTAATAATCACAGATTTAGAAAAAATTGCTGAATACCATGTTACCCATCACAGAATTACAAAGTGCACTGACATGAGCAGTTAGCTATACTGCTTTTCCTATGCCAGTGTAACCTCATTAAACCTGATTTTTCTCTCACGTTTGTCTTCAGCACATTGTTCTGATTATAGATTCATCACTCTTCAAGCCACTTAAAAAAGCATTACACATCTAAAACCAGAGTGCAGTCATTACACTACAGCTTCAACAGCTACTCATGTATAATTCAACAATTTTTTCCTCTGAATTAGCTTCTTATTCATAGGATCTGGTCTAAGTGTTCTTTTTTCTTAAAACACAAAGAGCTGGGCTATGCTTAGAAAGGGAAGGTCCACTATAGCTAAATACTAACAAAACCATTTAAATGCTATTTTAGCATGTTAAGTGTATTTACCCCTCAGCATTCATCCTGCTCATTTACAGGACATACAAAGGTTACACTCAGAGTGGAGACAAACCTGAAGTGATTGCAAAGCTAAAAGCAGAACCTAAAATTTCCCAAGATTTGCTCTAATTACCAATGGACACCCCCAGCAAAATCTCTTGTGCTAAAACATGGCATAAAACAACTCCCCCTTCATCCATTTCTATAGTTACATCTGAAGTCATTAGCAAATCCATTCAATACTGTTATAAATAAATCTTTCCTTAATACTCACATTTATTTTTAAAAATAACTGAAAACTAATACAAGTTCCACTACAGGGGTCTGTTACCATTTGCATTTTCTTCATTCCTAGAGTTCAAAATCAGCTATGTCTGTAGTGGATTTATCAGCAAAATCCTTCTGGAATTTTAAGGATGCATTTACTTTTACATCCAATAAAAAAATATTTTGCAGCTTTGATAAGGACGGAAGACTGAAAATCCAGTCACAATCCTCCCAAGTTTACAGCACTGTCAAAGGTAAACCAGATACTATTCCAAGGGTAAAACTATACATGAATGAACAGCTAAATCCCAGGGTACAGAAAAAGTAGATGAGCTGGATGAGGTGCTATGTGTATGCTCTGAATGTACTTTGACTGGCTGTCATTTGCTTCTAATCATCAACATGAACATCAGGAGAGGAGATACTCAGCATTTTCTTTGCTATAATCGACAAATAATTGACAAATAACACCTCCACTCTCTGAAAATTTGGAACTGGTGGGCAAATGCTGAAGGCCAGGGAAAAGCTCCCACAGCAGAGCAGGATGAGCAGTAAGAATTGCAGCAGTGGCTGAGGTTTCTTGGGCTAAAAATATTAGTTCCCAACACATGGAGCAGTGTCAGCATGCCAAAGTTCTCAGTCTACACAAAGTGACTTCACTTTTACTGACACAACTTGCTTTTATTAACATAGGCCAACATTTGCCTCCTTGGGGGATGTTTCAGAAGATGAGTAAAATTGTAACTGGCATGTGAGAAAAATACTAGGTGTTACCTGTTGTGGGATAATAAAAAACTCAGCAGCACAATCTCTTCAGTTCCGAACACAGTACAGACACAGGTATGTCAAAAGAGGTATTATGTGAGATAAAACAGAGCCTCAAGGCTATGCCATAACCATGATTTAAGTATTAGCTCACATAATATTCCCTTTCAGGTTTTCTTTTAAACTGGCAAAATAATTTTTACTCTTCAGCAAGATGTACCTCAAAATAAAATTTTTCATTTGTATTACCACACTGGAATGTCATTACTTTTTACATTAAACTGGGAAACATTCACTTTCTGTTCATTTATTTTACCAATAATTTTAACATTGAGTTAATTTTACCTCTAACACACACCATCTTTTCTCAAATATATGAACAGCCTTTAGCTCAAGCCCAGGCTCTAAAGCCTGTATAACCTAGAGCTTCCCTTGCAGCCAAAAGAGCTACAGGCAGAGAGATGCTGTACATTCACATCTCAAGAATTAAGCTGCAATACGCAAAGGATTTGACTAAGGTAGGCTCAAGTCCTGCAAAATCCCTACAGATAAGCCCCAATACTTTGACCTCAATAATTAACTTTATTAGTCATTGCTGTCTTTAAAAAGACTTGTCAAGGATATATACTACTTTCTCACTGAAGTAACAGTGGAGAAATTGCTGGACATGCACAAGATAGGAATACAGGCAGGACAGTGTTACAGTGGCCTTATTCAAGAACTGCAAATTATTGGAAAGTTATTTCATTTCATTAGTCATTCAGCACCACATAAAAAGTAACTGTATGTAGTACAACAGCCTCTCTTTTTCTGTGAGTGTACACACACACACATACATATATATATATAAATTTAAATACCAGTAAAGTAGCTCATTACTTCTTGCACCTACCTCAAATTGTAAATCTAAAAGTGGCAATGTCATTTTTACCTACCCTTTTGTTATTACCAATAATGTATTTTTTTCATCTACCTCATCATACACAAAGTCATTGTAGAAAAATTTTTATACAAACACCTCCCATTTGTCAGCCAGGTGGGACAAAGCAACACTGAAGTAATAACTTGAAAAACCCCTTTGAGGATGTTATCTCAATTTTGTTGAATTGATTTTCAAAATGGCCCCTTAACCTCTAATTTGTATAGTTTAAACCTCACTCAGAAGGTTTAAGCTGGACAGAAGGAGCTGCAATTTAAGGCTGCTTCTCCAAACAAGATTAGTTTCAGATAATCTAAAAAAGCAAACTCTTCTAAGGCGATTCTCTTTTTTTTACCACTGCAAGAAAACACCATCATTTTTCCTTCAGAACTTTCTTCCTCCTCTGCAATTTGAACAAGTACTCTCCTCGGGAAAAGACTTCATTTACAAATTTTTTGACTCCAAGGTTGTACATGCCCAGACACGACCAAGTTGCATACACTTTCCAACCTCAGAAAATTTTCAGGAAATTACTTTTTGACAATTTTCAGATTTTCAAATAAATTATATAAAATACAAGAGAGAGAACTGACAGCAAAACAATGAATTTACATCTGACATGCAGCTGCATGCAGCTAACCTTTGTGTTTCCCTTTTTTCTCCTTTCTGGTGCTGCTACTCTGACAGCTCGCAGCTGCTGCCTTGGTTTTTTTAGTTGGTTTCGGAGCATGGGCGTCCACTACCACCTTTACATCTTCCTGTTCAGCCTCCTGCACTGCTTCAGAGATTTAGGGTACCCCACCAAAAAAGAAAATAAACAGAGAGAGAAGAGAGAAACAGAGAGAAACGAGAGAATGAATTGAGAACTTTGCAAAGGCATAAAAGAGAAAGCACACATAGCAAAGTTTGGTATTTCAGACAAGTCATGCAATGAGGAGAGCCAAGTAAACCAGAATTTGCAAAGCTGGAGTAAAAATCTCAGTGTTAGGTTAGCTGAGATATATTTCCTTACATTTTTCTTCCTCACAATAATATATCAACTCTTAACTTTCAGTCCAAAAGTGGCATCAGAATGTTATTGTGTTACTGAGCTATTGTAGGAAGCATTTTTCCTCATAGTAAAGCTCTGCCAGAATGATCATCAACAGTGGCAGCATGAAGGCAGAAAAATTTTGACTTTGTAGCATCCATGCTTAAAGCTACATCCTAACTCTCTAAACAGGGAATCATCTGAAGGTTACTTTCAAAGCACATCTTGCACAGTTGTGTAACACAGCATGATGAGTAGATTGGCCAGGCATTTTAGGGTGAAATTATACCCAAGCTGAATTTAAAAACTCTCCCAACTTTGTAGGATACACAAATTAATTAATTCCTTAGAAGGTCTCTCTACAAAATATGCATGCCATAAACTGTGAATGTCAGCATAATTTATGCAGTGTTCCTTGTTTTCAAAGTAAAGAGAGGCTTTATAATTTTCCTAAAAGCACGACACACTTTGAAGTCAATATTTGAGTCTCTGAAAGCAACGCACACCATAGCTCTTTCCTCTGGCTAGACCAAACCTCGAAGTTAGATAAATGTCACAATTGCCTTCGTGAAATGCATAAAGAAACTGTCAAACTTCACACCCCAAACTACAGGTGGGCACCAAGAGATTTTGGCATTGGCTGCTAGTCACTGGTAAGTGCTAAACCCCAGTGGCTTCATGTGGTGGCCGTGGTTTCTCTCCCTGGCACATGGGCCTCCCACCCTTTCCTTTTCCCATAATTAAGTACTTTCTTTAAAAGGATAAAAAAAGTCCACTAAGCACCATTATGGGAAATAACTGGTTGCCCTAAAATTACTTCTAAAATATCCAGACAAACATCTTAAATGCCCAAAAGACTAAATGATTCTCAATGACATGTGGACTGACACTATTCTCTCTCTGAAGGGGAAAATTCTCCCTAAGCTTCTGGTCTGTGAAGCAACTTTCCTCTTCAGCAAATCCTTCAAGCACGCGAATAGAAATAGAAACGCCAGGGAGATTCTCAGAGGAGAAAGATGAAACAGATTTAGCCATGTCTGTGTAGACTGCAGCTCCCAAACCCACTGCTACCCTCCCCAGCATAGCAATCTGTTATGAGTAGCACTGCATTCACAACACAGCAGGCACCTGAGGTACTCAAACACACGCTCCTTTTCTCATTGTGCAGAGGAAGGGTTCTGTTCCACAAATGATATACGTTAAATTATTAGAGGAGAGACTTGAAGTCCAAAGAACCAGCTTGTCACTGCCCAATTTTTCATGTCTGCCTTTGTCAACCCTAATCACAGCACTGCAATCCCTTTGCTGAGTGGAAAGGAGCACTGGAAATGAATAGGACAAAATCAAAGGAGCGAGTGCATAGGGAAAATGGCATATAAAAAACACTACACTGAGCCCTACCTCCATGGGCATGGCAGCCTCAGACTATGCAGGGAACCAGAGTTAGCTCACCACAGTCTTTAAATAGGTGCAATTTGCCAACCCAGCAGCTATGCTATATTTTTACCTCAGTCTCTCTTTAAAAACTAGGCTGTGTTCTTTAAATTGTTTTGAAGATGATAATCCATGTTATAATTAAATTCAGTACTTTACAAACAACCTATAATAAATGGCCAGACAGTTCTCTAAATCATTTTAAATCTGGGTGCATTCATTCACTCAGAAGCACCATTTATTTGGTCCAAAGCAATTAACAATAAGCAAAGGATAAAACTTTCTGACATTATCAATTGCAAAGTTAAAGACTTATCTTCTCTATCTTGCCAGCCATTCATTCATCTTACAAGTAAAGCCCTGGTGTTTTTTGAATTACTTTTGCCTCAAAACTTTGAGCAAGAGGTATCTGATAATAAGTACAGTGAGGGAGCTGCAAAGGACAGAGAAGGGAGTATTTCCATTGCTTTACTCTATGAGGCAGAGAACAGGATTTCAGCTCAGTAGCCATTCTGAGCATATACCTTGGCTGCAGTCTGTGGTAAATGGACCTTTCAGACACAAGTGATGGAGGCTGCAAAAAAAGATTTAAATCACAAAGATAATGACACTGTGCCTGGGTTCATGAAACGAATTGGCACAGAATGTTCTGTTTCTAAAGGATACATTTCTGAGCATTACCAGTACATTTAAAGTACTACCTCCATAATAAATCCAAATTTAATCCCAATATGCCATCTCCACCACAAAACCATCTCATTCTTAGCTTTTAGCTATTTGGCAAATAGCAGACTTCATCTAAGGCTCACCCACTCACTCATGTTTTCTCTGGTGTTGTCTGCAGATACCAAAGAAAGTTTGCTTTCTGTACAAATTCGGTTCAGGGCATATCCTTGCATTTAGGCAAGCTCCTGTCAACAGGCCAGCCAGGATTTGGATCCTTGCAGCCTGCAAATCCAAAGGGACAGGTCTGTGAGCCTCCCCTGCTCAGTTGGTCCAGCAGGCTTGGATGTGGAGTAAAGTAAAAAATCCTGTTTTCTGTTTCCAGTGCTTTCTCCTGCCCTGGAGAGTTGGAAGAAGGACCATTTCTAAGCCCTGTGCACTCGCTCTGCAGCTGGTCATTAGCATGTGCAGCTTTTAATTTCTCCAACCAGCATTCCTTCCAGGCTGCCCTTGTGGAGATGAAGCAAGTCAGAGAGGCAGTGTTTATCCCCAGCCATGTTGTCAGAGGATCAAATGTCTTCCGCTCTGCCCTCTGCTGCATCTTTGGATCATTATCTAACAGACTGACAAGAATTTCCCTTCTCAGCAGGATGGAAACCTTGAGGTTAAGTCTAGCCTACATTCTCCACAGGCTCTAGATAGCCCATAAAACAATTTACAATTCTTTTGCAAGAAAGCCTGAATAAGGAAAATGAGAGAAACTGGCTCCCTAAATAGTATTCACTGATACAACAATATGATTATGTCTTTCACTGGACATCAAAAAGTTAAAAACAATGATAGGCAGCACCAGAGGATAAATAAATTAAGAACCTTAAATGCAGCTATATGGGAATGAAATTTCAAAGACTGTCACTCAAAAATGCATTAATTTCAGTACAGCTACCCATTTAGGCAGCTTTAAAAATCCCTACTGACATTATCTTAAACAATAAAAGAGTAGATTTGAAAATCTGTCCTGATACTTCATATTCCCCACCCCAGATTATTAAATTTTCACTTAAAAAACCCAGAAAGTTTCCTTTTCCAGAATAATTATTTGTTTGCACTAGAATTTGCATTCAGACAAGAAAAAAAATGGAGGAGCAAGTGCTGTAGTGAGTCAGTATTTCAAACAGAAAAATCCACTGGACTCTCAGACCTGGTATTTCACTCTAGTATGAACTTAAAAAAAATGTAAAGAAATGGTTTTGAGATAAATGCCAAGCTTACAAATAAAACAACTATGTGACTTTAATTTCAGTATTATTCATCCATGTTCATTAAATCAAGTACTGACTATGAACTCAATAGAGTATTTTAAATAGTATTTTTTGGGAGACAGAAGGGAGCACAGATTGCAATATTAATTCAGGATCTGAGATGAAAAGAAAGAGGACCAATCAGCAAACAGTCTGTTAACATAATACAGTTGAGTATGGAAGGGCTTTGTTAAGGCAGACAAGGGCAGTGTCCCATGTAGGGAGCACAGGACTCCAGGACGGTTTGGATGGATGAGAGATCTCTGAAGTCAGGTCTTAGAAAATGTGGTTTATTAAAAGGGGGGAAAGGCCCTGCTTGGAGTTGCCAGCTGCAACTCATGGCAGGCCCAGGGAGAGAGGGAAAGGGAGAGAGAAGGAGCGAGGGTTCCAGGTGAGGGTCCCAGGGGAAGATCCAAGAGAGCGTCTGGTCCCTCGGGCACACCTTATCAGGGGGCTTCAAGGTGGGCTGGAACAGGACTTGGGCCAATGGGGTCACAGATACCTGATACTTCAGGGGAGGGTTACAGGTGTGGGATGAACCATACATTGGGGGTGAGACAGAGCATTCCATGTGACCTTTGGACCTATCTGCAGGTAAAGGGCATTGTTTAATCAGAAAGGGGGATTGCTTTCAACCTGGCTATACTATTGTTTTCTAGTTATTCAGTAGTCAAGGTTTGTTATCTCAAATCTAGTTCTCATCTCAATGTCTATTTTCCAAATCTTTTGCCAGGCAATCATATTTATAAGGTTTTTCTATTTCATCTTCCCCAACAGTCCCAGCTTTGCCTTGCACTACCAATGGCCTAATTTAGGAAAGGGGAAAAAAGAAACCTCTCCATGAACCAGTTCTGTGATGGACAACACTCCAGGTTACAGGGATAGAGCTACAATGCGCAGGCAATTAAAATGATGCAGTTTATAAGCATGTGAATAAACTATGATGCAGACAACTCAAGTTAGTTTTCAAATCTGTAAATCACCCACATATATTTATATGAGTGAATGAAAATGTAAAACATGTCTTTCCATCTGGCCTTCATGACACGAAGTTCACATAAGAAATATGTTTCAAAGTAGCATGAATAAAAATGCAGATTTCTTTTTCCCATTTGTATGACCATATTTCTTGATATGAGTGCTTGTACACTCTTATGACCTTAAAAAAGGAAAAAAAAATCTATGAATCATAACTTACCAATCTCTATCACATAAAAATGCCATGTGCTAAAAATGGGTGCTTTTGATCAGTACATTATGCGAAGAATGAAGTAAATGAAAAATCGCAAAAAGAAGAAACAATTCTAAAATTGTGCAGTCTGTCTGGAAAACACTTTAAGTAGAAAGAGGCTGAACCAGGCAATGAGGTATGTGAGGCAAGTATAAGGCAAATATTTATTCTATTTACCAACATCCTCTCAACAATAAAAGTGAAACCCAGAACGAGTATCATGCAAAGAAAGATCAACTACAGTTCAGTCAGGGTATACCTTAACAACTCACTGTGAATTGGTCGTCCTTTTCTTGCTGTTGCTTGAGAAGCTCTTGTGTTTTACTGTAAGAATGGCTTGTTGCTTTTCTTTGTGAAGTTCTAGGCTTAGTCAGTCCAGCTGCTTATTTGGGCTGTTGTTCATTCTTAGTTTATTTAATCCACTTAGATTCTGAACTGGTCTAGTATTTCTACAATCATTTAAAAGACACTGGAGTCTATCAGAAATATTCTGAAGATGGGAAAACCCACAATGTTTTACAGTGCAATTAAATATTTCTATTAGTAGAAATAGACCACACAAATAGTTAAATACAAGGATCTGGATATGGACAAGGACTTTGGTGTGTTAGTTACTGTTTGATCACATGCAAAAATTTGATTCCTGCTTCAAAATGCTTATAATCAAAGACATTACTCCTTCAGATAGTAACCTCCAGTCAGATTCCAGATTCCCAAAACCTTATTGCCAATAAATTCCCTAAGGCTCCTTGCAGTTTATGCCTCTAAAGGGATGTGATGACCAGGCTGATGTTGCAAACCTGAAAATACTCAGAAGCAAAATGGGATGGGTATTTTAGAGCTCCAAAAAATGGAACCAATGTACCTGGGAACCTGGTGCTGCTTAAGGACATTATTAAAAGCTCATTGGTCTAAGAGTTCCTCAGAGAGAACAAGGGAAGGAATTAAATAAAAGATTCTTCTAAACCCCCAAGTACCTGCTGCTTAATCCTGGGGAGGGGGAAGGCAAAGGAAGCATGTGGAGAGTTGATAGCAATGAACTAGACTTTGGGAAAGCAGACAACTAATAAGGAAAGCTAAAATGATCTATGAAAAACCTATGCCAGGAAGATGAAAGACAGTGATAAATTACATAATTACTTTGTGATAATGGAGCCTTGAGGGCATGACTAGGCTTTAATTGCCCTGACAAGCCTCCCTGGAGGGTTCCACCCATACCCTGCCCATGGGCTTTCTTCCAGCTGAGCCCAAGGCTGTGCTGGAGGTGCTGCTACCCAGCCTGCCTCCTGGGAGCATCCTAGCACTGTAGGCAGCTCCTCTGCCCAACGGAGATATGTGCACTGCAGCCTCTCTTTTCCACCCTGACTGGTGGCCTACAGGGCCCTGGCCCTGGTTCATCCCTTGCCATGTCTGGGACTGCTGTTGGCAGCTCGGCCCTTCCTGTTTGCTGCCTTTGGGATGGAACTCTGCCTGCCAGGGCATTTCCTGTGCTGAGGGTACCCTCACCTCCTGGCTCCTGAGATACTGCCCAGGACAGAAAACAGCTAAATATCAAGTAGTAACTGAAAGTAAATACACTTTAAGAGGGACATTAAAGGAAAGAGAAGGGAGTTTCTCAAGCCATTTCCTCTAAACTTTCCTCTCAAACAGTTCAATACCAAGAACCACAAAAAGACCTGTGGAACACTTGCTACCTACTGCACTCTTCTCCTTGCTGCTGGGTTAGTTTGTTTATTTTGGAAGTGCACTGGTGCAGTAAGGACGGCTGACAAATCAAAAAGATGCTTTAAAGATTAAGGTGAAGAGACTGCAGCTGAAATAAAGATTTCAGAATATCTGCTTATTGGAAGTTAAGTATTTTGCCCGCATGATGTTTGGAGTGCTGCCTGATCTCTCAGTATAACAGCCCTTTGCAAAGAACATTCCTTGCTCTCTTCAAAAAATAAACTAATACCTACTCATTCCAAGGTCAGTGGAAAACAGGAATGGAGAGACAGTCTTCTGATGAACAGGCAAATATATAATTTCTTTAATTAATAGTTAATTGATTCATCTTTTAAAGCTGTCAGCTAAGGATACTCATCAGAAAACTCTCTCTCATCATTCATGGTAAATAGCAGAATGACACGTCAAATTTAACAATCCAAAGCTATGAATTGTCATCAGAGGTCTGTTTAACACTCCACACAACCATTACACCTAGATGTGCTGCCAAATATCAGAGGAGAAAAGTAAAAAAGTCATTGCCTTTTTACACATGGTTAACCTAAATCGCTAAATTGGAAGTTGCAATGAAAATTACTCTGAGAGTATCTAACTGAAAACATTTTTAATTTCAAGTCTTATATAAAAACACCACAGCTGCAACAAAGTATGGCAATATTAATGAAAGCATATCTGGCACTCATTCAAATCTCTGCCTTCCTCAGTGCTGTGAAAAGTCACTCCCCAGTGGAAATTCACCATTTCACAGAAGTAAAATCTCCGTAAAATGGGTTTTCAGCATCTGCATTAAATGTAATTAAATAATGTAATTAAATTGTTGCAGTAATTAGTGTATCTCTGCATGCTATTTGGCTCCAGGAATGCTCAGTATTTACAATCTAGATTGAAATGAACTGTATTGGTAGCAGAATTCCGCAATGTCAAATCAGGCTAAAATGTTTGTTAAGGTTTTCAACAAACTTCACAGAATAAGTTGAGTAGAAATACATGAAAACAAGCAAGCAGATGTAACGGTGACATATTATAGAACAGCAAGTAAAATTCTAAAGAAACTTTAAACAAACAGGTAGCAATATGTCCTTATGAAGGACACTGAACTGCAAATAAACCAGAACACATGAGGAGAAGACAATGTAAGTGATCTCTCCTATAAAGAAGGATTAAATTTCCTCTGGTGAATGAATGCCTTTGTTGTCTTTTATTTAGAATTTAAATTTAATAGCAATACAAAAAGATGTTATTGGTTCTTATGTGGCTATTTATAATGAAAAGATAGCATCGAGCTGCATTTGAGAGAATGAGGCATTACTGTAAATAGTACCAGCTAGAGCCATGGAATGACATCATGCAAGTCAGTGGAAGGATACCTATTCCTTGAAAGGGCAGGCAGATAAATGTAGGGCCTAACTCCACCTACCTGATCTACAGAGGCTAATGACTTTGTTACCACTGGCTGGGACTCCAGCTCAAGCTAACCTCGTATAGACCTGAGTGCCAAGGAGTTTTTATCTCATGTTGGTCTTTTCAGCCTAATTCATCTCAGTTCCTGCAGGTAACTTTTGTTGTTATTAGTTCATTAGGCATTATGTCAACAACAAAAGGGTTTTAAAAATACACTGTAGCTTGTAAATGACTTGCATGTAGTGTATTTGAAGACTTTTATCTGTAGGTGAAATATGGGACAAATAAGAAGAAATGTTCTGTGTGGAGACCTGTGCACGGTGGATTCTGCAGAGCCACTTCCTCACTGGAAGAGCACCCATCTCCTTAAAAGTCTCATGGTACCCAGAGGAATTGCTAGCAACCCTTGGCAGGGAACATAAATACCATTTGGCCTACCAATGTCATTTCTCTGCATTGAAGTAATCTAAGAAAAAAAATTATGGCATTTCTAGCAATATACAATTAGCTTAACTAGCAAAATACAGTGTTCTACTCTATCTACCCACAAGTAGCTCACCAGGCTGATGTTCTATTCCAGAAGAAGAATGACTGACTTTCTACTCCAAGTTCTGATAATTATTCTGGAATTAAATGAGTTTTTACTGCAGAGTAGAGTTGCCTATGAGGGAACCATTGCAGCACAGTTAATGGCATCAGAATAAGCAGTGGCAGTGTATGTAGGAGAATTTCCCAGCACAGATAATGGCATCAGAATAAGCAGTGGCAGTGTATGACGGAGAATTTCCCAGCACAGAAAGCCCAGCATCTGAAAATTGCTGAGATGCCATCTCTGACCTACTTTGCTCAAAGTACCATAGAGATATCTCCACACAGGCATCCAATTGTTTGTTGAAATCAACAAGTACTTTTGTGCTACACAGAATCAGTACAAGCTAAAAGAGAGAGCAGAGCAAAGGTGGAAAGAAGTGTTCTTTCTGTAGCATTTGCTAGCACAGGAATTGATTTCACATACATGCTCATCCAAGCAGTGCAGTTCATTCAGCAGAGCATCAAGTGCCATCAAAGAGCCATTCTCAACTTGGAATCAGCATGCCCATAACAGCAACAAATGAATGGAAAAGAGCAGAATAGTTCTTTAGAAAAAGCCCAGCTGTCTCATGCATCCGACACTGCCACAGAGAAATGTTTTCATTGAAGGGGAAAAAAAAAACAAAACCCGCCAGCCCTAAAGCTCAATGCCACAGTTAAAAATGGTCATCAAACCCCAAAATGTACCCTGCAAACTGGAGAACTGAAGACATTAAGCACATTCCCAGAGAAGGCCACACCAAAAAAGGACACTTCAAGAGTTCTTGTAGTATTTTCAAAAGCAATGTGCCTAACAAAGGATTTTACAAGGCAATAAAACACCCTGCTAGGTAATTAAATTCTTCTAAGCTGGCTCTTGCAAACTGCATGGTTTATTACAAGGAGAGCTGTCCCAAGGGATTAACAAAATGTCGTGTTGAATATGAGGAACATTATATTTCTTTGCTTCTCTGAAATCTTGTGAAATATTAAAAGGGTTTGAGAGACAAATTTAGAACAAACTGATTTAGGGAGAATAAATCCCAAGTGTTCCAATGAATGGTGTGGTATAATATGACAGGAAGGGTCACTTTTACCTTGAGAGCACAGTTAATCTCACTTATAGTGGGAAAGTCCACTCCAGTGCAAATTGGTGTACAATGTAGCTCAGTTAATGCATATATGAAATTTGTTACCAGTTATGGGATGATTATGTCTTTTTCACTGATTTGTGAAAATTAAAACCCTGACAAACTGATAATATAGGGGGTTCAGTAAACAGCACCTGCTCCCTATGATAAGATATTATTATTTAGAACAGCTCTGTACCTTTGATAAACTCTTGAGTGTAAGAGGAAAAAGAGAAAATTTCTATTTTGTCTGATTAAAAAATAAACTAATGTTTGTGCTAAATCTATTTTTTTTGTTTAGACTAAAAAGCAATTCAATTTAATGTTAAAAAAATACATCCCAGACCCTGAGAAACAGACAGTAAAGAGAAATATTATTAATTTCTAAAATACTTATTAGAAAAAATAATTAAAATAATACTAAGTTGAAAAAATAATTCTCCATCTGGAACCACTTATGGCATCCTATCTGCTTGCAGAAACAAGATTAAAAAGGCCCATTATTATCAAAACCTCAACATTTAAACAATGCAATTTCCAGATTCTAACAGTAAATTCTGTAGCTATAATCAGCTAAAAAAATTCCAGCAATTGCTAACCAGGAGGAAAGACTCTGAAACCTGCACTTCTCAGAGCAGAATTTGTTAGTCTACTAAATACCCACCTTGTTCTTGTGGAAAAATAAGACCACCAAGTGAAAATAAAACAACAGGGAGACAAAAAGTACAGCACATGGAGTAAAAATGACAGATATTTGAACTGAATGCTAAGTTTTTGTTTGTATAAGAGCAGGATACTGGTTGGTCTATTTTTTTTAACAGAGTTAGAGTCATAAAGGCATCTTAAAATTTATTGTGTAAATCCCAAAACCTAAGTACCCTGCCACCTAACACCATTCCCACACAGAAAGCTGCCAACTGCATTCCCAGTCAATATCAGTAGATATTGATTCAGCTCCTGTCCCACAAACTCATCGATAGTCAGGGAAGGAAGCCTTTTGCTATTGAAGCTTATGAATACCTTATGAATTGCATTCAAGTTAATGATCTGCAAAACAAGAAAACTGGAAAATTACCACTCTCTATATATCTTGGAGGTGTTATCAACCTGGAATGATATCTACAAGAGTAAAATTTTGGACAAGGATTACCCAAGCTACCCCTTAGGAAATCCTGAGGAAAAGTATGCCCATACCATCTTAAGAGGGCCAAAAAGCATGGGCGATATGAGGACAGAACTAAATAATGCCTGGCTTTCTTAGGATTTATTTCTGATTATTAAGGTCTTTGAAAAGAAATGGCATTATAATTTTTTTCCCCTGTGGGTGTGACACATGAAGTGACTCTATCCCTACTGGATCCTGTAATCTTTAATGAGAAAGTGGAGACATTTTAAAAGTTTGAAATGTTCTTCTCTACCTGTTTTAATGGACTTTGCAGAAACACAGAATCTGTGAAATTACTATATTCAGTCCTGGCTGAACTCAGTTAATAGGTTTCAAATTTATCATTACCTTTGTCAGATTTAAGTAAAATTACATGCAGAGGAACATTCAGAGTGGAACCCATCAGCTTTACTTAGTAGGAAGCAAGGCTGAAGAAACTTAAATAGTCACAGAGAAGGGACAAGTTGTCTCTTTCCCAGTTCAGCACTGAAATGGCAGCTAGGTACATTGCTCCCTCCCATTAAGGTACAATTGCAAATTCTCATGGTTTTATCCCCAAACACAAGTGAAGGATATCAATGATTTACTAAAACATGCAAAACAAGAGCCTTTGTTCTCCTGAGCATAAAATGAGCACCACACTAGTACTCTCAGCAAATACACCTGCAGCAGGTGGCAATCTGTACCATGATATATGGTGCTGCTGTTGCTGTTGAGATAGGATTCAACCAGTGGGGCCTGCTCCTCCGAATGTTTAGTCCTGCGCGTCCTTGCCCGGCTCTCTACATTGGACTGAACCATCAGTGGCTCCTGGCGCTTCTTTTTCTGCTTCTGTTCCAGCAGTGCTCTCTGGAGAAAAGACAGAGAAAAGCATCTGTTACTGCACTCCAAACAGCAGCAGCCTAGGATGGAAAACAACGGTCAGCTTTATCCCTTCCCCGGCTCCACAGCAGCGGCAGTTGGCAGGAGGGAGATTGGGATGTTGGGTTACAGGAAATTTTTCCAAAAAAACACAACCAACCCACTGCTGAAACACCTTCTGCTGAAAACAGCAAATAATTAAAATACATCTTTCTGAGCAGCCCACCAGCTGTCAGAGCTTGCTTGGAAATAACCCTTGGGAAAACAACAGTGTGAGAATGCTGGCTATGAAGCAATGGGAGGGTAAGCAAGGGCATGAGGCAGAGATGCCAATTTCAGTTTCTGTAAATTAAAAGCAGGTAATTGCAAACTAGAATCGAGTGATAATACCGGACACAAGTCTAATTTAACAGCTATAATAGATTAACTTTTTAATTAAATACTTAAATTTCTCAGCTAGACCTGCTGACAACCAAAACCTTTGGCATCCAGTGGCACCACAGGGACCTTATTTGAGCCTTCTTCCACAACTTCAGAGAACTGAACCGTTAATTTTATTTATCTATTAGCTTACCTTTTCCTTGCTTCTGTACAGTGATATTTTAGCTTCTAGGAAGGAGATGCAATAAAATTGAGGAATAAAAATGGAGAGTGAACTCTTTCAGCTCACGAAGTTGTGTTAACACCTCAAAATGACTCCACCATAATCAGAATTAAGTACAGGATTATGGCATAAATAGTACCTGAATTTGAAAATGAGATGCTGGTAGACATGCAGGCTGATGAAATAGTGGCAATAGAAAAGGATAAAATTAAACTCACAAGGTTTAACTATAAAAATGGCAACATTTTTTAGAAGGGGACCACAGAAATCAAAGTAAAATCAGAAACCTCAACTCCCATTAAAGCTTGATAACACAATTCCCTCAGATTTCATGTTCTGACTCCCTTGTACAAGTCATGTAGGAATGCAGTCAGAAAATAGACAACACAGCACATAGTGCCACTAAGTTACAGCCACAAGAGCTAAATCCACTGAATGAAAACTTTGTGGTTAATCTCTGTTGGCTGGTGTGACTGCTCCATCAGTGGGGTAACAAATACATTGTACAACAGCTTAAAACAAGTCCAAGGCAGTGGGAATTACTCAAACCACAGTCAGAAGACAAATTTTAATGAAAGTTAGACCTGTGAGTTAACTTCAGCCTCTACAGATCTCTCTTCTGCATCCCTCAGAGGATGCAATTTTCTATCACTTATCAGGGTTTTCATTACTCCAGGATTCAGAATTTAGGGAGCAAGAAGGTCCTCCTCCAAAATCTTACCTGTCTGTCAAGCTTCTGCTGACGCAGGCTGCTCCCCTCATCATCCAGAACACTGCAAAGACAAAGATTACCTAATTGGAACAAATTTATCACTCAAAACAACACCTAACAGCATCCAGTGGAGGATACTCTCACAGCAGTTATCCATACAAAACTCCCACTATGTTCCATGGAAGTCTGCCTGCCCTAACTGAAAAAACTTGACTTCAGAGGATTTAAATGCAGTCCACAAAAAATTGCAAAACTCTGGCTCACACAAACTTCAACAGAAATATATAAGCAGACAGCTCAAAAAGAAATGCAAAATCCACTGTCTACAGCTTGGTTTTTCCCACTCTCTTCTAATGCAAAACATCAATGCATAGAGCACTGAAATTGAAAATTTGCATATAAAGCCTAGAAAAAGGGAGGAGTGTAAGTGAACTGCTTAGCAACTCAGCAGTATTTAAAATTATGGTAGGAAAATTAACCACCTAATTTTTGCTCATCGAGAACCATAATTTATTCCTGAATATCTGAGAAGTCACACTTGTTGCCACACACTTCAACGTTTAGAGGTAGACAAGACAAACAACATTACTCAGTGCCATATTTCTCTCTAATAATTGTTGCTTGTTGGGAAATTAGTTCCTGTGCATTCAATCATTTTCATTAGTTAGATACTGAAGACTCGCATTGAAATCAAAAAGCTGTTTTTGCAAAGTACTTTAGCAAACTACTGACTAGGCTTTATTTTTCTGGCGAACAAAGGTCTCTATTGTAAGAACACTATAGTTAAACATTAAACATAGATAATTGAATCTTTTAAACAGTAATAGGTCATCCACAAGGAAAATAGTGCTATAGAACAAAAACAATAGCCTCTTACAAGGAAAATTCATTTTCTCCTACAATACACTTTTATAAAATGTTAACCCCTTCTCTTATATCACTCTTAACAATCCAAAAGAGAAAAAAAAAAAAAAAAAAAAAAGATCCAGGACAAACCTACATTCTGACCTACATACAAACCAAGAGTATTGCAATGAAAATTGCATTAAAAATGTGAATCTCATGTATTAATTCACAGTCTTTAGGAGATAGTAACACTGTAGTAGAGTTAGACAGAACAGCTAATAAAGGCATGCAGAATGCTCCCTTTCCAATGTCAGCATTATCAAGGACCTATAATTAAGCATTTCTGGTGGCATCAGCCTTTTACAATTTTTCTTAGGTTATGTGCTACAAAAGGCTGATGTTCCACAGATTAAAACTATGCTGTTCAAGTACCTCAGGTATGAAATTACTATGTCTTGTAAAAGTAATGCATTACCCATAGTCTACAACAATGATTAAAGAAAAAAAAAACCTCACATATAAAAATGTCCTGCTTTACACCAAGCATTCTTCATTTTATAAATTACAGAAGTTATAAAAGGAGGACACACATTCTTCCAATATCAGGTTTGCAGAAGAGTGTTTCACTATGACTGCAGCAGTATTAGCTGCACTGCCAGAAAGTAGAATTACCCTAATGGAGATTTTCAGCCAAACAATTGAGTAAAAGATGCTTAAGTGTAAAGTTTCAGGCTCAATGGCCTGAACAAATCCTCCTTTTTAGACAATGCTTGAAAAAAACCCAAAACCATGCAATTATGCTAACAGAGACCCCAAGAACTGCAGAGGCAGCAATGCATACACCATCCTAGCATCCATGTCCTGGCATGACACATTGCATGGAGCAGGGGGGCAGGAAAATGTCCTGTGCCTGGGTGGGAAGCCACAACAAGACAAATTCAGGTTCAGGCACAGCTCCTTTATGTCTCTTAATACCCAGCTGTAGCATGGTAAACATGGCAGTTAAAATAACACCAAACAGCAAAAACCCAGTCAGAAAATGGTGTGATTTGCATTCAGCATTCCAGAAATGCAAAGCAACTATCAGATACACCAGAGGACTGCCAAAAAAAAAATAAAACTCCATCCAAAAACTATGGATGTTGCAATGCTAAAACACCTCTCCACATTGCCCTTCTTACAGCAAGAATTTTTTTTAAGCTTCTGAATAGATGAAATCAAAGCTGAGACCAGCATACCCTGAAAACCAGATGACAATGTCATCTGGAACTTCCAGCTCCTTCCTTATCCCACTTCATATTTTATAAAGTTCTGAGTAGTTTCCCACAACCTTTTTTAGGCATGCATTAATGACAAGCCTTGCATTTAACATGCAACAAATAAAACTGAATTCCAGCTTTCTTCACTGATAGCAACATTCAGTAGAATATGGTTGCTTCAACAATCCTCTCTCCCTCCAGGATGCTGGACTGATATGAGAATGCCTTGCCCCCACCACTCCTCTTAATCCTTCACAGGATAATGTTAAAAAAGGCCTTATTACCATCATTTCTATCTATTTTAACAGTTACTCAGTTCCAGTGTCACTGGAAAGCTGCAGTTCTGTCCTTTCCTGATGTCTAATAACACTTATGCAACTCCAAATACAAAAGGGGTTCAATTTAGCCTATATATTCTGCTACAACAAACACTCCACTTTCCGACTGCACTTTGTCAGTGTTTTCTGCAGAACTGCTGGACCTTGGAGTTGCTGACCAGCAGCAAACATTTCACATTCCCCAATTTCCAACGAACAAAGTCCCCTGAAATTGGGTGATTTCCAAGCTATGCCATTAAGGGAAGTCAGCGTTTGAATATATGTATGCATAAATAAGTAATAAATAAATCATATAAGCTCTGTTTCCATAGAAATTCCATCAGGCCCTCAATCTTGCTCCCTTGAAAAACATCTGCAGAGGACTCTGAGATGAAGTGTGTAAGTGCCACTGACCCTTTTTATCACACTTCAGTGAGTCCTTGCAAAACGATTTAGCAGATCATCTCAGCACAGCATCTGGCATTCTCTTGGATGCTCCAAGGTCCAAGAGCTGAAATCAGTTCTGAATTTCTGCCTTTTATTTCTTTGGAAAACAAAATAGGATGTGAGCAGAAGCACAGCCTTTGCCTTTCCTCAAAAGAGTAGGAATCAATTGCTCATCCCTCTGGAAGGGTTTTTAACGTGGTGAGGACTCAGCCTGTCCTGCCCAGTTTTTTTGTTGCACTCTGGTCCAAATAACTGGGATGGTCAGAAACTAAAGGCCCAGTACAGCAGAAAAACTGTGACTGAAAGATGGCAGGAAATAATCTCAGAGAGAGAGGGAGAGGCTGTTAGAACAATTCTGCCTACATGTTTGATGTGATGCTAGAAAATCCCAGAAGCAGCATGAAACTCAGTCAGATTTAATAGAGAAATATAACTTTATAATTCATGAAAACTGAATTATTAAAGAGCATGCATACATATTCGCAATCTGCTCAGCATGCTGAAGTATCTTGAAGATCCAGTAAGATTAATTTTTACTCCTATTAGATCGAGGATCATGCATCTGCCTGGCATCTTGGCTATGGCTCTGACCCACTTAAAAAGCAATTTTACACTATACATAATATTGTAAACAGCCTTTCAGCTCTGCAGTAATAGTCTAGTCCAAATTCAGCTGACAAATCAGAGCTTGGATATATTTCCTTGCAGAGTCAGGAAAAAAACATCCTTCTATACAGAACTTGAACAGTCCACCCATTTAGAAGTTACTAATGCTGGGTTTAAGAAGTCAAGCCTATAGCTACCTATTGTAAAGATTCCTATCAGTTGCCTGGACCAAGGCCCAAAGAGATTTAAGTATTATCTTTAGATAGCATTATTTTTAAATTTAAATTACGGCATTTGCTTCAAACATCTCAACTCCTGTTTTTTTAAAGGGAAAAACATTTAAAGTAAAATCACATTTTAGTCAAAGTATTATTTTTTCATACCACCCTTTTAAGACACAAAATCTATTTTGCAGAAAGAGTTTCAACATTAAATTCAATTTATAGTAAGCCATGCTTACTAAAGTACTGCATGTCATAACAAAGATGAAAACAGATGAAATAAATTTAGTATTCTAAGCTTTTTATAATCTCTATTCCTTAAAAAACATTTAGAGAGAAACCCAAGACTAATCAGGTTTTAAAGATGGAACTTCATGATCACAGAAAGCTCCACACTTTACTGCTGAGATGAAGGCAGAAGATTCTGTAAGTCAGCATCTTGCTACATTTTTACTGTAATTCCACATGGGGTGATTTCAGTTAAAGTAAAATCTGAAAATACTTAATTCAAATAACACTTTTCACAGCAAGTACTTTGCCTTTGCTCTTTGAAAATGCAAACTGCTTGTATTTCATGAAGCCATTGCAAGAAAAAACAATTAAGAAGAAATGTTTCTAATTAGAATGCCCAAAATGCATGTAGTCACTGATTTTATTTAAGGGTTTTTTAAAAAGAAAAATCTGCCACAGTAAAGCAGTTCTATTGCTTCTGCCTGATGAACAAGGCAATGCTTTTTTTCCTTCCTGACACTGCTTCATACAGGAACATTTTCCATTAAAACAATTTTTTGCAAGGACAAAGGTCCAAAATCTCACCCAACACATCTCTGCAGCCCAGCACTAATTGCACCAAAAAGTACAGCTGGTCAAACAAGCAGACGCATACTACCACTCAACTTTAACAAATTGTTTAAGAAGTGTCACCCTTGCATTTCCTCTTTTTGTTGCTTTATAATATATTACTAACAGCATCACCCAAAAACTCTGTGTGAAATCAGGGATCTTTGCACAAGCAAAATGAATATATATATAGGCAGAGAAAATTCGTGAAACAAACGGTTCACATTATAAAAAGATGAAGAATTGGATAAGAAATCGTTCCTCCCATTTAGAACACTGACCCAGAAGCAAATGGAAAATTAGAGGGGGTATTTTCATCTTGAGTTTCTTCTGCCATATTGTGAGCTGCAATTCAAAAACAGTGGATGATCAAACCAGATAGAAAAAAACAAAATACACCATACCAGACTAATCCTCAAGATCACTCAGATTTTTCCATGCACTCCTGCTGTGAAGAAAGCTGCTGTGTTGCTGTGTCAAGACAAACAGGTTATGGGATCCTTAGGAGCAGAACAGACTCAAAAGAACAAGAATGGTTGTAATGTGCCATTTGAACATTATAGTCTCCAAAAACACAGGAAATAAAATTCCTGTAAAGAGATAGCACTTGGCTGACTGGATACAATCTGTCATATTCACACAATTACATGTCTCTGTAAAGTCTCTGTAGTTCCATAAAGCCCAACTGCTCTCAATAATGTTACTGTTAAGTCCTTAACAATGAGCTTTCCCGCAGCACTGATGAAATGCTACTGTAAAAGCCCATTAACAGTGTTAGGGACCTGCAGGCTGAAGTCATTCCGGGGGAATGGCACGCATTTAGGTTCTTCAAACAAGTGAAATTCAACCAACTCCTAAGCACTGAAGTCAGCAGAAATCCCCACACCTGCAAGTCCCTACATAAAACAAGGTCTGCTGTCCCACAGACTGAGCACACCAGAAGCCACTTGGGAGAACATTATTGTATCAGGCACACAGGCTAATCAAAGATTTACAAAGCACTCTAAAAGGGCTCTCCTCATGATAGGAATCATCAAGGCTTTCTGACCCTAAAGCAGCTGTTCAGTCACCTGATTTAGAGTAAAACCTGCAATCCTCTCTTTATAGTAAAATGAGTGACTGCTTTGCTAGGCCACCTAAGCCAGCAGAAGTCTGGATATTGAGGAACAACCCAAGGACATTGAATATTATTTTGCCCTTCTACTGCAAAGATCAGCAACAGCAGTGCTTGGATTTCTCCCATGCCATGTTCAGAGGGCAGAGAGGGCAACCACCTACTCTTACAGGCCACCTCTCAGTCACCACTGAACTGACCAGGAAAACACAGACACCAGGAACTCCTGGAGAAATAGAAATTACATTTCTTTAGGCAAAACTTCAGAGGAATAGTGTTTCATTGTGAATCTCACATAATAAATAAAAACATGCCAGTCCAGGAGTACAGCATCACCTCTTCTGCCTGTGCAGAAGACACTTAAAAAGACTGAAAATAATAAAGGAAAATGATAAGGAAAAAAGGCAGAAACAAGAAACAGATATTTGTAAGAGAAGTATCAGCACCAAGCCAGCCACAAAACAGAAGATGCAGAGGATCATACACTGTGCTAATGATCCAAATGGCACTGAAAGTCATGCCTGCAGGGCAGATGGTTAATAGCAGACTGCATTTGCAGTTGCACAAATAATTACAGAACCAAATGCTTTATTTTCTTCTCAAATCCTGGATGGCAAACTAGTTGAAAAATCAGCAAATTAATGAGACCTTCCTGAGAGGTTGTTGGTACTATTTGCTCCAGTAAGGTTTATCTAAATGTCCTTTGTACATTAATATTTATGACATTCATTATGTCTGGCAACGGTTCTGCAGATTAACTGAGAGCAAATGTAACAACAGGAACACATTCTTTTTTTTTTTTTTAATTCCATGTAGATAATTGTTAAGACTAACTCCAGCCAAATCCTCAGCATGGCCACACAGTCGCCAGAGATCAGGTTGGGAAAGCTAAAGCCCTGATAGAATTAAATCTGGCCAGAGATGTCAAGGACAGCAACACAAGCTTCTGTAAGTACATTGCTGAGTAAAGGAAGACAAGGGAAAATATGTATCCTCTCCAGAAGGAATTGGGAGACCTGGTTACCTGGGAACCGGAGAGGGCTGAGGTACTCAGTGACTTCTCTGACTCAGACTTCACTAGCAAGTGCTCCAGCCACACAGCCTGAGTGCAGAAGGGAAAGGCAGGGACTAGGAGAAAGAAGAACTGCTCTCCATAGGAGAAAGCCAGGTTTGAGACCATCTCAGGCACCTGGAGGTGCAGGAGTCCATGGCACCTGATGAGATGCATCTACAGGTCCTGAGGGAACTGGCAGAAGGAGTAGCTAAGCCACTACCCATCATACCTGAGATGATGTGGCAGTCCAGGGAAGTTCCTATTGAACTCAGGCACATGGAAAATGAGGAGATGATTGGTGACAGCAAACATTGTGACAGTAAGAGCAGATCCTGCCTGAAATAACTGGTGGCCTGCTGTGACAGGGCTACAGCACTGGTGGATGAGGGAAGAGACACAGACATCATCTACCTGAACTTTTGCAAAGCATTTGACACAGTCTTGCACAACATCCTTGTCTCTGAACTGCAGTGGCATGGATTTAACAGATGGAGCCCTCAGTGGATGAGGAACTATCTCGATGGTCACACTCAAAGAGACATTCATGGTCAATGGCTTGGTGTCCAAGTGGAGACCAGTTAGGAGTGACATTCCCAGGGATCAGTACTGGGACTAGTGCAGCTGTTGCTGACATGGACAATGAGATCAAGGACACCCTCAGTAAATTTGCCAACAACCCCAAGCTGTGTGGTGTGGTGACACACTGGAGGGAAGGGATGCCATCCCAAGGGACCCTGACAGGCTGGAGAGGTGGGGCTGTGTGAACCTCATGAAGTTAAACAAGGCCAAGTGCAAGGTCCTGCAGCTGGTCCAGAGCACGAGCACAGGCTGGGAGGAGAAGGGACTGAGTAGCCCTGAGGGAAGGACTTGGGGGTGATGGTTGATGAGAAGCTCAACAGGACCCAGCCATGCGAGCTCTCATCCCAGAAAGTCAAACGTGTCCTGGCTGCATCAAAAGCAGCGTGGACAGCAGGGTGAGGGAAGGGATTCTCCCACTCTCTTCAGCACTCCTGAGACCCTACCTGTGCCCAGCTCTGGGGCCCACAATATAAGAAGTATATGGACCTCTGGGAGCAAGTCCAGATGAAAGCCAAAAAGATGATCAGAGAAATGAAGCACCCTCCTATAAGGAAAGGCTAAGAGAGTTGGAGTTGTTCAGCCTGGAGAAGAGAAGGTTCGGGGGAGACCTTTTTGTGGAATTCCAGTGCCTGAAGGGAGCTACAAGAACAATGGAGAGGGATGTTTTACAAGGGCATGTAGTACAGGAAACGGGAATGGCTTCAAACAGAGAAAGAGTCAATTTAGATGGGATATTAGGGAAAACATTTTTACTGTTTGGGTGGTGGGGCACTGGCAGAGGTTGCCCAGAGAAGCTGTACATGCCCCATCCCCGGCAGTGCTCAAGGCCAGGCTGGATAGAGCTTTGAGCAACCTGGTCTAGTGGAAAGTGTCCCTATCCGTGGCAGGAGAGTTGGAACGAGATGATCTTTAAGGTTCCTTCTGACCCAAACCGTTTTATGATTCCATAACAGCATTTTGGTCTGTTTTAATTAGAACAGTTCATCAAAATAGATCTCCAGTTGTTACAACCTTAGGGGTATATGAAACCAACAGCAATTGTAGAAATCAAATCTTCTAAATGTTCTACTTAGACAAAGTTTTTGAAAAAATCATCAGAGTCAGGTAAAATATATTGTTAGATGCATTGTATTACAATTGTTAGATGTAGATGTATTACAGGATATATAAATCAAACATTGACCATTCTTGAGCAAATAACCCAAGAGACTCTCAGTGCTGAAGGGAACAGCAGGAGCTCTGCAGATAATTCAGATATGCTTTGAAGTAATGAGATGCAGCTTTGAGTAAAATCAGAACAAAACTGTAGTCATAGAAAAAAGAAACTACAGTTTAGAATCTGAAATGCCTAGGCTGACAGCTTTCAGTGAGGATGATAAGCAGCCAGGAAAAGATCTAGTGAGATGAAAAGCAAAACTATTCCCTACACACATTGCATGTTTTAAATAACTGAACTACAGGGCTGCAACTACTGCCCTGGAAAGATCAGTTGAACTAATATTTGTACAGATTCATTCTCTACAATTACGCAGAACAGAACAAGACAGCATATGGCAGTAAAATGCAGGTAATGAAAATAATCACCTACTGGAAGAGCTGGGTTATTTCTCGCTCTCCTTCAACACACACAAACTCTGAACAAAACATAAAGGAAAGAATCTATGTCCCGAAAGAGACAGGCGAATTTAATAAACATGAATAAAACACAATAGCCTTCAGGTGATCTATGCTAAAATTGCATTTAAAGTAGTTTGACAAGAAGTACCTGAAGAGGAGTAAATTGGGAAGGAAAAAAAAAAAAAGAAAAAAAGAAAAAAAAAAAAAAACACAAACCCACTGAGACCTGGAGATACACTACCTGCAATGCAGATGAATCCAGATGACAAATGACACAACTGTCAGGAAGTGCCGTTATCAAAAACATATTGCTGCCAGCCACTGGAAAGATCCAGCCCAAGCAGCCACGTTTCTCTCTCAATACCAAAACCCAGCCAGTCTCAGCTGTTAAAACAGTAAAATATATGCACAAACAAACCAAACCCCTCAATGTACAAAGCACACAACCACAACAAACAGTAAATTAAACAAGCACAGACTAGGGAAAAACATTGTCTGGATAAGGAAACTGCACTTACACATACACACATTGCAGAGCAAGAGTTCTCTGCCTGGGCCACAATGATTCTCCCATTCCATTACTACTGACCAGGTAAAAGGCATCACCCAGAACAGACCTCTGCTTTTTTGATGTGGAAAACACTGTAAGCCATTGTGATGAAGAGAAAACCTGCACAAGATGACTGCTGGCTCCCTTCCCTCCCTGTCCTATACCTGTTCTATGAAACATGGGTTTGTCCACTTGGCAGCTACTGGGCCTATTGTACATCAAACAGTACAACCTTCCAAGACAGCTGTAAAATAAGAGTAACAAACAGGTCTTAACTCCTCTTGGAAACACCTCTGTGAAGCAAGAATGAAGCCTCATAGGTACAGTAATTAACCTAGAAACAATGTTGGCCTTTTAAATAATAGCATAATAGTGAAGTGTTTAACAAACAAAACACTGATGCTAACGATAGGGTCACTGCTGCAGGTGTTCAGTGAGGCTTCTTCCTGCAGCAGGAGTGCAAACACAGGCATCAATGTGTAGATCAAACATGCTGCTGGTGAAATGGATTATATTTGAGGTAATTCACCAATGCAGCAAAGTATTAACAGATCCCACTGCCTGTGCATGTGTTTAGGAAAAAGATGGAGTTGTATTTACTGTATTTTTAAAGCAATAGTAAAATCAAGGTATCCATTTATCGAAAACATGAAGGTGAAAGAGATTACCTAGTTTACCTTTGCTGCTCTAACAGTCAAAACTGAACAAAAATACAGAAAGAATTGTAACTCTGATAGATGCTAGTGAATTGAAACAGCCAAGCTCCCTTTTCCTTTTTACAGGTGGTTTTACAGTTTCTATGGAATACAGTTTCTAAGGGAAGACATGTCATTTCATGATAAATACTAACTGTGAAACAAAATATTTTGTCACTTTCCCCCCCACACATACTATCTTTATAATCCAATCTAGTACTCTTTTGCTGGAACTGAGGAAAGCAGATTTTTCCTTTTGGTTTGACTTCTTTCTCTGTATTACCTTCTATACTAGTAGCAAATGCTGACAATCCTGGACAACATTGTCAAAGGAAAATGAGTTTGTCAGATCTCATGGATAAGTACATAGATATGGATTTCAAGACTGGCAAGATGTTGATAGCTATCAAAAATAGCAAACACCATTTGGCCTCTATTTTGTTCCCTACAATGAAAACTAAGTCATTATTTCTAAAAGCACTCTATGCAGATGAGGTATTCCATACAGCCTGATCTTTATTCCTGGGCCCTGAATCCCCAAAACCATGAATTCAATCTCATGAGAATGTTGTCACTAACTTCACATTGCATAAAAAGATGCATATGTATAAATCCCTCCAGGCTGGGGTTTTTAGTTATAAGCTCCTGAAGACAGAGGATTGTTTTCACAGTGTGCATACACAGTGCCTGCACAGAAAGAGACTCTTTCTCAGATTTTAATAAATCTTAGAAAACTATAATAATAATAAGGCTGGGATGGTGATTTTCCTCCCCTTTAGTGAGACACAGGGATTCAGTCCCAGTGACGTCTACAGCATTCAAAGATAATTTCAAAACAAGTTACATATTTAATCTTCCAATTTATCAGTTCCTGGTGTGAAGATGATCCTGTGAGTAAACAACCTGAAGAGCATTGTTGTCTACTTCAAAACTAAGCTAATCCCTTTCCTTTGCTTCTGAGTGCAACCAAGTGTGGTAAATGGAATTTATTCTCAAGACCTAAGAAGCGGCAGAAAAATTTTACAACACAGAGTTTGCTGTAGCTGTGAACCCACCTTGTTTGTGTACAGTGAAAGCAAATTTTCTAGCTCTGTTTTCACATGAGTCCTTTAAGGGCCCCTTCCAACCCTATTGGAATGCATTTCAGCTTTTCTTTCCATTTGTTACATTAAATGTTTTTCTCTACATCTGTGTGTAACTCCCAGGCAAGGGAGTTTGCTTTCTTTAGTAAAAATAACTGAGGAGAGAAAATAAACAGGAAGAGAAAAACATAACATGGGATAATACTACACAGAATCACATATCATAGGTTGTAATAGAAAAAGGAACAAGTAGTACTTTTTGACACATTTAAGGAAAAAACCTAACTTGTCCCATTCAACCCTTATTTACATACTCTGGCTATACTTAATTTAACCCCAAATATGCTGGCATGCTTTTTCTATATCAAATTGAAGAAAATATATCCCTTTTAATAGCAAAATGCACTCAGTACCTTTAAAGTACTTGGAAGTGTCACATCAAGTAACAGTCTCAGTATTCTTATGCAACACACCTCTTTTTATAGCATACTAAAATATGTACATTGCATAAAATTCAATCATCTTTGTTTTTCATAAACATCAACCATAACCATGTTCACCAATTTGAATTTATACACCTAGTTTAGCACATAAGCTTTAAGTGTTTCAAATAAATTAGTCAAATTTAAAACAGGTCAGGTATATGTTATTGCAGTATTTTTAGTTCTATTTTCACTATGAATTATCAGAATCCCAACTATACTTCTTTTTGACTACTCCGTGACCATTTTTGTTATATCTGACAACCATCTTCATCTGGTTCTCCTTAACTACCGCCAATGAAATTATCACTTAGTCTAATAATTACTCTGGATTATTCTCTCAACACTTCACAGTACATTGTGTGGTGCTACAAAAAGCTAAGTGAAAACACTTCATAGTACATTGTGTAGCAATGTAAAAATGCTAAGTGAAATGCCTTGCTACAGTGATGTATAAATGGAAAAATATCTTTAAATCATTTCATTATTAAGAATTGTGATAGCTTGAGAAAAGTGATACATTATCTGCTCTATCCAGCTTGATGTCTCAACAGAAACCAGATGAGACATTATTTCCTCATATTTAAGTATATATGCATAGATATATGTGTGTGCATATATATAAAAGAAAAACTGGAAAATTACTACTTTTTTTTTTTTAATACAGTCTGTAAAATTGTCATCATTAACTGGCATGACTCAAATGCTGGATTCTTTCAGTGTTGGGCAGTTAATTGATATAGCAATTCCTTTAAGGACACACAGTTTTGCTCTGTGAGATGTATGCAACATGCAAAAATGTGTGCTGCCAGCAAGAGACTTATGAGAAAGGCAGTGGCAGAGGAGTCAAGATAGTGCCCAGACACAGCTTCAGAGAACATTGAATCCGTGTCCCCAAAAAGCTTTGGATCTTCAGCTGAAATCTCCTCTGCAGTATGCAGCTTCTAGCTGACACAGTTACCAAATTACTGAAAAATTAAGAGCTAATGATCACAACCCAACTAATTCATATTTCTAACTGCAACTACCTTTTTCAAATTATTGTTCCGGGCTTTAAAACATTGTCACATGAATAGTCTGTGTGGTACTGCTTGAGAGCAAAGTCAGTCCCCCAGGCAAGGCATTTCAGACTCTGGAAAATCATTTTTACTTCATTTGAATCAGACTGAAAACAGGGTTTGATATATGCACAACCTAATTTTTAGGGTTCTGATCCTGAACTGACTAACATAACTTATTAATGCTGGACATAAATATTGCCATCTAGACCTGCTCAAATGGCTAAGTATTTGCAAAATAAAAGCTTATAGCACACAGAATTTTAAACACCAGAATAAATGGCTGATAAAACAACTATTCATTTTTATCTTTGCTTTCCAAACTGCTTGTCAAATATTCACCAGTGCCATCAAACAGTAACCGAGGAGGAATAATAAAAAAAAAAAAGAAAGACACTAAGGTGCTTTTTATTGTTACTTTGAAAACTCCTAAGATTTGCACAAATACATTACATGAAAAAAAAGAGCAACCTTGTCTTTGAAATAATGCACACATAAGATAATTAGATTTAAAAAGCTGTGTCAATTCTAAGTATTTGTTTTTCTTAAACTGGCAAGCAGCTGTCATTCATGACTGTAACAAAATATCCAAAAGAACTAGATCAAAAAGATGTCAGCATTTTTTCAATCTACTATTTTTTAAACTGTTTTTACTTAAGCATCCATTCTTTCCTTCACCATGTGCCAGTGGCTAAGCAAAAGGTGTACCACGTTCTATAAACTGATGGACAGCTCTCACACAAAGCCACAAGTATCCTTTGCTGTTCATATACTGCTACAGATTTTCAGTATAATATGACTTCTCAAAATAGATAAAGGACACAATACAAGCATCATATCCAAGGAATTAAGCAGTGTAATTCTCATTAAGGTTGTGCCACTAATCCCTGCACATTCTCTACTGAAAATTTATGCTAAAAATATATATTTCTAGATACTGGTAGAAATTACAGTACTCTAGAATCAGATCATAATTACACAGGATTGCAAATTCTACATTTGTTAGTTCCTAGAAACAAAATGGGTAGCCAAATCTGCAATTCCAATGGCTGCTTTCATGCTAGATACCAGATACTGCAGTTCACTTACCAATTAGCACAAAATCTCTTTTCCTTGTCTTTTTATTCTTCTTGTTCTAAGATTCCGACATGTTATCAGCCCACACAAAGACAGGGATAAGAAAAAACATGGGAAAAACCTATTGACTCTACACACTGCATAGAACAGACAAATCATCTTCTTTAAAACATAATTCAGATGTTTGAGCATAATTGGGTATCACTGGGTTTGGCAACTTTTGGAGGTAGTTTTGTGTTATTCCCTTCTCTGTTTTTTAAAGGAAGATGAACTATAGTATCACTTTGAACTTCAACTTGTGGATTCAAGGTATGGAACTTACACAAATCTCCAATATGCAATTATATTGTGACAAGTACTGCTTCCTATGTGGTTACAACTTAATAAAAAAGCTAGAAAGATAGAAAGAATAACCAGAATGTAGAATTTAGCAAATGTCACTCTTCATGTATTCAGAAAAAGTAAAAATTGTTTCCCACCCCAAATGTTTTGATCATAAAATAAAAAACAAATCTGTTTAAATGCAGTTCAGTTTCTGATTTCTAAACTGGTACAGCTTTAGAGAGCTGATGCAGCCATGCCTTTGTAGCAGATTTGTTTAAGCGTGACAGAAACAGGTCCTGAGGTAATTCAAGATATTACAGGTCTTGGATTTTGTGCTTTCCATTTTTCAACAAAGAAAACAAGACTAAGCTAATTTGTTCTCGTGTGCCATTTAAAAATGTAACTAAGCAGATCTCAGCTGAAGTAGATCAGATTAACTGCTAAAGAAAGATTGTGTTGACAAACTGCACAGAAAAATTTACCAACACCTTTTGTGGATATGTAAGGCACAGCAAAAACATACAAATCTTGCCAGGAGACTGTCTTGTGTTTAATTTGCAAAGCAAAGGCTTGGCAGAATAAGATGTAATGCATTTTTATTGAATAAAGAGCTGTTCAGGTGCTGTGACATCCGTAGCAAACCATTACAGGAAAGGGCTTCCACCAACCTTTTCATATCTTTTTAATACCTGGCTGAAGTTACCATTTTAATTATTCCATTTCACCTGGTATGATGCCTGTTAGCAACAATTACAGCAAAAGGGATGTCCACTGGGGACTGATGTGCCATGCACAGCCTTGTCTCTGGACACACTTGTAAGCCTGGTACTTCCCTCCTATGAAATATTTTCAGTTAAAAAGGGTAAAATGTGAGTAGAAATATGTGATTATCGACTTGGTTGCTGATTTCCTAGAACAGGAAGTAGATCATACCATACAACTAAAATTAAATTCAAAATATTTTGGTCTTTGTCAGAGAAGGATTAAAGTTATCTATATCTCCAATGAATGTATGTTAATGTCACATTTTGTAGAAGGCAGGGAACCTCTGGAAGTTTCAGGAAGAATTCTCATTTCTGTGGGACCTGTATAATAAAATTAGACCAGAGTACTCAAACTTCAAATTCTTTCACTGACAATTCATATAATGAAGGGGTTTTGCCTCATTTTGTAATGAAGAAAGATTTATGCATTCATAATGCCTATAATAATTTCTTCAGTTGATTAATTTCAACTAAAATTAAAGAGGGTTAATATTTCTAAATCCAACGGATTTCATAATTAAGATGGTGGCTGGATAGAGGTAAAGGCTTTAAACACTCTCTCTGTCAGAGGACGTTTTGGGGCTCAGCTCCATATATGACTAGAGCAATGAGAATCCCCATAGGGAACATTATGAAGGACAGCTATAGGAATTCTGCTATCTAAAATGCAGGGATCCCAGTCTTCATATGGATCCTAGGACCATTTCTTACAGATATATACAAGAAGATTCCTTCCAACATCAACATATTATGAAGTAAATTGACTGGGCTCATTTTTTTATGCATAGTTCTCACTAGCCCACTTTGGATTTGCCAAAGAGCAATATAAGTGAAATAAAAAAGATAATCTTATTTGGGGGAAAGAAGGGTAGAAAATAAAGCAAATATAATTCCTTCCCCAGTCTTGCTACTGAGTTTTCATCCTGGAAAAGCCACATTTCTGTATGCGCTGGGTCCCTATCAGTAACACAGAGTTAATACATCTCTGTCTTCACAATCTCTCCCAGAGTTCCACACCAAGCAGAACAGTGGAGGCAGTGAGACAAGCCTGGCAGTGCACTCCAGCACAATGCCAAGGTGCATCCAGCACACCAAGGGACCTGTCCCACTGAGCTCTTGAGCCACAGCCACACTGCAAATCACCAGGAGCATGCCAGGCAAAGGAGACAAACAAATGTGTAATCAGCGAGCATGTGTCCTCTCAGCTAGAGGAAGCTCTGGCACACAAAGCTGGAGATCTAACCATATCAGATGTAATTAAACCACTTCAGGCACTGTGGGAAGCTATTTCCAAATGCATTTAAGTAAGGCAGAAAGAATGATTTTAGCTATTGGACCATTAAAAAGGAGTGAAGCTAAGAGTCCCCTTTGGGTCTAATCAAAACATACACTGGCAGATGTTTTCTTCTCCTCTCTGATAAATACATATGACTGTGTATCTTCTGGTTTCTTTATGAATCACTAATTACCCACTCCACAGAAGGTCTAACTGATGCAGCATGTGATCACTGTTATTGGTACATTTTTCATAGCTCTAATACTTCAGTGCACAATCCATGAGTTTGTGTTTATTGCAGGATACAAGGTGAGCCATTTCAGCCTGAAGGAGCATCCACGGAATGTCACACAGCTTCATTCTGTCAGATTCAGAGGGCTACATTTTCTTGCTCACTCAGGACCTCTGCCAAAACTAGAACAGGGTAAGGAGGTTCAGCAGAATTATGGAAAGAAAGCTGGCTGGCACAAGCTAGCGAGAAATTTATAAGACAACAACAGCTTCCTGTATGAGACCCTCCAAATGTGTTTACCATTGTGGGATGGCGTTGCACACTACCAGTGCACCCGCTCTTATCTTCACTAGTGTCAAACTGGGCAGTACACAGGGTGGCTCTCTGGACTGCCAGCCCACAGCAGTGACCCCAGCAGTGACCAGAGACTGCTCACCCACCCTTCTGAAGCTCTGTGTGCTGGCAAACCAGGCTGTTCTCCAGGGAACACATCTGCTCCCCCCTCTCCCACCTGCTGATAGAAGGACCTCCTCCTGAGTTTGGAATCTACTTTAGAAAGACTGCTGCTGACAGTTCTTGGATGGCAGCAGAGACCTGGAATCCTGCTCAAATATTTATCTGCTTTATGATTATTGAAAGATTTAATTTAAGAAGAGCTGGAAGATTATAAAGAAATACTGCCACTGACTGACAAATTTAGCACAAGCCACACTATGTCCAGGCACTCTCCCAGCAGCAACATCAACTGTTCTCCCAAAACCAACATCAGCCAGCTACAGAGGACACACACAAAAAAGGAGAGAACCACAGAAACAAGGAAAACAAGCTTCCTTAAGTTTTGAGTATCATTCGAAAACAGAGGAAGGCATTTAATGATGTAAAAAGAAAACAAATGCCTTCACTTCCCAAAGTAAATAACTCAGAGATTTATTAATAATGACTCAATCACTGTTAGTTATAGACCTATTCTAATGGCACAAAAACAAAAAATAAAACCAGTATCATAACCATGTCATGAAAAATTAGCAACAAGACAGATGCCATCAAGTGCAAATTGAAAAGCAAAACCATACAGAACAACATCCTTCTGTTCACTCTTTATTGCAATATGTGCTCGTGTTTGGCACTGTTCATCCAAGACCACAGCAAATGCAGTATTGCAGAGCTGGCTATAAAATAAAACCCTTTGGGTTGAATTTTCACCCCAACACACAGAGACTTACTTTGAGGATGCTTAACAATGTCAACTGGGCATATTTACAGTCCATCACAAAATGCAGAGAAAATCTCTGCGCCCCTAATGTATCTTACTTTTTTTTTTCAGAATAAGCTTTTTCAGAATAAAATTAGTTGGTTTTGCCAAAGAACACATAAAAACTACACTGTGTTACAAGCGGTTTGTCATTTTGACTCAGCAGCACAATAGTCCTCCTCCTCCCTTCTCATTCCACCACATTAAGTATTTTCAACAGAATCTGAGCACTCCTGAAAATCCAGCCATAGACAGGTTCACAGCATTCCTTCCTTTGAAAGGCCTATACCAGCCTAAAGATAAAATACAGCTATTCTGCTTGGTTTTAAACCTTCAGTTTCAAAACCTTTATATTTTAACAGAATACAACAAGCAATAAACAGGATGGTCATTCCCAGTGAGCTCCCAGTTGCCTTACTATCTCCTTCAATTTGGTTAAAGCTTACACAATTTGATGTCATATCAATGAAAGGACAGCTTTCAGAAACTACAGCTATTGTAAGTAAAAATAATTTCCTAAGCTTTTAAAATATTTTCTTCCAAGTCTAGAGTTCACTGGATTCTCTTACCAGAAATCTTTGTATGAGAATACCAATTTATCAAATCCAAAGTTTATAAACTTAATGACCTCCACAGTTTCATAACAAATTTTGGGCCCAGCACACATCAACAAATAACTTGAAAATCCAGGCACTCATCTGAGGTATTAGAAACACCTTTCAAAGAATGAAACAAGGAGCAGAGACTTGAACACCCTGAACTTGCTTATCCCACTTTCCATCTTATGCAAAGATACCTCCACATTTTTTCCAACAGAATAATCTGGAAATCACTCTGACTCAAGGTGCACAGGATATGAGAACTTTTTTCCTTCCAATACTACTCAAGAACAAGCTACATCTTGCAAATCCTAAGGCAATTTTATTAAATTAATAAAAAACAGAGGGTGCCCAGGAACAATAACAGGAAGGAAAAAGGGAAGAAAGGAAGGACAGCAGAAAGGAAGGAAGGAAGTTAGGAAGGACTTTTAATTTCAATTAAATTTCTCCTGTGCTGGTTTTTCTTGATCTTCAAAATCTGAGAATGATATTCAAGCCCCAAGGAGGTAATTAAGAATTTTTCAAGCTGCATCAAGACTGCCAGAATACTAAAGTATATCATTATTTGAAATAGCCAACATTTAAAAGGCATCTTCCAGGATGCCTCAAACTTCTAGCAATGTTATGATCTTTTTGTTCTGATACAATGGCCCAGTTTCTCTGGGTATTAATAAAGTATTTCTTAAATAATATACCTGGCAGATCCAAGAATTATCCTAGTGTTCTGAAAAGCCAGAGCCTAGATTAGGTGGCTCATAGGTGGCTAGTGCTCTTTTAATAACCAAAACATGAATATTCTTATTTCAGACCAGATGATGATTCTACAATAAAAGTTATATTCCCATTGTGAGCTGTGCTGTGGCAGATTCCCAGCTGTAAACAAGTCCTAGCTGTAAACAATCTAACACATATACTGGAAACAATTTAAATATGGCAGTCCCCAGCTCCTCCCAGACTGAACTGCACCTTACTTGAAGGAGTGAATCACTTGTGCATTTCTGATATGACCCATTACCAGTGATCTGGAAAAGGGGATCAAGGGTTCCCTCAGTCAGTTCACAGGTGACACCAAGCTAGGTGGGGGGGTGGGGTGGGGATCTGCTGGAGAGCAGAAGGCTCTGTAGGGGGATCTGGACAGGGTGGACTGATGGGCTAAGACCAGCAGCAGGAGGTTCAACAAGGCCAAGTGCTGAGTCTTGTCCTGGGGTCACAATGAGCCCAGGCAGTGCTACAGGTGGGGGAGGAGTGGCTGGAAAACTGCCCAGTGGAAAAGAACTGGGGGAACTGCAACACAGGCTAAACATGAGCCAAGTGGCCAAGGTGGCCAATGGCATTCTGGCCTGGATCAGCAATAATGTGGCCAGCAGGACCAGGGCAGGGATTGTCCCCTGTGCTAGGTACTGGTGAGGCCACACTTTAAGTGCTGTGTCCAGTTCTGGGCCCCTCAGTTGAGAAAGGACATTGAGGAGCTGGAGCAAGTCCAGAGAAGGGAAATGGGTGCTGGTGGAGAGTCTGGAGCACAAGTCCTGTGAGGAGCAGCTGAGGGAGCTGGGGGTGTTCAGCCTGGAAAAGGCTCAGGGGACCTTACTGCTCTCCACAATTACCTGAAAGGAGGCTGTAGCCAGGTGGGGGTTAGTACCTTCTCTCAAGTAATTAGCAATAGGATGAGAGGAAACAGCCTCAGTGTTGTGCCAGGTCAGATTTAGTTGAGATATGAGGAAAAATTTCTTCACTCAAACATTTGTCAAGCCTTGGAACAGGCTGTCCAGGGAAGTGGTGGTGTCACCATCCCTGGAGGTATTTCAAGCTGTGTAGATGTAGCCCTTAGGGACATGGGTTAGTGGTGGGCTTGGAAATGTGGGGTAAATGGCTGGACTTGATGATCTTGGAGATCTTTTCTGAGCAAATGATTCAATGATTGCAGAGATGTAACAATATGCCACATGCAGAGTCACATGAGCTCTGCCTTAAGGACAAAAAAACAATGTTAATGTTATTTCTAGGGCAAATACAGAAAGTTTCTCTAAAACCTTACACTTGAATTTTTAAATCTGCAGCAACAGCCAGTGGAGCAATTTAAGATTCAATAACCTAGAAGAGTCAATTATCAAGGTCTGACTCAATGGTGTGTAGAGACACCTTTAAAGTTATTTAACATTGCTCTACAGATGCAGTGTCCCAAAAGAGGCATTATTCACCCATACAACTGAGCTTAAGTTTCAGCACAGAAGACTTGAAGCAATTCCTAGGTTTGCAAAACACTGTTTAATGGAAATTCACACTCCTGGCTTGAGTATTGGAATTTATATCTGCCAAAAATAGAGATGAATTGCAGGGTACAGTATGTGTCTTAGTCTTTTGGTTTCCACTCAACCTAATCCGAGCAGTTAGTCTAAGTCATTGTCTGGACAAGTTATCTGCTCTTTAATTTCCACGGTACATTCAATAATTTCCTCAAATTTTCAGAAGTGAGAATTGCAACGTGAGGCAATGCAATTTGTTCTTGTTGCTGTAACTGCAACCAAGTGAAAATGCTGCTGTAGTAATATGGGCTAGCAACAACCTGCTCTGAAAAAAAAAAACAGACCTGTTTTCCTTATGTTTCTTGCTGTAGCACAGGAATAACTAATGCAAATACCTAGCCTTTAACTTCATTTTGCTTTCAAACTGATACCAAATTTGAAAGACAGAACTGTTCAGATCCCTTCCCTAACTGTAGATCAAATACCAATGTATTATTTTACTTGCAAACACAATTTCCATCTTAGTCATCATTTGCACCTAATCAAGGAATTTCTTCATCTTGTAATATCTCATCTGCCGGTAGTTAGAACTGTGATTGGAATTGAAATTACCATTAAAAACTTCATGCTGTGATTTCATTACCTGTGTCAAATGAGTTACAATAATCATGAATTATGATATTCACAGGCTTGTGTTAACATGCATCACAACAGGGATCACGAGTTTTCCACTGAAATTTGCAATTCAAGATTTAATTTTCATAAACATCTGAGAATCCAAGCTAGAACTCAACTTCATGAAAGAATGACTGGGGCACTTGCTTTGTCAGAGAGCAAGATAAGTGTGTCACTCACAAGCACATTGGCATATTCATGCATTACACACCACTCGCCCTTATTTGCTCAGCTAAAACATGAGCTCAGAGAAGGGGATGGCACCAATCTAACCTCCTTCTAAGTCAGTAGAAAGGCTCTGGTGCCACCTCTTTGTGACAGCTCCCTGCAAGCAGCCACACAACTGCACAGAAGGCAGAGGGCAGCCTTACTGTCTACAGCATTCATGCTTTCAGGGGGAAGGAGCTGGTCTGAATGCACAAAATCAGCACCCAAAGCTGCAAAGTTCTTGTCCTGGCAGAAACAGTTACTCTCCTCTTCTCTGCAGGGCCTACTGCATTTCCCTGAAGGAGGAAGTGTTTTCAATTGGGTCACCATTTCTCTTTAAGGATAAAAAAATAAATAAATAAGTAATCCCTCAAGTTATTAGCAATACAAAAGTATGAAACCTACTTCTGCTGTAATCACTGAAAGGGAAAGGAAAGATATCTTTTAGTTTCTTATTAACATAAAAGAATAAAATACAAAACCATCTAAAAAGTAATTTAATTATGGAGCAAACTGTGCTTTTAATGTGTCATGAAGCTACACAACATAAACTTAAACTACAAAAATTACGTAGCCATCAAGTGTTAGATGCAACAACCTGGCATAAAATAACTATGTCAAGAACAAAAGTTTCATCTTTTATGACATGTACTCATCCAAAATAATTATTCCAGTCTTTCCACCTTCTCCTATTATTGCCTTTGTACACTCTATACACACTTCCCTGAGAGCACATTTCCTTATCTAAGTCGATATCCCCTGACTTCCCATTTTCTTAAGAACAGATATTCCAAAGAAGCTAATGATCATATGCCTGCAACAAAAATGAAAGCAAAAAAACACCCATGCCAGCAATCACCCTGAGCTTTCCATTTGCATTTTGTGCTCCTCTCTTGTACCCGCCTTCTAAACTGAAAATTTTCAAGCCTATGACTACCTTGCTGTATACCTGCATATTATTAGCATTATGTAAATGACAGCAGGGCCCACAGAAGTGTTGCACTCTCAGCTGAGACTGCTCAGAACTTGCTGGTATCATCATCGCCCTGCCATTACATCAAGATAAAAGAGATTGCAAAACTGTGGGAGAACAGTTCTTCTGTCCCTGCCACCCCCGGTGCATGACACAGACCTGTCACCAAGAAGGGCATCTCCTAGTCCCAGTTACTGGCCTTCACATACTACAGGAACAAAATGTTCAGCAGTAAGTGAGATACAAAATAAACACCAATTGTAACATCCATGCTTAAGGCATTAATCTTTGAATACACCACTGCAAACACTGAAATTAATTCTCAATAATCTACAAAATAAATAATTTCAGCTTTAAAAAAATCACAAATGTACTAACTACTTAAGTAACACAATGAGAAGTTGGGATGGATTTCTTTAAAAGCTACAAACAATAAAATACAAATTAAATAGCAAATGTTTACAGAGAAGGGTATCTTTTGCAGGCACCATACAGCTAGCAAGACAGAATTCTATTTTCATGAATAATCTCAAGGTAGGAAAGAGAACAGAAAAAGAAGCAAGAAAAGCAAGATGTAGGGAAAAATGGCAAAAAGAAATCTGTTCATCGGTGGAAAAAACAGAAAAGCATGAATTAGAAAACAAGTCATTAGTGTGAGAGGAAGAAAAATGAGGAGGAAGTGTGAAAAGAATCCAGCTCTCTAGAATGGCAATTTTTAGTTACTAGCTAAAAAGTACCACCTTCCAGAAAAACTGCTGCTTGCATGTCTAAATGGATGCCACTCCAGGGAATGTCCAAACAGCCTCAGGCATAAGAATCAAAACTGTCCGACTCAGGGAAGTACAAGAGGAGAGACGTTACATTTCATATCCACTTCCTGGCTGTGATCCAAATCTGGCACAGATGGCTTGTAAATGATTGTCACTGCCAGGAACCTGCAAATGATTGTTGCTACCAGAAACCCACTGGTCTATGAAAAAATCAGTTTTCATCTCAATCTGGCTGCTGATAAAGCAAAGGTGGTGGGGGCTGGCCATGCTCTGAGTCAACTGGTGCATCACTTACTGTCATAAAGCCCGTGCAAAGGGAGGCAAAGACCCTTCAGCCCCTTTCTTAAATCCACCTCTGGCACACTGCAAAGCACAAGACAACGAGGTTTCACACCCAGCTCTGCAGCTCTTCTCCCTTGATCCTTGTCCCATTTCCATTTAAGCCAACACCCTGCAACTTCCACGGTTTGGGATACTTATTTCCTCACCTCTCTTTTCTGCCTGGTTGATTTAGGCTACCAGCTTCGGGGTAGCAATTGCCTCTGACATCTCCCTCACACTGATGCTGGGCAAACCACCACAGCAGGAACACTCCATGCAAGAGCACGGAGTTCTATTAAGGAAGAGCTCTAACTTAAATGTTTTAAAAGCACATGACCAGGCTAATTTTATATACTGAATAGCCTGAGACAAGACAGCCTCTTTCAGAGAAGAGGACAGACACAGTGTTCGAACTCTTTTCTTTAAAAAAAGCAGCTCTTGTAAATTATCTATGCCATTCCCTACGGCAGGAGGCTGGGAGAGAGCCTGCCTGCATTGCAATGCTCTCAGTCACAAACTGCACCTTGCAGCAAGGTGAGCCCTCCACCTGCACTGCTGCCTTCACAATGCCACAAATTAAGGGTTTATAATATCCCACTACCTCAACAACATGCACAGAAACGAGTGTGGGATACCCTTGGTCTTCAAGGCCATTTTTGTTCCAGGACTTGTTTACACATCACACTCTCAGAAATCTTCTTATCTGCCCTAATTGCAATGATTCATGAATTTACAACCCAGCTGTGCTCCACAATTTTCTTCCAACTGTAATCCTTCCCTTGGCAAGTAAATAACTTGTGACTGTTTATAGCTGCAATATCAAAGCACAGCCTTAAAACTTCAGAGCAAATTCATGAAAGCTACAAAAATTGAGCATAATAAAACCTGCCACAAACAAAAATAATGTGCATTATTACCACCATCGTGTACATATCAAGACATACTGTGCCACTGCAAATGCAGGCTGTGTGATCTGCTCTCTTCAGTGTCTTCAGTGCCCTCAGTGCCAAGTGCCAAGCCCTCCCAGGGTACAGTTCATGGGGTCCCCTCTGGCCATGGCAGGTTTATTCACACAAACCAAGGCTCAGCAGCACCACACATACTTTACAGAGAACTCTGGGGACTTGCATTAAATTGATTCCTTTGTGAATTGGGTTTTTCAGCTGGTGGCGTTTAGATATTTCTCATGGAACAGGTTAGCTGGTTGTGTAAATGCTGCTTTTAAAGTTACAGGATGAAGATTTATTGTTAAAGAAGCAGCTGAAAACATAAGAACAAATAATAATAATAATGGAGACAGGGGCCTTACTGCAACTGAGTTTACTGGTACTTTCATCTTACCTAGCAGTTTTATTTGACTGCAGTTTTATAGTATGAAGAATGTCTTCACTTATTCAAGACACATCAGCATAAAATAAAAATGAGTATGTCATATTTAAGAAATGCTATAAATCAAAAATTAGTTCAAGAAAAAGATATGAAACAAAAACATACTTTTGAACAAAAAAACTGAACTCCTGTGAATTTAATGATTCCCAGACACTTCTGCATTGTATTTTCTACTGGAAACTGCTGAAGGATACCAAAGGAAAACACTACTGTGCTTGAGAACATAATTCCTCAAGAAGCTACATCTTACTCTTAACTTCCATTGCAAACCACTTTTGGGGCTGGAAGCAGCTACATGGACTGCAACTGATTTTTTTAAATTGCATTTAAACTATTTTGACTCTTTGTAATAAGGAGCAGAGACATTGTTAAAAGCAGGTACAAATTAAAGAATTCCTAGCTCATTGTACCTTGTGTGCAGCTTCATGTAAGTGCTTAATCATATCCTTAAATTTCTATCTACGATATGTGTTTCATGAAAATAAATGCAATATATTTACTTTTTAAAAACAGCTTCCCAATTATTTTTCATAAAGTTAGTGAAATGAAATCTCATCCTATGACCATTAACGTTTCAAAAGCAGAATACTTGAGGATGAAAAGACATAAGGGCAAAACACTGAAATCACAAACTCACAAATAATATGAACCTTTTATTGACCTCAGCATGAGCTAGCACTGACACTGAAAAAATTGCCTATTTTTTGTTAATTCACTCAAAATGGTCTCAGCATCTTAAAAAGGAAAGTGTAAGTTTGCGAGTTGTGGACACGCAGGTGGACTGCTTAATGAATTGTACATGACACATGTGGAACTGACTCCCTCTGGCTCATTTCACTTGAAAGGAAAAATATGACATTTTACTAGTGGAAATACAAGCCTTCTCTGCTTGAGTTAATTAATATATATAGCTGCACATATGTTCCAGTGCCAGAAGGATGCATCTTTCCAGACTTCAGCATGCCCAGCAGCCTATGCTCTGTCTCCCACAAAAGCAGCAGTGATACTCTTGGCTGTCACATGCCACCCAGACCATAAAGAAGGTGCTAAACCTCCCTCTGGGTTCTGAGAGTCAGCAACCACTGAACCACAGTAAACAAGAATGTGAAGCAAGAGGGCAGATAAGCATGGGGCATTTTGCTCTCAGAGAGAAGATGATATGTTCCAAGAGGTGCACATCAGGTCTCTCCTTCTCCTTGTATATTTCACTCCCTCGAAATGGTACTTTGACCTAATTTACTCATACAGTGCTTTCATCTGTAAACTCAGTCACACATGCATTCAGAAACCACTGCTTCCTGGGCATGTATGTGTTAGGGGATCTTGGAAGATGCTTTACACACACAAGTCCAATTAAATTTGCAACAATATTCCTCAAACTCAAAAATTACCTCTGAAGACTGAAAAATAAGTCAGCTTCTTGAGAGAACACTGTTAGAAGCCTAAATAAAGACACTTCAGAGCAGAACTGTGGTTTGGCTGCCTTTTGGTTTCAAGCAGTCCTCAGCAGTTTCTGACCATAAACACATCATTAACATTCAAGAATAACATTATATAAGAAAAGATATGAGTATCATCAAATCTGTGTTTCTCTGAGATTTGCTGCTTTGTCTCCCTTTGTTTGTGCTGCACTGAGCAAAAATAGAAATGTTTTACTTCCTTCTTTGAGGCCACTGCTATAAAATCCCTCAGCAAAGTTTTGGCATTGGCCTCTGCAGAGCCTTGTGTACAGTGAGAGAACAGAGAAACTCTTCCACTGCTGCTGGGATGAGCCATGGACAGCTGTTCCTCTGGTATTTCTGTCCTCATTACAAGGCTTCAAATTGCATCAGAATGCATCCAGTAGACATTTTTGAAGCCTTATTGCCAATTCCTTACATCTTTTCAAAATGCATGGGCTGAAAGTGCTATTGCTGAGAGAGTGGCAATATTCTTAGATTCATTGTAATCATGCTTCTTTCTTTCTAATTCTTCTACTGATTTGAACTATGATGTGCACATATCAAAATAGGAAATTTCCACTTGTGCAGTTATCTTAGGGTTTTTCTCTGTATTAAGGAGTGATGTATTTGTGTTCACGATGCATTTGTTGTGGCATATGTCTGCTACAAACACTGTCAATAAGAATGTGGCAAACTACAACTGACCTGCTTAAGCAGCTGCCCTTCTTTTAAAATGCACTCTGAATATATTTTTAATTCCAACAAAAATAAAAGGTTTATCACAGAATCCACTAGGTTGGAATAGACCGCTGAAATCATTGAATCCAACCTATGACTGAATACTGTCGTGTTAATCAGACCATGGCACTGAGTGCCACATCCAGTCGTTCCTTAAACACCTCCAGGGACGGTGACTCCACCACCCCCGCCCCGGGCAGCTCATTCCGAGACCCAATCATCCTTTTTGTGAAGAACTTTTTCCTCGTGTCCTACCTAACCCTCCCCTGGCGCACCATAAGACTGTGTCCTCGTTTCCGATGTTAATGTATCTACCTTGTTTCACTTACAACCAAACAAATGAAAGAAACATGCTTTCTGTCGTTTTCAGAGCACGTTGTTAAGCCCCTCGGGATGTCCTTCTGTAAAAATTCAGCTTGAAAAAGACACTTTAACGAAAACTAAAAATAAAAACGAACAAACTCATAATGTTAATGTACTCAGAAGAGCATATTCGGAAAGGGGTCTATTACTAGAACAGCCCATCCCGCTCGCAGCGAAATATTAGGCTCGGTTTCCCCTTGGTCCGGCAAGTCAGACTCCAACTATTCCCTCCTTCCAGCCGCGGATGCTCCCGCTCCACACCTGGGGGCTCGGGGTAGGGCACGGCTGGAGGGACAGGGGGCTCCGCGTATCCGGGGCCGGCTCCGCTGACGCACGGGGCTCCCGAGCCGCCGCCGCGCCGCGGCTCCCGTAGCTTATGGCAACGGCGGAGCCAATGGCAGCCGCGGCCCGGGCGCTGCCATGGCAATCCCGCTCCCCGCCATGGCGGCACCGCCGGCCGCGACCGCCCCGCGCATCGCCCGCCCGCAGCCGCGCTCCCGGAGCCGCCGCCGGCGGGGGCAGCGCGGGGCCGGCGCCCGAGGCGCGGCAGCCGCCACCGACGGCGCAGCGCTCCGCCCGCCGGGACCGCAGGGCAGCACAGCTCCGCGCTCTGCCCGCTCCCCGCGGGGCTGACAGCTCGCCCCGAGTGCAGCCCCCGAACTTCGCGGAGTGGCACCGACCCGAAGTTGGGAGGCGGGACCGGGCGCCCCTCCGGGAGCGCCCGCCCGGGGCGGCCCACGATCCGCTCCCCACGGCGGGACCCACAGCCGCCCCGCCGCGCCCCGGGGAGATCCGGCCGCCCCGGCCCCGCCACCGAGCTGCGGGTTCCGGCGGGGACCCCTCGAGGGGCAGCGGCTCCTGCCCAGGGGCATCCCCGGTGCCTCCGCCCCACCCGCCGCCTCCCGCGGGGTCTCCCCCTACCTGTAAGGGATCCAGTCCGCCTGGTGCCGCGAACTCATCTCTCCCCGGCGATGCTGCCCGGAGCCGAGGAGGCGGACGCGGCCGCTGCTGCCCGAGTTGGAACCCGCCACGGCGCGGGCAGCATCCTCCGTCCGGGGCGGGGGCGGGCGGCGCGCCGGTTATCCCGGCAGCGGCCGCAGAAACATTCCCCCGGGGAGGGCTCCCAGCGGCGGGCCGGGCTGCATGGGGAGGGGGCGGCCGGGGGCAGCGGGAGGCGGCTCCCAGCCCTTCCTCCCTGCCCGGAGCGGCGGCTGAATCGCGCACCGGAGCGGGGAGGGGCGGGGGAAGGGCCAGCGGCGGGCAGGGAAAGGCAGGGCAGCAGCGCCGCGTCCCCGCTGCCGCTACCCGCCCGCCCCCCCGCTGCCACCGCCGCGCTCTGGCATCGCCCGGGCGAGGCGGGTCCCGCCGAGCCGAGCCAAACCGAGCCGCCCTCTGTGCCGGGCCCGCCCCTGCCCTGTCAGCCGCGCCGCCGCTGGGCACATGCGGGCGGCGCGGCCGCGGGGAAGGGGCACGGGCTGCACTCGGCACGGCACGGCACAGCCCGCCCTGGCATCGGCAGAGACCGAGCCATGAGTCGGGCGCTGGTCGGGCAGACCTCGGCTGACCGGGGCGTGGAGAGGTGCGAGGAGAGCGCAGCCTGCACGCAGGCTCCTCTCAACCCAGCCCACCGCCAAAATGTATGAATTGCAGCAACTCAGCCCAAAATGGTCGAGGAACCACGGCCTGGGTGCTGTTAGTAAGAGCTTACCGCGGCCCCTAAGGGAGAATCCATGGTATCGGTTTGCCAACAGCGGACTGATGCCTTGCGGTGATGAGAGCTTTTGGGATCTGGTGGTCGCAGCCGCCTCTGCTGGCCCTGGCCGGCAGCTCTCCTGGGAAAACCACGGTGGGAAGCTGAGGCTGGCTGGGAGTAGAGCACAGTAACGGCACCCTGAGGAACCCACCTTTTGCTACACGGGTGTAGTACAGGCCACCCATCCTCTCAGCACAAGACCAGCTCTGCTCCAGCTCTACAGCCACAGCAGAAGTAAAGCCCTTTTAAACAATGTAAATCCCGTGTCAGATTATAAATTTATAGAAACAGTTACCGACTTCATGGAAAAAAACCTGACCTGAGCAAAAAAAAATAGTGGAAGAAAAGGATTAATCAAAAATACTGTCTCTATTTGCTTTGAACAATGCCAGTCTGGCCTCTAGTAGCTCACAAGTTTTGTTGTAGGCGACGTTTGTACTGCATATGGGGGAAATATTTAAAGAAAACTTGCAAGTTAACTGAAGTCACCTTTTCTACCAAAACAGGGAAATAAACAACCAAAGAGTTAAATGTGGCACTCACTGTACCTTGGAAAGGCTTAGATATTGAGGAGCACCTTAATGACAAAGATGTGAAGCTCTGACCTGCTAAGCCATACCAAAATTGCAACACCGGTCTTCTGCCTGATGTGTGGACTCATCTGGAAGAAGGTTATGGTACATCTCAGCAGAGAGTAAAAAAAAAAAGAAAAGCTTCATCTAAGAAAACAGAGATGGGGAGTTTAGAGGTACGTGCCTAGAAATGGTCGAGTAGAACAGAAAAAGAACCCTCATTTTGGGTTTATAGCATAAAAAGCAATGAGACTATTATAACTTAGAAAATTAGAAACAGATTGAAGGTGATACTTTTTCACTCGACATTCCTCTATGGTTGGATTCACTACCAAAGATCATGGTCAGGGCCTGGAAGCCAGCAGAGTCAACAGAGTTGCATGCTTAGCAGGAAATATAAACATTATCATGTTCCTCACTCTCATGAGCTGTCAGAGGCTATTTTAAATCCAGAAACCAGAATTTAAACCTGTTCCAGAAGTCCAAACAAGATCTGCTTTTAAGGAAGAATTCTTGCCTATCCATACAAATAAAACATTGTGCTGCTTTCTTGACCAGTGTCAGGCACTGGATTGGTCAGAGATGCCTCCATTCCAGTCAGGCACAACCTGGAGCTGTGAAAAAACAGCTTCACCACCACCTGGCAGTGCTGAGGAGGCATCTAAGGAGAGATTCCCATCTCCTGGTGCTAAGCTGCATGTTTTTTACGCACTGAGGCTTCTTCAGAAGAGATGAAAGACAAAAGAAGGGCTTCCCATGTTCAGAGACAAAAGTTCTCAAGACTGATGATTAGAATATCTATTTTCAAAAAGCCGTAAGTGTAAAGGTTGGTAGATGAGCAAATGCACACACATCAAAAAGGTGCCTCTGAACTTTGGAGTTATACAAAATATGAAAGTTCCTTACTGTCCATTTAACAGTCCAAGATCAAGTTTGGATTCACAGATGCAAAGTATACAGAGTTACCAGGTGCTCAAAATGGGAGACTGCCAGGGTGCCCTAAAAGATGGGTATGCACTGAACATAATGTCCATCCAGGGAAAGCTGACTGAGGAGAAGAAAGATAAAGAATATTTTATGGGGAGAAGGGGAAAACAATTTTCTGGCATTTTATTGGCTTTTGAATGGCTTACTTATGCCCCCAACCCTTTTTCTCATCCTCTCCCACCCTGATTCTCCTTCATCCCTTTACCATCTCTGCTAAATATGTTTAAACGGTTTCACTGTCCAGCTTTGGCTCTTTCTCACCAGCAATGCTCTGCCTCCATTTCTGAAGCAGCTGAATGGGGTGAAAGGTGAATACCAATCCCCTGCAGCTGGCAGCATTAAGAGCAGGGTTACTGCACATCTCTGAGCAGGGTCACAACTTGCCAGCCTTCTCTGGATGTCCCTCTGCTTTGTCTGTGTAGCACACAGAGCTATCTCTGAATGACAGGGCAAGTGTTACAGAGAAATCCTTGTCAGGAGCAGTTCTGAGGTGTTCATTTTACTGTGTAACAAGCCTTGAGATTGCCCTTGACCTGCAGATCCATTCACTGGTACCTCTAGTAATTCCCAGCAGCTCAGGGAAGACCTGGCCTCGAACACACAGGTTTTTACCAAGCACTAAAACAACAAAAAACAGGGGAAATCACCAGCATGCAACTAATAACCCTGACATACCATGATGATTCCTAGGTGCTCTCTGTGAAAAGAGCTGTAAGTCTCAAAAACCATGTTCAATTAGTTTCAGATGGCAGCCTGATGAGCAAGGCAGTCTGTTAGAAAAACAGTGCTTTAAAGGTTTAAGGACAGATACATGAAATAGCAGTGAGGCAGGTGCAAACCTGTCTCCTCCTCTGTCAAACATGTCTCACTAAGCAATATCTTCCTCTGTATACAGTCTGCCATCTTTCCAATTATCCCTCTTTTGTCCTCTGTGTAAAATAAGTGTCCCACTAATACATTTTTATATCGAGGTGATGAATAATACAACACAACTCTATCTAACAGTTGAAAACACCTGCATTTGCAACAGAAAGCCTTCTGGCAATCTGGGTAGAGAGCAAGACATCAAAGAAGAAAACTGTTGAAAGGAAGCCTGGAGAACCTAAGAAAGCAATAAAATAAGAAACTGATGTAAGCTCTTTCCTAAATTCACAGATTCATTTATTTTGAGTCTAATTTTCCCATAATGGGGAAATTAATTTTTTAATTGTTTAGCCCATTAAAAGAAAAAGTAGTAAATTTGTATACTGATTTGAAAAAAGAGCACAGTATCTTTTATAGAGGGGTTTTTATCTATCTATAGTCCTTTGTATTTCTTTCTAGGCCCACTGTTACATCTGCACTGCTGAGCATGGCACTGTTCAGAGCTTGTATGCTACAGAGAGAAAGGTCTTGCATGTCCTGTGCCTCAGGTTTCCTAACCCACAGAGCTGCTTCAATAGGCTCAGGTTAGGTATTGAATTAAATTCCTGCCTTGTTTGCCTTTTTAGCTGACCTGGACAAAGGTTGATTTTAGGAAGGGGAAAGTGTAGTGATGAACTCAATAAACCATCCTCAGTTTATGCTGGGGTGTAACACACATCCTAACTCACAGTTCCCAACCCTTTCAAAAGACACCTAAGAGACTAAAACAATCTTTACTTTTGAGGACTCTTAAAATGGCATGAGCTGCTAGTTTGTTGCCTCTGGGTCAGGTCAAGCACAGTGCAGAAACACTTCTATCTAGTCTTTTAAGTCTTATAGTAGCACAAACAGAACAGATTTGGCATAAATGTGTAAAGATTCTGCGCTTTCATTTATTGGCTTGAGATTTTATAATTTTAAGCTCCAACTGACAAGCAATAATGAAAGATATGTTTGTGCTGCATGGCTACAGAAGTGGTTGTGTTTAGATTTTTCCATTCCAATGTATCTACAATCAAGAGATTATATTTGAAGTTAAACCAGGCCAGATAAAATTTATCTGTACTCCTTACAAACTGGGAGTTCCTAAAAATGTTCATGGATTTTTCTGTATAAAGCTCAGATCAGTTGTGAGAATATCTAGGATATTTTGTTTGCTTGTTTGAAAATCAAACTGTGGATCTAACCAGGACCAGATGCAAAAGTTGAAGGTTTTGTGAAGCTGATATTCATCAGGGTCAGTATATTTATTCCCAACCAATGAGTTCTGAAATGCATTGAATCAAATTCAGAATAAACTCTCAGGATGACAGTAAGGAAGTTAACGTTTTCCCAAATCAAAAAATAAGAAAATTCTCCCAAAAATTAAAAAAAAAAAAAATCATAGCCCTGAATGGTAATTTGGGCCTTAAACACTTCAGTAATACCAAAGACATGACAGAGGTAATTTTGTCTGTTGTTGTGGTCTTTGGATGAGGCTTATGCCAAGTTCACTGTCATTGTGCCTTAAACAGAAAGAAGCCCAGGTTAGATCTTGTTTCCCTAGTAAGAAAAACAAAAAGTCATTATTTTTGATACCCCAATTTCAAATATAACAAGAAAATTTTATGGTAAAGGTGAACAATTTGAAGATGAAACTCTGAGGAGGAAACAGATTGGTTCATGAAAGACTAATTGCAGTGTTTACATGGTTGATCCTCTCCATCTCTCCATAAAAGCTCACCTTTCCTTATTCCATTTCATCTATTCTCATTCCAATAATTTCATTCCTGCTTCTTTATTGTAAGGCTGTGAAGTATAAATACTTATCAGTAACACCCTGAAATAAAATCTATCCTGCAATAACAGAATAGAGTTTTCTTGCCACCAAGGGTAATTTTTCACTTTAGTCACTTCAGTTTGAGCTTGCCTAGCTCCAGGAGATCCTGTCTAATACCAGTTTCTTTAACAGTTAACATCAAGCTGACACCTACATCTACACATTCCTAAAGAATAGGAAAGTATGAGAAAATGCTAACTTTTGAGGAGGGAAAGCTGTAAAGCTCCCTTTGCCAGCACTAGAAATCAAACTTCATATGTCACTGTCCTTGTGTGGGTGGCCTGCTTTCAACAATGGTGGCCTGTTTTCAACACGTTTAAAGAAGTTTTAATTCAGTCTGATACCACATCCTGTAACACACTCAGCATCTCTCTCAAATTCTTGCACTGGGTACATCCACTGTTCTTATTTTCCAGTGTAAGTAAAAAATCCTGTTACTGAGAGGAAACCAAACTATGTCAGTGGTGTACATGCAGTCATTGAAACTTGAGCGAGAATCTGGTATCATCATAATTGGAGCTCCTGTCATCTTTGGAATTGTTGTCCCATTGAACAATTACCTAAATCCTGTGAGGTCACTAGAAGTGGATTCTGTTCCATATTCCCTTCAGAGTCCCTGCTTGACTGCTCTCTAACATGATTCTTACATCCTAATACCTAAAGTGATTGTTCATGAAGGATGAATTTTCCTATGACAGTGCTTAAATATAAAATTGGATAATCCTATGCCATTTCAGCATACTATTTCACCTAAGTTTTGCTTTAAAAGTTTTCTTTTTCCTTTATCTATAATTATACCAAATTTTGCACTGTACATTTGCTCTCATTTCTAGAAATTATGCTCTTTGGACTTTTCTGAACCATTTAGATTATTTACATATCAATCAAGGCAGTTATAATACCAAATAAAAAAAGACATATTTTTAAAAAATACCCCTGCCTAAAGTACATGTCTCTTCCCTATAAGAGAGGTCTAAATTCATAGGAAACCAAATGCAGATTTACTGCCCATGAAAATTATGTCATTTTGGGGTGGGTTTTTTGCCTTCTAAAAGTCAAGGATCATTTTCTGTTCTGACTCCTTTTCTGTTTTGTTTTGTTTTGTTTTGTTTTGTTTTCATGGAATCACAGGATAGACAGCAATAGAAGAATGTCATTTCTGGAGATCATTTTACACTCAGCCAGCAAGAGGGGAAAATATTGCATCTCCCTTTGTACCAAGTGTAGAGGACCCTGAGGTGTCCTTCCAGGACAAAAGTAGGATCTTCCAACTCAGACTTGCAGAGCCAGGCTGACATTCTTGCAAGCTATTAGCAAACAATAGCATGTCTTCTTCATATTAAATAGTCCTCCCTTTGCAGCATGGTGAGGAAGCATCTGTACTTAGTACTGCAAAACCCCAAGATTAATCTAAAGCTAAGCACATCCTAGGTATTCTGTGAAAGCATACATAGGAATTACTTCCAGTTATTATTTAAAAAAAAAGAAAAAAACAAACACCCAAACATTGAAATTATATATCTAAAACTGTCTACCCAGCTGAGAGTTTATTTTAAATGTTCATACTTAGCTGTGGGGGAGTGAAACAAAAAGCCAAACAAAATCCTGCCTAATCTCTGGGATGTTTCCATTTCACAGATAGTTCAAATTCAGATGTGACTTATCTGCCCTTAAAAGCTGTTAACTTCATTTGACAATGAGCCAGAAAATTGAAATGCTCCCAGCAGAACTTGTAAGTAGAACCAGAAGTGCTTTGCCATAGGTGTTCAGATGGAACATCGTGATAATGACCCTCTCATTTTATACCCTCTAGATTTCTTCCATCAAACATGATTACTCAAAGAAGTCAGTTCCTATTAAAAAAAAAAAGCTTCAGATTTTAAGAGAATTAACGTTCCATTACACTTAAGCACAGAGCTGCAATCAAATTAAAATGAGATTGAATTCATTGTACAAAGAAAAAAGATTTAATTTTTTTTTTTTTTGGAGTCAAAGTAGCTGGAAAATTGGAAACCGGCTTTAGAATAGCCGAGCATTTTTATAGTGAGGAAATATTCTACAGTCTTCAAAGTCTTCAGATTATATTTAAGATTAAATACTAACAAGTTATTATTTTTATTTTCTTTCCTTAAAATGATCTAGCTGGTAAAACTTTTCAAAAGGAGCAGAAATAAATATTTCAATTATTGTCCTTCTGCAGTCTTTTTGATAGAATGGGCTAAATATATTTGATCTTGCCACGGAAATACCTGATTTTCCTTCAGAATTTATGCAACTTATTAAGTTGGTTTACTGAAATCATCTGCACTTCTGGCCAATCTGTGACACTATTCGTAATATGACTGCTTTACATCATCTTTGCAATGCCATAAAATGTCACATTCATGTTAGGGGTGACAAACTGAGGCAACAGCTAGTTGATTTGGTTTAGCTGCAGCTGTACAGAAAGCCTCTGGATGAGCTGGGGGATGATCAGTTATCCTCCCCAGAACACCCATCCCCAGCGCATACAAATCAGTTTCTGGGTAGCGCGTGCCAGGCATTTCCAAGTCCTCCATGGTCGCCAGGACAAGGACAAGATGAGAGCATGTTGTTTACTCAGGGTTTCCCTAAATTACAAATCTAATGCAACTGGTAATAATTTCAAATGCACAGATACACTAAATTAACTTAAACTGCTGGCTGAGAATTTCTGTTTGCAAACGCTATTAATGTTATTGATTACAGCACACAGTTTTTCACTTTGTCTCGATAGATGACTGAAGCCGTGGCCAAATAGCTCAACATAAGCTAAATGTGAGACACTGTGTTCAACAATGTGGTCCAGCCTAAATAACTCTTTTCTTTCTGTGTTTCATCATGTTCTTATAAAATGCTTTATTTCAGTGTTTACTTGGTGATGTGGCTGTCAAAGTTTAACTGCTCTTTGCTGGGCAGCCCCAGTTTCCACTGGAGAATGCCAGGGCAGGATTTTTTTTGGCTGGAGATGCATTAAAATAAGACTTCCACTTTAAAAAATTAAGTTCTTCAAAGAGACTTCTCCATAGCAGAAGGTAGCCTAAAGCTACATTTCTTATGTAATTTTAGGATAATAATTAAAACCAAAGGTCAATCAAATAGTTTACATCTTTCTAGTAAATGCTAAAAAAATTACATGGATACAAAATTATCTGAGCCTATGCAGATTATTATACATGGAGATGACTCTGAGACATCTTCTTCTTCATTTTTCTTTCCATAAACCAAACTTTTTTTTTGGCCCCTCAGACCCTTTTTAGACAATATCCATTTTATCCGAAATTATTGTAGGTAGATATTTACGGATATTCTATTTAATATCCAACTCAGGTATTGCTACTTTGACTCTTTGGGATTTCTTTGCACCTCTTTATCTGTGACAGTTCCCTGTTCTTCTTCCAAGCCAAATCCTGTTACACTTTCCTTGCACAGACACTGCATTTTTCCTTCTATCCTTCCTGCTGTATTCATGTGCCTGTTTCATTCGTGCTCCAAACACTGTTATTCCAGTCTGGGCCAGAACACTGGTAACATGATTGTAACTCTGCCCTTCAACTCCCCTTCAGGTGCAACGAGTTACAAATTATCCCTGCCTGAAAGCAAGGATGATTCCAACTTCACACAAAATACATTATTTATGACTAAATCAAAAGGAGACTCTGAGAACAATGCAACTCTCCTTTAGTGAACATGAACATACATGCTATGGAGAATAAGAAACCAGGGAGATGATCTCAACTGGGAAAATATATGATGTATTCACTTAAAAAAAAAGCATAATAATTATAAAAGCTTAGCCACAAGGCTGGATTCAGTGAGAGAGCTGAGGAGAGGAAAAAGGTAAAGGGCATGAGAGCTTAGGACATCAGAATCTGTGACTGCCTTCCCTGCTGATACCACCCATCATTCCCATTCCCGTATGACTGAGTGTCTCAGTTTACATTTCTTCCTTTCACAGCTCTGTCCCATTTTCTTGGCTCTACAGAATTAAGATTCTTCAGGAAAGTTAGAGGTTCAGGTCTTTAGGAAGGGATTTCTCTGTCTCTGCAGTACTGTCCTGCACAGCACAGTTAACCTCTGAAGATCAGCACGCTTTGACTGGAAGAGGAACAAGAAGGAGTAGGAAAGAGCTGGGGGGAAGAAGGCATTACAGAAGCCACCATATTTTCTGCATTTACTAGGAAACTGTTCAAAAACCACTGATGACCCCTTTCCCTGAAAACAGTAGTATATTTAGCTGTGTTCTATATACATACAATGTATGTACATGTTGTACCTCTAGCAGCCATAATGAAGCAGTTGTATGTAGTGGATGGCACAGGCTATACCTGATATATATGTATAAATATATATATCCTGCTATACCTGCTGTGTGATTCTGCTCCCTCTCGTGGAGTCCAAATTTAACAGTGTCCTTGAGAACCCACTGTGCCCGCAGCGCAGCCTCTTCCTCCAGAAATGCTGAGCAGTTTCCTCATTCTGACATTTGCTATTTATTGATCCTTGTCCCCACTGTCTTCCTTTACATGAGGAGAGTGGTAATGGAACAGCCTGTTTGCAGCCAGTGCTGCATTGTACCTGAGTACTCGAGAGATGTATTGAGACACACAGACCTGGAGAAATTTCCTTCTGTGCCTCTTGGCTTGTTCTCCTATTTAACTCTCTACCAGACTCAGCTCAACAAGACCCATCCTGTATACAGAAATGTCAAAGCAAAAGCAAGACTCAGTGGAGGAAGTTAAACCAAGGAGAAACAGAAAAAAACTCAGCCAATCCAGAAAACATTGAAAAAGTTCATGCAGGTGTAATAGGCAAATTGTTGTGGAAAAGGAGAGAATAAGACAGAGGGGAAATTGTATAAAAATAAACACTGAGAACAGGAGACTCAGGTCTAAAAGACAGTGTGGGAGTTAATGGACTAAATACAGAAACTACACAAAAAAAGTCCATATATCAGCAGGCTGGGGGGAAAAAACCCACAACAACCCTACAACAATGAAAAGTCTCCAAGAATACCACATACAGGATATTGGAGTAAGTAATTCAATTAGAAAAGTGTCACAGACTACTTTTGCAAAGAGATGTGGACCTGAAATAGACAGAAGCAGCTGGTGGGTATTGATACTTTCTTTTTTTATTTTCTGATTTCTTACTGCTTCATGGCAATGAATTTCGTTGCACAGCACATGCCAGTCATACAGTAAATGAGCAACCCTTGGAAGGAAATATACTGCATATTTTTCTGAACAGCAGATTTGACTTCAGATGATCTTCTAAAAACAAATCAGTTTGTAAAAAAACATGTTTTGGTGCTAACTTCTGCTGAAAGTACCCAGCCCCACAGAGTGCCACGTGTTTCCCTGCTGTTTGACCCAGCTGTCAAAAAACACTTGAAGAGTTGCTGGCTTTCCCTTTGCTACTCACATGGTATGCAGGAATTTCAACTGACCTAAATGCATTATAACATTGAAGTAAGACATTGTGGGCCAGACTCAGATGAAAATTATGTTTTGTAAGGAAATAATTGCCAATAAATAGACATTTCCAGAATTTCCACTGGAATTGATGGAATTATTTTTGCAAATATATCCTGTGGTCAGCCTAACATGATCAGGGTAGGGGCTCTGAGAGGAGAAAAACCCCAGCCTCAAGAGGTATTATACCAAGTTCTCCTAATCTCAGCAAGTGCCATCTTTCCCTTATACAATTTTTAAATATTTGCAATTCACTCTCAACATTTAGAGAAAATTTTTCATTAATTCAAATATCTGGAAGAATCAGCAAATGTGATTTTCCTCTAAATTAAACCTTTGGCTTATGAAAATAAGAAAAAGAGTACTGGAAAATTTGTAGGCTTTCATATTGGCATCCTGCTTAACAAGACCTCTCTGTCCACCAGTGAGATTTTATGGTAACAGTAAAACAGAGGGTGCCTCTGTGCATATATCCCCTATCCTGAGATCAGTGTACTTTACTCCTGCAGAATAGCAGCTGTAAAAAATATTGAGTGGTGTGAGTACTCCTGCCTGCTTACATGACACAGGCACATTCTGACCAAACTTAAAATGGAAAGCCTGGGCTCTTTTAACACTGACCAATCAATGGTTTGAGTCACTGAATATAGCTTATTTTCATTCCCCACTGACATGAAGTGAATTCTAAGCAGATACAGGGAGAGATGTGCCTCTGTCTCAATTGCAATCTCAAGAGCAGAATTGATTCAATATATTTATCTTGAAAAATGCCAGGTTTTCAACATCACATATTTCTTTCTAAAGGTGCTCGAGTTACATTTCATATCTTGTGATCAGCTGCATCTCCAAAGCAATCTATCTCCCGTTTATTTAAAATAAAATATTAATGAACAAAGGTAGTGTTATGAGCACCTGTAGTCCCTGAAGAGTTAGAGAACTCCAGACATCAAAGCAAAGCATCAAAGGAGGCAGCAAACAGCAATTAAATTGCAGCAGCACATGAGATTGAATTTCAGCTGAATGAGTCCGGGACCTAATTATGTGATTCTTAACAAGTCGCCTCACCCATAGGTCTCTCTTTCCTTGTGCAATGTTTACAGCAGAAACACCCAAGGCAGCCAAAGTGTGATGCAGGACAGACCCCAAATGTGTTTGTCTGCCCTTGAAGTGCCATTATCTGGAGGAAGACCTGTCCAAAATAAATAAACAAACAAAAAGCAAAGATGGAAAATAAATTGAATCACTTATGCTAAGATGAACTTGTAAGCCATTGTAATTTAAGTAAAATCTGTGAGATTTTTAGAAAGGCCCAAATCACTAATGTGCCTATTGAGCACTCACTCTTGAGGTACTAAAGATACTGGAAATACCAGAATCCAGAGGTTATTCTGAACACATCCAGATGGAAGTGACAACTTCCATTAAGAAGCCCTGCAAAACTCCAGCAGCAGCCCCTGGGCACAATGGACTGAAAGAAAGCTAGGGATTAGACTCCTTCCATTCTTCATTTCAGTGAGATACACACTGAAAATTCCTCCAGGCAAAAGATTAGCACATGCAATCCTCCTTAACAGTACCTGTAAATTACAGGTTATGTGCATCAAAATAATAAGGAAAAGAAAGATGGAGACACAACTTCTATAAAGCTGAAAATCTTTTACTAACAACACTTCTGATAATCTGTAACTCACCTTGAAATAAGAACAATCCCCACTGTGCCATTCTATAACAGCTCATGGAAGCTATATGGCTCCTGAATTCCTCACATTTCTCCAGAAAATTGGTGCTTTAGCCCAGTCTCTGCCACAAGTAAAAGAGGTCCTTAAAGGCAGCAAAAAATGGAAGGTGCAGAGGGAAGAAAACATTTTCTTTGCAAAGTGTTTTCTAGCCCAAATGTCCTAGGGCACCTGAAGGGAAAGAGAGACCTGCCAGCCTTAATGTGTCAGCAGCTGGACATCTGACTGTGGCAGATGTTTCACCTGCTGCCGTTCCCTCTGCCATTGCCCAAGACACTGTCAAAGATGTATCTGGAGGTACAGAGGGGCAGGGACCTGATGAAATCGTGAACTGAGTTTGCACCTTTGTACGACATTTTCATATGGCTACCCCCCAACTTCCATCACTTTGTCATTCACAGCTAATGCCAAGTACTTTCATTCTGTTCATTCTCAGCCTGCATTTAAAACTGATCTTTTTAACAAAGCATTTCCCCATTGCACATGCAGAGGGAAAGGGGAAGAGTGGACCAACGTTTGCACAAGCAGAGACATTACAGGGCAAGATCATAATTTATTTATTTGTTTGAGTCAGAATAGCTTCATCTGAACTAATAACTCTCCTAAGTTCATTCTGTGTGTGATTTACTCTGACACACAAATTAGTAAGTGTAAAGAGATGGATAGAGGAGCCAAAACCTTTTTCATTTAGTTTCAAGAAAATATAGCTGCTACATAATAGCAAAACATTGAATAAGAGAATAAAATTCAAAGCTAAGCAATTGAAAACTTGGTTTAAATCATCTCTTTTGCTAACCAACTCTGCATAAGTGTTTTATGAAAAGTACAGAGCCAAACTCAGTTCCTGGATAAAACCTATAATTATTTTATAAAGACATATAGTAATTGAGGATGATTCAGAGACAGCTGAAGAAATAACAGCTGTATCAATCTTCAGGGAAACAGTTCACAGAACTACATTTTTAAAGACTCTTCAAGGGCAACTGCTAGCTATAGTCCATCTGTTCATAAAAATCAAAATGAGGAAAAAAATCAATTATGGTTTAAATTTAAATCAGATTTCAAGCCCAAAGCTTTTCAATTTCTTTGTCTAAGACTGCTGGCACACAGGATTTGGATTTAAGACCAGCGTGATCTATTTGAAGACAGGCTGCCAAGGCACACCATTACATGTTCAGATCTCTCCTTTATGCCAAATTTGTGAACGTTGCTGAGTTTTTCCTCCTTTTACTCCCAGCTAGGGGTGACTGACAATGCCTCTGTCCCCTCTCATCTCAGAAGCAGAGTGCCCTGAAAATCAAGCTCTATGTTCCTGGCTCAGATCAACAAACTGTAGGAAGAAGTGGGATGAAAATATAATGACAGAAGTGAAACAGAGGTCACATCAAATGTCATTTTGCAAATGAACAGATCAGTTCAACTTCTCAGATGTAAAACACTGCACACAGATATTAGTAGGAAGAAGAAATCATCAAACTGATGATCAAAGACAAATTGATGGGCATTCTCACATGGAAAGGATGCAACTTGGGAATTAATAGAACTGAATTTTCTGTAGCAGCATAAACATCATGTTACATTTTTGATGGAAGAACTGCAGTGCTAACAGCTAATACTGTACCAAGATCTCTTCAGTATTTTTAATTGCATTAGCAATGCAAGGTCAGGTACTTCTTTGGTGTGACTGAATTCATGTTATTAATGTGCAGAGAAGATTCTGCATTCAAATGAATTTATCAACATTGTCTATATTAGTTAAAATACATACTGCAAAGCCTCTGCAAGCAGGGAAAATACTGTGTATAACAATAAAACTGCAAATAAAACTCCAGATTTCCAAAGGGACTAGCAGAACTTCACTGAGTTGGAGTGAGCAGTGAAGATTTGCATCAGCTGAGAGCTTGGTCCCTTATTTCTGTAATATTAAGTCATCATAAAACATGACAGATGCAGCACTAATGATGAACTGCTAAAACTTAACCAGGGTCTCCCTCAAACCTTGTTGCTTCAATTAGGCCTACATATGACACTTCTGGAATAAACTGCTTTCATTTCGAATCCATCAAATTTTGTATTTTGCTTCTCCTTGAGGTGATTGCTTTTTGGCTGGGACAAATTATGTACTCAGGTCTAGTCCTAGATTAGAGTTCACTTTGAGTATAGCCTTCTTCCACTTCTGAGGGTGCATGAAATTCCTGTGAGAGTCGGGTTATCTGATGGGCAAACAAGTTCCCTCTCACTGAGCCAAGAGGGTGAACAAGCCGACTCTGGGCGAGGATGGAGGTGAAATCCAGAATAATGAAGAAGGTAACTCCCAGAACCAGCTTACCTTTCCTTTCCTTTGCCCTCCAGGCAGAGAGGAGAAGGGTATGAAAAGAGTGTGGGAATGGCACTTTCACACACCTAGGAGAGACAGTATCCCTGCCAAATAAAGGATGGGCACCTATCCGTGCAGGAGGAGCCACTGTTTAAGCAGGCACCAATCATCTTTGGAAGTTAAAAGAAATAAAATCACACTTACTGCTTCTAAATGCTTCGAAGTAGAGCTGCAGCACTGTGAAAAAGGCACCTGCACCGAGCAGCCCATGCATCCCTAAGCTGTGCCATGCTTCTCCAATGCTGCAGCACTGGCTTTGAAAACTTTATTGTTCCCCAATAAACTGAGGCTATTTTGATCTGCCTCTTGGATTTTATCTTTCAAATTCTGCTTTTCACATTTTATGTACAATGTGGAGTGCTGGAAGTATTTTCCTTGTAAATGGACAGGCTTAAGGGAACACGAGTGCACCCAAATGCAGAGTCACCATGAACTGGCCATGTTATAGCCATATGTATGCAGTATTAGCATATGCATTCCACAGCAGACAACAGACTGATATATACCTGAGTCATTAACTGATCACCAAGTAATTAATATTTACCTCCCAATATACTTCTGATCAAATCTTTTTTTCCACAGCAGTGGAATGTGGCACAGACCACGAATCACCAATATAGCAACTTTCTCCAGTACTTTGCATTTTCTTGTGAGGTGAACTACAAAAATTGACTAGTCTTTCCTCAGCTATATTCATCGTTCAGATGAACGTGTCATTTAGATCAGCAATTTTCTCCATTGTAATATTTCATATCAAAAAATAAAATGGAAATGAACACTTTTTTTTTCAGCTACTTGTTGTCACGTGCTGGCACTCACGACCTGAAAGGTGCTAACTCAATGGCACTTTCATAGATGAGAATTTCTCCAAAGAAATGGAGAAAAATCAGAGATAGGGAAGGTAAAACCCCATAAAAAAGGGCCAAATCCTGGTCCACAACAAAGCTATTCTAGGAATATGTTGATGTTGAGGAGCTAATATAGGAGAACTTCACAATGATCAGAATGACATTACCTCAAATCCACATCTGAGGGTGGTTTGGCATGCTGCCCCCAGCCTGGAAACTAAGCCACCTATACAGACCAAGCCATGGCCGTTTTGGTAAAAGACTGCACTTGCTGCCAGCTACAGGGTCTTCAAGTTGTACAAAGCTACACCAAAGGCAGAACAGGCCCAGAAATCTTCCTGCTGCTTGTTGCAAGGTGACAGACTTGCTGCAACAGACAAGCAGATCCTGCAGCAGCTATCCCTGTGCCCTGCCAAATGTACATGCTGCCTTTCTCCTCCAGCACAGAATGAAAGTTGCACAAGCAACTCAGGGAAATGAAGTTCCTCCTAACAATTGTTTCCTTGGAGGCCAGCACTGCTAGGAGTTGTTGCTGGTGAGATTTGACCCACAAAGACAAATGGTTGCAGACTGGGCAGACTTAATTTGATTTCTTGTATGATTTTGTAAGAGAAATATTAATAGCACACTAATGGCAGCAATTACAATAATGAATGTGACAGCTGGTACCAGCAGCTGAGCATACATTGTGGGTTTTATATTTTCTGTGGATGGCGTGAGGCAGCTCCGAGCAGTTGCAGTCACTGTCTTCTGCTTTTCCTGAGGATTCTATTTTCAGCAAGACAGTGCTTGTGGCAAAAAAGATGGAGAGCTACTTTTGTAAGTGTGTCACCCCTCAGGAGGTTACTCACAGCTCAAAGAATTAGGTAACATTCAAAATGTGGTCAGCTTCTCAACCTGCTCTGGTCCTCTCAGTGGGTACAGTTGCACTGACAAAGAAAGCATCCTTCAACTGTTAACAAAGCAGTTTGATTCTCCCTCTTCCTAAAGAGAAAACCGAGTGGAGGCATTCCTGCAGTAGAACTATGAAGCAATAAACAGAACTCTGGTGACTTGGAAGTATTTACAAACAAAATGCATATCTGGGATCCCACGATTGCCACCAGCCTGCTTCATCTCTGAACAGACCCCGTGAAAGTAAATGAAACAGAAAAGTAGCACAGACACTAAAGAAAGGGCAGAAAGGAAATAAGAAGATTGTTCTGGCTCATCTGCACTCAGATTAAATCCTGATTTTTAATTAGAAGTGAGCTGGGATCCTGATCTGCAGAACAGGAGCACTAGCAGGCGTTGGACTGATAGGGTTTAGTTAAACCAATGCGATGGTGCCAGCCTCCCCAAAGGCAATGCAGGTCAGAGGTTCACCTCCAAATTCCCAAGGGTTGCCAACTTTGGTTCAACACTCCTGTTTTAAACGTGAAAATCACGGCTATTCAGATGCTGTTCTACTCCCATTCCTTTTCATGAGGACACAGTCTTGGTGCTGGGAAGCCTGAGGCACTTCCAAGCTTCAGGACAAGCCTGCAGGAGCTGAGCTGAACTGCAGGAGAGAAGGAAGCATGAAAGGCAGTGGGCACTTCTGGTATGCACTTTACATGGTGAGAAAACTTGAAAGGTGGTAATGACTGTGCCTGTCACCTGCTCAGCTACTGAACAATCAAGGATAACAGAATCAGAATTCTTGCCTGCCCTAAGATAAGAAATTTTGGAGTCTCCTTTAAAGCAGGCCTGAGACTGTTACCTAATCAGTCAACCAAAATATTACAGAAGAACTTTGTTTCTCCTAAAGAGCTACATGTTCTAAAATTACCTTAAATTGTTCTCAGAATAGAATGCTTCCAGAATTTCCAAGTTCTGAGGCTAACATCCACATCTAGTAACACATTTGCACTCTGCTGCTTGTAAACTTGGGTCAAAGTTGACTCTCATGGCCCATTTTCTAAACTAACAGTTCTGGTTACCCCATGCTCTTGGCCTGAAGGATTATTCCAGACTACTCTACCATTATGAAATGTAATGACTGTATTTTTAAAACGCCTCTCTGTTGAAGAGAAGTGTGAATAAAGCACAAGTTTTACATTTAAACTTGATGTACAATCAGCAACCATCAGGGTGGAAAGATGCAGAAGAGTGTAAGGCAGAGAGCAGAGAGAATACAGCAGCATTTTAGTTGAAGGGAAATTAATTTCCTAGAAGCTACAGAAGACAAAATACAGCTTTAGCTTCTTAACTGTTCTGACATTGCTAGAAGGCAAATCTCAAAGCACAAGGCTCAAAGAAAAACAAACAAAAACAAGTGGCATATCCATTAAAGTCTTCAAAAAACAAGGGGGCAGCTTAAAGGCAATCTGTCAGCGTAACAGCAAAACAGGCACAGTTGCTGACTTCAGGAAGGAAGCAGATAGCTGAATTTCGGAAAAATGAGAAACTCTGAAGAAGAATTGCTGGCAGTTCTCTTAGAAGGACATTAAAATAATAAAATCATCTGGTCACAAGGGCAAACATTGCAGATAGAGGTGAGTCATAGACCATTTCAGGACACAAGCTTTTGAAACTCAAAACTATAAGGGATACCTACAACGTGGCCTCACGTGTCTCTTTGTGACAAGCACATGGTCAAAGACAGAGACATCTTCAGATGACCCAGCTGCCACAGTGTCATTTTCAAATACCTTGGTCTGTCTTGCTTAACCTTAAACAATCCCCTTAATGAAGAGCAATTTCTACTCAAATTGAGACATGCCCGGTTGATGAGGACACAGGCTGAGAAAGTGTTGGCTAAATGTCATCACTGCTATAAAGTCTCTCTTGTTGAATTTTTTTCTCTTTAAAAAAAGTGAAAAGAAGACCATGTTCTTATTCAGATCCCAGAATATCATGCAGGAATACTGTGGTAGTGTGATCCCACTGCAACACTGTGGGTATTCTCATCAGTCTTTGAGAAGGGATGAAGGACAAGATCAATAAATGGACGTGGAATTGTAACAGATCAAAACATGAACTTGACATTAAAATAAAATAACATTAATGTAAGCTTCAAGAAAAGTCTGCATGGCCCTTTCTCTTGTGTATTTTAAAAGCACCAGCAGAAACACAAACACCTAAAGCATTGGGTAACTACCTCACTGCCTGTTGTAGTACCTTGCTATTCATCTAATGCTGAAAAAGAGGTGATTCACAGTCCAGATGATGTATCACCCCCCACCCTTTCCTTTCATTTTCTTACTGCATTATCTGCACAACAATGATGTTGCATCCTAGCGGAAAAGCATTGTACTGTGCATCAGGACACCTGAATTCTCCACTTGGCTCAGCCACAGGCTCACACTGACCTTGAGCAAGTTTTTACACCTATGTGTCCATTTTGTACACTCAGGACCGGGTTGGTTCCTGCTGCATTTAATGAGGTGCTCAGTGCTTTAAGTAACCTGGATTTAAGGGAAGCTGTAAATATGCAGGAGGAACAACAATACTGAATGCATTACAGAAAGGAATGACCATACAAGCTCAGGAGGAAGAATTTGTGCCTCCTTTAGCAAGCTGCTGCTGCAGTTCAGCAGCTCAAGGGCCCACTGTGATGCTGCATCTTGGATCCACAGCCAGGACTGGAATCAATTCACCAGCTGTGTTCTGTGCTAATTACAGTTTTATCACTTCAGACCAAGTGGAAAAGGAGCTTGGTGGAAAAGATACAATGTGGAATATCATGCTCAATACCAGAGTATTTCATCTTTATTCAGGGCTCTTTGAATTTACTTGTCATGATCTCAAAAGAGCTGACACCATTTTCAGACAGGTAGCATAAGTGTAGGTAGCACAATCTTCTACAGGCTAGAGAAGAAAGATTTACCATGAACCTTAATAATTTAAAGCACAATATTTTGTTTAAAGGAATAGTTCAAATGAAGCATTTATACACTTGGTCAAGGTTTTGATTCTTTTTTAAAGAATTCCCTGACCCACAGTGAAGCCGTAAGAACAAAAAATATGAAAAAAAGAGAGACACACTGAGAGAAGATAACACTGCCACAGACATCAGCATTGCTCTTGTTTTCCCAACTACACCCTGAATATTTCAGACTCTCCCGATTTGCTTATGTTCTGCTCTGGGTTCATTCCTGGTTAATGTTCCTGCTACTGAAAGCCTCTGATGAAGTTAGACCTCAGGGGATTGTCTGTGGGCTAAATACAAAGGCATGCTCTTTTTAAAGACATGAGGTTTATTATATTCTTGAGGCTTATTATATTCTTTCCCCTGAGACAGATAAAACAGTGCATTAAATACATAAATCTACCACTGAGTGAACAGTTGGTGGGAAAATACATTTCTTGCCCATACAGACAATCTATACCTTTGAGATTGCCCATTTCATTCTCCATTTAAAAAATAAATAAAATGGTGGAGTATCACATACTTTCCAGAAACAGAAACACTTGCCACACTGTTTTCCCCATAGAACTCTTATAAAGTTTAAAAGTATAGATCTTCCTTGCTCTTCTACAGTTGAATACTCCTAATGCCCTGCCACACCTGTTGTTTCATGTAACACAGTCAAATTTTGCCATGTGAAAAGATACTGTCCCAGTGAAAGAAAAAATTTGATTAATTACAAAACATTCACCCAAGATAAAAGCACCATTTTCACTTCTGATGTAAGAAATTGCTGCATTGCACAAACCTTCTACACTTAGGTTTCAGCATTCCTTACAAGGATTTGTCTTCATGCCATTGTGAAGCAAATCCCTTAAAGGGCACTTTTCTGACCTTCCTGATAAGCTGACCCTGCTTTGTTCTTTAATGAATAATTTTCTTGCTTCCACAGCCAGTTTTTCTATTTCTTTTGGTCATTGAGCTCTCATATCCTTTCTTATCAGTCCCAACATTCCTGCAGAGACAAAAAAAAGCACTAACTTAAACTAAGCCCTAGTTTAACTTTAAATCATTAAAGCTGAATTTCAGGGAATTTTATGAAAATTATCATGAAGTGTGATGTGGCTTTCTAATTAACAGAGAAAAAACATGAGTATAAACCTCAAACTGCATGATTTTTCATTCATCTACTCAGTGAACAGGAACGATCCTCAAGCTTTTTGTGTAAAAAAATAGGTTAGTAATATCATGACTAGTATTTTAAACATAGTGCCTTGCTTCAGACTCTTAATTAACAGCCTGAGTGTCAGGTAATCTGCTGTAGACTCTCTAGTGTGAAGACAATCTTCGGTTTTTCAACATGTTTTCAAAAAAGAACCTCCTCATTCCTGCAGTCAACGTTTATTGGTGTATGTGATGTAAGAAGTAATATTTAACACCTGCATGCAAACCTATCTGTGCTACCCACAGATTACTCTGTCCCCCAAAAAGTACCTTCATATCTGGGCACAAATACAGACCAGTAGCTTCATGCTACCATTCAAGATAAAAACAATACTGTACTAAACATAATAACTACCCTATTTTCAGGGTACATTCCCTCTGGATATGGAGCTGGTTTAACCTTTGATGACAGCAATGCCTTGATAATCTGCTGAAAGGTTTCTGGATGTCTGAACCACGTATTTTCCTTTTTCACTAGGGAAAAGACTATGCATGATGTCTTGTAGCTGAGAACAGGGTGGGTTTGGCAAGGGTTCATCTAAAGGTAGAGGGCTTAGGCAAACATCGTCTAAGAGCCCATGACCTGAAGCATATTTCACAGAAGAAGGAGTACAGCAGCTTTACTCACATCCCCAGTCTCATGAGGATCTAGCTGAAAGCCAAGGTGATACTCTACCAAAACAGCCCTGGGGTTTTCTCATGCAATTTTATCCACTCGCCCAAAATCCCCACCAAAAAAAGTACATGTATTGTTTCTAAATGAAGTGACTTATGGATGTGTTAGTAACCAGTCTATTTTTATAATACAGCATTCTGATGAATGCAGTCAGCCTGCAGAAACTGGAGAGCAGAAAGGCAGCAAAACTGCTATGAGCCAGAGCTGAAATGTCAAGGAGCACTTCTGCCTTTGGGATGCAGCTATCTGAGCTGGGCAGTGCCTTTTTTGCAGCCAGCATGGAGCAGCACAGAAGCCTGCAGGAAATGAGAACATAACCCAAATTCTGCCCTGTTGTACAAGAAAAAATCTCACCAAGAAGTCCACTGAATTCAATAAACTTTCGCTAGATTTACAGATATAAGGGGACTAAAAATCTGTCCTCCTGTACTACGTGTCCTCAGCAACAATCAGGGGGATAACATCACACAGAAATATCTGACTTGTGAAAATGAGGGCCAGCAGTGCCAGCTATGTGATTTTGGTATTTAAGCATTTTAGAATCTAATAGCACAATGCATTCTCAACATGGTTCAGTACCCTGGGGCTTCCCAGTGCTGAGTCAGTGTGGTGCAGGGATCCATCACAGGTGGCAAACTGCAAACAGAAAACCCCCAAACCACTGGAACAAAATACAACTTTTCCTATACATTGTGGACATTCCTACAATGGATGTATTGGCACAAGAGTTTTCTATTTGAACCACTTTTTAAAATAGGTTAATGTCAAGTACTAGTATGGACAGTATAATATAATGGCAGGACTAGAGGGGGTGATTGGCATGGGATTTTTTTAACGGCCATTTCAGAAAGAAATCTGTCTTAAATTAAATGTTATTTTAGTGCTTTTCTACAAACACATAGATTTTCTCCCATAGATTTTGTGGTCAAAACCCAAATGCAAGAATCTTTCCCTGAATATGATTGTTTTAATTGTGTTCCTGTGACTTAATATTTATGCAATTAGAAAGTAACTACTGTAGCATTTTAAAAGGTTCTTCTGAATGGCAAGCTGACAAGTGCTTGCATATCATTCTGAGTAAAATGACTTCACATTGTTCTGCTGACTCTAACAACTATAATTACTCTTTTATTCAAAATGTTCAACATGTTTCAAGGAAGAACACAAAATCTTCCCCACAGTGTTCTAATGAATTGCTTTCTACTGAAGAGCAAATCCTTAAGTAGGAGAACATATAAATTGATAGGGTACCAAGAGCTGCCCTAAATCAATATCACACCATTACTTGTAGTTTGACTCAGTCTGACAATGCTGAGCTATTGGGCTTTTGGGAACTGAGTTTACAGAGAAGGAGGGAGCAGTGTGGCTACTTCACTTGGGCTTTGTCAGTGCCCTCACAACAGGCCTATGGGGAAGACAGACAAATCTGGGCATTTCATCTTTTCTTTGTTCAAAAGGTGTATTTGAAGACAAGCACTATGTTCAGAAACCTATTCAGTATTTTGAAATTACTCAGAAGCTCACAGGGAACACATCCCTGAGACCAATGGAAACATCACTGTTTCCTTCACCAAACCAAGAATTTCATTCCTGGTCAGTTACTTTCCTATGAAAAACTCATTACTAGTTTCTGCTGCTTGCATTAGCATTATAAAAATACTTTATGGTTTTTGCTTAAAAACAGTCACATTATGTAATTCAAGTAAAGTAATGCAAGTTTTGTGGATTAACTAACACTTTCAGGAATAAATAAGTTCATAGCCATGCTTTTAAATCCATTTGACACAGAATAGAAATCTCAGGTGAACACAAGATAAGATGTAGCAGTCTGTTGGGTGTCAGAACAGCCCAGTAAAGCCAGGAATGAGAGCCCTAGAATGGGAACTCAATTTGGAAAAATAATCCATTGCTTACACCAAGTAGTCTTGTATGATTGTAAGTTAGTGAAGTCTCAAAGAAACTTTGTGAAAGAGGAAGTCAGCAGATGGTTTGAATTGAAAAGAAAATAAATAGAATAGAAAGTATGAACACAGTTATCTCAATAGCCCAATATACGTTGCACTCATATTTCAAATACGATGCACAGACTTAGCCCTCCCATTTCCAAAAGCACATAGCAAACTGGAAAAGATACTGGAAGGGAAGCCCTCATGACAAAATAAAAATGTTTAATTTGAAAAATGATAGAATCTGTTTCTGATCTCTGTCTCTAAAAATTTGATTAAGAAATTTAATATTTATCATGATGGTGTAATTTGCCTTCGAAGACAGTGAAAGACAGCTAAAAAAAAATTGTGGCAAATTCATGCCCTTAACTTCTTAGAAAAGACACAGTGAAGCAAAGTGGAGAATTTATCCTATGTCATTGTAATTTGGAAAACAAAACCAAGCAAGGACAAATGGGAAAAAATCCCAAACAAAACAAAAACAAAAACACATACCCAAAACATAAACCCAAATATTTTCACATCTTCTGCCAAGCCTAAAAGTTATTAATTTCATATTTTAAAGATGGGTCAACTAGTCATGAGAATCAATCACTATAAATGTATGTAGACAGTTTTAACATTGTTGCTAGTGGGTTGGTTTTTTGCATTTTATAAATATTTCTCCTTTGCACTGCACTCTAATACTTTTCATTGACCTGTACAAAGATTTCACTTTTAAAAGCTGTCTAGTTTAAGCCCAGTATTTTTTATTTTTGCCACACTAAGCAATCCAGATGGGTGGTATAGAGAGCAACAAGCTTTCAAAAATACCCAGTTTAAATAATTTCTCTGCTCCCCATTTATCACTGCCAGCACTGCAAATAGGAGCAGGAGAAAAAGTGGATTGCACTGAAGATTTTACAGATTGCTTGAGGGTTTTGTTTCATCCTCTCAAACTCTACTGTGGCTCTAAAAAATGAGTAATCAAGTGGCCTGATTACCTGCTAGAGTTACAGTAATCTAATTAGTAAATCAAAATGATACATGCATGATAAAAATAATATATTCAACAAGATCAATGTTATGGAAGGGTGTCATGCAAAAACTCTCCCTCCAGGACAAAAACTGACATAAAAATACTTTCTCTGTTCCCAGCAACTCTTAATCTAATTTCTCTGCAGGCCAAGGTAGCCTAATTAGCTCTAAATAGGGAACACCCAGTAGAGTTTGTTCTATCATACATTTTTAAAGCCTCTAAACACGTGATTTGCTCAACTGAACTCTGGAGTTTGAAATTCAAACTTTTTGGCAACCATCATGCTGTGCATTCCCTCAGATATAAATGTATACCAGCTCTTGCAACACCCCAGCTCCCAGGTGATATTTTATTTTGAAATCTCTTTCTTGTTTTTAGCCCAATAAACATATTCTTCTGTGGCACAGTTTAATTGCACCTCCTTCAAATCCTTTCAGCTCAACCCTTTGCCTGATGAAGCACCATCAGGTGGCACAGCAGAGAAAAATCAGGCTGAATGCCAAAGAAATGAAAGCATTTCTAGTGCTTGAATGAAATCAGCAGAGTACTTAAATCTGGAGGCTTCCTCTGGAAAAGCAGCAAACAGGAGCTCCCTTGCATTACACACCCAACCTTGTGCTGCACAACTGCTGCAAAGCACCTCCTTGTGGAAAATTCAGAGGTTCTGCAGGGAGCAACAAAGCAAGAAAACCTCTCTCTGTGTTTCTGAGCAACCCATGACAAGGTATCCACACAGCTGGACTAGTGACCTTTCCAATCATGACTGTGAGCAGCAGGACTGCTAGTTAAGGGCACACATTTCAACATAAAGATGAGCCAAGGACAATTGCAAAATTCAGGTGTGTGGTGTTTCAGGCAATGTTCGTGCATATAGTAATACTGTGCTGAAGAGAGCAATCATATTAGTTTCCATATGGTGAATAAAAAAAAAAAAAAAAAAGGACCAGACTGATAAAACAGTTTCACTTTTATAAAACGTATTGAGAATCTCGACCCAGCAGTCAATGAAGCAGTGGCAGTTAAATTGGTATCTTCCAGCTTGGGCATCAGCATGCAAATCAGCAAATGCTATATTTTAGTACTTGTGAAGTGCTGACATGCATACATAAATCAGGAATCACTTTGCCAAGTTGTTGCTTTTTCAGTTTAAAGTGGCAAGACCCTCATCTAGATAATATTATGATAAAGTGTCACTGGCCACACAATATTGATACTTTTCAGAAACTTTCAGTATTTTGAAAAACCTGGCTATCGGCCAAAGTATGGCTTTTAATTCCAAAGGCTTAGAAGATTTTGGAAATAGCATACTAAAGGAAAGAATACAACATCAGGCATCTTGAAAAACCAGACACAGGCTTTTGTAAGTGAATTTTGCTTCCATTCCTACACAGTGCTACTGCCTATTACTGGTTTCTAATGATAACTAGTTCTGATTTGTGTCTCAGCAGAAACCTTCTGGGATTTTCTTCACATACTTTCTTTTAAATGTTTCTCCATAGATAAGGTAATTAAACCTTTTTTTCAGGATGCTAATTTTCTCAATTTACAATACTGAAAATAAGTGTCTATAACCTTTGGTTATAATTCAGCTGATACTGATCTGTAATTTTGGATATTCTTTGAGATAAAACTAAGTGTTATAATTCTCTGCACAATTACAATTTTCAGAAGGAGGATTATAGTTTGTCAGTTCAAACAGCTACATGCAAGAACAAAACTCAAAAATAAAAGCTAAGAATAGCAAATTAGTATGCATTTCATATTTCCTTTTCTATAATCTATAGAAAAAAAAAGTTGAATCAGAAAGAATAACTTGCAATCTAAATTCCTATTTTTGTCCTACTCTCCAAACATCTACAGTCTACATTTTCAGATGTTGCTTCAAGTTCTATAAATGAAGTAAAAAAAAGATGGGTTTAGGGTTTTTTTCTGACCTGCCATGCAGTGCCATTTTATGTTATATTCTTAGATGAAGAAAATTATGGAAACTACACAGCTTGGTTTTCTCAAAGTGCATCAGAATGTCCCAGACAAGGATTTCCCATCCCAGTATTTCAGTGCTGGCAGTCTACAGAGTTTGTGGTCTAGCATACAATAATTAATCTATTTCACTGACTGCTTTAACTACATTGCACATCTAAATCAGCCCAACCAGACATCTCCAAGTTTTCTTAATTGTTAGAATAAACTGAAGGAATTCTCAACATGGCCCTACTCAAACCGACCACAGTGTTTAAGGCCAAGTCATGGTGTTCAAAAACAGAATCACAGAAAGATTTGGATTGGAAAACACCTCCAAGGTGATAAAGTCCAACCTCTGAACAATCACCAGTTGTCAACAAGACTACAGCACCAGGTGCCACTTCCAGTAGTTTCTTAAACATCTCCAGGGACAGTGACTCCACCAACTCCCTGAGCAGCCCATTTCAGTGCTACACAACTCTTTCCATGAAGAAATTCCTCCTGGTGTCCAACCAGAATCTCCCCTGGTGCATCTTAAGGCCATTAATTCTTGACCACCCCCCACCTGGCTGCAGCCTCTTTTCAGGGAGTTGTGGAGAGCAAGGAGGTCCCCCTTAGTCTCCTTCTCTCCAGGCTGAATACCCCCAGCTCCCTCAGCTGCTCCTCACAGGATTTGTGCTCCAGACTCTCCACCAGTTCCCATTTCCCCTTCTCTGGACTTGCTCCAGCCCCTCAATGTCCCTTCTCAACTGAGGGGCCCAGAACTGGACACAGCACTTGAGGTGTGTCCTCACCAGTGCCCAGCACTGGGGATAATCCCTGCCCTGGTCCTGCTGGCCACACAATTTTTGACACAAGGCAAACAACATGTTTAGGTTTTAATCACCTCTCCATCACTGTAGCATCTACACCTAGACTAGTGTTAACAGCTGTTTTTTATGCACACATACGATAACTTGTCTTATTTCAGATTGCTCTGGGATTCCTTTGTTAAGGTTGTGTGTGAGAAAATGCTAACAGGCTGCCACTAGAAACAACAAAAAATATTTATAGAAAACAATTTTTAGTACACTTGAAAAGATAGAGACAACTTTGAACAGATGCACAGAAATTGAATGAAAATAGATCTTTTGAATTCAGCCAAGACTTTTATCCACATTTTCTGACTTTATAAATAAAATGTGCAAGAGAATAATAAACTTCTGCTGTTTTCCAGATTATGCAAAATGGGTAACAGAATAGAAACAGGGCTCTATAAATTTTATCTCATTCTCTCTCTTTCTTTTTCCTAGTAATTTTAGAATTCTCATTAGCTTTGGTCACCAAATTTGAGCAGACATTAGCAAAATCATCTTCTTTACTGGTACTTCTTAACAACCACACTTGATCCTTCAACTTGCCTCTCTAGCACAGTTCTTCCAGTTCCAGACTGTCTGAGGAGATTCTGTCTTCCTTCTCATGTGCTGCTCACTGAACTAATATGTAAAGTTCTTTACTCCCACAATACACCTTCTTTTCTCCTAGCTTGGTAGAATCCCACTTCTCTTCTGTTGATAGCGATATCTCTGTCTGTGACAACCTTTCTGTCTCACACATCCCCATCTGAAGTCCAGATGAAGTTATTGTAACCCTTAGATTGTTCATTGTTACATTAGAAAAGCAGATTGAGATTTTTAAAACATAACATGCCTTCAGCACTCATCTGAGAGAATTCATTATTGGATTAAGTTGTACATTCAGCATTTGAATTAGCTAGCAAGCTGCTTAGGCAGGAGTAAATTAAAATTCTCAAGTTAAGTCTGTCCACCCTCCCAAATCAAAATTAAAAAACATTCTTTAAGCGTTTTTAAATGAACATGAGGGAACTAAATCACACAGCTTTTTCAAAAGCAGCATTTTACTTCCAGACCAACTCAAAAGGGAAATTGAACAAAGTCTGAGTGATCATCCTTCAGAAGCATTTAAATCTGGGAATGGTATTTAATCAAATGGGATCAAGCATCAGGTTTATTGGCAATAAAAATTTATCCATAGCCATGCATTATTTGTGTCTGGGTCATGAGGAGAAGGTAATTTCCTTCTATATCACATTTCAGAACACCAAAATGGCTCAGCCCACTTGGACATTATACAGTGAGGACAATGAGATGCAAGACCTAATTCAGAAATTTCTACATATTTGCACTCCAGACCCCTGACAAATAACCACCCCCTCCCAAACTATCAGGTTTCCACCTGTACTCCCTTACATAACATCAAGCCCCACAATCAATATTTCAGTTTCTCCCTCAGACAGTTCATTAAAAGGTGCACTAAATAACCTGTCATAAAGCATTTTCTATATCTTTAAAGATATTCTCAGATGGTGAGAGTGCTGCAGCCTAAATTAAAAAGAATTATGTTTTGCTAGCAGAGATGACTAGATTTTTTTTAATAATAATTTAGTCAAAAGTAAAATATACCTATAAAAGGATTCAGGACATTTGAAGGATGCTGCATTGTTTGGGTAGCATATTCAGGTGATGGATAATGGAGTCTCAATTGCAGAAAAGCTATCTCTACACTTTTCTTTGGAGCAAACAGGATTTGACTGGCAGTTTGGCAACAGACCTATTACAACAAAAGTAGAAAGTTCTGAGTATGCTATTTTCACATTTAGGCCATAACTCAGATATGCCAATTAAAACAGTGGAGATAAAATGATTGAGGGATTTTAGAGTGGTCTTTTGGTTTGTTTTTTTTCTTTAAGAAGACAACCTGCCCATCTCTTTAGTCCAGCTGGACCATTGTCCCAGTCATAAAACTCAATGCAATGTGGTCTGAACTCTCTGGCCAGTTTCCATGTCCTCTGCTGCTCTGGCTGGAAAAGATTTCCGGAGATACAAACAATTATTTATTTCAGGCAGCAGACTCTACAATAAGCAAGAAAAATCTGCCTGCCTTCTGTTAGTGCATCTCCTTCCTATCTCTGGGGCATGGGAAATGCCCCCTACTTCTCAGAGAAATAGGGCTGAATCTCTTTGTTATCCCTCTTCCAACATCAAGAGGCAGAAGTTTTCATTACTTGGGAGTGCCAGAACCACCCCACTATTTGCCATTTGGTTTGACACTTCAGTCTCAGGGTTTGTAAGAGCTGGAATTGGGTCCCTCCATATAAGATAGAGTCAAAAAGCTGATGGAGGGGAGAAATAACTTCCTGAGGCCTTTGGAGCTGCCTTATTGGTCTACTTAATAAGCACACATTGCCCATGACAGACAACCATCACTGCATAGATGAGTTCTCCATTCAGGATGAGTGCTCCAAAGAAAGTCAGGTTTCCAAAGGCTTAAGGCATAAAAATCCCTGGTTTGGCCTCATCCTTCATCATTCTCCGAAGCTAACATGAATGCACTGAATTACCTGGTAAGCCATGTGTGAACTTCACTAATCCCTGTTTTCACTTTATCTTGTTGATGAAATAGCAGCACTCTCAGAATGACAAATGCAATCCAGCTTCTAGAAACCCGCATTCTAGGTGACTGAGACACAAGGAGAAGGAATTTTCTCCAGAATTGTTATGGCTGATTTCTATCTCAGCAGTCACACACAGGTAGCCAAGGCACACATATCAATATCTAACAAAGGAAATAAAATTTGTCTCAAAGAACGAGATATTTCTAAAGGTGCTATAAGGGTTGGATGGAAAACATTGGTAGCAACATCTGGGCAAATCAGTAAGCTGATGATCTTGACAGTGACTGTGTGCACTGTGTATCCTTTATCCCTTTTAAAGTGAAGTTATTCATAAATACCATAACAATGGAATTGCTCTGGGTAACTAGTGTTTAACTAGGGTCAACAAAATGTCCAGAATGAAAAGGATGAGGATTGCTTGGTTTGCTATTGGTGTGACAGCTCACCAGGCAAGTCACTTTTCTCCTGTGAGGGATTAGCATCTCCTAATACAGTCCAAACACACCAGGCTGAGTTTCCAAAAAAAAAAAGGAGCTATGGAAGGATGTGGAAAGCAATCAGCTACATGTGGCTTTAAGAGTTCTATCTCCAACTCTGTGATCAGACAGCAGACATCCTTCAGGACATGGACATTCAATTTGTCTGCAAGCCAGCTTGATCTTTCAGAGATACTTCAGCGCTATTTCCCCTCTTGTGTTTTCTCCAGCACTTTTCTCTAGGATAAGCTTAAAATAAAAGTCCCAGCCTGATGGTAAGGGGTGAAAGGAAGGTGGTTCTGAAGCTCCCAAGTAAAATTGGCATATGAACAATAAAATTAACTTGATAAATTCCTGTGTGCTGAGCTGTACTCTGTGTGTGACTGATGCAGAGATGCTGGAGTGCCAGGAAGGAAGACATGTTTGTGACAGATGGGTGGATGTTTTGCAGTGTTTAAAAAGAAATGACATCTCTCTCAAAATGTCACTTTGCTTCTTGTGTTGGCATCCTCAGGCACAGTATAGCTGCAGGCAGAGCAGTCTCGGGGCTGAGTGACCCTGATGGGAGGGAACTGCAGAATGCAAATAGGTGCTCCAGAGGCTGCTTAGGGCAGGGCTCACCGGGGTGATTGCTGCCAGTTACAGAGGTGATTTGTTACTGCACTGCCGATTCCTAACCTGGAAGGCACCTACAGACTTCCCCACTTCCCAAGAGAAGGCAACTTGGCCTCCCTGTAACTGGCACTGAGCTTTTGAGACAACCTGCCAGGGCTCAAGACACTGCCTTGCTCTGCTCCACTGACTGCTGGGACTGCCCAGACATCACGAGTTTGGCTAACTACAAGCCAGGGCTCCCTCTAAAAGGCCACCTCCTGCCTCTGCCAAACTGTGCTGTCTGAATTCAGCCTTTTGAGAAAGGAACAGCATAAAAAAATCCCCAACCTCGGTTTGGTACTTGGTTTAATTTGAAGCAAGCAATGCAGCAAGCACCCAGGCCCACAGGAGGCTTGCCAGTTAGCCAGTGGTATCCCACCCCACAGGAGCTGCATTTCCTTGGCAATATTCTATCTTTTTCTCTATGTTTAGCTGTTGTCTTTCGACTAGTTATTTCAAGGAAAATCTGTGTCTGAATAAATCCAAAATTGATAGAGATGCAAACAGTGCTGCAGGAAATCTTGCTGGCTCTGTGCCTGCTAAAGCCCAGGAGATGCTCCTCTGTGGATGCAGATGGGCCACATGCTCCTTCCTTCTCACACAGGCATCCTTCCCAAGGCCTCACCAGAGGGGGAACACCTCAGTGGTATGTGCCCAAAGTGGTCAATGAGGGAAAAAAATAAAGGAAAACAAGTCACAAGCCTGTCTACATCTTCCAAGGAACATCTGGCTCATTCTTTCAATTGGATGGATTTTCCAGTCCCACTATACTGCCTCTCTGCCTAGCTGAAAAGAAAATGGGCACTAAAAGCCATTAGAAGAGCAAATCCTGGCCTTTATTGAGATAAAACAGTTAATTTTAGCCTTAAGTGACCATTTTATCATAGGTACCCCTATGAGAAGCTTTGCTATACAATTTAAAGTGCCTCCTAAATCATATTTAACATCTTTTCCCTGCTGTTCAGGAGCTGAAGTAGTAGTACACTATAACAAAGATATCATCTAATTATTCTGTCTTTTGTAGAGGGTCAACAATGCTACAAAGAATTATAAGGTTATATAATATAATAAGCTGACCTGTCTAAATAACAAGTGCTTTCATTTCTACCATGGCTTGGTTTTGATCTTGCACTGATCCAAAGTATCTAATTACTGTATATTTCATATGATGAGCCAGAGGCAGCTTTTGGTGGAAGCCACTTCAGGGAGTGCACCTCCTGCTCACATGAGGTACTATTCAAAAACAAAGCAGCCCCAATGCTTCTGGGAATACAAAACCCAATATCAATATCCAATTGGCAATTCAACATCCATGGAAAGATCTGTGAGCTGCCTGCCTAATTGCTTAACAACACATTAGCACAACTAAGCGGCTGCCCTTAAAAGGTAAAAAAAAAAAAAAAAGGAACAGCAGTACAAAAAGAACCACAGATATCTCAGCTTCACCACAATCAGACAGGTCGGCCCTGGAGAGCTGTTCTGACCTCCTGCCTTGAGAAACTCAGAGAACCCCTGATGGTTTGTTGTTAAAATCGAATCTGTCTTTTAGAAATACGGCCAAGTCTTGATCTCAAGCATGTAGTAACAACTAAGCCACTACGCAAAAGAAGATGATGTGCTGCTTCTTACAGCCAGGATACTTCACTTTGATAGTGACATTAAAATTGCAACAATTAACTCTAATGAAATTGCCAGTTATGTCTTAATGCAGTAACGGCCTGTAACATAATGAAGGAGAAGTTATCTGAGTGCTTTCTCCTAACATGCATACTCAGGTCTGTACTTTGATCTATAATTTGGCAAGAAAAAGAGAAAATGCAAAGTGAGTGGCTTGGAATGAGTTCCAATAGCACTGCACACTCAGCTCCCTTCCTCCCCTCCTGCCTCTGTGCACAGCTGATACTCTCAGGGGGCCAGGAGGAGCTGTAGTTCCAGCTACCTTTCTTCAGGAAGAAAACACCTCTGGGTTGGAAATCTCATCACAAAGGCAGAGCTCTGCACCACCTGGTTTGCCAGAAAGCAGGAGCAGGAGTCTCAGAACAAGGAACAAGCAGCTTTGCTCAGGGCACCATTAGTGCATCCTCACTGCTCCTCCCTGAGCCTGAAGGAAGCATCCACAGGACATGACCCAGGCAGCAGTCAGGGCTGGAACAGAGCACGGCCTTCAGCCAAACCCTCTGACCCTCAGTACTGTCCCTTAAGCTCCTGCAGTCTTCAAGCAAGAGAGCCAAGAACGGGGACAAACATTCTCTGCTCTAAGAGCAGAATCAGCTCTAACTAGAGCAGAATTGTTCTGAGGAGTATGTGTCATTTCCTTTAAAGGGAAAAGAGGAAGCTCATAAAAATTACAAGCTTGGACAACAACATATTCATCCAGATTCTTAGGATGCTTAACCTTTTTCCTTAAAGAAGGGCTTCTGGTTAAGAAGATCCACTTTCCTATTCCTATTTCACATTCTGCCACCAGACTTATGGAGGAAAGCTTGAAAACCAGGAAAAAATCTAGGAACAAAATAAAGCATCAAAATTAATTTTTAAACTCAGGGTTTTTTTTAAAAACATCCTTACAGTTGATATATAAATTCTCAGACGCAGTAGTTTAGCACTAAATCACAATATTTGCCTTCTAGAGGGCAACATCCAAGAATAGCAGAAGGATCACGGTTTGCCCTGACCGGACAGAAAGCAAGAACACAGAAACCAAAGGGCCTGATCCTTTTAGTTTAATTTCTTACAGATTACAACAGATTTGTGTTATTTCATTACCATGTGCCTGTTCTGCTTAATTATGATTTCTAGGACCAAAAAAGGAGGAGCTATAAGGGAGAACTGAGTCACATCTTTACAGGCATGGCTCTAATCTTAGCTGTGCATCTCCTGGGACAAATAGACACAGAGACTTGGTCATATCTGGGATGGCAAGCTCAAAAGGCAGAGCTTTCACTCAGAAGCTGCTCCATTCTCTTTCCAGGCACTCACAAAAAATTAAAGAGTCACTGAAGATGGAAAAGGCTTCCAAGATAACTGAGTCCAGCCATTAGCCCAACTCCACCATGCTCAGCACTGAACCATATCCCCAAGTGCCACATGCACGCAGTTTTGAACTCTTCCAGGGTTCCCCTTCACACGCTTTGAGATAAAGAGAGCTCCAGTATGGACCATGCTGTCCTGATTTTGTGTGGGCTAATTTTCTTCCCAGTAGCTGGTACAGGCTGCCTTTAGGCAGGATGAGAATAATGTTGATAACCACTGATGTTTCAGTTGTTGCCAAATAGAGTTTACACCAAGCCAAGGACTTTTCAGCTTCTGACAGCAAGGAAGCTGGGGGCACAAGTAGATGGGAAGTGTCACAGCGGGACAGCTGGCCCAAACTGGCCAAAGGGATATCCCACAGCATATGGCTGAACAATAAATCTGAGGGGAGTTGAGCAGGGGATGTCAGCCTGCTGCTCAGGATCTGGCTGGGCATTGGTCAGGGGGCAACGTGCAATTGCATCGTGCATCACTTCTTTGTGCATTCATTTATTATTATATTCCCTTCCTTTTCTGTCCTATCAAACTCTATCTCAACTCATAAGTTCTACCTGTTTTCCCCAAATTGTCTCCCCCAGCCACTGTGAGTGGCTGTTTCATTTAGCTGCCTGCTGGGTTAATCCAGAACACACAGGGAACTAACACCCAGTGCACCGCAGAACCAGCTGGTGCCACAGCCCAGCCAGCACTGCTTGTTTGAAGATGATATTCACACTTACAGTCACCTGCCATTAAGCACCAGTGTTTTTCTTTGAATTCCCTGGCATGGCTGAGCTATTTCTTTAACCAGAGTCTTGTACATGTGAATATAAATACATGAATACGTCTGCTTTGCTCTTTCATCAACAGACTTGATAGCCTGAGTGGAAAAAATGGGTGATGAAATATTCTTGGCTGTTTCTCAAACTGTTCGCTTTGCATCTTCTCCTAGAGGCTGTCAGAAAAAATTAGTGGACTAGTCAGACCTCTACTACCTCTACTGTGACCTGAAACAGCCCTAAACCTTCAGAAATCAGGACTTCTAAGGCTTCTATTTGGACTAGTATCTTCCCTCCTCCCCCCTCCTTCTTTCTTTTTCAAGCAGAAATGATGGCACTAATAGGATATTGAAGAAATCCATTCCCCACATTAAAAAAAAAAATAAATAAAAATCACAGTAATTATCAGTTGTGTGAAATGCAGAGCACAGGGAAGGAGAGAAGCTGTTCCAGTGTAAAATTGACCAGTGTCTGCATTCAGCACATACTGTCCATCTCCTCTCATTTATGCATTTCAGGCAGCAAAACACCTTTTTTATGGGCAAAGAAGGTCGAACACAAGCACTCCGCAACAGGTTCAGAGTTAATCAGAAAGCCATCAACCAGGTCAAGAATGTAAGAAAAAGCTGTAAAATCACTCCCAGGTGATCTTTTAGTTTCATCTGGAAGCAAGCATGCAAGCTTGCCTTTGAAGTATTGTGAAATCCTGTTGGACTTCAACCCACAAACATTGTGCTAAAATTACAAGCAATTTAAGTGCTGGAGTGTAACATTTGTTTTTCATTTGCTCACCTAATCTTGGATCAGTTAAATCAATAACTTAAAGAATTGGGAATATATTTCCGACTACATTGCTCTGTCCTGGCAGCTCAGACCTTCAGCAAACCAGCCCTATATTTGTGAAATAGATCAGTGTCAGGGTGATAAAACATAGAATCATACATTTTTTTGGTGTGTTTGGCTCTAGGAATAGTAGATTTACACACAGTTACAACTCTCAAAAGAGAATCATTTTATACAGTCAAAACACAAAAAAATTATATGATAACAATTGCTAAGAACCTGAACCTATTGTTGTGCTTTACCTGTAAAAATGAATGCAGCATTTTTAAATGAAGGTACAAGTGGTAGTTAGGCTGTCTTAAAATTAAGAACTATGTCTAATATATCACTTGTTTTTTTTTTTTTCCTTTTTATTTAACAAAATAAGACTTACTATTTCAATAGGATTCTGACAGCCTGACATATGCTATTCACCAATGGTTTTTTTTTCTTTATATAAAGAGGGAACAGCAACAGAGAAATCAGGTTTTCTTTATTGCAGCAACTTTATTTTTGTGTTCCATCACAGCCTTTTAAGCAGAATTTAAAGTATTTTATTTTAAATTAGCCGTAGCTGAATACTTCTCTCCTTTCCATACCATTCCATACAGAACAGTAACCGCAAGATGGCGATATTTGTCCCCTTTTAGAGGCTGAGCTGACAGCAGGGATTACTGAAGCACCTTCCTTCATTCTTACAGCAAAGGGAAATTTGTCTTTGAGCATATTTGGGTGTAGCTGCCTCACAGAAATTTCTGTACACCCTCCTGTGATAAAGGTTCTTAACTGCCATTATCCTGTCTTGCATCTTAGAGTGATAAACAAAGGCCTAGGAAAGGAACTGCAAAAAAATAGATTGGCTTCTGGACTTCAGATTATGAGCTGAAAACAAACACCAGAAAGGTCTCAATAATTAGAAATAAAAGTGAATTTTCAATGAGAAGCAATAACTACAACATGCTGGAAAAGTCTTTGCCTTTTACATGCCTTGGGAGGACAGCACACAAAGAAATATACCTGTCAAACTAATACTGTCCCATTCCTGAATTTTCATTAAACGGCAGCAAAGGAAATCAAATTCATGAATGCTCTAAAATGTAACACAATGCATTGTATTAAGAAAGCTTTTTTTCCCTGGTTCTATAGGAAAGCAGTTTTTATGGGAGTTCAACATTTCTATAACACAGAATGTTGCAAAAATTATTGGATACTGGGTGAAAAAGATTATTATTAGACCTCCTGTGAACCCCTCCAAGCCACAGTCAAGCTAAAGCTGAAGAGTTCTATGGGGAAGTTGAGTTCTTTGCAGTGAGGGTTTTTATTTGTGCTTAAAAGGCTTGCCCTGACACAGGGTGACAACATTTACAGGCTGTGGTGTACAACATCCATGTACAAACCATAGGATTATAAGTCGAATTTATACAAAAGAGATAAGAAATAATTAATTTCATTTCAAAGCCTTACTTTCAGGCAGCTCCTGCAGTGAGCAATGAACATTTAAGCAGTTAGTTTTGGGTATAAGAAACACAGACTGGTTTTCTCCAGGAGCTGATTAAGCAGAACCAAAGTGTTGAAAATTTATGATTTTGGAGTTACCAAAGTCTGTTTGCAAACCTGGTGTCTATCTGCAGGCTGTTCCTGTTCCCTGCACGAGGGGTCACCCTATCAAATATTGTCTAAAGGAATTGCCTCCCCTGCTACTCTGGATATGTTCTGCTGTTGCTGTTTGCAGTTGTCTTGTTGATTCCCTGTGAACTGCTTGTGTCAATTTTTTAACTGTGACAAGGCCACCTTTTGCCTGAGCAGCAAACAAAATTTACTAAAGCTGCCAGCAAACAGCGTGGCTTTATAGCTGTCACTTCCAGCAGCCCTTACAAGGCACCACTCAAGGAAGTCCATTGCCTATCTCTTGTTGCCTGTGACAATTTCGCAGCTTTTCTTAGCTCCAGACTAGCATTGCCACAAGCCATTTTCCTTGTTTCAAAACAGTGTGCTGGGCTACACAGCCCTTCGGGTCTTTTCACGTGTGGTGCTATTCAGAGGTTTTCTGGCAGAGGTGTCAAGCTCTCTGCCTTCACTAGAGTGTTTCTGGTACCAATTAGCAAAATTGCCTTGAGGTCCTGAAGAGTTTAGGAGCTTGACTTAGCTAAAGAGGCTTTTGCTCAAGGTTTCAGCATCTTAATTGGTCTTAAGAGAGTGGCTGTGAGCTGCTGGGAGCAAGCAAGCAGTGGGAGTAAGCAAGCAGTGGGAGTGTGCTTGAGGGCAGCAAAACCCTGATGGAAAGGGATGCCTGGGACTAGGACCTGATAAAAATCAAGACAAAGAAGCCGAAAGACAGAAGCTTTGTTAGTTCAGGCATAAACCACTTGTCTCTTCAGAGCCACTCACAACAGCTCACAGGCAAGATGATCTTACAAACAGCCAACTCTGGTGTATGAAGTTACTACTGGAGACCAGTCCAAAAGCTGGTAATAACAGGATCCCCACCCCGCCCCCGCAAAAAAAAAAAAAAAAAAAAAAAAAAAAAAAAAAAAAAAAAATTCCAAACCTGATTAATAACAGGAGATTTTCTGTTAGAACATGGATGAAAACTGTTTCTGCCAATCCATGAGAATACTATTCTTGAAAAACATGGGCAGAGGGAAGTCCTCGATTTTGAGGAGATGCTTTGGAAAAAGTACAACAACAATAAAGAGTTAATTACCTAAGAGTGCAATTTAGACAGACATCACTGGAAGAGTTGCTTTAATTAGTGTGGTTGTTAAATCCGTTGCCTTGCTTATGTTGCAAATGTGCCTCTTGTCACCTCATATCTAGCAACAAGGACTCCACACAGGGACTGGAATAGGAAAGGTATTTTTTAATGGGTTTTGGTTTTTTTAAACCAAAGCAGGTGCAACAATTTACACCAGCTGAGCTTGAGCCCTGTGGGGTTTGCTGAAAGTCTCTGTGGGAGACCTGAAATGGAGACAGGTAAGGAATGAAGCTCAAAAGACAACAGCTGGCCCAAAACCAGAGCCCTTTATGTACCCTGCAAAGCAATCTCATGGTTCTCCAGCCCAGTGTGAGCAGCACTGACCACTGCAAGGCACATAAAAGCAGAGAGCCTGCAGTCACTGCCAGAGGCAGCTACTGAGGAATTACCTCCTTAGAGCCGGATGCAGCACCCTGGGTCCTGCCTGGCCAGGGCCACACAGGTGGAAATAAACACCTCCCCTGGTCTGCTTGGGGACATTCCTTCCAGTGCACCCCAGAACACTGTTTGCCTTATCTGCAAGGAGAGCACACTGTCAGCGCAGTTTCTTGTGCTCAGAGCCAATATTCAGCTGGCTGAGGCTGGGACAGACCAGTCTTTTCTAAAAAGCAGCCAAGGAGTAGGTGGGCACAGGATATGGCCATCTCTAAATGATTCACGATTTGGACCCAATCCCTATGAAGCCAAACTACCAGAACCAGCTGGTGTCAGGCCCAAGAGTGTACTGAGAATATCAATAATTATCATTGTGAAAAATGCATATTTTATGATTGGGTTTTCACAAATATTAAATTGAATACTATATGTATTATATTATATTGATTAGAAGTGCTGTATTAACATTTTAATAGTATGGTAAATGTAGTTTTGTAGTTAAAATAGAACCTATGTATGTGTTTTTTTTTTTTTACTAGCTCAAGCAAGAGATGAGATAATGAAGAAACTCTTCACACAGAGATGACAATGATGGGGGCCCATAAAGAATTACTGCCTCCTTATCGGAAAAGACAAACATTCTTCCACCTTCTCTCCATCTTTATGGAACCACCAGGATTAAGGGGAAGAAGTTGACAAAAACCAGAAAAGTTCTTAATTTGCAAGGAATTTATGCATCATGTATGAGATGTATGAATATGCAACAGGCTAGTGCTTTTAAAGGTTATTCCTTTGTTCACAAGGCATGCTTATTGGGCTTAAGTGCCCAAGAGCATCCGGACGTCCGTAATTCTTTGCTTTTTATTGTCTTGTAATTGTCCTAACTCTAAATTTTCATTACTCTAATTGTATTACTATTTTTATAACCACTTTATTATTATTAAACTTTTAAAATTTTAAAAACCAAGTGATTGGCGTTTATAACAAATGGTAGCAGAGGATGCTTCCTAACACCTCTCTGCCGGTGCCTTAGGAGAGTCAGAGTGAGGGAGACGCGACGCGTCCTGCACTGATTAGGCAGCCTCACTGTGCTCCCCTGGTGCTACCGACAGATGCAGGTCACGATCCAGATGCAGGTCACGATCCGATGGACAAAAGGAGACAATAAAGAAAAGGGAAAGGATTCCCTAAAACCGCGGTAATTAGCCCCTAAGACCAAAGTGTACACGAAGAACAAAGACCCAAGGACACAGGATAGGTAAGTATTTGTTGGGATGGGGTGGATAAGGGGGGATGAATGTGTGTGAATGAGAGGCGGGCTGGTTACCCCAGACCTGCTAAGCGATTGAGGTATTTCCTATGCTGCGTTTCCGTCTTTTTTGCGAGAAAAGCGGCCAGTAAAGAGACCAAGCGAGTGATAAAAAGAGTGAGAGAATCCACCTGGGGAAAACCAGGACTGGGTCTCAGGGAAAGAGTGGGACCCCTTGGGGGAGTAAAAAAAAAAAAAAAAAAAAAAAAGGTAAAAAGAGGGTTTTCTTGGCATAATTAATTGGAGAAAAAAAATTCAAAAGGTAAAATGTGTGAGAGGGGCCCCTAAAAATTCTGCTTTGGACAACACAGCTAGATTGAGGGATATCCAAGAATACCAACACTGGCCAGTAACACCTATCAGGTGAAATAAAAGGTACCTTCTTGTTGTGTACACGAGGGTGGGTCCCGCACCAACAAGTCCCCTGTGGGTGGGAGCTTAGGCAAAACCCCCAAAACTAGCCTTGTTCCCCTGGGCGTGAGGGGGAAGTTGTGACTGCAGCCAGCCTCAAAGGTGAATTGGAACCAGAGGCAAACAAAAGGTACCTTTCCTTGTTGTGTACGCGAGGGTGGGTCCCACACCAACAAGTCCCCTGTGGGTGGGAGCTTAGGCAAAACCCGCAAAACTAGCCTTGTTCCCCTGGGCGTGAGGGGGAAGTTGTGACTGCAGCCAGCCTCAAAGGTGAATTGGAACCAGAGGCAAACAAAAGGTACCTTTCCTTGTTGTGTACGCGAGGGTGGGTCCCGCACCAACAAGTCCCCTGAGGGTGGGAGCTTAGGCAAAACCCTGCAAAAACTTGAGTGAAAAAGTCTGCTGGGTTGAGATATTAACCTTCGAGAGCACCCAGGATTGAGTAACTCAGGGCACTTCCCAGAGGCCCAGCAGTACTGAAGCCCAGAGAGGCTGCCCCCAAAGCAAGGATGGCTCAGTATCGTAGGACCTTTTAGCACCGCAGCTGCGTAAAGTAGTTGTCTAACCCATTCCCCCTGGGGGAGGGGGTGTGGGGAGTCCAGATCGGGAAAGGTACGGAGGTCCGAACCCCTGACTCGGGGGCTATCTCTAGGGAAGAGGGATAGCCAAACCTCGGGGAGGTGGAAGGGGTCAGGGTGGGGGCTTACACGATTCACGATTCTCTGGCAACGGAAATCCCTTTGTGTAAGTCTAAGAGGTTTGCTAACGTTTCCTTCCTCTGTGCAATAAAATAAAGGGAAATGTAGAAGTATGAATGGACAGGCCTGAGGGTGTAGATGTGTGTGCAAAAGTAAGTGGAAAATAAAGGTGAGTAAATAGAAATTAGTGGAAGATATGCAATGCAGATTGTTTGTTTTGAGCTAAATAAAAGTGAGTAAGTGTGCACGAATGAAAGTATATGTAACAGTATTGTGAAGTCCAGAAGTATAAATGAACAGGCTTGAGGGTGTGAATGTGAGTGAGAGTGAGCAAGAGATAAAGGTGAGTAAATGGAAATGAGTGGAAGATATGTAATGTAGATTGTTTATTTTGAGCTTTATTTTTTAGAGGGAGGTGTATTATGTTGAATCGTTTGTGAGAGAAAGGATTTTTTGCATGGGTAGTTGAAAGAAGGTAGTATTTAGGTTGTTAGAAAATGTGAGAAAAAAAAAAAAGAGCATGGAATGAATAGATAAGATTTGGGGGGGGGGGGGGGGGGGGGGAAATGGGACAGAAAACCAGTAAAAAGGAAGAAAAAGGGGAAAAGGGAGTGGAACAAGAGAGAACCACACCACTCGCAGTCGAGCCGCTTGTTCCAGGCCCTGGCTCGTCGCTTGTTTCAGCTCCGTCTGTCCCAGTCCTGGCATTTGTCCCAGGTCCCAGCGAGCCGCTCACTTCAGCTCCGCCTGCCCCAGTGCCGGCGCCTGTCCCGGTGCCTGTTTCACCGCCCGCAGCCTCTGTACCAGTCCCCGTCTCGCTGCTCGCGGCTGCCCAACCAGTCCCTGCCCCCATCCCGCCCGGCTGGTCCGTGGCCGCTCCACCGGCCGCGCCTGGCGGGCTCTCGTCTGTCCCATCTTTGGCAGCTCCTCCTGCGGCTGTTTCCTCTGCCCCATCCCCAGCGACTCTGAGACCGTGCCAGCTGCTCTGGGCACCCCCGCTGCTGCTTTGCCTCTGCTGGGAAGAGCTGACCCAGCCGCCATTAACTACGCTCCCGGCTGGTATCCCCTGGAAATGCCCCCTCATTTGGCGGTTCCGGCAGCGAGCCCTGCCCATGCTCCCCTGAGCTCCGTTCCCCTGGTAACCGCAGCTGCAGCCCAAAGAAACTCGCACCTGGAGGACGCCTCTTATAGGAACACGAGAAGTTCAGTTAGAAAACAACATTCTCCAGACTCTTCCTCACAACACGGGAGAAAGGCTATAGAAAAAGACTGGGATCTGTTTCCACTAAGAGAGGTCCTGATGGGAGGGGGTGGAACTGAGTTTGTAAATGCTCCTTTAACTTCTTCTGAGGTCAGGAATTTTAAAGAGGAAATCAAAGGGATCTTGAAGGATCCCATAAGCACTGCTGAACAATTAGACCAGTTTTTAAGTTCAAGCATTTATACCTGGGAAGAAATGTGGTCGATAATAAAGATACTATTTTCTCCAGAAGAAAGGGAAATGATCAAAATTGCAAGCAAAGAAGCCTGGAGTAAAGAAAAACCACATCCCCTCCCTGGAGAGGACAAAATGCCAACTGCACCTCCTGAGCGGAGTCAAAATAATGAGGAGGGGAGAAAACATATGAATGAGTATTGTAATTTAATAATCAAGAGAAAAAAAGGGGCATCATCTCGAGGGCAAAATGCTGAAGGGACTTTTGAGGCACAACAAGGGAAAGGGGAGGCTCCAACTGAATGGTTGGACAGACTTGGGAGAAATATAAGGCAACATTCCAGAATGGATCCTGAGACTGATGTGAGAAAAGCTTTGTTAAAGATTAACTTTGTGCTTGGCCAAATAATGGAAAAAATTGAAGATCAGCATGACAAATCATTAGATGATTTATTAAAGGAGGCTCAGAAAGTCTATGGCCAAAGCCAAACTAAAAGCAAGGATTGTGGCAGTCACCATGTGAGAAAACAATTACAAGAAAAAAATCAAAAACACACAAACACTACTCCTAGATATGACAGTAGTAGACACAGGGGAACAGAAAAAATAAAACCCCAATACAAACCAAGTCTCAGGAGCATTCCAGGAATGTCTGCTTTTACTGTAAGAGCAAAGGACATTATAAGAGAGATTGTCCTAAGAGAGCAACAGATCTGAAAATCTTCTGAGAGATGAGCAAAGAAGAAGAATAGGGATATTAGAGGCTCTATTTTTTTAAGGGAAAAATACCATCTAGAGTCTGTGATAACTTTAAAAGTGGGTCCCCAAGAAAAAAGAATTAGAATTTGTAGTAGACACAGGGGCAAAAAGAACCTGTCTGTTAAATATTCCAAAATATTATAGTGTGAGCAAAGATACTGTAAAAGTAACAAAAAAAAATTAACAAAGAAGTTTGGGCTAGAGAAGGAAATAGGGAAGGATGCTTCATACTGAGCAAATGTCTTAATTGAGCTGTTGATTCAGCTAATTCTTTTCCCATTACTGTGTACAAGTAGTTTAAATTATTTCTTCCAATTTGCATTGCGATTTTTCATCTTGAAATTTGTAACTTGCTATACTCTAAAGTTGAAAAACTAGTTTACAGCTGTGGCATAGCCAGACCTACTTTTAATTTATTTTGAATCGATGTGAAGCTGTTCAATCACATGGTTCTCAGTGTGTAAAGTTAAACTAAAGGTAACACCAGCTACTTGGCAGGTCAATGAGAAACATTTTTTTCTTCCAGCCAGTCCTTTTACATGTACCCAAATGTGTTTTGCTTTTTTAGTTTTTTGTTTTGTTTGTGTTTCTGGAAGTGCTGACTACTTGCAGTGCACCTAGAACAGCAGCTAGAGTTGTGCATGCATAGCACTTCTGAAAAATAGGGCTCATTTTTTTGACCTCGAACTAGAGATGGCTACATATATAAATGGGAACACACAAAGCTGGATGAAGAAAAGGTTTCAGTATCTTCTAATGTAAGCTGTTAATTTGTTACTTTCAGCATAGCTGTAGGTGTGTGACACACACACATTAAAAAAAAAAAATGGTGGGGGGGAATCTCTGCTGTAGTTTTATTTCTGGAATTAGTTAGACAGCTATGAAGAAGTTGTGGGTTCCTTGTGTGGTTTACCCAAGCCTGCAAGGAGGGCTTGGTCGTGATTCCCTCTGTGCTGCAAGTAGCCCTGCAGCGTGGCAGCAGTAGCTTGCCTCTAGTGAGTTTGCAGGCAGGGTGCTTCACCACTGCAGTGCTCAGGTGCTGTTTCCTATTGTGACATTAAAGCTTAAATTCAAGAGTGCCTCTTTCCATCCAATTATTGTTTGTACCACAGGAGCCTCTTTGAACAGCGTTTCCTAGCAGTCAAAGAGAAGGTATTGCAGAGACAAATTCCTTACTTTCTGTCTCCCCCCACTGTATTCATGTTTGTCCATTCTCTCTTCAAAATATGGATTTGTAAAACTCATGCTCTGTGTCCTCAGATGCCCTTCCCAAATCAAACCTTGGCTTCGTTGCAAATTGCATTGCACTAACTAGCATTGTCTTAAATTTTTTTGGTGCAGGTAGGGTCACTTTGGAAGTAAGTTGTTGTTTACCTTGTTCTTACGACCTTTTTGAGCTTGTGAAGAAAAACAAGTCTTTAGTTTTGGCACTGTGTCAGCTGTGAGTGGCTAGTAGCCTTGGTGGAGAGTGCCATGAATTGCATGCTTGCAGAACGCACATAACAAAAGTAATTTAATTTGTAAAGAAGTTGAAAAAGGGGGAGGGGTGATTGGCAGACTTACCTCTCTGAGACATTGGAATGTGGACTGATGTTAGAAGGTGGACTGATGCTGGAATGTGGATGTTAAAATGTGAAGAGAGAAAGAGAGGGAGAGAAAAAGAGAGAGGCAGGCGAAGGACAGAGTTATATGCAAGACTGTTAAAAAATAAATAAATAAATAAATAAATAAATGGGACCACCACTAAAGATAAGATCAAGGCAGAGATAGCTGACTTTCACAAAGTGATTTATTTGTTTAAGCAAGAACTCCTTTCTTTTTCAGGTTTTTGTTGTTAAGAAGAGGAGGCTTTTTGTTCTGAAGAATGAGTTAAATGTTGCCCAAAAAGTAAAAAGCAAGAGATGTGATACATGTCCTGTTAAAATTGGCCTGGTCTTTCTATTTAACTACTTATAGCTCACAAGAAGAAGAATTGGCCTCTGCAGCTATTAAAACAGCTGGACACAAGAAGAAGAAGCAGCTGTAGAAAAAAGCTTTTAGTTAAACCCAGAAAGTTTTGAAGAAAGCTAATGGTAATAGTTAATGCAGTATCGTCTTTCTTTTAACACTGTTATTAAGAAGTCCTTTCCAGGTACCACTAAAGCAGCAATCTGAACCACGGAAAGAGGGTGAATTCACGACAGCAAAAATCAAAGAACTTGTGAAGAACCTTGAAGAATGGACTATCACATCTAAACTGGGTGATACCAAATTGTCTTTCGACTGGGACTGGGTGGTAATAGTTTGGGAAAACCCAAATGAACCAAGGAAGGTACAAAGAATAACACCTAACTGAGAAATAAGGTAAAGCTTACATCACTGGTTTTAAGCACTGCCTAAATAAGCCCTCAGACGCCTCCAGCACCTCCTTAAGAGAGGAATACTTCCAAACAGGAAGATCAAGATTATTTTAATCAGAGTTCTCACATTCTGGCCTTAGCCTGTGACTTGTACAAGGAGGAAGGGAAATTACCATCAGTATTATACTGTATACTTTATTTGATTCATCTCAGTGCTGGACATGCTAACTGGGTTATAAGTAAATGTTCAAATTATGAGAATGATTGGTATTGGAGCTCACAAAATCTATGTTCTCATTGCAATAGGTATTGAGTACTGAATCTATCCCCTATAGAGATAGAACTCAAAGCAACTGAGGTAATAACTTTGTTTTGTGGATGGGAATTATCAGTGCCTGTTGACTGAGAGATACCCGAGGAATGATAAGAAACCTCAGTTAAGGAGTGTTGAAAAGGACTTGCCTAAAGATATTTAGTAAAAAGAGTAACAAAGGAAACTGAGGGCAAGCCTGGATTGACCACTGTACTCGCCACCGAGAAGATCACACATACCTGCTATGGGAAGCAACTCCATAGGCAGGGGAGGTGGGGGTATAAGCCATACCAGACCTCTGTTATTCCTGTTTCTGTCTCTCATTTGTTGTCTTTTACCTTTTGAGATACTGGCAAGATTGTGTCACAAATGCTACAAAAAATATTACATGGAAAGAAACCAAAGTTCCTTTTTTGTTACACACCCCCATGTCAACAGCCACTGTTATAACCCATCCAAACTGAGTACCTGCAAAAAAAAAAAAAAAAAAAAAAAAAAAGGGAAAAATATTGAATTACAAGGAACTTAGGAAAAAATGGTAATAGGTGGGGCATTGAATGTCCAAAATGAGAGAGATGGATTTGTTTTACATTTGATTTCAGGAATACAGTCCAAGATTTTGCAAAAAGGCCATTAGTAAACAAAAAGGTGAAACCAGCACAGCAATCTACTTCTGTATTAAACCCAAATTATATACTGAATCGTATTATAAGACTCCAAGCAGTCATAGAGAAGATAACAAACAAAGCCACTCAGGCATTAGAATTAAAGAAATAACCCAGATACCGGTCCAAAAGTGGGAAAACAATGTTAAAAACTAACTGATGGGGTAATGTATTGAAGAATAGATAGTGGAAGAAATTAGAATTCTTCCTTGGATGTTTTACAACTGTTCTGATGTTTCTTCCTCGTTTAATCCCATCTTTTATTTGATTACTAACATAGTCTAAAGAATGCAATTAGATAAGAGCTATTGCTCAAGCCAAATGATTTATAAAGAATAAGAGGAGGGATTGTGAAAAATGCACATTTTATGACTGGCTTTTCGCAAATATTAAATTGAATACTATATGTATTATGTTATATTGATTAGAAGTGCTGTATTAACATTTTAATAGTATGGTAAATGTAGTTTTGTAGTTAAAATAGAGCCTATGTATGTGGGTTTTTTTTTTTTTACTAGCTCAAGCAAGAGATGAGATAATGAAGAAACTCTTCACACAGAGATGACAATGATGGGGGCCCATAAAGAATTACTGCCTCCTTATCGGAAAAGACAAACATTCTTCCACCTTCTCTCCGTCTTTATGGAACCACCAGGATTAAGGGGAAGAAGTTGACAAAAACCAGAAAAGTTCTTAATTTGCAAGGAATTTATGCATCATGTATGAGATGTATGAATATGCAACAGGCTAGTGCTTTTAAAGGTTATTCCTTTGTTCACAAGGCATGCTTATTGGGCTTAAGTGCCCGAGAGCATCCGGACGTCCGTAATTCTTTGCTTTTTATTGTCTTGTAATTGTCCTAACTCTAAATTTTCATTACTCTATTACTCTAATTGTATTACTATTTTTATAACCATTTTATTATTATTAAACTTTTAAAATTTTAAAAACCAAGTGATTGGCGTTTATAACAATCATCTTATGCAATTCCAATGTTATCTCACAGCTAGTTTGTGTGCTGGAGTGAAGAAGGCATTCAGCTGCTCAGAACACCAGTCCAGCGTGCAACATGCCCATCTCCAATATTCTCTTGAAATCCTGCCTTCAGGTTGGTAGGCTTGTGCCAACAGAGCCAAATCCTGTTTGCTTCTTACTCAGAGGATTTCCCACACCTCTTGGCTAAGTGCTCACACTCCCTTTTACCTCCTCTGCTCCAGGCTCCAGCCAACTGTAACCCCCGAGAGCCAAACATTTACTGCATGAAAACCCCAACACATGACAACCAACCTCGTTCAGTGCTTCTGTCAAGGCAACTGCTGCCTTTCGAGTTGATTTACCTGACTAATTAAGCATGGAGACACACCAGGCTGCCAGCTGAATGGTGGTGCAGCATCCATCACTCCAGCAGAATTCAACCTAATGGGCTAAAAGCTGCAGTCTGAGAGCCTGGAACAGCTTGTTCACTGGAATGGAAAACCCATTGTTTACTGTGCCCTGAAATTCCCCAAGTTCAAACGAGAGGAAAAATACCCAAACAAAACCCCATACGTTCTCCTGCCTTGTAAACATTAATTATGAATTACTAAGAGAGAAAAAGCACCTGCTCCCCTTCTATCGTTAACATTTTATGTATTAAACCTTTCTGTCTTTCCAACATTAAAGCTACCAATGTCCTTCAGAGGTAGTAAAAAGTGCTTGGCCACACTAAGTCCCATTCACCTAAAAAACCATGTTGTTTCCACCAGGAATGAAATTGTTTCCCTCCCATATGTATGCTTTGGCTTTCTTTGTGTGTGTTCACTTGGATGAAGTGGCTCCTCCATGTGTTTGGGAGAGCATTCTCCTTCACCTTGACTCAGTTCACACAGAAAATTGCTGTGAACTGTAAGGTGTCATTTGTAGGGGTTTTTTTACCCTCTGCAATGGCTTAGATCCTTATGAAGACCCTGAGAAACAGGGCAGAATTTAAATTTAGCTACAGAAAGTGTAAGGCAACCAGACCAAAAAGAGAAGAGCATTGAGCCAGGCCCAAGGATGCCATGTACAAAAGCAACCTGGAGTATCCCACACAGCTCTAGGCTCACATCCACACCAGCTATAGCTCAATTTGAGAGAAAAAAACCCAACTTTAGGTTACCTTATTGGCACAAAAGGACTAGAAGGCAAATTGCTGCAAGTACATTGAAGCTGCAGTTCTATTCAAAGAAAAATACCACTAGTGTTTGCAGAACATAAAAAGTTTCACTAAGTACTGAAATTTGACCTCAATGTATAATTTGAAATCCTTTGGGACAGATAAAACATTACAACAGTGTAATTTTGATTCATCAGAGCCAAAGATTTTATAATCTGGGAAAAAATCCAGGCAACCTATTTTACATTTATAGCCCAAATCAAAGAGACAAGATAAAAGGAATAACTTCTTTCTTGACCTAGTAACATTGAAGGAGGCAATATTATTTCTGATGCTAAAAATTGACTCTGATAGCTGAAGAAATACACATTTGATTTGTAAGAGAAGAGATCAGCAAACATCAGCAAAAGTATCATGTTTACAGGGTCTGGTTCTAAGAATACAAACAAAGAATGGATAACTGGACTGAAAAGGTTTTCACTTTAGACTGTCTATTAGAAAAAACTACAGCAAAACTGCAGAAGATATACAGAGCTCAAGACTGATTTGACCATTTCCTGCAATGGATTCCTTTGTTTTGAAGATTTTAAGTAACATTTCAATGTTTTAAAGTGACAAACTCCCACACAGCTTTTCTCTTTTTTGAATGTGAGACTAATTCCCAGTTGCAGCTTGCCAGCCAGGGGTGCCACTCCAACAGGAGTTAAACAAGGGCTGCTGCACTGGGCAAGGGACAGGACACTGGATACACAGAGCAGAAACTACCAAATCTCTGATATAAGCTGCAAACACTCTTTACATCTGAAATACTTCCCTCTAAGCAGTGCTTTTCTACCTCAGTTAAGTAATACCTGTTAGATAACCAGAAATAGAAATTGCTTGGAAGCTGCCTGTGCTTATTTACCAACATCAGTCTTTGATAAAAATACAGATCTGAACAACTTTATTTCACAGTGAAATAAAAAACAGCTTCACTGAGCAAAGAGAAATCAAGACAAGAGAGACCTTCTTCAGATAAATCAGTTTCTAAAAGATGAAAGCAATAAGTTCATGAAAACCTGGAACATCTAAGTTCAGCAGTACCTTTTGTCTAGCAAAACCATATGTTTTCTTCAACATCTTTCACTGCTTAAGTATTTTTCCAATCAAGAGTATGGTATAAGACAATATTTCCTAAGTTTGTGCTCCCTAAGAGATTTCTGAAAAAGGCTATAACCCAACATCACAGCCATTCTGAAAATATGAGTTGTTCTATAAAACTGTTCATCCCCACAGCCAATCTCCCTCTCATTTTTGAGGGATACATTTAGGGCAAGTAGCTCAATTTGCAACTTGCACTGCAGCTTACACACCAACCTGAGCATTAAATATATCCCTTCACATCACAGCACTCTCAGAGATACAGGGTAAAAGAGCTACCTAGACACATTTTTTTATAAAAGTCTCCTTTCCCTGTTTTTCCATAAACATTTCTCAGCTATATAAGTTATACTTCTTAAGTACTCATGCCCATCTGATCAGTGACACAAAGTGACTGAGGTCAGGCCACAACTCAAACAAAATATTCATATCCCAAGGTTCAAGCTGAAATAAATGTTTACTTGCAGAGCAGATATGTGTTTTCTTCCTCTTCAGCTAGACTCACCCACTCAGCTGCTTCCAAGAAACAGTATTGGCCTTGACCAGTTCAGCTGGGATTAATTTAAGAAGCATGACAAAGCATGGTCAGTCCTAAGAGCATTTGGCTGCAGAGAAGTCCTACAATAATCATCTGTGTTACTTCAGAAAGACATGAAGAGGAAGGTATTCAGCTGCCATACACTGCCTTTTGTCTAGAAAACATTGAAATCAGTGAAGAAATATACCAGAAACCTAACTGTTGTTTGTTTCATCAATATCAGCAACATTTGGCTCCTTTGACCCTCTTTAGGAATAACCTAAATTGCGTACTTTAAGGTCTGCCAGGGCAGAAATCCATTTGTTTGCTGTGGTAAGCTGATCCTAAATCTTTGCTCCCTACAACATTGCAGCCTCCTTCCATCCAATGCCTGGTGACTCCAGCTGTATTCCAGAAGTTTTGTCCCTGATTTGCTGCCCTGAACACGAACAGCTATGCTTCAGCTCCTCCTGCTTCCCTCTACTTGCAAATGCCCAAATGCACGTGTTTTGTAACCAAGGGAAAAGCACTGGGATAACTTTACAGTTGAATTTGTGAAATTCTCATTGCTATCAAGCTAGAGCAGGTGTTTTGCCAGCTTAGGTTTACTGAAGTTGACTAGAAAATTAAAAAAGGTCATACCCATAGTTGTTTGCAATTCTTAATGCAAATGAAGTAGCACACATGAATTTCTGGGTGGAGAAAATTAGTTAAATTTCCCCAGTGACAGACAGTAACCACTAATCCACCTGTAAACACAAGCACCACCCTGTCCCTCTCAGAGCATAGCAGAATGTTGCTCTGCCCCTGAACATGTTCACATGTTTATTTAAGCTTGCAGAGCTGGGAGGAGAACTCAAGCATCTGAATGCTCAGGCCTGTGTGGGCAGTTGTTTGAGCTGAACATGAAAGGCACAAAGCAGGGATGGCTGGTCAGAACCAGCTCACAGCTGTGTCCATGCCAGCAGCTCTTCTGGGACACTGGGTGCACCCCCACCTTTGCCTTTATGGAAACAATGCATTTTATTATGTCTTTCTGCCAGAACTCACATTCTTCAGTGGTTCCCCCAGTCTCCCCCATCTGCTCAGAGTTCTCTCAGCCAAGCCTAGGCAGGATTTTAGACACATAAGACTCAGAGCTTTGCTCTCAGGTGACTGAGAACTGAGCCTAAATTTTACATCGAGATTCATTGGATGGCATCAAGACAGCAGCAGATTACTTGTGTGAGAACATACACACATACCTACATCCTTCCATTAAAAAAGCCTATTTTTTGTGTATTCTACAAAATAACTCTCGGCTCTCTCTGCTGATATAATGAGATATATCCAATATTTTAATTTCAAAAGTAGTGAAATTTTAAAAAAACATATCCCCCTTCCCCACTCTCAAGATAAAAATAATCCAGTCTCTAGGAACTAAATCAACAACAGCATTAAAGGGTGGTAAAGACAGTTTGGGAATTAGATTTGTTTTTAATGGCAAGAGAGTAGGCTCTTAAACTAATAACATAGGAGGTATTCATTTTTTTTCCAGCTATACCTAAATGCACCCAATTGCAGCACTAATATATCATGAATTTGATCAATGTCATGGTATTTTTCCAGTAATTTACTCAAATCTTTGGTGCATTTGAGGTATAGGTAGTGTTTGAAAACAGCAAATAAACACTTATCAAAGAAAAATTGGTGTTGAAATATAAAAGCAAAAGCAGGCAACTTTTCAAGACTGGCTGGCCTTCCAAAAATTAGCCTTTTGATTTTAGCCACCCTTTAGCAGCACAAGGAAAATGCCCTCACATGCTGAAGAAGACCAGATTTTTTGACCCACAATCCTACTAATGTCACAGCTTTAATTCTTTATTATTCCTGAGAGAGGCAAGTGAGTTAAATACTGGCAGAGATTCTGCAGCAACACAACACATCACTGTCTACCTGTGGGAAGTGACCTGTCCTATAAGACAGGACAGTGAGCACCAAAGAACAGATTTATATTATTGGGTTCAGCTTTCTGCCCTCCTGTAGCAGAGACAAGAAGGGAAAGACCCACGGGCTATGATTCAGAAGTTCATTAATTTGCTGGCCTCTGATCCAAGGGCTGTGCCATGACCCTGACAAAAGACATAAATGCAGATATTTTTCTGGTGTTCTCAAGAAGGACATGCAAATATGCAGACTATGCTCACATGACTTTGCAATTCTTATTTTTTGTTCCTCTCTCCCCAGAGCAACCACCTCTTAGAGAAACCTTTGTCTGTGGTTGTTCTTAAAGCATGGAGGGCAACAGAACCCGACCCCACAGCTGAGATTTCTTGTCCGTACAAAAGTTACCATGTCAAATAACAAAAGCATAGATAAGCTTTCCTATAGCTAGGCTAGGAACAGCTTGGTATAGAAGTCTTGTTATTATTGGACATTTCCTGGTATTTTCCTGCCCACTAAGCAAGAGAAGCATTTTGAAAAACTCCAATCACAGTGCAACAGAAGGGGAAATATGATATTAATTTCATCTTGGATTTTAAACACAGAGAAGGCTATTCATCTTTTTGCATTTTCAGGGCTCAGTTGCCACCCCTTTCCCTGTTGTTGGAGCTCAGCTGTGATGGATTAAATGAGATGTTCCCCACGTATCAGCCTCCAGAAGAGTTGCCAAATATTCTTACCTGTTTGAGCTGCTTCTCTTCCACCTCTCATATGCCTTCTGTGCACTGTATTCATCTATTCTGCTTTCTACATAAATATTCAGTACCTTACCTAGCAATTAACATGGGATAGCCCAAAATCTCCTCAGGATGCATCCTTCTACTCCAGAGAAGCAGGAATAACATGCCATAAATCCCACCTACCCCTGTGAAGACAGCAGAATTTGGTCCTCCTCCACAATCAGTCCTTTAAGAGAAACACCTGACATAAACCAGCAGCCCTCCTGCCTATTCAGTCAGGCTGTGATGTACTTCCTAATTTTTTTTGGAAAAGCAATTTGTGCATCATTTGCTCATAGTTTGCCAGATAAACATACCTGTTGATTAAATATCACTAATAACTCAAACCAAAAGCAGATCAAAGAGGTGCCTGGGTATTTTCAGCTACAATGTGAGCCCAAGATGAAGGAGTAACTCCTGTTTATGGCCTGCTTGCACTCATCCCTATTTTTATGGAAGAGAAGGGAAAGCAAAGCCAGGCTCCATGTAATCATAAACTTATTTTGTCTATATATGGCACATGTAGTTAATCACAGAGGTTTAAGATTACAAGTTTTTGGATGAGTGGGAAATAACCATGAATGGGAGCAGAGCCTTGCAGATTCCACCCTGCTGGACTCTGAGCAGGGCTGTAATTCCTTTCTCTCCAAATACAGGGCTATCAAATTCCATTGGAATTGCTCTGGACAACAAAGTGAGTGAGCATCCTTCTGGTCTGAGGCCAGACTGCAAACCAAGGAGGCAGAGAGGGAAAAGTTGTCTCTGGGACAAGTGCTATCTCCATCTCATGACCCTTTCTTGCTGACTCTGGAATAGTCAGGTGGAAGTGAAGGAGCACACAGAGGCATGCAAAAAGTCCACAAGGATCTAGAAAGGAGGTTGGATTACCCAGCACTACAGAAGTGTCCATGCTGTTTGTGTTTCTTCCCCAATTTTGATAGGTTGAAGGCTGTTTCTTGAAAATGAGCAGCTTCTGTTGTCCACACAGAGATTTCCAGGTAAGAGCCTTACCACTTTCAATTATTGTTTCAGTGGGAATTTATGAGCTACAGAGAACAATGCTAGTTTGCTTGAAGCGTGGATATCTGAAAGAGAATTGCTAGCTGGGAGTTATTAATATTTATTGGCCTGTATTTCACTGTCTCATCACAAGTGCTAGGTTAGGACATGACTTTGCATTTACTTAAAGAGCTCTTTTCATCTCAGAGGGATTACATCAGCACATGCTGGCATGGTGCTACCTCTTGGGTGTTATTCTGTTTCCATAAAAGCCTTGGAAACACTAACAGAGCAGACTGTAAAAAACTCAGCATCCTGTCTGCAGCACAAGCAAACGTGGACATACAGAGAAAATGAATTAATAAGGTAAATATATGTCTTGAAAAAAAAAAAAAAGTAAAAAAATAATATTAAAATTGACACTTCTCTTTTCAGCCTTCAAGTATTTTCAGTTCAGGGCATTTCCTGGATCCATATGACAAATTTTCACATCCACAGCTTTCTCTGGCAGGCTGCCTGCTGCGTGAAAACCCACTTCCTTTTCCTTGTTTTGATCATGTCTTCCACTCTGACTCCTCTTGTACCACAAAACAGTTTGAGGCTTAAGGACACACTGAACTGGGAGGAAGGGAAAAGCTCATCATACATAGGGCTCTCTCTCTTATTCTCCCCCCACAACCCCCCCCAAATAAGAGAGGCAAACAGACCTTGGCAAGCCCCACAAATCCTTTGAGAGCAAGTATTTATACACAAATATTATGCTTTCTGGAAATACCAAGGGAAAACAATGAGGGGGAAAATCCTCTTTCAATTACTTGAGCTGAGGTTTGCAAAAAATGCTGCTTTTAAAAGCCTTAGACACAAAGATGGTTCTTTTAATATGCACAATAACTGCCTGGAATCCCAAATAAAACAAGTAGGCCCCTCCAGGTGCCAGGATCTGGACTCACTGCAGCTGACAAGAGTGACAGTTTTTGATCCCACAGCATCCCTTCCTTCCTTCCTTCCTTCCTTCCTTTCCCTCCTCCTCCCTCCCCACCAGAATTGTGGGTTTCAATGGGCTTTACAGATAGGTCTGCCATAAACTGGTAGGCACCAAGCTGCCTGAGTGCTTTCCTCAACCACCTCTTGACTCTGTCATGAAACCAAAATTTGCCAGGAAGAGCAGCAAGTGCTCCAGCTGAAAACACTCTGGTGGCACAATCTGCCATAATGACAGGTGCTGTTTACTTCAATTAGAACAATAAATGAGTTTTTCTGCAGCTGGAGCACTGCGGGAGAGTTTAAAGGCATAAGGAGATTCAAAATATGGATATTAAATATTTGATATATTTCAATGTGGCATCTCATTTTCTCCCCTGTTAATAGAAATGCTAACACTTTAATTTTGAAGGGAATGCAGATTACATTCTATGTAATTACATTAGTTTCTAAAATAGTCTTGCATTAGATATGTGCAGAAAACACAAATTAGGGTTGTCCTAAACTGTAGACTAGATTTTAGAATATTTCCTTCTCTCACTTCATGTACAGCAAATTTCCTGCATCCCACCTTGAAACTTGACTTAGTTGATAGACTACAATATCCAGCAAGTTATGCTTCTACACCTAAATTTCCTTTAGAATAATTAACACTGACACTAACTCGGTAAATCACAATTCTCATTATGTCTCTAGAAAACAACACAGAGAAGTAGAAAGTAAATAAAGCTGTCAAGCAATGAAGTGAAACTGGGAAAATCAATTCCAGAATGTAAATAATAATGGCTGCTATGATTGCAATGACAAACATTATCCTAATACTTAGTACAGCATGCAGAATGCCAGAGTATTTGTTAAAGTGGACCAAAATAGCTCCCTTACCCATTTAATGGCAGTAGAAAATGAGTTTGGATTCATTTGCCTGCATGCTAAACATCAGGCAGTATGTTGATAACATACCTGCCCTGCCACGCTTGCAGATTTCCTGCGTGAACCACAGTGATATTTTAAATATATCTGTGCTTGGCCTCTTCAGCTGCCCTTCATGAGGAGTCTGGAAATGTTGTGTGAGCTTCACAGATCACAAAAACAGATTTAGATGTTTACAGATATAAAAAAGTCTTAAAAAGGCAAATGGCTAAAAAGCTGCTGAATAAATCTTGTTTATAGTTACAATTAAATGCTGCCATAAAGTATTCTTATTTCTCATAGAGATCTCTTTTTCAACAAAAAGTGATACCCATGTGGTTCTGTCATTTTTGTTCATAAGTCTAAAGCAAATCAGCGCAAAATTCTTCCTCATGCCCAGAGGAATAAACAATCTTCTTCCACAGACTTCAGCTCAGTGGAATGAGCCAAACAATTTCCTTTTTCACTTTCTGTTTTGACAAATCCAGTATTTGTTGATGTATAGTGCATACACTGTTCCAAAAACTGAAATATCTTTTATTGTTGAACATAGGAGATTCTGACAGACAGATCCCTGTGTTACCCTTCCAGGTCTTTGCTGAAATCTGGCACTGAGTACAGGTACTCCAGCCAGGGGAATATTTATCATGGGAGTGCAACAGTAGAAGAAATTTCTAAAATAACAAGGGGAGCCTGAACCTTCTGAGTTCAATGAAGGAACCAAACTTTTAAAACTTGCAAGCTGGTGCTGCCTGGGTTTGTCTGAAAATTGCCAGACCTCTGTGGGTGCAGGTCCTGAGCTGTTCCCTGCGATTTACTCACACATTCCCAGCCACAATTAGATTTTAACATTCTTCCTTGTCTCTTCCAATATTAATTGAATCACTCCTCTGCACGTATTTCATTACAAAATTAGCATTGCACTATAGAAAAAAGGAGACCCCCTTTGTTTTCCTTTCAGATCCCATGAATCCTCTTGTAGTACATCAGGGAACTACAGCTGGGATGAGGTCCTGTGCCACAACATGCTACATTTTCCTGATAAAGAAATCAGCAACACATTTGAGAAGGTCTGTTGTAGCATCTTTTTCTAGAGAAAAAAATGAATCGGCTGTCTTTGAAAAGCAGATTCAAAATCTTTCTCAGCATCTCAGGCATAGCATATTCCTAGGAATGCCCTCCAAAATCTCAGTAGATGTGACCAAAAAAGGATGATTATTTTTCCTCCCTAAATGTGATAAACATACTATTTTGAACCTCAGCATCAATTAAAATATCCAATATATTTTAAGGCTTTAAGTCTGGAGCTAATTGTACATTCATATAAAGGTTTTACACACATCACACATATAATCTCAATTTTAAATTTTCTTTTATATGCCTTGGATATATTTGATTAAAAAATGAGATGGAAGCAACTGGGAAAAAGTCATTATTGCATAATTTTAAAGGTTGGATGGTTTTTTGTTTGTTTGTTTGTTTTGGGGTGTTTGTTTGTTGGTTGGTTTTGGGTTTTTTTTTTGCTAAGAACTCATTCTAATGAAGAATTGAGAACCCTAAATTTAAAATGCCAAAAATGCCAAAATGTGCTATTTCAAGCAGCAGTGATTAATTTTGACTTGCTTCCTATATTCCATAGAAATCAAAACAACATGTTTTGACAGCATTCTGTCAAGATTATTAGCAGTAATTAATCAATTCCCACAAAACATGTGAATTTCAGCAGGAAACTCAAACTGCCAAGATTGTTGATGGCTCTGGTAGAAGCACAGCAGAAAACCTGTTCTGCCTCAGAGGTCTCAGTTAACAATTTCTGCAGTTTTATATGGAATATACCTCCTCTGTCTACATCAAAATATTTGTTGCCACATCCCTGGAAGCACTCAAGGCCAGGTTGGACAGGGCTCTGAGCAACCTGATCTCATTCAAAATGTCCCTGCTCATTGCAGGAGGATTGAGCAAGATGAGCTGGACTTTAAAGATCCCTTCCAACCCAAACTGTTCTATGATTTTATTATTCTATTCCCAAAGACTATCTTTTTCTCCATTTTTATGACTCTTTTCAGGCTCTACTACAGTATCTGTCTGGCCACACAGATTTTCAACACAAGTGCAGAAGACAGATATCTAGCATAATTTCTGAGAGATCACTTCATGTTTACTGGGACAAAGCATCACAGAAGCATAGAAGTTTCACTCAGTAGGCAGCACAGGTTCTTAAAAAATGGTATTTTCTTTATTTCTATTGATGCTTACAAGTGGCAGAAATAAAGAGCTGAGGCCCTGGAGATGGAGCAGCCCCAGGGAGGAAGCTGTGTTTAAACTTCTACAAGAGGATGCTGGATGTGCTTCTTTAGCTCTTGCTTACCCATCTTCATGTATTTCACTCCTTACCCTGCTGGCTTCACCTGCATTCTCTGCCCCAGCACCTCTGTTTTATACCATCATCATCCCATGAATTCCCTCCTACAGACCCTCTGCAGTTCCCACAGCTGCACCCTCACAGGTAGAGCTCAAGTCTAGAAAAAGACACCCTCAGAACAGCCAGAGACTCAGGAGAGAGAAGTAATATTTTTCTATCACTTACAGGAATTCCTGAAATTCATCAGTTCAGCACATTGCTACATAGTGTAAAGCCAGAATTGCCAAAGGTCAGCATAAACACACCCACATTCACTGTGAGTTTTCCAGGTTCAGTACTCCTGGCTGATGCTATTTTGCAGCTGCCCAGCTGTGCACTTGAAAGCACCTGCAATGAAACTCTCATGTCAGAGCTAATTTCATGTGATTCTGAATGAGCAACTTTGCCACTACTGTGCAGCTAGGCTATTTACAACACGTTTTGAATATGTGTGCATCAAAGAACAAGGAGATCTCTTTCTGTCCTCTGTCATCTTCCCTTATACCAGGGTGGCCCCAGGATGGGGACTGGGACATGCCATCAGCACTGCACAGGGGTAGGGCACTGCCTGTATCTCCACTGAAAAGCCAGAAACTGCATTTTCTCTGTCTTCTTTTTAAAAACTCTGCTGGCCATCGTAGAAAAGTTGGGTTGGAAGGGATCTTCAAATCATCTAGTTCCAAGCCCCTGGCATGGGCAGACAAGTTTACTCAAAGCCCCATTCAACCTGTCCTTGAACACTTCCAGGGATGGGACAGCCTAAACTTCTCTGGGCAACCTGTGCCAGAGCTTCAGCACCCTCACAGCAAAGAATTTCTTCCTGATAGCTAATCTAAGTCTCTCCTCTTTTAGTTTAAAACCATTCCCTCATCTCCTATCACTACCAGCCCATGTCAAAAGTCACTCTCCCTGTTTTTTATAACCCTCAATAGTATGAGAGCACAGTCATGGGTCAGGCCCAGCTGCTGGCAAACCATCTCCCTTGTCTGTGCTGGACCTTATAAAAAGCTGCTCTGCCCAGCACACAAATTTTAACAGATGGGAAAGGGTTTGACATTTTATATCACTGAGTGAAATGCTAGACATCTGCAGGGCACAAGAGGGCACCCGGTGTTCCCACTCCACCTTCTGCATTCTCCCGAGGGGATCTGGAGTCCCTGCCCAGGAACCAGATCCGGCCCCTCCTCCCTGGTCGTGGAGGAGGCATCAGCTCTCCACTGCAGGAAGTCATCAGTCAGTCCTTGTTGATGCCATATTCCCCTTCATGCCCTTGGACTGCATCCTTACAGAGCACACCTGTAAAAATTATGGTTTAGAAGAGCCCTGAGTGTTGTTGAGGCCACCCATGGAGAGCTCACACTGTTAAGATTCTGGTTTTTAACTCATGGTTTTCCAGTTAAAGGTAGTTGCCTAGACAACAAGTTTGATTCAGCAGCAGTGAATTGTCAGGGCAACAATCTCTGGCCATACCTGGGACGTGCTAAACAGCACAACCAGCCAGCTGACATGGAAGGCCACACCTAAAAATTTGCAAGTTAAAAGGATAAAATCTTCCACTAGGGTATGTGGAAAGCCAGTGACTTTGCACTTGCCCACCTCAAAAAGCTGAGTACAAGTTACTCCAAGCAGAGAAAGAAAAAGATTTTTAATAATTTGGCAAAAGAAATAATCCTGTCTCAGCATGATAGGCATCCATAAAACATGACTGTACAGCCCTTCCATGGTTTGTACACAGCATCCTCTGTTTACACTGTCACCATCTTTTGGGGGATATCACTGATGTAACGTGGGAGGAAGTTCACTGTGTTGCTCATGTAGAATTTGCTCTCCATTTCCTGATGAAGCAAGGCACTTGTGTTTCTTTCCAATTTTAAACATTTCTTCCACTGTGTTTTCTTTTAGAATATTTGCACTTTAAGCAAATACATGCCTAAAGTGTACTGAAGGATGAGTGGGGACAGGAGTGAAAATCACAGTAGTATGTAGTCATGCTTTATTTAAACTAATGTATAGGCCCTTGAAAATATTTGAATTTTTTCCCCTCCAAATTTAGCCAATCTTACGAGATATTAAATATTCAATTCCCCAATGTATTTCAAGCAGTGCAATCATAATTAAATAAAATACCCATTTATTTTGCTCTCTGCATTTTAAAGTGTATTTTAACTGTTTTAAGGATGTGAATGATTTGGGTTGGAGCTGGGGGAAAGGCTTTTGGTTTATTCTGCTCTCTCACAAGCTCTGACAAATTTTGCTAAATTCCAGCATGACCCCTCTTAAAAGTGCCCTAAGAAAAGTTATTTTTTTCTTTCATATCGATCTATTCTGCTCCAATGGAGATTTTGGATTGAAATTTTCTTGAAATTTTTTGAGGGACTGCACAAATTCACTAAAGCTTCTGATGTTAAAGCCTCTGTGTGAACAAGAGGCTGCTTTGTGAAACATTTTCCTATGGAATTAGGAAATGCTGTCACATTCTAGTTCAGCTTCACTTGCCACAATTTTTTCTTACCGCTCACTCATCATTATTTGTGTGTAAGGGTCCAGTTTAAGCCACTTTTAATTGTCCCAAAGTCCATTACAAGTTGACCAGCAGGGATGTTAGGGCTCAGCCATTCCCTTACAAGTAGTTAGGGGGTCCTTAATGAATAATTTTCCTGTCCATTTTGTTGTCCAGTGGGGTACAAAAGTCAGCTGAACATAGCAAGATATCTCACCAACCAACCTCAGGCTCCCCAGGCCACCAAGCACAGCATCAGCCACGTCACTTGTCCTGCGTGTCACAGACCAGAGGGACTGTTATGTTTTCAATTCTCATGAGGACTTGTGCTTATTTTCATATTTCTCCTTTCCAACCTGTGTGTGAAAGTATCAGGCTTACCTTTTCTTTATCAGAAGATCAGGAATGACATAGGAGAATGACATCAGGAGTGACACATGAAGAGCTGCATGCAGTATTTTCAGGAAACTGAGGGATTTCAGTGCTTTTCTAAAGAGATTGGGATTTTTTCAGCCTTCAGCCAAAGTGTTGCCAATTTCCTACACCTTTAAAATGCTAGATCTCTTGTTAACTTAGGTTTTGGAGGATTTTTTTTAAATCCTAAATGTGCTTCTTATATCAAGAATTATGAAGATTGATCAACTAAGCTCACTCACAATATGCCACAGTTAGAATTTGAAAAACATACCTGGATTTGTTTAGCAGACTGATGCTCTGCCTAAATCACAGGTCAATCATAATAGGATAGGAAATTTGTCATAAAAATAGGACCAATACTTGCAAACTTGTTAACTCAACCATGGTTTTAAAAAGCCAACTCAAGTGACCTGGGTTTAAAGTCAACTCTCCTGAAAAATCAAGCATCTGAAAAATCAGCAACATATCTCCCAGATGAAGCAATTACCTAATTAGTGACAGTAAAGCAGTGAGCATCTCATCAGTCTGCTGTTAAACACCAAAGAAAGCATTATTGTGTATATCTGGCAAACAGCTCCAGGTGACTTAACAGACATATTTATGATGAAAGATAACTGCTAATAACAGAAGCCATTTCACATTCCACACAGGAGAGACTAGGAGCTGAAAAAATATTTCAGAAGCATCTCAATGATTTTGTGATGATAAAAGTGGCATTTTCGTTAATGCCACCAAGCCTTGAATGCAATGCTATGCTCCTTCTGTCTGCTTCAAGTTTTCTGCCTTTTGTATTTGCAAAATCAAAAGGGTTTACAAGATCAATGTGAGTTAACCTCCACCTCTTCACAAAGACTTAGTAACAAACAGCTTTAATGCAGCCAGTGCTGAACTGGAGTTCAAGGGCCATTCCTTGGAAATCTGAAATATACTGAAACCTCAGCAAAGAAAATGGTACTCTATTAAATCTGCACGCTGTGGAGGGCTAATAATAAAACCTCTATTGGGTCATAGATACCAGAATGTTGTTGTTTTAGCTATTTTATCTGTCCAGCTCTTTAGTGCATGGTGTAGGAAAGGAATGGCATTTTGCCAACATCTGTCAGCCAAATCTGATGCAGTTGCACACAGGAAGAGGTGTATTAAACTGCTTATCCAAATCCCACCTGCAATTCACTGGACACAAACCCCAAGTTATGTAACAATATTTTAAAAAACATGTTTAAAAAAATCAAGGTTTGTGCTGGGGCCATTATGCCACATTAAGATGTAGCATCACCCACCTGCACTGTTACTGCCCGTGCTTAAAAAGAAAAAAAGACAAATCTCCATGATCACTAAGGCATAGCTCAAGCTGAAGGAGGCAACCCAGTGTCCACCATCCCTCCCTTTGCCTTGCAGTTTAAGTGGTGGAGATTTGCCTTGTTTTAATAGGAAAACCTACAGCTGGCTGGAAAGGACTGGATAGGGTTACTAAAAATGTTGTCTGTTCTAGCAAGGGGAATGAGCAGGCTCAGAATAAGTTAAATTACATACACTTCTGCACCATTCTCACTTTTCAATGTGATACTCTTAATTACAGGTGACAGTTTCTATTATTGGAAAAAAAATGCATTGAGTGAGAAAAAAAAAAGTTTCTGGATCTGGCAGGTTTCAGGAAGAAATCCCAGCCCCATGTTAGCAGCCTCCTTATTCTTCTTTGGAAAGGCTTGACCTGCAGGGAGGGAGGGAAGCTGCTCTGTCATTTATCACAGTGACTTGCAGCTATCTTGTTTTTGGAGACAAACAATAGATCTGGGGGCCTCTGAAAAGCAGGAGCAGTGTACCACTATGCCTCGGCATGACTGCATGAGTATGACATAGTTGGACAAAAAAGCCTTTTCATTCCCCCTCCTACAAGAGCCTCAAGGGATTCAGCTTCCTCTCAGTACCTCCTGCAATCTACATAAAGCTATTTTTTGCCACAGGGGCTCAGGCTGAGTGACTGAGCACTCCGGAGTAACACTTCTTGGTAACACTTATTCTTGGTAACCAAACAGCCACTCGGGGGGTTGCTCATGAAACAAGCCCAAAACGGGGGAATGTGCAGGAAAACTGCCCAAGACTGCATTCCTCACAGCCTCACAGCAGCTGGAGGGTGATGGATAGTCCATTTTTGTAGACATGTTTCCTAAATCTCCAGGCAGCTCTGCCTTAAAGAGTGATGACCAGCCCCAGTGATGGCTGTGATATGTCCCAGGAGCTGCCTGCCCTCTTATCCACTAGCACTATTGTCAGAACCCCAAAACTGGGGATGTCAGGATCCAAAAATTCAGGGTTCAAGAGCCCAAATTTGGGATTGAGAGGGGGTTGGATCCCAAAATTGAAGGATGGGGGGCTGGTATACCAAAATGGGGGGCTCTGGGGATGGCAGAAAATTGGAGGGATTAGAACCCCAAAATCTGGGGTCAGGACCCCAAATTTTGGGGGGTTTGGGAAGTCCTATAAAACCACCCAGTTTTGGACCTTAAATCAGGCATTCAAGACACTAAATTTGAGGATATGGGGGAGTGTGGACACCAAACTGGAGGAGCAAAAATTTGGGGGGACTGGAGGGGAGTCAGCACCCCAAAATTTGGGATCAGGATCCCAACATTTGGTGGATCAGAACCCAAAATTTAGGGTTCCAAGAGGTCAAATTTGGGCATTTGGGAGGTCTTGGACCTGAAATTTAGGGGTTTCAGGATGCAAACTCCTGGGGAGAGACCTCACTTTGAGATGAAAATATTGTTTCTGATGAGTGTCTTAAGTCAGCAAATAGGAGAAAGGTGTGTTTATTCCATTAATTAGAGCTTTGGAATTGATTTAATTTAAAATGGGAAGGAATTATGTCTTGCAACACTGAGCAATGCAGGTGAATATGATATAATTTAGGCAGGTAGAGGGGAAAAAAGGAATGCATGTGCAGGATTTGAGGTAGGGGAGCTACATGACCTTAGCACAGCTGAACTCATGAGTAGGAATTGGATGCATGTTTGGGAGGAAGATTCCCCATTCCCTCTACCCCTTTGGTAACAGGTATTTTGAGAGTGGGGGAGAGGAAAGGCAGGACATCAACACCTCTGCCCACATCATTTCCTATACAGCGAATCACAGAAGAAATGGAATGGGTTGGGTTGGAAGGGACCTTAAAGATCATCTTGTTCTCACCCCCCTGCTGTGGGCAGGAACACTTTCCTCTAGACCAGGTTGCTCAGAGTCCCATCTGACCTGACCTTGAGCACTTCCAGGGATGGGGCATCCACAACTTCTTTGGGCAACCTCTGCCAGTGCCTCAGCACTCTCACAGTGAAAATGTTTTTCCAAATATCCAATCTAAAACAACTCTTTCATTCTGAAGCCATCCCCATTGTCCTGCCACTACATGGCCTTGTGAGAAGTCCCTCTCCATCTTTGTTACAGACTCCCTTCAGGCACTGGAAGGCTATAGTGAGGTCATCCAAAGCCTTCTCCTTTCTAGACTGAACAATCCAAATTTCCTCAGCCTTTTCTGATAGAAGAGGTGCTCCATCCCTCTGATCATCTTGGTGGCCTCCTCTGGACTCACCCCAACAGGTCCCTGTTCTTCCTGTGCTGGGAGTTGGGACCCCAGAGCTGATGCAGTTCTGCAGGTGGGGTCTCACCAGAGCAAAGCAGAGGGACAGAATCCCCTCCCTGCCCTGCTGCCCATGGGGCTCCGGATGTAGTTCAGGATCTGGGTAATTTCTGGGATGCAAGCGCACATTTATACTTTGCTGGGTCATGTCCAGCCCCTCATCCATCATTATCCCCAAGTCATTCTCAGCAGGGCTCCTCTCCATCTGCTCAGCTGGGTTTTCCTGTGCTGCAGGGGTGCCTGGCTGCTCACCTACCACTGCACATGCAAGGCTTCCAGCTCTACAAAGCCATGCTCTCACTGCACAACCACCACATTGTAATAACATTTCAGAATGTGATTAAATACCTCAAAATAGCAGCTCATATTTCTCTGGCCAACTGTCAGATAATGCACTATCGAGACAGCACAGATTTAATACAACAGGCAGTTGAATCCTTCATGAAACAGCTAAGGGAAGTGAAAAGCTGTGAAGATCCTCTCTCATTTCCTTTAGCCTTGTCCACTGCTAAGGTGAATCAAAAATAATACCCATTTGGGGTTTTTTGTTATGGTCTATCACCAGGGATGTAACTGCAGTAAAACTGGAAAGAAGAGACAAGACAGTAAAGTAGCAGGAAAAAAAAAAGAATACAAAGGAGAGGGGTTGAAAGAGCTAGAAGTAAAAAAAAACCTTTCTAAACTTCCTGTATTGTTAAAGGGGTATCTCCTGCACCAACACCTTTCCAGACTGAGGGACGAGAATATGGATTTGGTTAAAAAAATCCTCATATAGTGGCCATAAAAGTCTCCTAGAATATCCAGAGGGTGTCTGAAAATCATGAAAGAAATAGTGAAGTTCCCAGTCTCAGAACAAATAAGATGGCAGAGCAAGGAGCACACTGGTAGCTCTCAGGGAGTGTCATGGAATGAACTTCACGTCTAATTCTAGAGATTTTCCCTCCAACATCCAATAAGGAACATCCCTCCTACACACGGGTGAGCAAAAGATGGAGGGTGGCTGGTTGATGTCAGCAATCCAATTCCCTAAGACATGCTGGATAACACTTTTTGTTTCCTCAGCCATGTTCTGTGTCTTCCATGATAGATTACTTTTCTTTTTACATCCATAGACTGGAGTACTCATAAGCCCATCTGGAGCCAGGGCAGAGAACACGAGTCTGTAGTTAAATGTCAGCCCACAAGGCTGTAACCAGAACAAAGCTGAACTCAAATTTTAACAGTCAGTACCTCTACAGTGAGACCTTTCCCTGGTATCTGTGCTCTTTTTCTTTCATTTAGCAAAGCCTCATGCACAGCATCCAGGCAAAGGTAAATTTTAAGTCAGACTACTAAGCATTTAAAAAGTCTCCCCATATCATAGATATCAGGATCTGAGCATATATTTGAATAGTCCATTGCACAGGGATGGGGTTTTCAGTTGTCTCCCCTCAAAAAAAAAACTTATAACTTATAAATCTGCTGTACTTTATGCACAGAAAAACGTGACAGTGCCTAAGTTATAATGGTGCGTAAGTTATGACTTATAGACCTCTGGTAAACTTATTCATGAAAAAAGTTGACAGTACTTGTGGACACAATTGAAGTATCATTAGAAAACTTTTTGCATAATTTCTGCACCATATTAAAAGACTCAATCTGAGATATTTCAGAAGAGGCTCATTAAAGGGCTCTAGTATTATTATCTGCTAAATAATCTGTTTTATTACACCCTCTCTCTGTACCTATTCTTCTCCAAGTCATCTACCCTGACTTGCCAACTACCTACACAAGAGTGGTGAAGAGAAACTTGATTAAAAAAAAAAGAAGAGATTTTATATATTTCTAGCATTGACGTTGAAAAGTTCATACTTCATTTACTGTAACCAGAATTCAGAATTTTTGTGCAGCTGCATTGTCACTGAGATGGCATCAAAGAGGTAAATTTGGACATTACAACTGTAGAAAAAAAGCAGTTGTTGGCAAAGAAACCAGAATTTCAGATACACTCAGAGCCTCACACCACTGCTGGAGCATCACACTGCTACTGGAGGCACAAGCACTTTTATGCTGCACAGTACATCAGAAGAATATATGCATAAAAATATCAGCAGCTTCTCTTTGTGACAAAGTCTAGACCAAATAACTAGCCAGGAAAGTAAAGATGCAAATCAGTATTCTTTGCATTGTTGTTCTTGGCATGATTAGTAAGAACCACAGGAAAGGGATTTAGGCACATATTTCGTAGCATGGATATGATCCCACAGTTCAGTAGGGGCAAGGTGAGAGCAAAGAGAGATTTTTAGCAGGAATATAATCGTTAATGCCAAAAAAATCAATTTGAGTCAAAGATAAATACATAGCTTCCTCTATCAAGAGAGTTTAGCATAGCAGGAACTGCCTTCAGCCTCACCCTGCACCCACAATCCGGGACTGTTCCCACAGGACAGCTTTCCCAGGCTGGGTGGGAATGCTCCACACGGGATGGCCAGAGAAGCACTGCAGAGCACTCACATTTGTTAATTAACAATGAAAGCCTGCACCTAAACAAGTGCATTTTTGTGTACCAAGATGGGAACAGATCCTTGTCTCCCACCCTTAAGCAAGGTTTCTTTCACTCTTAACTCAGCATTTTGTTGCTTTATGTTAACAAATCTGCAGCTCAGCCAAGACAACAGGAAAACCTCACTGCATGAGATGAGAAAAACAAATGCTTCTGCTTTTGCAGGTATTTCACTTGAATTACATTTTAAAACAACCTATTAGTCCATGTAGATTTCCCAGTGAATTAATCAAATGCATATAATATATCATAAAGACATGACAGTGAACAAAACAGAGTTAGATCACCAAATCTGAGCTTCAGTTTCCCTCTGAGGCATATTTGAGATGCCTGCAGTCCCAGCCTGGCCAGAGGATGCCTGGTGGATAAATCCCGGCTTCACTTCCCCAGAAGCAAAGAGTGGGGCTGCAGGAAGCAGGGCCTTCTGCCTTATTGGCAGCCAAGACCTGATGCCCAGGGAAGACAGTAAATATCAGGAAAATATCACCACCTTCCTTCCCAGTCTCAGAGGCAAAAAGCAATATATTTGCACTTAATGATGCCATATTTGAGATGATATATTTAATAATCCCTGTAGTCAGACTGAAGCTCAACTCCAGGAGCTCCGAAAATTAAAAACATAAATAGCCACGGCTTAGCCCCAGCTCTCTTGCAAACAGCAGCTCACCTGCACCCAGAGCTGATGGGAGGAGTGCACCTTCACCTAAGGTATAATTCAGACATCCAAAAAAAGCAGTATAATATTGTGTTGTTGCTCATTATTTTTCATAAGAGAGAGCAAACAACATCTGTGTAATACAACTACCAAATAAAAGTGGAGAGTGGAATCAAAATCTCTGGTTTTCAAGAAGTCTAGAACATTAATTCTCAGCTTTCATCTTAAACTAGTTTTTATATTTTAGTTCACAGTTCCTTTCCTTGCTATCCATACACCTGCATTCCAGGCACAAGTACATTGCCTTGGATCCCAGTACACCCATTGCCTCAGGAATCATTTTACATTTGCAAAAGGATGAATGAAAATAGCCTGGAGTCTGATATTAACATCTTTGGCCGTAGTAGCCAGCATCCCATACTCCTGGAGGTAATCCTCTTACTGTGATTAGCAGAAGAACAGAAGGGTTGTAAGGAGGGACTTAAGTGGTCTTTGGCCTCAGACAGGGTTCATAGCCCAGGCTGGCTCTTCTGCTTCTTGCATGAGTGGCCCACACTGAATTTCAAAATCCTCACTAGTTAAATATATGCAAGGGATTTCTAGGAAGGCAAGAAGAAAAAGGAAGCGTGCCAGAGAGAAACAAAAGTGTATTTGGTGCATGCTGAAGGTGAAAAGAGGAGTGAAATTTGAGGTGGTGGTGATGTGGGTAATGCAGTTTCTGGGAAAATGTGGCAGGGTGTCTGTGCACACTGAAGAACACAGGTGGGGAGAAAACCACAGCAGGTAACATCACAGCTTCCAAGAGAAGGAGGCACTTATCCATCTGTGTCTGGATTTTAGGCCTGCTGAAGCACAGAATGCCATGGAAGGAAAGCTACCACCAAGACCTTCAAGTCTTCTGTTCACACAACACACTGGAGTCCCGCTCCAATCCCACTAATTCCCAGCTCCCTCTCAGCATTTACCTGTTACTCACTTGTTGCTAGTAAGACAAGGCTATAAACTATTCATTATTTAGAAAGCTGGTTTTTGCCCCCCTCCAGAAATCTGTACTGTGCAATTTAGGTCCTCTGAGTTTACTCAGACCCACCTAAATAAACCCAACCAAATCCACTGACCACATGTCATTCTTGGTCACAGCATTGCCTCACATGTACATAAAAATCATCTCACCTGCTCTACAGTGTTTAATAATGAACAGCTCCCAGTTTCCCTACTGGCTCCTCTCTTCATTTCTTACTTCTGATTCATCTGCACCTTCCTACCAAAAAAATATTTTCTAGTCTGAGTGCACTGTTTCATAATCCAGAAGATAAATCCATTCTACTAGACCTCGTTACAAAGCCCGAGTTTCATTATTCTTCCGAATCTAGCCAAATTATACTAAAAAGCAGAGCACTTTTATTTATTCCACCTAAGATGAAAAGAAATATGATGGAGGGATAAACTAACTTTAAGCAGAAATTTCAGTTTGGGAAAGCTTATTCTGTACTTAATATACTACTGTGTTAAAAAAGAACAAAATTCAAGTATTCAGGGATGAAGCAAAATGGAATTATATTCTTAGAAACCACAGCATCCTGCAGACAGGCAATACAGTCTGTGTGGAGCCAACCTCTCCTGGACTGACTCTGTGACTGACAGCTCCTGCCAAATCCCTCCAGACCTCTTCCTTACACAGCCTTCCTCAGAAAGCTCTCTGGGAGCATCTTTCACCAGCCAAGCAAATTCCCTGGCTTTCAGCAGGATTTTAGGTTACAGCTCTGCAAAACAACCTGGGAGAGCATATCTAGAAAAGCCACATTAAGGAATTGGCTTTCATACTTCAGGAGTCCCAGCAGAAGATGTCTGAGCAGGATTTTCAAGCAGGATTTTCAAGTTGGAAAAGTTTCACTTTGAGAAATATGTTTTAAAGGATTGCCAGCAAACTCTGTGAAGATAAGAGTGAACCTAGGTGAGCTTGCACACCAATTCCTCAAGAACAGATCAATAGTTCAACGTAAATATCAATCACACCTGTGCCTGGATGGGCCATGAGGATCTGTACCACCCTCTAAAGAGCCCCTTGTGTTCACAAGCAGCAGAAATGCACAGCATGGAGGAGGAGGGTGCTGGAGGAGCATGAAACAGTGAGACTTCAAAACAAATTGGACTGTATCCAAAACAGAAGAGCATTGCCTCTGGAATTACATCTAGGCATGATCTTGTTTGCCTAAGGACCCACAAATTGGTGAAGGAATTTGAGCTGGCACATTTACCTGACAGGTAAGTAAGTAATTGGATGTTTGACACAGTGTGGCAGTTTGCCACAGTAATAGGACCCTAACACACCACAGTAGCAGTAGGATAAAAGGAATCAAACACACAACACAGCAAGCTCATAAAGAAATAATATTGTTTTTTTCCAAGCAAGGTGACTTACCTGCCTGATCACCGATGTAGTATACTTCTAGAGACAAATTAGAACTTAAGAATTACTTTTGAAATTAATTTTGAGCTGATTTGTTGACAATTTGCTCTTCAAAGAGCTGTACTCCTCTGGGAGCAATCTTTGTTTTCATACAAGCTCCTAGAATCTTCCCCTGCTCTTGACCTCAGCATTCAAGCATTTCAGATATATCCAGGCACTGGTTAACATCCCTCTTCTACAAACACAGGTGGCTGCTGGCTGAACTCAGCCTGGTCATCTCAATTGACATCCCACTGTGTCAACAGCTGGGATGGCTCTTCTGTCCTGATTCATTTCTGAAGGGGAAAACCATCTCTGTTGGTGTTCAGCCATGATCAATATTCCTCAGACTTCCATTAGTAGTGGCATTAACACAACATACTGGAGAGAGAAAAGGTTTTCTTTTTATGATAATGCAGATCACGAGCAACATGGTTGATTTTTCTTTAAGATATAATCTAACACTGAGAGCTGCAGTGAAAGCACAAAGAATATCTGATAGTTCAGAGCTGCAGTGTTCTATCTTCCCTGCACAGTGCATGGATTCAGGCACAGCAGAGAGTGACAATCCCATGCTCCAGCACCAGAAATGAGTCAATGTGTCTTTTAGACATGGTAACAAAAGGCATTTGCATGGAGTGTGTGATGAGACCACAGAGCAAGGGAAGAGAAAAGTGCTAATAAGAGATTCAGAGCAGCATTTCTTGTGGTATATCACATGCCATTTCTTGTGGTACATCACTCTTCACAGACAGTTTTGTTGGTTTCCTATTCCTCCTTCTATCCTGAAGAAATGCTTGAGTTGTCTTTATGGTTCAAGAGACAAGCTGAAGGCAGGATTTAAGCACAAAGCTTTGCAGAGAGCTTAGAACTTTTACAGAGGTCTATAACTGCACTGACAAAAGATGTGTATATTTTGTGTCAATTTTTATTGCAAACTAAGACTCAAGTGATTCTCTCCTTCTTACTGAAAATTCCTAGCTTATGTTACCTGGATATATAACATTACTACAGATAAACCAAAGACCAGCTGTAACACTGACTTTCCCTGGAAAACTTACCCTTCACTCTCACTACTGAGCTGCTGGCTGTGATTTTTACGGCTCCAAGCACCAACCACAGAATCATTTATGTTGGAAATTACCATGGAGATCAAATCCAACCATTAAACCAGCACTGCCAAGTCCACCACTAAACCATGTCCTTAAGTGCCACATCAACATGGCATTTAAATATCTCCAGGGATGGAGACTCAGCCAGCTCCCTGGGCAGCCTGTTCCAGTGCTTGTAACTCTTTCAGTGAAGAAATCCTTACATTCACTAGGATTATCATGCTGTACATGAGCCAAGTAGGTTTAAATTATATTCTCAGGCTACTTTTGTTTAAGAAGCTTTAAAATTTCTTCTTCAGGGAAGCAGGAGTTGAAGTTTCCTCTCCCACACCTCTCTGCAAGGCTGTCACAAGTCTGTGGAGGATTCACACACTCCAAGGACGTGCTGCCAACCAACACAAAACATTCACCCTTGAGCATAGGAAGATGCACATGAACTCACCTCAGGTCATTCCGAGTGCCTTGGCTTAAGGAAAGAAACATCACTCCCAAACTCTAGCTTCTCCTACATTATTGAAATTAAGATGCTTTATTATGAAAGAAAAACAAAGAACCTAATACCAGCAAATTAAATGCACAACACTGATAAACTTATAAAGATTTCTGTATCTGCTATAGGAATGTTTTATTCTGGCTCCACTTGAGGGTTGGTTGATTCTACCTCTCTTTTGACCTGTAGAACAACTTTCTCCTCTTGTCCTCCCAGATTCTTTGTCCAGTGATTACAGCTTTAAAGGTACCTCATCCAGGAGGAAACACCTGAAGACACAAGAAGGCAGAGGAGAGAAGGGTGTCTTGGCTGCAAATAGAGAGGAGCTGCTCTTTGGTATAGTTAAAGTGCACTCACTGCAGCAAACCTGTACATGCTTCAGGATTTCACAGATGCTACTTCAAAGGAGAGAAGGAAAAAGAAAGTTAAGTTTCTCTAAGATAACTTTTTTGGATGAAGTTTGGAGGACAGCCCTATTTACTCATTGATGAAAACATGTCCCAGAAAAATCAAGACAGAGGAGTCTAAAAACCTTCAAAAGCAAAGATCTAAGATCAAAACCCTCCAACTCTGTGACCCAGATGCACTGTCACAGCTTTTCAACACAGGCTAAAAAAAGGCAAAACCAGAAATAGCAGCTTCAAAAAGAAGTAAAAAACAACACTGATATCCAGAATAGAACAAAGAGACAGATCAATGGAAAAAAGTTTCAAGCTGTCTCCAACAGCTGAAACAACCTGAGAGTAGGTTTCCCAAAATATACTTCCAAATGCTATTGGATAAAACTTCTATCATTCACGATGGGGGGATTACTGAATTTGGGATGGCTGCACTGAAGCTCTCCAGGAAAGAAATAGAAAGTAAGTCTGGAGACAAAACAGGAGAGAAAAGGGTGGAAAAACTATGGATGTGTTGGTGTCAGGAAGAGATGTGAGAAAGGAGGGATGACTTGACATCTGGTATTTTGCTGTGGCTTATTGGTTTTTTTTGCAAAAAAATCTTTTTTCATGCATAGGTATGATGTGAAGGTTACCCGTTCCTTCTGCAAAATTTCAGCTTCTGAAGAAATCCTTCTGGACTAGCCATGAGAGCTAAGCACAGTCCACTGATTCATGAAAAAAACCTTGCAAAATCATGGAGAACCACTGTTTCCTTGCAGTTTTTCCAAATGTGGACTGCAGATTCCCATTCTGCAGTATTTGCCCATATATTTGATTTCAAACAGGTCTTCTGTGCCCATGGATTGACTGAATTCTGCACACTGTCCTAAATTGTGCTTTCAATTGAATTCAACAACATGAATGGTATTAGAGCTCCCTCAAGCCTTCACGAGCACCATTTTGACCTTCAGTGGTCAAATTTGGGTTGTGTTGTTGAGGTTTAAGCATTTGGCAATCAGGTCATCAGCTGCTGTGAGTACTAGGAAGGACTCAGGTGTTCCAGCTCATGAGAATGGCTCTTCAGTCTTATAGCAGCCAAAGACTGTTCCCCATTTTCACCTTCCTATCATATTAATGTTTTTTCCCTCTGAGCTTTCATTTCCACCTGGGAATGATGAGAAGCACTGGGTAAAACCTCCACTTGGCACCTCTATTTGCAGACAGCACCAACACAAGGAAGTTTCAAGCTTCTCCAAGAGCAAGGGCCTACATGGTTCCCAAAGAAAGCTGGGAGGAGGCAGCAAGAGTGCTTATAGCCACCAGCCCAGCTGCCAAAATCTGCACCAGCACTGAACACAGAAAGCTTGGAAGGGAACAAGTTTCACTCTGCCTTGGAAGATGAGCATTTCTGCACAGCCAGGGACCACAGGCATGATGACCAGGTAGCATGATGCTCAAGAAGAAAAGAAGCAAAACAGAAAATTAATATAAACTGTCCAATAAACAGCTTGTCACCAAGGGCAGAAGGTGAAAGAAGATTTTTTTACTCTAGAAGTTAGCCATCTGAACCCAGAGTTCCCAAGTGTTCTAGGATCATCAAAATATCCCCAGTTTTTGTTTAAATTTCTGCCTGTCCTGTGCTTTCAGCTGGCAGTGTTCAGAGTGACCAGGGAATTACAACAGCACTAAAATTAGAGGAAAGCAAAGATGTGCACGAGATAAGGCCAGCTTTCTGGAGCCAGGTGTGGAAATGCCAAACTTGATCACTGAGAGCCTTTTCCAATTGTACCTGCTTCTTTCTCACACACACACTGGTCTAGGCTAGCAGAGGGAGTGGGGGGAAGTTTCCCCTTGGTTAGGAGAGCAGCTGAGGGGAACTGTGCTCAACAGGGCTCCCTCACCCTGAGTTTCATAGTCAAGTGATTGGATTTGCTCTGGATTGCACAAATTATCTGCAGGAACAGCCTGTGGATATCCTGGGCAGCAAGCCTAAGGGAATACCACAATCACAGGGCCAAATGCTGACACACAACAAATGTCAAATAAAGCCCATTAGAAAAATACCTGCCAGCTGCACACACGTGTGGCCAATTAGAAGGGACACAGCAACTCCCCTCCTTTCCATGGGGAAAAAATCCCTGCATGCATCTTACAGAGTCCAAAGGCCAAACCCTTTGTTTAATTAGTTTAATTTCATAGATGATACCTGTGTTTTTTTTAAATTATGGGTGCAATTGCATTTATGGGAGGCAGCACCATCTCCGTTGGCCCTATCCCTCTATTCCTGCAATGCTGATTCATGGATGCCAACACAAGAGGAGTACCAAGGTGTTCTTTTTCCCAAGAAAAAGACGTTGGCCTTCACACAGTGCTTGGCTGTTCACAGGGCTGTCCCACATGTCTTTGCCACAGAGCTGCCGCCCCAAGAGCCTCTGGGACTCCAGTGGCCACTGGAGAGCGAAATCAAAGCTGGGACATGATCCAAAAGCAAACATCAGCCACCAGGGTTTGGGATAAGAGAGAGTTAGCTCCTTCTCCTGCCAGGAACCTGGGCACAAGATGGGTGTGGATGGCTCAGCCTGAGAGAGCAATTCTGCACTGGTTTTCAGAAGAAGACTATGAGTAAAAGCTGTGATTCCTCAAAGGACTCCTCATCCTCACAGCACTGAAATATGTGTGTGCATATATATGTGTATGTATATATATATATGTATATATATAGTACACAGTTGGATTTATTAGGAAAAAACCCCAAATCTGAAAACTGGCCCAAATCTGAAAATTGACCCCAAATCTAATAAAACTGGATTTATTAGGAAAAAACCCCAAATCTGAAAACCAAAATACAGCCTGGGCACTGAAATATTGTATCTATGCCCCAAGACAATGTAGGAGAGCCAAGCAGGGTGGGCACACAAGTGCAGAATGTTCCCAGGTGAAGGCTGATGAACACTCATCAGTGACTTCTCCATCAAGGTCAGGAAGACTGAAAACTGGAGAAATAGACTGCAAGTAATACATAAGCTTAGATCACAACGTGATAGCACTGGGAGAAAACCTCCAAGAGCAGTTTTTGTGTAATGTTTGGGCTGTTTACTGTAGGGTAAGAATATTGAAGCTGCTGTAAACTTGGGCTACATGGGATAGACTGAGCTCTTCAGGGTCTCACTGCTGCTCTTTAAGGATGTGCCATCAGATGGAAAAGATCCTCTGCACGGGACAATGCACGCATATAATAACAGCTTGTTGTATAACTCAGTATTACATACACATAAACACATACACCTTCTTTTTAAAGAAAATATTGTTCCATTGGCACTACTGTATCTGTATTTTTACTGCTGAGGCAGCGGGAATGCACCAAAAATGAGTGAAACTCTCTAGATGCACATATAAAACATACATACCCACACATCCAGGAAGCGTGGGCAATGCTGAATACCTGGTTAACCACTGAAAACCACTTCCAAGGGCTATTTCTCCAGAATATCGTGGTGGCTTGTGGTGGTGATTCAGTGAGGTGCTAACACTGCTTATGCTTAGCATTTCAGGTGTAACATTTACACAGACAAAAATAAAAAAAATTAAAAAAAAAAGAAAGAAAGAAAATAAAAAGAGTATGAAATTTGTACCTTTTTCTTTTTTCTTGATCCAGGCTTGAAGAACCTGTCAGTCACAACCACGAATCACATAAAACAAAACTAATGCTACAATAAATTTGTTTCCAGGAAGAAGAAAAGCATACATGCTGGTTTGAAACACAGTGGGAGTATTTCAAATTCAAATTTGAAATATTCCCAAATTCAGCCCTCTCAGCTCTGTGGTACCCAGGCTGCACACAGTGCTTACTTGAAAGCATCACTCTTTAGCCATATCCTGGCTCCCTGCCACCTCCATTTCCCAAGCTTTAGTTTATATTTGTTGAAAGCTTTGAGCAGCAGCTCCTACAGATCACCTTTCAGAAGTCTGGGCCCTGCTCAGAGGAGAGAGCCTGGGAAACATTTGCATTCAGGGCTGGGAGCACGCCTAGTCTGGCCACCCCAGAAAATTCCCACCCTGGTTTCCAAACAAACACCTGCTAAATATCATCAAACGCCGCTGCTGGAGTTAATGGAAACGTAGGGTGTCCCAAGACTGGAAAAGCAACATCAGTAAAGGGTTTTCCTTCCCTGAAGAGGGCTCCCCATCTCTGTTTATATAAACAGCGTGATGGTTTTACAATATCAGGAAGGAAAAAAAGAAAAAGAAAAAGAAAAAGAAAAAGAAAAAGAAAAAGAAAAAGAAAAAGAAAAAGAAAAAGAAAAAGAAAAAGAAAAAGAAAAAGAAAAAGAAAAAAGGGGAAAAAAACCAACAACAATAAAAAAGACATACGATACCTGTTGTAACTCCATCTACTGTAAGACATGTTCCTGTTGCTGCTGACACCATCCATCTCCGGCTCGGCTACAGCGCTCCCGACATGGCTCGGTGCTGCGGGCCGGGCTGGGCACTCAAACACCTGCCTGCGGCCGGACCCGCCCCGGGGATGGGGGCAGCCGCCTCCGGCCTTGCGCGGCACCGCCGAAATTCACCGCCCGGCAGCGGCTTCGCATCGAGCTCTGATGCTCGGAGCAAACCACTGCCAGTACCGGGGAGGGAGGAGGAGGAGGGAGGGAGGGAGGGATGAAGAGAAGGGGAGGCTCCCGGGGTCCCCGCTGAGGGGCCGGACGCTCTGAGGCAGCCGGCGGGCACGGAGACGCGCAGGTAACAAACGGGAGCGCGGCTGCTAAGCCGCTTAAGGGATATTCAGCCGGGCCCTGCTGAGGAGCGCAGCGGCTTGTGCGCCTCCTGCTCCGGCATACGCGCCTTATTTATTTATTTATCCGGTTGCCACAGATACGGGTCCATTACGCTGACATCAGCCGCCTCCCACCCAGCGCCGTGATCTTCCCGGAGGCGCGCACGGTTGCCATTGCTGCCCGAGGGGTCAGGGGCATCCTTTCAGGGACGCGGCCTCGCCGCTGACCGCCCGCTCCGCTCCCTGCGGCCCCTGCAGCTGGCAGGGGGTGGGCAGGGGGCATTCGGAGTGCAGAAAAAACGCCTTGCACTCCCGGTTTCAGTCACTGGTCTGGCACAGCGCATGGTCCCAGTTCACCCCAGGGCAGGGGTGTGAGAGCCCTCCAGCCTCGACGTGGCTCTTCTTGAGCTGGGACCCAAGGCCAAACCACCTTTCATGGCTCCTGCACACACGTCCCTGGTGGGGACGGCAGTGTCCAGTGCCAGGCCCTGCGCCGAGCACTGTTTGTCACCTCCGTCAGCTGAAGGCAGCACAGGGCCTGTGGTGCTCCCAGGCGCCCATACCTGCCCAGTGGCTGGGAATCAGGTCTGCTTCCCAATGTCCCACGATTGTGGCTTGGCTGCGTGGCTGTGCAGTGTCAGGCAGAAACAGCAGGATCATGACCCCATCTCCTGCAACACCACAGCACATGGGGCTGCCCACAAGGCCTGACCATCCCTAGCCAAGGGAGGTGCTTCCAGAAGCAGTGCCAGGTCAGCACAGTCAGCCCCCAGGGCAATGCAGGACATCTACAGACACACAGGGAGGTGGGGGGACAGCTCTCAAACCTTTCCCAGACAGTCCCAACTCTTTGGCCTGCGCTAGTATCTTCTGGCTCCTTCATTCACTGCTTGGGCAGTCAGGTGCCCTGCTCGTATGTGTAAGATCTCTCATGAGAAATGTATAAAAATCCCAATGATACATAAATAAGCTCTGGAAGGGACTTGACTGAATCAGGCCCAGTCACTCTTCTCACAAACCACTGATAAGGGTTTCATGCTGAAGCTCCAGAGGCTGCTAGTGAAGAGCTCCTAGAGCTCCAGAAAGCAGCTGAAAGTCCTGGAGTTCCACCCTGCTGACAGAGACATTCCATTCCTGGCTCAAAGGTATTCATGGATACCAGTTAGCCAATTGTTCTTGCACCATTCAGTTCCTTTATTCAAGTAAATGAATGCTCTTTAAATTTCAGGTCTTTATATTGGAAGGCTGAATAGAGCAAACCCCTCATTCCCTTTGCATCAGGACAGGCAGAACAACCCCGAGAGCTTTTTCCATGTACCACTTTTAACCCAAATCAAACCCTTCCTGAATATGGGTGGTATTTGGCCATACTTCTTCCAAACAGGGAAAACATTAAACAGAGTTCCTTGGAATGGCAATTAAAATGCCCAGACCTGAGCCCTGCTCCTTGTAACTGCATATACCCTGTTGTTGATGTGATGTATAGACAGTGCATTCCCATTTATCTCTTTCATAATCCACATGGAGTGACCTGGATGAATTGGACCATCTGGAAAGCAGAGTTATTCACAACCCATCTCCTCCACATACCTGCTCTGCTCAAACCGAGCCATTTGGAAATGGGCAAACTGAAACTATTTGCTTGTCTGTGAGATTACTAAGGCCAACATTTTCCACATGGGAGGAGCTGAAAATCATCCTGATGAGCGCCTGCAGCCCAGAGAAGCCTCTGTCAGAAACAAACCCCTCAATGCACATCAATAAAAGCAAGGAGCACAGGTTGGCTGCTCTCCTCTGTACATGCCTCATTCAAAGTGTAGCTCACTGGCACCTCAGGCTCCTTCTCACTCATCCTGGACCAAAGCACTGAGCAGGAGAATGTCAACCACAGTGGTTCATTCTGACAGTGCAAACACAGCCAGAGCTGTCTTGTCCCAGCATGCTGAGGCAGGTGCAATGTGGAAAAGACGGGAGACGAGCACATCCGATGATGTTCGACAAGCCTCATTTATTCAAAATATGTGAATACATTTATAACTATAATAATGAAGTTCATGCATATTGCAAAAGCTAAGCTCCTTATTGGTTTATTCTGCAAAGGCCATCTCCACCCCTCGGGACTTTCCAGTTTGCATGCTCCTCATTCCTGTGATTGATGTAGCTTTGTTTTTCTACCCTTACATTCTGGTTACACATTTTATTATTGCCTAAAAGCTGCCTAATATCAGCACAGCAACCTTCAAGGGCACAATAGCCTTGAGGCCTCAGCCCCTCTTAACTAACTGAACTGTATCGTGTCCTTTAACCCTTAGCCAGTCGTCTACAAAACTCTCCACACTGGGATGCAAAGATTTGGGGCTGACCCTGCTGAACCTCAGGGCAAGCACAGCCTCTCCTCACGAGTAACACAGCAAAACCAAGCCCCTCCTCCCCCGCCAAATTTTGGCAGAGTAGTGCTTGGAGAACTTGCCTGTGCCTGCCTCAGAGGACCCCTTCACACACGACCTCACAGAAAAGGCACTCCAGAGTAGAACCAAGTGTGGTCTCCACTGCTCTGCTGCAGGCAAACAACAGCTTGTGAGTCCTCAGAAAAATACTCTGGGCAGCAGACTTAGCCTCCTGGGACCCAGGTGTCTCCCTGCTTCCTGCACGTGGGTGACAGCTCCCTGAATGCAAAGTCTCCCGACCCATCTGCTGAGGAGTGTGTCAATTCCTGTTTCACCAATTCAAAACAAATGCTAATGACTGACAGTGAAGCCTTTGCCTGTGATCGATTGTCCTGCTGCTGGGCAGTGACTTTCCTCTGCGAGTGTACCAGCTCTGCTGCTGCCCCTGACCCCACAGCCTGTGTTACTGACAATTTCTCTTCAGAGCTGAAATTTTCAGAAAGGTTTTGATGGTGAAGCTGGGGCACTCATGAGCCTCTGCAAGGGGCAGCTACACAAATGAGATCCATGCTGGAATTCAGTCAGGGAGATGTTATAAATGAAAAATGATCCAGCCAAATTAAAAAAATAAAAGGAATTTATTTTAGCAATAGAGATCTAACTTAGCCAGCCACAAGGAAAAGGACAGTGCCGAGCCCGGGATCGGCGCTGGGTGCAAGACACAGAGATCAGCCTCAGCAGAGATTTCACTCTGTGTCCCCACACCACCATCCTGGTACAAGCGATTTTTATAGGGAAAATTTTGCCTGAAGCCAGGATTTCGGCATTCAGTCCTTTGTTTCATTCAAAGTCCCATAAATTGATGAGATTTCCTTCTCTGCGACAAGGCAGAGAAATTCAAAGTCTGGTGTCGGAAACTCTTGATGAAATTTACGGGAACAGAGTATTCATATGTATGGGCCCGGGGGGATGTTCCTGATGTCCATCTCGGGTCGTTCGTGCGATGATCAGCGCCTGGGTGTCTCCATATCGCTTCAGATAAGGCCCATCTCCTGGCGAGCCACATCCCCTTGCTTGTAAATCAGGTTTCAACACACACTTAGTTTTGCCTGAGAAGGGGGGCTTCTAATGCCAAAAGGTACATCCTAACAACTATTTAATATTATATATATATAATGCAAAAAAATGGCGCGAATTATACCTGTTACATATAATAATCCCCCACCTTTTATATTAACCCATTAATTTGCGCCCTACTTATTATTTCTACTAGTTTCTATAGTTTTTATTTTATCTTATGGTTACAGAGCCTCCAACTTCTGAGTAATCTCTACTTTCTCTGCTGAGACAGAAAGTTCCAATTACCCGTTTATCCAGTACCCACCCCTCTGGTCTTTGAATTATTTTTTGGGTCCAGTCGGCCTTCCACTTTAGCAGCTGTTCAGGAGTCAAACCCTCGCCCTTCCAAGGCCATTTTCCAGCAGATTTTAGCCCTCCCACAGATCCAGCAATTCGACAACCTTAGTTCCGTGGCAATTTCCTGCATCAGATCCACAAATAGATTCTGATCTGAAGCAGGTAATCCCCATTTTGTGTATTGTTTTTCCAATTGGTCATATTGCTCACTTAGAATTTTCAATCTTTCCCACTCAGTAGGTTTTTCCCCCCATCACACACATACCTAGTTCATCAGGGTTATAACACAGTGAATTACCTTGAAAGTAAGCAGCAAAAATTGACTCTTGCTTCCCACCAATCCATACAGTACGATTACATTTGCTACAGGCTGGGATGGAAATTTCCCCTGGGCTCCTTCGGTGCAATTTATGTGCTGACTGTCCATTTTCGAGGTATTTTAATTTTTCTTTGAATTTATATGCCCCCTGTTGAGTGTTAATTTTAGAACAAGGTTTATTAGGCTTACCCTTACTGCAGTTCCATGGGGTCAGGGGCACTGGGCCTCCTGAGTACCTGCCACCGGATTCCCCTGTTTCAGGGTTAGGAAGGTTACTGAGGCATGTGGCTAGACTCAGGCTCATCAGGATTACTCCCACTGCTAGGATTCCTCTGCCGTTCCCTGCGCCCACTGAGGTGCCTCCAGCGGCAGGGTAGACCATCTTCTTGGCAGCAGGAATCTTTGTCAGTGGTTTCATACCAAGACCGAGCTGCATACCTTCGCTCAAAGGTGCCCCACCAGCGTAATTCAAGAGGATCTGCACTGCAGGGTACCTTGTTCAACCTACGGCACTCAACAGTAATGATTTTAGCTTTTGTTTGTAATTTCCCCCTCAATCCATTCTGATATAGACGAAACCAAATTATTGAATCCAATTGAATCAGTCTCAGCCTGGTGGCCAATACCAGAAAATAGCTAGTCAGGTTTTGTTCTTGTTTAAAGCACTTTGCACACAGCACTTTGCCCACTAGGTCTTATTCTTCTCCAATAGTGAACAACCCACTTCTTATAACAGTATTCGCGAATGAAATATGCAAAGGGGTAACAGTTACAATCTGGTACAGAACATCTGACCAAGTTACTCTTGGTCATTTACTAGGCCGGCACAAAGTTATTTTCAAATCGCCGGGGGAGGAGGTGACTTTCCACTACGGGGCTCGGTCCAGAAGGTCAATTTTCTTCACCCTTGACGCGTGTGTCCACCCCTTCTCTGTAGTGCATATAGCAGTGTCTGTAGTTGAAAGAACGATATAGGGTCCCTTCCAATGAGAGGATAGTGGAACTTCCTTCCATGTTTTTATGAGAACCCTGTCCCCAGGCTGTATCTTATGTATTGAGAAGCCAAGGGGGCTGTGCTGCATGATTACACCCTGCTTTCGCAATTCCTCGAGATTCTTATTTAATGTTATCAGGTATGGTTGTATTTGCCCATCCTCTAATTTCGGATGCCCTACAGGCATACTATGAGTATAAGGCATCCCATATAACATTTCAAAAGGTGAAAGCCCCGTTTCGGAATGAGGCATAGTTCTTATGTTTTAATAAGGCTAATGGGAGACATTTTATCCATGACATTTTTGTTCCTAACATTAGTTTGGCTAGTTGGGCCTTTAATGTTTGATTCATCCTTTCCACTTGCTCAGAACTCTGAGGGTGCCACGGGGTGTGATAATCCCATCTGATACCTAAGGTATCTGCTAATTGTTTAATAATTTTTGAAGTAAAATGTGTTCCTTGGTCCGAATCAATGTAGCTTGCTAACCCGTATCGAGGTATAATTTCTTCTAATAAGAACCTTGATACTGTCTGGGCTGTAGCCCTGGAGCTTGGAAAAGCCTCCACCCAGTGGGTTAGTTTGTCTACTATGACTAGTAAAAATTTGCATCTCCCGACCTTAGGTAGATCAGTGAAATCTACCTGGATTCTTTTAAAAGGTCAGTAAGCTGCTGGGCGACTCCTCGGTGTTAATTTCCAGGAGTTTGCACTTTTTTTTTTTCTTTTTTTTATATTATGCACCCCTGTACCTCTTACTTAGTCAGTTCATATATCCCTTTATAGCCAAAGAATCTCAGGAATTGCTTGGCTAGTGCTTGGGCCCCCCAGTGTGTTTGTTGGGGCAATCTCCTTAGAATCTTCCTAGTGTATTCTTTCAATAAGAATTCCCTCCCGTCTGGCAACTTCCACTTACCTCTTTCCAGACGCCCCCCAATCTTCTGATAATCTTCTATCTCCTTTTTGGAGGGTTGGGGGGGCGGTTCCTGGGTTTCCTCCCTTTCAACCTCCGGGATACTTACCTTTAACAGAGCTGCACTTTTTGCCTCTTTGTCGGCTAAGTTGTTCCCCCACACAGATTTTATTCTCAGATTCTATTTCTACATCTCTCAAGACAGGGACTTGAAAGGGTTCCCCTTTTGCCCCAATTACGGTCATAGAATCCTTACCTTTTGTGCACCTGGGAAGTAGTTGCCAGACTGTGGTTCATTCTGCTCCTGAATCAACCAAAAAAATCAACTCCTGCTTTTGGGGTCCAACCTTTAATTTTATCAAGAGCTCTCCAGATGTTCGTGACCCCAAATTATAGAGCCCCTGACACCTCTAATCCTCCTGAAAAATCATTTCAACTTTCATCCTTTTTTTACAGTCCCTCTTGAGGTGTCCTTTTTTTTTTTTTTTTTTTTTTACAGTAAAAGTATTCAGGGGCACTTACCTGTTTGTCCTTCTTTTGTGTAGGTCCCCTAGTGCTTTACTAATATTTTGTCTTTTGGGGACTGCTCCCCAGATACCTTGTATTACCATGTTTCTTAGTCCGATCATTTTGGCCCGATCCTCCTCCGCCTGAGCGTTCCGTGATGGTCTTTGTTCTGGCCACTTCTCCGCCCCGCTCCCTCCCTGGGGGTTTCTGAATTCCCAATCCTTGATGGCAGCCTGCCTTATCATATCTCGTTCCTCTGCATTAAACAAGGATCTTAATATGGCTGAGATATCATCGTATGAGTATATACTATTTCCTAAGAATTCGTCCAACCTCTCCACCACCCCCAACGGGTCATCTGTTAGTTTCCCCATCTCCCTTTTAAAAGCCCTTACATCCCCCGTATTGATGGGAACGTTTACAAATCCGATGACTCCGGGGGCGGTTGGGACTTCCCTTAAAGGGTATAGATTAGGTCTGTCCCTTTCATCATCACTATCCTCCGTATTTTCTCTCCTTGCTTTACGCCGAGTTCTACTGGCGGGAGGAGATGAGTTTTCCCCAATGTGAAGCGGCTGTGTGTGTGTGTCCCCGTGTTGTGTGGGGAGGGGGGTTGAGAAGGTCCCGGTGCGTCTGCAGCCAGTATTTGGGCATTAGGTGGCGATGCAGACTGAGCTGGAGGTGCTGTTGGTGGGGCGGCCGGGACCTGTGCTTGTGATGCAGGAACTTGGTATGCGGGTGGTAGGTTTTCCAGGGGTTCCCAAGTTTTACCTGAACTTACCTTGCTGCCAGAGGTCTTAATAGGGAACAGCCGCACACTAGCATATTCCCACAGCCTGGCATACCCCACCCCTTCATCATCCCACTCCCCTTCTTCGTACAAGTGCTCAGAGAGTGCTTGGCAAAACCCACCCTCAAAGGTACCAAAAATGGGCCAGTATAGGAACCCTCCAACTTCCCAGTTTCCCCATACCTCTACACAGTAGTGCATCATCTCCTCTCCGGACCTCCCCCGCCCCAAGGAGCAGCCCTCCCAGCGCTCCAACATCCAGCCCAGGGGACCCTCCTTCGGAGCCTCGGGCAACCCATCCTCCCTCCTCACGATTTATTTTTCCCTGATTTTAAGTTCTTACCCTTTCAGGATTTAGAACTCTTCTCTTGAGTTCTCCCCTGGACTTTACTGTTCCTTTATCCCATGTTTGAAGTTTTTCCTTACCGTGTTTCCGAGTCGGTGTCCGTAAGCCGTTCCAAGAAGTCAGTTAATCACATGCTAAATGTATACTCCAGTCCTGTCCCGGACCGCATCTTAACTCTAGTCCTGTCCCGGACCGAGTCTTACCAAATGTTTAAACCGGTCTCTCCCCGACCAAGGTAAGCCTTGCCAACTTAGTAGCCGCATAGTGAACCGCTCTGTGGGTTTTCAGTTGGAAGAAGGGTGAGCTCTCTTTTACCTGTTTCCCTGGACTCCCCGAGTCCAGAAGTCGGTGAGGTTTACCAATTTCTCGAATCCACGAGAATGTACCTTCCCTCCCCCGGCCTGTCCCTGAGTGGATCCCCATAACTCCCCCAAGTTTCAGGTCATATGCGTGTTGTGAGTGTACCTGAGTTCTATCGCTTCCCCCGTTGCCGACACTTCCCTCGTGGGATAGTGAAACTGCGGTTTATTGGGATCCGCTCTCACCCCGTGATGAAGTCACATCTCACACGCACACCCACTCACGCCTCACTCAACCACGCGATACTTATGGCTCCTTTTCCCATGTGGATTCTTCGTGCACGTTGATTTTATGAGTGAAAAATTTCTGCTGCAGCCTCGGAGACTTAGGCTCCGAATTCCAAGAGCTCTGGGCCCACCTTTTTTTTCCTTTCTGTGGCTTTTGCGGCTTTTCGTAATCCGGTTGGTTCCATGGGATTCCTCCTCCCCGTCCGGCCGCTGAACTCAGCGAGGCGCCACCCGGATCGAGGATAGGGAACCCCCTGGATACCCCAAACCAGATCACATCGGGGTCACCAAGATTGTTATAAATGAAAAATGATCCAGCCAAATTAAAAAAATAAAAGGAATTTATTTTAGCAATAGAGATCTAACTTAGCCAGCCACAAGGAAAAGGACAGTGCCGAGCCCGGGATCGGCGCTGGGTGCAAGACACAGAGATCAGCCTCAGCAGAGATTTCACTCTATGCTCCCACACCACCATCCTGGTACAAGCGATTTTTATAGGGAAAATTTTGCCTGAAGCCAGGATTTCGGCATTCAGTCCTTTGTTTCATTCAAAGTCCCATAAGTTGATGAGATTTCCTTCTCTGCGACAAGGCAGAGAAATTCAAAGTCTGGTGTCGGAAACTCTTGATGAAATTTACGGGAACAGAGTATTCATATGTATGGGCCCGGGGGGATGTTCCTGATGTCCATCTCGGGTCGTTCGTGCGATGATCAGCGCCTGGGTGTCTCCATATCGCTTCAGATAAGGCCCATCTCCTGGCGAGCCACATCCCCTTGCTTGTAAATCAGGTTTCAACACACACTTAGTTTTGCCTGAGAAGGGGGGCTTCTAATGCCAAAAGGTACATCCTAACAACTATTTAATATTATATATATATAATGCAAAAAAATGGCGCGAATTATACCTGTTACATATAACAGAGAGAAATGGTTTTCTTGTCATTCATTCTGCTCCCAGTGCTTCAGGGCACGTGTCACCGTGTCTTTGAGCACAGCCGCATTCACACACGTCCGAAATGAGTCACGAGTCACGTATGCTCCCTGCTTCCAGAGATTCCCTCTGACGACTGCAGATGCAGGGACATCTCAAAGCAAGCATGTCTAATCTGGGGGGAGCGAGGGTCTGGGCTTCTGGGTTACAGCATATGAATGCTGGAGCAGAAATAACATTTCAGTTCTTAAAAGCATTGAGAAGCTGCCCCACAGACTCCCCATCCCCAGTGCCAGCTGGGAGAAAGACTGGAACTGAGCACTGAGAAGACACAAAACCTTCCTTGTTTCAGGTGTTCAGAATACAGCAAATGACTTTATCACCCAAATAAATGTGATCTGGAATGTTGGCTTGAGCTGTTGAAATAGCACAAAAAATAAACTGGCAGCAGGGCTGTAGCAAACAGGCTGTTGCTGCATTTCCCTGCAGACAAATGGCAAAGTACCTGCTGAGTCACTGGATGGAGCCTAGCAGGTTTAACAGTGCAAAGTAAAGAACACAACCTAAACTCCAGATTAGATATTCTAGAAACACTCAGAGTTTTAAGTGTGCTTTTTGGGCATGCCCACTCTGTGATTATGCATACCTATTGTATCAACAGGACCTACGCTGTCCCCACTACCCCAAACAGTTGCTCGATGACATTAGGAGTCCTTCAGCAGCGCTAATTAGTGCTTACGCAAGCAGGGATTTCTCCAAGCCCTCGGGGCTGCTGCCTGGAGGTGAGGATGCTTCCGGGTCTGCAGGCGTTGCCCTGCCACAGGGTCGCGCATTAATGTCCCTGCCCTGCTGCTTCGACAAAGTTCCTCCCGTTAGCCTCCCGAGGGGCTGCCCGGGTTCAAACGGGGTTCTTCAGATGAGGAAGTGGGGGGAGAACAGGGACAGAGGAGATCTGGTCTCCTAAACACCATTTAAGGGGATTTTTCTGAACACCACTGTCCCATGATGTGAGACAACCGCTGCCTCCAGCTGGGGACAGTGCCAGGGTCACTATTTCGGGACATCAGCAGGAGACTATTGCAGCTCAGCCTGCATGGCAGCTCCAGAGGGAGTCCGGCTGGCTTGAACAAAACACGCCAGTTCTCATTCAGTAACTAGACAGGTTCTAAGACAGCTCCAGGAAAACCTCCAGGAAAACCAGTTACAAACCCTTTCACACCTGGACAGTGCACTCCCCTGCAGAACAAACATCTGGACCTTGCTTAGGAGGAGATTTGGGCCTGGACACAGGAACAGCACTGCAGAGTCTGCATCCCCACAGGAGCTCTGCTGCCCTTACAAGAAGCATGAAATGTCTGTGAAAAAAACACTACATAATTTTAAAATTAGAAAAAAAAAAAAAAGAAGACAACAGCACAAAAGTCTTGCAGAGCAGCTCGTTGAAGTAAGGAGAAGCAGCAATGGGACAAGCAGTGGTGACTCCAGGACACCCAGCATCCCTGCTGGGGACTCCATAAACCAGTGCCTTGCATGACATAATGCTTTATGCAGGGAACACAGGAAGGAGGAACGTGCCTGTCTGCTTTTCCACTTTCCCTCACATTACCCTGCCAAAGTAAAGCTTATGAAATTTGGGCTTAACGATTTTGCCTGAAAAGAGAGTATTTACATCCTTAAGAGCATCTGGCATAATTCTGTATTTCATCTTCCTTTCAAAGGATAATGCAGCTTCTAAAAATTCCCTCCAAGAGCCATTATGATTTTATGCTGCTCCTGATACAATAAACAGCGTCATTCGTCAGGCTCCAGGCATTTTGCAAAGAAGCCAGCATGACAATTTACGTCTTGCAGAAAGGAACCTGAAGCAGCACAGCTTTCCTAGCAGCAAACAAGACAGCCTGGGAGACACCCACACTGGCTCTGCAGCCTCCACACTGCAATGCCCCCATTCCTACACAGCCACAGGATGACCCAACCCTCTGGTAATCTTCTGCCTGGAAGTGTTTAGAAACTTGACTGTGCCACCCATGGTGGTTTTAAAGTCCCAGTCTTCACAAGTGTAAGAAACTGGCAATGCATTCTTGAGAGCTCAACTTCTTCCTTCTTTTTAAGAGCTAGAAAATACTATATTTACTATATATATGTATATGATGTGTATGCTGTACTTGCTCTATAGAAAATACTATAATTACTAAAGCAGAGGAAGTCCACAGCAGCCTGCATGCTGATCTGTATTTTTTAGCAGGCTCCGTCTCCCTCATGGACCATATTGCTGAAAGGACAGCTTGGTGGTTTCATCCATCTGTACAGTGTGAACTGCTAAGGCAATCTCTTAGTAATTCATTAGCTCTTTTCATCCTGTACTCCCCTCTGAAATATATCCTGATTTCCCACATGTACAGAAATGGTGGGACATAAAACATAAGACTGTGCCAATTGATGAGTATAGTAGCCTTCAGTGAGGTATTGCTTTGGTAATCAATAAAAATAAAAAGCTGAAATACAAAAATTGCTCTGACAACTTGGAGTTTCCCTTGTGTTAAAGAAGGCACAAAGCAGCTCTGGACAATGATGCTCCAATCGACCACATTCCCCTCCTCTGGGACACCAGCAGCTTTCCAATGTTTCCCTCAAGGACTCAGCAGCTTGTGTCAGCCCTAAAGCCCCTCAGGAACAAGCTGGCAGTGCCACTCTTTGGGAAATTCCAGTCCCCATCTGCTGGGGATTTTTATATTGCATTCATCCCTCTGGACTGGCATCCTCCTATCCGTGAAAGAAGTCCTGAGCTTTACCAACTGAAATTCAGGTTCAAAAAAGCCACAATAGTTGGAGTTTTTTTTTCCAATTTATGCTGCAGGAGCAATGGCATCAGCCCCAGGTGTTAGTAAAGGTGTTTTAAATCCCTGCCCTGCACTACATGTGTTGTTCCCATTCCTGTTCCTCCATGATTCCTGCTGGCATCAGCATTCAGAAGGAAACTGTTGATGCCTCTTTGGGTTGTGTCCTCGAACACCATACTGACATTCCCAGATTTCTGCAGCTATCACAGATAGTGGAGAAGTAGCCAGCCAGGCAGCCGTGTCCAGTACAAGGACTGACACTGACTGGCTTCTAATACAGAGATTTTAAACCACAGGATAGGCTGGGTTGGAAAGGAAATCAAAGAGCATCTCATTCCAACCCCCTGCCATAGGTAGTGACACCTCCCACTAGAGTGGGTTGCTCAAGGCCAGCCCAGCTTTGAGCACTTCCAGGGAAGAGACATTCACAGCTTCCCGGGGCAACCTGTTCCAGTGCCTCAACACCCTCACAGTAAAGAATTATGCCTTCTTCCATAAGGCATTTTGCCAGAGAAGGAATTCAGTACCAGGAGCATTAAAAAAGGCTCCTCAGGCTTTATAAATCAGATTTGGGAAGGGGGAGTGTTGGGGGGGGGGGGGCAAAAATAGCAAAACAAATTAAAAATCCAATCAATTTACTCTTTTAAAATTTGATTTTTAAAGCTTACAAAATACATTACCATTGTTTAAATGTCATGAGAATTTTGGATTACTGTAGGTAAACAGAACATGAAAATATCAAAAAGTGAATTTGAAATCCAGAGGCATCCCACATGCATCAGGCTGTCCCCTCTGCTGGGAAGTGGGAACTTAGTCACCTCAGCATAGTGACACAAGCCAAAAATGAGGCAGTGACCACATTTCAAAGGGCAAAAAACACTGTAATTTTCAGTAGAGCAGGCAAAAAAGCATCAACAAATCTCCCTGCAGCTGTCAGCCCTTTCACATCTCAGGTTTGTAAAAAACAGTAACAGATTTCACCCTGGAACACAACAGTTATGCTTTCCAGGCTTTTAATGTTGTTCTGAAATGAATAATGTAATTGCCAGATATGGAAAAAAGTCACTTGATCCTGCTCAGGCTGAGAAGAGTTTTGAATTATGAAATCTTTCACTAGAGCATAAAACCACAGTAGAGGTCTCCTCTTGTGCAGGGCATTATTTCAGAGGATCCATGTATGGATATTAAAGTAGCAGAATCTTCTGGCAGGCGACCAGTTGGAAACCAAACTGCAAAAGCCTTGTAATGTATTTATTCCTCATTCATAGGAAGCAGCCCAAATTAAAGACCAAAGCCCCTTGTCCTTCTGCACACAAGATACAATACCTATTTCATGGTTCACTTAAAAAATCTGAGCCTGAGCTGCAAGACTTCACCATTTGTCTCCTTGACATCCCACTCAACAAGCAACTTCTCTGAAATGGGAAGCAGCATTTCACACATTCAAAAATTTAACAGAAGTATCCAATTAACTTCCTAAAACACATCAGCTGCACAAGCCACTGCTCCTGTTTCTTCTTTCTGGATCTCTGATGAGCTGGAGCCAGCAATGCAAGCCTGGCATGCTCTGGGTAGCCACCACAGTCCAGTGCAACCTTCTGGCATGCATGAGTGCAAACCTGACCCCCAGGTAAGTCACAGAGCTCTGCTGGAGTTCTAAGCTGCTTTAAAGAAAACTTCTGATTTTAAAAAGGTCTTTGCCTTTGTCCTTGTAAAATTCCATAGGCTCCCCTTGACCTGTTCCTCCAGCAGCCCCATGCCCAAGTTCACCAGCTGGTTCTCCCCAACATGGTGTCACTTGCAAATATGTTAAGAGTGCACTGAGTTGTCTCCTTCAGCTCACTGGTAAAATGTTCAAGATGCCAGATGAGATGCCTGCAGCCTTTCCCTTGTCACCAGACTCTGCCTGGAGGTCATCCTGTTACACACTGAGGACCACCACTCCGAGCCCAATCTGCCAGCCCATGCTTTACCCAGCCCACAACACCCTGAACCTTGATATCAAAATAGGGCAGGAAGCAGTGTTGAAAGGCTTGCTGAGTTGAGGTAAATGCATACACTGCTCTCTCCTCATCCACAAATTCAGTCACTTCATCACAGATTGCAATCCTGGTGGTCAGGTGTGACTGACTCCAGTCAATTTATATATTTATACAGACCATAATCAACCACTTCTCTTTTATGCACCCAGAAACATGTTTCTGGAGGACTCATTGCATGACTTTCCATGCACAGAGGCAAGGATGACTCCCTGCAGTTCCCTACATTGGGAACTTTTGTTCCCAATGTTTGTTTCCCAGGTCTTGCTTGAAGAGGGGGGGAAACGCTTTCCTCCAGCCACCAGGAATTTTCCCTGCTCTCCATTAAAGATGGTCATGAAAGATGTCCCAACAGCCTTGTGAGGACATCAGCAGGTTCTCTCTCCATCTTGGATGGACTCCATTAAGTCCCTATAAATTTGTATAGGTTGAGCCCTCCAAAATAACCCCTGCCTTGAGCCTTACCCACTGCTCCTGCCTCTTCTCCTCATTCTACCTCCTCACATGGACCTTGGAAATCAGTTTGGTCAAGAGGCAGTGGAGGCTCTGGGTGTTGTGTCTACTGTCACTAAAATCACCCAGCAACAACTCCCCATTTTCCTTGTCCAGCACCTAACTCCTGAAAGGCAGAGGGGAATGGTCTGGAATATATCACATTCAGTCCTAGCAATATGAAGATGTCAAATAGGAGTTCTAAGGCATTGCTCTGATGCTACAAGTGAGAAACAGGTGTGTATTTTCTATTTCCACTCCCCTGCCCCTCAAGGACATGCATTACAAGTAATACTGCTGGAAAGAAGTCATCACAAAGCAGCAATGGAAGAGCCCAAACCTTAGAACCTGGCAGTGACAGATGTCTTCCCAGATACCCTACAAACACAACAAAATTTGGTTTCAGTAATCATCATGGATGTATTATTTAGCTGAAGTGTTTATACATAACTTTCTGACTGCAAATTGTATGTTCTTTATTGTTATTATTGTTACTAACGATACACAAATACCATTCATCTTTGCTTTGTCTCTGATATTCCCAACACAGCTGGCAACTATAAAAGCTGGCAAACTCTGAAGAAATTAAGAATTTGTACAATGTTTTAATTAACACACATCTAATGTTTTCAACTTGCAAGCATCCTTCCTGCTTTTCATACTGATTTCTTCAGAAATACTATTTATAAACCACTGTTTTCCCCCCGCTACTAACCATCAAGATTTTACAGAATCCATGGAAAATAATTACTCTGAAATAACTCTGACATACGGCCGTTTTATTACAAACCAACAGATTTGCATTCTTACCCTGCGCGTTAAGAGCAGGCACTTGAGCTCTGTAGGGGATCTCCTGGTGCCATCTCGTGGTGGTCTGTAGGAGATCTCAGGGCATTCAGTTCAGTAATTGCTACTCCTACTGCTCTTCAGTTTAGTTTAACTGATGTGAAAACTGGGTTTAGCACACCCTATTCCACACCTGGGACTAAGAGATAGGGAATTTTGAGGTTTAATCACTGTCTCTACTTGCATTTTTGTTGTTTGCACATAGCTTGCTAATTTCTCCCTCTACCATGTCAGAAGCATTTTTTTAAAATGTAGTAATTTAAGAAGTGCTAAGGTCACTATAAATAATTAAGAGTCTCTCAAACGCTTAACTTAATAACTGAAGTCTTAAAAGTCTAGAATAGCAAGCAAGAAATAGAAAAGTCTAGAACAGAAAGCAAGCCAGCACATATTCACAATGTTGTTATGAAGTTTTCCTTGTGGTTGAATCCCTTGCCATTTCCACATCTGTGGTTTCTCATTTAAAGTTTTTTATCTTTCCAGCTACAGGCTACTCTAACTACCCCCCATCCTCATTTCTGCACCTGACCTGTTGCATGCAAGTGTTCCCATGGTCAGAGCTCTACAAGGATACTTAAATATCAAGAATTTTCCAAAGTTTTCTGGCCTTCCAACATTTGTGCACAACATTGGGATTAGGATCTCTACTTACCACCATGCAAAACCCAGAATTTGCTTCAAGCCTGCAATTTTAACTTGACTTTACAACAGACCCAGGTAAGAAGGCAGGAAAAGCCACACTTACAAAGTGATGAACAGTGCATTTACCATCCAGGATGCTCTGAGCAAGAGCCTATCTTGAAGGCACAGCAGGGCAGTGCAGTAATGAAGGAAACACTCCCATTTCCCCCTATTTCCAGCTTGGTTGTTTTCCTAAATTCTGTTTGAGTGTTTTTATCATCATGGTTTTGGTACATGAGGGTAACTATCTTGAAAATCTATACCTAAATCAAGTGCAAATGCATTCTGTTCAGCCTGACCCTTTCCCAGCAATGACCTTCTAAAGAGTAAGTGCAGATAATTTTTGGCAGTGCTGGGCTTGTGGTGACTGACTTCAAAAGTCTCCTGTTTGGAGTAAGCTCATCAAAGTCTTGTAACAAGATGTGGCAAGGCCAGTCAGCAACTACACAACACCACGGGTGAAATCGTGTCACATAAATGATGTCAGAAGAACCTTAGCCAGTATTTGTTATAATCCAGACTTGAACTTTATCAATGATGACTAACCACAAGGCCATGCGTTAAAGTCAGAGTTTTCCTTGGCATTAGTGGGAGTTAACACCTTCCAAATATATTTTGCTTTATTAACCCTTTCACAACAGCTTGCCTCATAATCCTATGCATAAAAAAGGCTTTTGCCTATGAGTACATCAACCCCACTCCTCATCCAGTGGAACAGCAGGTTCAGCAAGTGTGAGAGGCCATAAAGAGGTGTTTTGTGCTTTGAAACACAGATCCGGACCCTACCCTGTGATCTAGGAGGAACAGGAGATAATTTCTGGGTACATTTTAAGCTCTCTAGATTCCTGAACTGCAAGTTTAATAGATTTATGGATGTGGCCTTGAACTGAAGTAACTACAAACATAAGTGACAAATCTTAAAGCATTTCTTCTGCCTGGAAAAGTTGTAAGAATCTCTCTTGGACTGTCTGCTAAACTTTATCCTACAGCAAGGTGGCAATGCTGTAAATTCACAACCAATCGATGGCCTATGGATCAGGGCTACTACTTTTAAAAAGACTGACAAGGTCCCTATTATATTGCTTTAAGCACCACACCAGGGCCAGAAGCATCATTTTTCACCATTACTTTCAGCTACAACCATTAGAAAAGCAAATCATTGAAATACCTTCAGCTGTTTTGAACTCACAACCACCTAGATCACCATTACACACCAAAAATCCCTATTTCTTTTCTAAATATTTACTTCATGCCTGAAGAGTAGGATGCAAATGCCTACATTTAACACCTCCTTAAAGTGCCACAGTCCAGAAAAAGACACAACACCACACAAATTTCTCTGCACATTCTCTCCAAGAGAAGCCTTAAAAAGCATATGCACATGTCTTAGTTAATAAACTTTGCACAGCAGCTGCTGGTGGTGCCAGGATTGTTTATTTTGTTTGTAAGGTTCGCGCTGTGTTTACAACGTGGCTTAGCAGGTGTAGGTTCTTCAGCATCAACATCCTCAAAGTTATCCATCTCTCCACATGGAGCTCTACCACCTTCTCTATCAGCTATGAGAAGCTGCATGTTAAAAAAACTTATTTTTGTAACACTCTACTATTTAAAGCCATTCTACTATGAGTGAAAGGTTAAAAAATAAAGAAAAAAAGTTATAAAATCTAAAGATATGTTCACTGAACAAGTTCAGTCTCATCATACATGCTGTAATCTGTTGTCTTAACTCATTCTAAAGCCACATATTCAGTGATTTACCTCCAGAGAGCTTTACATAGTTAAGAAAGCACGTGGTGTTTGCTACAGGCTGTACATTTGACTTGAAAAATGCAATCCATCTCCCAAATGTGTTTCCACTGTAACTCCTTCTTTGAATCTTCCACACACTCCTCCTAAGTAGCCTTTCATCAACCAATAAATCCACCGGGGAGGGGAAGCTGCCCACTCTCTCAAAACTGCATTACACAAGCTAATCTAAATTACATTAAAAAAACTTAAATTCCTCTGCAATGCCTGGCAGTAGCTTGAATCCAAGGTTTAATGCCTTGCTGCTGTAAAGGTAACTGGAACTGGAAGGGTTTCAGCCTTGTTTTCTCAGGAGACATTGCCAGATTTCTGGCAGAGCACCTGACAGTGAGCACAGCCTGAAAACACAAGGATTGTTGATGGGACCACTGACTACACACTTCAAGCCAAAACAAACATCAGCTTTTGTCATCTGTCATGACTTAAGCTGAAATGTTTCTTCAAAGTAAAGTTTCTTTACTTCCAAGCTTGAGCTGTTGCAGATATGCATTGCTATTCCCAAGCCAGGTTCCATCACTCCCTTCACCCCCCTACCTCCCCCAAAAAATAGAGGTTTTGGAAGAGATTCAGAAAGAGGCAGTGTGTTTACCCCCCAAAAATGGTTAGATCATCTTTAATTCTAGCACCTGAAGTTATACAAGGGTTTGCTTAATAATCAAGTTTCAAAGAACTGTTGGACACTTTCAGTTAAGGTGACAACTGTGCAATACCACTCAGTATTTCAGTATCAGGGACCATACTCTTGAATTGTTTAAACACAATCCACAGAACTCAAAATTAAACAACCATCCACTGTTTAACTAAACAATCAGTTAAAAGTTCTTACAGTTTAATAATTCACATAATGGTCAGTCTTTAGCAAGGGATACTGAAATTCATTAAAACACAACACTAGATTTTACTCTATAGGTGTGCTGGGCAGGCACATAATTGGCCATTCTTGGGTATAACCGGGAGAGTAAGGAGAATTTTACCACAGTTTGGCAAATCCCACATTTTGTCAGTTAAAAGTGAACTGTGAGAATTAAATACTCATCTTTACATATACACAAGTTATGCTGTGAAAGCATATTTGCTTACAAACATATAAAAATACTTGTTAACTAGTTTGATAAGAAAATAATGTATAAAAGTATATAGCAAAAACATTTAATTATCTCTGGCAATGGAAAGATCAAATTCATTTTTATATCACATGAAACAAAAACAGCTACAATTTTAGTTTTACTTAATCCCTTACCCAGAAATACAAAGGAAGACACAATTTGTTTTCAAACATAATGTGAAATTTCTTAATAAGCTGAAATGCCTAAATCCAGAATGAGCTCAGGTATTTGGCCATATCCTATTGGTAGTAGTAATCATCCTGTAGCTGTTCTGGATTCAAAAAATAAATACAGTAGAATGTTTTGGCCACCAAAATAAAACTGCAGCATAAATGAAAGATGAAAATTTTTGCTGACAATGAAATTCAGTGTAGGTTTCATAAGGCTAGCTGAATACTCAAGGCTAATTTAACTGAGGGCAGAAACAAACAAAAAAGGCAATCCACCCCTTTTTTAAAAAGTATTCTCTATACTCCAATATAGGTCTCTGCAATAGCTAATGAAATGTCAGAAGTAAAAATAAATTAATTCACAAGAGACAACTTATGCATGACTTCAACACCTCGTCCTACACGGTTTTGTTTCATCTCCTTTGCGAATAAAACTCCACAAGGCGCAAGCTCTGAAGGGAGAGAAGGAAGGAACTGTGGTATTAGAGAAGCAGCCTTAGTGTTTTGGTTTGAAGTCTGCCCCAGGATGACCAAGTCTTCCTCAGGAACTATTCTGCCAGCTTCTTGGACTAAGGCTATTCTGGTGACCACTTTTAGGACATGCACATGTAAGGCTAGACCAATACCAGAAGTGATGTAAAATGATGGAAAGAAAAAAAAATAATCTGGCAGTTGATAGCTTGGTTCTTGGGATTCTCAGAAAATAACACAATGGCAGCCTTTCTTGTCTTTTTCTTTCCGTGTTGGCTCTGGTGAAGGAGGGCACTCTTGTTCCTGAAATTTCCTGGAAACAGGTATTTCAAATTAAATTCACAGAATAATTTTCAGGTAAATAAACACAACTACTGTATTCCACACTTTCTTTTTGCACTTTCATAGGGAATGCACTTCCTTCTTACATTCAAATTACTGATAAAGTAAGTTATAGTTTTTGACTTCACCTTCTGGGTTTTTTTTTGTTTTTTTTTGTTTTTTTTTGTTTTTTTTTGTTTTTTTTTTTTTTTTGTTTTTTGTTTTTTGTTTTTTTTTTTTTGAGAAACCAAATTTTTTACAGAAGGCAGTTTAGGCAGTTTATCACATCAGATGCAGTTTATCAGATGCAGTTTATCACATTTACAGACTGAGTGATCAATAAAAGTCGAAAGATTAAGACAACAACATTCTCTTTCAAATATATATCAAATTCATGTAAGCATTTTTCCTAATGCACCTGAGTGTTTTATAATGGAGATCATTGGCTAAAGCTTAGAGGAAACAGCAGGCAGAATCCTCCCAGCAATTTCTCACTGCATTTCAACACCTTTGCTGCAGCTATCCATTAATACAGGGACATGAATTATCTGGTCTCAATTACCATACCTTATAACTCTGACAAGCTCATGAAAAGCTTGGTCTACATTCAATCTGATTTTTGCTGAGGCTTCCATGTACGTTACTTTAAGTTGCCGTGCCAGCTGCTGGCCTTCCTCTTGTGTCACCTGTAACAGATATCAGCCATTAAGCTCAAGGGTTCTGCAAGCAGCTTTCTGCCAGTACACTCGGCATGTGCATGTTAAGGATCCAGCTCCCTCAAGAAATAATGGTTATTTGGGCACAGCACAGTTTTCACCCTGTCCACATTACACAGCTGGGAAACAGACTTTTTTAAAAGGAAGTTTCTGCAACAGACAAAGACTGACTTTCCAAGAAATTCCCCTCCCTCCAGGTGCCTTCAATTCCACATAAGACCAAGTTTTCCTTCACAGGCAGACATTAGTACCTTGCTCCTCCTCAAAGCAAGTGCTTCAGTCAGCATCTGCTGAATTACTAACAGAATTCTGAATATTATTACTAAATTCACCTTTGCATTGTTCCAGCTAAATCTAGAGAAACAAACAAACAAAAAAATCAGACTACTATTAAAACAACAACTGCTGTTTAGCTTCTAAGTCTTTCGAAAAGGCATTAAAAATATCTATTCATGACATAGCAAAACACAGCCAGTTTTAAATATATCTTAGATTACCAGATTTCTAAAAATCCATGAGGCCTTCAGGCAATCCAGAAATATTAAAGAAACCCTGGCTACATAATGACTCCTTGAGACAACAGTGGAAAAGAAGATGAACAGGAAACAAAGAGCATCATGAAAAGTTGGTACAAAATTTAAAGTGATGAGGCAGAAGACAGGAAGCCAGTGGACCATTCTAGGAAGGAGGAATAAGTCAGGCATAAGGCAAAACCAAAGGAGACCACAGAGTATTTTTGGATGAGGTGGAAAGCAGTGAAGTCAGAGAACAGAGGCCACCCTGAGTGGTGCAAGGCTCCAATGGGAAGGTGATCCCCAGGGCCAGGGAGGAAAAGGCACCTTTCAGTGACTAAAGGAAGTACAACAGATCTTGCCAAGACAATGCCTAAAGGAAGAAATGTCAAAGATTACACTGCATTCACAGAAAAAGATTAAACCAGCACTTAGAGGACTGATATAAGAACAAAAATAAGGAGGGTTTATTTTTAAATTAGTTCTGAAAAGGAACCCAGAATATTCATCAGATTAAGGAGCTACACAGAAATGGAAATGGGAATAGAAAAGTAGTGGCAGCATTCACCACAGTGTATGGTCTAGAAGTACTTTTCAGCTTGTAAAATAGTTTCTTAACAGCTACACAGTGGTTTAAGAGCCTTCATGCATAGATAGCATCTCCACATGTTTGATTCCTCTGTCCTTAGCATCCCACTAGTAGTACTGTATCAAACCACCTCCTGCTGAAATCAGGGCTGCTCCCACTAAACCCTTGTGAAGCTCAACAAAATGTTCCCAGCATCCTGTGCCATTAGCTGGAGTAATTCAGGATGCATCTGCTGATCTCAAACCCTCACAGCAACTCTGCATTCATTTCAGTGTTATCATCACCAGCTGAAGCCAAAAAATAAACCCCCAGAAACAACTCAACCCCAAGATGAGCTACTGGAGCTGCCTTTTTAACTGCAGGGCACATAAGGAGAAGTCAAAGAACTGGAACTTCAATCCTCTATTGCTGTTTGAAAACTGAAAAATAATGAAGACCCCTGCTCCCCCAGCTAGAACAATTCCACTTCAACTCTCCACTCTGACCTCAGATGTTGAAATATTCCAAATGCAAAGCTTATGAAGGCTGCATGTGGACAAATATTTGTAGCTCTTTTCTGGCACTTCAATGACTGTAGAATCTCCTAAAGTTTGCACCAGTGCTTCCAGAACCTTCTGTACCTCTCTACCTCAGACTAATAAGTTATATCTATAACAGTTCTAGCAAAACTAACTCTTTTTTACTTTTCTTCATCCCTGCACAGTTTGTTGCAGCTCCAGAAAGTGAGAGGCTGAAGTTCAACAAAAATAAATAATTTGCAAAGAATGTATAATTCTGAGGAGAAGCTGAACTCAGTCTTTAAACACACATTTAAAGAACTTCTTCACTATTGTAGCTAAAGCACATTACAGGTACATGTCCAACTAACACTGTAATGAAGTTAAGCTACATTTCCACAATATCCTGCACCTAAAACATTACAAATACACTAAAGTTCTTGTTGTACTTACAAGAATACCTGTAACTGTTAAATTCCGAAATAATTTTTGCCAGTCTCAGGAGTATATTGTCAAGTTACTTGTGGTCAATTTTGGTGACCTCAAAAGTCAGTTTAAAAAAATATTTGGTTTGTTAACACAATGGAAACATGTGCAGTGCCCAAGATGTAAATTAGAGGCCAGATAATACCAGTACCATCTTCAAAGCTGAGGGAAATGTAAGTACAAACATAGAAATACTTGTAAATAAAAACATGAATTTTCATCTTTTTGTTGTCCCTTCTTGAGTATGACAGGTTTTCCAGGAAGTGTGATGGGACAGCTTATTTAACATCACCACCAAAATAAAAATTAAATCCTTTTTCTTCAAAGAAGACTGGATGTTATCTTGACAGAACTAAAGAGAACCACAGATTTGATGGTAGTGATTGTGTGTACATCTGTGTGTGTTGGTTCTGCAGTTTTAGTGAGCTTAAGGCTGAATACAAATGAGAACCAGTCATAATGCTCACCCATGCTCATCCTTTTGTTATAGGATATTTTACTGTTTGTTTCTGGATATCACTCATTCAACCCTGTTCTGACAGTTAGTGAAAGTTTCTCAAATGAAAACTCATTACAGAAGATGTGAGCCAGTCAAACATGGAAAAGCTTATTCCCCACCTCCCTAAGTTAACATTCTTCTTCTGAAACAGTTTCCATTTGAGTATCTGCACAATAATTCTGTGAACATAAGTCCTTCTCTCTTCACTATTCCATCTGGTATCTGCCAGAAATATATTAATTTCTGAAGTTTCCATGCTTTCCTCCACCTAAAGCAATTCTACAAGGCTGCCTAACCTAGCACTGCACCTGTATTTTGCCTGGACACTTACACAAGACTAAGGGACACATCACACAGGTAACAATTAAATGTTTCCTCAAGTTTGAGAGAAATCAATTTCTACCACTCTATGGTCACCCTACAGTGCTCCCAGCACAAAAACATTGCCCACTTCTGCCAAGAGTTCTATCATTCCCGAAGAGTGTATCTGTCATCCCAATTTTCCTACAGGGGTAATTCAGTGTCCCCTAATTCCAGTTTGTCCACACTCTTCTATCAAAGGTACAATCTGTCTGTGGGTACAGATGTGTCCCTGGACATAGTCCCAACACCCACCACTGCAAGAAGTTATGTCACACTTTCATACAAGAAAGAGATAGTTAAGAGTTAAGTCACATGGACTTCTCTTTCTCTTCTTGCTTTAAAGGTAACAGAGCTGATCTCAGCACTAGGTCATTGTGTTAGTTCAGTCATAATGCAAAAGCAAGAACTAGCATTTAATGAAACCCAAGCACTTTCCTGTTGCAACATGGATTTTCCTTGAAACCGTGCCATCTGGGGAATGATCAGACTTGATCCAGATTAAGCTAGCAGTTATCTACAGAAAGTCACACATATCCTGCACTGACAAGTCTACTCCTCCATCACTAGTGGTTATTATTAAAACATCTGGTGCTCTACAGAATTATCTTACAGTAGAAATATCCAGTGTTGAGTTCTAAGGAATTAACCCATTTAACAGAAAGAATGCTACACAGCTTTACTTTAGGAAAAAGCAATGAGAGATGGTGCTTCAATTCTGGTTTCAGAGTCAGCAATTTGTGACTGGGGTATTTGGAAACACTGGCAGCTTCATTTCTTATCATACATTCTAAAGATTAATGCTTGCTTGTCCTCTAATAAAGACTCACTTTTCTTTGTCAATGTAACCTGTGGAGATTGAGAGACAAAAGTCACAAGAAAGCTGCTTAACTATTTATCTATACAGTTATTACCATGACAAATTGCTAATTCAAACTTACTCCTTCACGTCCCTCCCAAAACCCCTTGTGAGATGGTCTCTGGTATATAAAGCCCCACTAATTTACACCACACCTTTGGTGAGCCCCAACAATTCATCAATTGTTTGTGCACTTCTGCTGTACAACCCAGTTCATGTATTTCCTGAGAAAACAGTTGCCACCACATGAGGATGATTAGTTATGCATCATTAGCCTCCAGATTTATGGTGTCACAAAGATAGCACTCTGTACTCTGTTCAACCTCAACACATATTTACTTGGATAAAGGTGTGGCCAGACCCTTGAGACAACCAGAACTCTTCCACATGTTTAACTCTTTTGGGTTCTGGGAAGGTTTATTGAGTGTCATTTGCTGATCCAAAGACATACTAAATTACCTTATTTAGCTAAAGTCTTTCAGAGATTGCATGTGTTTCATTGGTTTGCCTCCTGCCTTTTGGAAAAAGCAGGTACAAGCGGTTTTACTCTAAAAACTGACACCCAGCTTCCTGACTCTCTAAAAGTGTTACATTAATTCTGAAGCTGAAAAATGTACAATTGGGATTAAACAAGTTAAGATAAAAAGAACCAGATAAGTAAAAGATAAGCGTGGCCTAGCAGGCTTTTGGTGGTGCTCAATGAGGCCTGACACAACAGCAGGCAAAGTGTAAAAATGCAGAAGACTTGCCCTTATTATGCTTCTGGCCACAAGTTACAGCCTGGGGATGCCCCACACTTCCCACTCACCCAGCACTCCCAGCCAAGGTGAGGGAGCACTCTCCCCTTTGAGCCCACCGCTCCTATGGCAGCTGCCTGCCAAGAAACCTGCAGCCAGAGCAGGATGACCTTGTTTGCCAGACTGAAGTTTTTCCTCACTTTTGGACTAGTTGGTTTAGCTGGTGGCTGGACTAGTTGACAAGTTTTCAGCCAGATGAACAAGCTGGTCCCCTTCAGTGAGTGGATGGCTGTACTGAGAGCTCACGCGGTGGAGCAGAAACAACCTCAACCCCCATGTGTAATGCCCAGCTGATAACATCTCACTGCTTGCTACTGCCAAAGGGCAACGTCTCACTTGCTCCCCCAGCCCAACTCCTCCCTGCTCTGCTCCAAGCCACAGTCTCACCCCTTCCCATGCTTCCAGCACTGGCACTCAAATCTTTCTGCAAGCTGATTTGGCTCACACAGGTCCCACGAAGCCATTCCTGCTCCTTCCCACCCAGAGAGATGATTCAACTCCAAAAGTGCTTCAAGTGAGATCTGGGGAAGAATGGGAATGTGAAGTCAAGTGGGAGGGGAGCCTCTCCCTTGTGGGATCCCATTATGTCAGCTCAGCATCCCATAATCCCATTCCTTCACACTGACTGAAGGCTAAGTGAAACACACATGTGATGGGGCAGGGAAGAGTTCAGAACATGCAGCAGCTGTTGAAGCAAACCCAGAAAAGTTTTCTCAGCTACATCTGCCTAAGCCCCAGCTTATGAAGCCCACCAATTGGTATATAAATGGTGAATGAGAGCACCAAAAGGTTATGCCCATCAGCATCTAATCAATCAAGGCAATTAATATTGCCATAAAAAAACCAAAAGGAAATTTTGGAGACATATATTGATATAAGCAGCAAAATGGCAAAGTTAGGCAATTTAGAAAAAGCTGCTTTGAGCTTGAATGTGTTCCAGCCCATCTCCACCTGAAAAAGCAGCTTGGAACAGGGCAGAGGGACCAGGAGAACAGGTGACAGGCACCTCTCTGCCTTCAAGGGAGAAACAGAGGCAGTGTAATAACAAGAGGAGGGTGGAGGAGAGAGAGCAAAATTCACAGCTGTTTCTAGAAATGGATGTCCAGGATTACCAACTACAATTGCAGGTATCCTGAGAGCTGGGGCTGACAGCCATGGTGTTATTTCCCTACCAAATATTATTTGGGAGGGAACATTGATGTTATTCCCTCCCAAATGTTATTTCCCTCCCCCCCAGAGGGGAGTTTGTCCTTCAGCAATTACAATTAGCAGAATAGTTCAATTTCATCTCCATAATTTCAATGCTAACTTTTGTGCAGGAGATGAAGTACCGATGTTCCAGGACCTGCAAGGTTAAATCTAGGAATTCTGATGGAACTGAAGAATGAAAGGGAATGAAATGAAATGGCCCCTGTCTCAGGGACAGGCTGTTCTGTGAATGTGTGAGTACTCAAAGTTACTTTAGAGGAATTTGTGAGCTACTTCTGTGAAAATTCTTTCAATGCAGCATCTTTCAGCATAGCTTTTAATTTAGTCATGATCTTTCTACACAGCTTCTGGGATGAAGAGGCTGTGACAGTCAAGGGACCATATTCAACAGGAACTTTTTTTTGTACTGTAATTGTAATTCAATGTTGCATAAACTAACTCACTGAGCTCTTTAAGCCATGTTTTTTTTTCTTGTGAAACTCTTAGAACAATTCCACCAATTTTAGCAATTTACTTTATTCCCAGAAAATCATGCGTTACCACCAAGCTTCTGGTGTCATCTTACTGCCTCAAGAGAAAATATTAAGCTTCTCAAATTAGTTGCTGAAGAAAATACAAGTTTGACATCTGTTCCTTTCCTGTTGCTATAGTAAGGTTATTTTCATTTCAGCTCAAATTAGTTGGATTCATTAAAAATCAACAGCAACTAAGAAAAACATATTTGAAAGTCCTTTAAATCATTTTAAAATAAATATTTTAAGTAGTCTTGTGACTAGAGGTGAGGTTGAAAACTACTGGTTTCAAAACTTTAAGGAACATAAATATAACAAACTGTGTTGCTGTAGTTCCAACTTTTAAAGCTTTAAGTCAGTTATGCAGAAGATGAGTGGCCAAAGAGAAAGAAGTGAATAACTACTAATTTATACATAACAGCAGTGAAAGGTAAAAGCAAGAGCACTGAAGACTAAGAATGGTTGGAGTTAGTGTTGGAATGCACTCTGCTGGCACAGCGCAGTGGTGAGTAACAGAACTGAGGAACCAGACACGTTCATGCCTGAGTAATCAAGACATGACAGAAAGCTCTCAGCTCTGTGAATAGACTTGGTCTCAACATAACCCCACTGAGTCAGACAGAAGATGTGCTGGAATGCCATCACACTCCTAAGGTTCTTCAAGTACAGAAACTGAGTGGAGTTTCTTGCTTTGGAATTAGTTTGTATGATATGACTTATGATTTTCATTTGTTTGTTCCCATTCTGGAAGGAAGTATAGTTTTGGGGGAAAAACTGCATTTTCTGGAAGAATGTGAGCAGTAACTAAGAGCAAATGAATTACCTGTCTTTGATGGTCCAGATCTGCTTTATTACCAACAAGAATCATTGGAAACTCATCACGATCTTTCACTCTAAGAATCTGTCGCTGAAACTTATAGATTTCTTCAAAGCTGTGAAAGAACACAAGTAGAACATCAGTGCACTAATTCACAGATTCTTGGGTTCTGAAAAATTCAGAAATTATGAGTCACCAAGAGGGACTTGCCCTGCAATGACACACAAGCACAGACAGCTGCAGGCACTCCAGAGTCACAGCATGACCAGTTAGAGAACCATTCAACACTCAAAAAAAATCCCCAAGTAAGCAGTGTCCTCTGCACTGGGCTGAGGTGGGGCTGCAGGGTGAGCAAAACACTGACTGTGTCTCAATCCATAGGGACCCACAGCCAATGTGCTGCAGAGAATCAAGCAACCATGGTCCATTCTACGAATACTGACTCTGGAGTTCTACTCCATCTAGAATATTCAAACTACAGTATAGAGACCCTGGTGATCAATATTTCAGCTGGCCACCTCCAGAGCTACTTCTAAGAATTCTGGGGGAAGCTATCAAAGCTGGAAAGTTTTGTTTTGTCAAGCACAGAAAAATGGCAGGGCTAAATATCAGAAAGCTTTGCAGTTACCAAGTTATACCAGGTACTGATGCTGTCCAAGCATAAAGAATATTCCAGCAGTGCTTAAGGAAAGCTGAGCAGAGCAGAAAACTTCTTCCAGGATGTATGCTAAACAAGCTAATTCTGGCCTAAGCAAGGATTTTTGGAGAATGAATAAAGAAATCACTGCTTTCAAGTAAACACTGTTAAAGCTACATCACTACATAAGGACCTTCAGCACAGACATTTGCAGACAATCACATACGCCTTGTAGCCTTCCAGACATACAGCCTGAAGGCATTTACATCTAGTTTGCCAGCTAAAATTTAAAAGCAAGATGATCACCAGTAAAAAAAGTCACATTAAAAAGAACTAGGTAGCCAGACACCTTATGCAAAGGTGAACTAGAAGGGATGTATGTCACTAAGCACAGCTCTCCATGAGCTTCTAAGATGTTTCATCTGCATTCTGCAGCCATTCAGTCAATGCACGGGAGTAAGCAGAGGGACCTCTGCCTGCAAAAGAGTGCAGGCACATACTCTAAACCCACTCAGAAACCCAGAGCCAGCTACTTGATGCTGCACATGGCAAAGGGATATTGCTAAGAACTGACTGAATACCAGACACTCCCAGGAAAATGGTATTCTGGACTGTAATAACATTCTTGAATAGAGCTGTCATTTTTTTGCGTATACTTTCAAGTCATCTATTGAAACAAAAAGAGACTTTCAAAAAGTGATTGGTTCAAAATTGGTCTTCTTCAGTGCTGAAAGAGCATCACACCTTGCACCTAAGAGTGAACACATATTTAATGTTTTGTTTGAGAATATTTCAGTTAAGGATCATGTGCAATTTAAGAATAATTAAAACTTGTTTGTTTTAATAACGTGACCTCAGGCTTACCTTCCTCTATCTGTGACTGAGAAAACAAGCAGAAAGCCCTCCCCTGTCCTCATGTACTGCTCACGCATGGCTCCAAATTCTTCTTGTCCTGCTGTATCCAGAACTGAACATAAGCAAAAATATGAATTACTACATTTCGTGATCTGATAGACTGAAAAAAAAAATTATTCCTGATAAGATATTGTGAAAGTCTCTCCTGTGCATCATCACCAAGCAGATTCCACTTTTTGTAGATACTACTGGATATTTCTCTAATACTCCAAACAAGTTCTTGCACTGATTGAACAATTCAAGACCTACCAAAGAAACTAAACAACAAAACACTTGAGGACTTCTGCTAATTCCTGACCATCTGAAACAGATGGAAAATGCTCAGAGATACATGGGGATGAGGGTTGTTGGTTTATTCTTAAAGAAATCACCAATGTGCAAAAATTGAAATTTTTAAAGCAAAGCATTTCTATTGCACTTGGGAGAGGCAACACAGAGGTGTGTTTTTCATGCCACCATGTCACCCAGGTAGTTCCTGGGAATAACACCAATTCCCAATCCCAGTTTTGTGGGCACTGTGGGTGAGCTACTTACTGTCCAAGCGCGCGGCTCTCTCGTCTATCACACATTGCTTGGTGTAGGAGTCCTCAATGGTTGGGTCGTAATCCGTAACAAAGTAGGACTGCAGACAAGAAAACAAGTTTGTGTCTTAGACAAGCACACACAGGACACTCACCGAGGGAGATGCTAAAACTGGACACTTGACAGCATAAGGAAGGTGAATGTGTTTATCCATGTACAACCATTTGGTTCTTCATCCAGAGATAAGCAGTAATGGTTTTCCTATTCCTAGAAAATGCTCATAAATTGTAGAGATTACCAGCAGAGTCACTGAGTTAACTGGATTCCCACAGCCTTTCTAGCATTTTCTAGACATTACTGGCAATGCCTAGGATTTCTCAGAAATCCCTTGAAACTTTCAGTTTCTAGGGACTTCTAAGGTCTCTTCTAATTTCTCTGAACATCTGGTAGGGTTTAGAAGTTCCTTGAAATTCTCAAGTCTACAGGACTTCCTCTCCCCATCCCAGAGCCAGAAGTTTCTAGGAAGTACCAGTACTTTCTCAGCTGTTTCTAAAATTCCCTAGCAGTTTTAGCTAGTTCTAGCTAGTTCTAGCAACAGCTCCACACAGCACAAGTAGCACTTAGTTTGTTAGCTGAAAGAAGTTTGTTGGAACATCCTTGTTGCCAGGATGTCTCTCCTGGTTTTAATTACTTTAAGCACTCGCATCCTCCAGACAGACAACCCCTGAAAGCAGAATAAACCATGAAATGCCTGTGCCACCCATGGCCTAAGCACAAGGCTCCACCAGACACTGCCAGGCTGTTGCTTATCACCCAGACTGTGGAGCAGAGCACATTCTGGTACATTTCTCTAGAGACTGCGTGACCTGGTACTGAATAGTGGGTTAACAACACCATCAGAAGACAAGTTTAGTTTTAGCTTGCATGCAGCCATAGTAAAGTTAACTTCACCTAAAACTGAAGAAATCGGAACCCTGATCAAATTCCTTCCCATCTATGCTCCCAGCAGGCACTCAGTGCACAATTTGTGCAGAACTGCAGGTCTACCACCTGTGTACATTATTCAGTCCTGTAAACCAGTAAGGAATTAGGAATGGTTTTTTTCTTCTCCTAGGAAGAAAAAAAAAAAAAAAGAAGGGGGCTTTGGTGAAGCACCTTCCCCATGACACAAAGATACCAACAAGACAACACACTGCTCCTCTAAACTTACCAAAATCAAGTTAACAGATGTCACCATTGGAAAAACAAAACAAAAAAAAAAAAAAGGGGGGGGGGGGGGGGGGAAAAGAACTGAAATCACAGCACTAGTCCACTAACCTTCTCCAGACACACCACTGTCAGTGCAGAACACAGTTAACTCTGTTCTTTGCAGGCAAGTTATGTGGCTGTATTTGCCCTTGTCCAGCTCAGGTTAGGAGCTGCACATGAGGACAGCCTGCAGGACACTGTCCTGACTGCACCCAGCTGACCCCACCACTTGGACATGTCCATGCCAGGCTCCTGGTTCAGCAGCATGGACAGGGGTTCCCCAGCAGAGATCATGGACTGAGCTGCAGCTCCCTTCCTGGAAGAAGCACATCACCAGCTGTGGCACACTCGACCACCTGTGGTCATATGACCACATATATGACCTGCACATATATGACCTGTGCTCATATACCACAGCCATCATGCAAGTTGGCTGCAGGACGAGTTTGTACAGGTTGCTGTTGATCTGTTATTTAGATCTGGCACCACACTGAAAAACTGCTGCCCCCAGAGCAGAGACCCTGAGCTGCTCCTCTGCATTTTAAGCAGACATCGGTGTCCTCTCAGGATACACCTACACAGCAGCCACAGCCACCAAAAAAAAAACAAAAACAAAAACAAACAAAAAAACCCTAACAAGCCCTCTACCACTAAAAAAACTCCAGTAAACCAACAGGCATGGGATCCTAAATGCAACACACAGCCAAAGCGCCCATCTATAGACAGCAGAACACTCACCTCAGAACAAGAAGCTCCTTCAACTACAACTCATCCCTTTACCTTGCTTCCCTTTAAGATTTAAAGAGGAAAAAATTCAGTCTTCAAAACTGTTCTCTTTTATTTTGCCTGTATTCATGACTCAACATGTGCTATCCAGGAGTTTAAGAAGAAACTTTGAGGAATGAATTTACATGATTTACATAAACTCTAAATAAGGTCTCAATTCTTCTGAGGCCTTTAACAAACTGTGAACATACAAGTATATAAATAATATCACTTACAGAATCTGACTTTAAAGGGGTGATCACAAGGAAGGGAATTTAAGTCCTATATTTCATTAAGGAAATAGAAAGTGATATTTATAAAAAAGCATTAGGTGACTAAACCATGGAAGATAGAGCCTGCACTCTGAAATTACTCCCTATCCCTCTCCAGCTTCAGCTTTTATTCCTCCATCCTGCAGAATTCAAAGTTACTGTTTGAACCTTTATATCTACAAAATGGTAAAGGATAGCAGCTTTTAAATAAAAGGGAGAATTTGGAATCAATTTATTTTGCTCTCATGAATCAGTGTTTGTAGAACACCTACAGCAGCAAGTTTGTATCCAGCAAGGGCGGTATTTTTCACTAGGAGAGTTCAGAAAAAGCAAGCCATAATGATCTCAGATGGATTCTTATTTTCCTCATTAGCTGTCCAAGGGCCAACAACTACAGTATGTTCTGTAATCTGCAGGGCATTTCTGTGATTCCCTCCATGTGAAAAATGCATATTATATGGCTCTACGCAGATATTTACTATATGTATTATGCTAGGTTGGAAAGTTATGTTGTATTAACATTTTAATAATATAGTAAATGTAGTTTTGTAAGCTTTAGCAGTTAAAATAGAAATTATGTGTGTATTCTTTTAATTAGCTCAAGAAAAGGAGAAGATAATAAAAAAATTCTTTGCACAGAGATAACAATTACAGAAACCCATAAATTTTCCAAAGGAGAGGAGTTTATGGTTTTCCTTATCAACGGAAACGAACTTTTTCAAGCTGGACTTAGATTGGAAGGCACCTGGGGATTATAGAAAATTTTTGACACGTACCAGATGGATTTCTTGTTTTAAATAAAATATATGCATATTCATAAAGTGTTTTGTATATGCAACAGATTACCCTTTTTAAGGAGTAAAATTTCTTTTAACAGGGTCCCCCCTTTTCCTGGCTTACTTTTGTCCAGGGAGGGGTACCCAGCCCGGGCTGTAACTCTTTGCTGTTATTGTCGCATTAATTGTCCTAACTCTAATTGTGTAACCTTTATTACTACATTTGTATTTTTTTTTTATAACTATTTTACTTTTATTAAACTTTCTAAATTTTTGAAACAAGTGATTGGCGTTTATAACACTCCACCCTTCTTATTTTTTTTTTTTTTAATTAAAAAACCCCAACTATACACAAAGCAAGAGTGCAAGACTAGGTACAGAGACATGGAACGTGGTTCCTCCCTCAAAAAGGGAAACAGGATTAAGTCATCCTAATCCAGCATCAGCCACATGTCAAATTCAGAATGAGCAGATGCCACAGGTCCCCTATGTAACAATTGCTCTTACAAGTATTTTCTTCCCTCCCATGGAGCTGTACTGCCAAATCTGCTGTCACAGCCACTACAGGAAAGGTTTGCAAGGCAATTAGTGCTGTGGTTTACCTCCAGGCACTGGGCAAGGCCTGGAACAGAAACAGCTGAAACAGCTGCTGGTTTTGAAGGAGTCTTCCCAGACTGCACTGGGACTATGTGCTGCAGGACACACAACAACTACAGCTCGCAGGCCTTATTCAGTCAGGGTTGATTTACAAAAAACAGATGTAGTAGACACAGTATTTATCAATTTAGGCATAAATGGACCTTCCTGCTGCTGTTCAGACAGTGTTTCAAGAATTAAGGCCTGGCAGATATGCTGAAGTGTTCCATGAGGCCATCCCTTTGCTCCTGAATACTGTCTGGGCAAGGTGCCTGCTCACCCAGCAAGCACAAGACCCTACACCAGAATAAATAACTTTGTAGAGGTCAAAGAGTTTGTGGCAGAACTGCTAAAAAACCTAACAGGAACCCAGTTCCAGCAGACACAAACCACTGACAACCTACTGGTTTCAAATTGATGCCCAGTCTAGACAAATGAGAGGAGGAAGCACATCCCAGAGTGCTGGAATACCCAGGGCTGTCTAGTGCTGTCTGTTTGATGAAAGCTGTCTGTGCAAGCCCTAACACCTCAGAGCAGCCACTCTGCCAGGCTACAGCAGTCCCAGGAAGTACAGCAGGAGCCTGGGATGAGAGCTGGCACAGAGCACACGGCACAGCTCTCTAGGGTGGCCCAATACAGCCCAGGGTGTCAGATCTGCTCCTCTAGGAGCCGTTGAGTTTCTCTTGACAAATCCAAAGAGCCATGACTCATTCAGCTGGCTCCACTGCAGCTGGCCACTGCCTGCAGGAAATAATTAGAAGCAGTTAAATTTCTTCTCAGGAGGTAGTAACTTCAACACTCTCTCCTGTTACACACTCCCTTAATCACGAGCAAAATCAAAGCTCTTTCCACCCATCTCCTGGAATGTAAATGAGAATTTGAGCCCAGTAGTCTCATCAACCATGCGATTTACCCGGAATATCATGCAACAGATTTTCTAGGTTTGCTCTTTCTAAGACTGCTGAGGCAATCAAGCCCAGAGATGGGAAAGCTCACTGCCAAGGTCTTTTGCAAAGGGGAAAAAAAACCAAAATAACAAAAATCCCTGATCCCACACTACCTGCATCACTAATAGATGGGCAACTCACCACTAAAATCTCTCATATATACACACTCATCATCTTAAAATGCATTTCAAATGATCTCCTGACTTTAACAGGAGTTTCTACTTGCAGTGCATGGAAACAATGACACTATACAGACTACTGCTCTAGCAGTCTTTGTTTTAGGCAATAGCAATCCCTAAGTCATTGTATCAATCACTCAAGTCTTTTGGTAAGGAGAAGATATGAGAATTGCTCTTAAGTTTATCCTCTTCCTCCATTTATTTGTTGCCTTTAATACATATGAAGAAACTCCTCCATTAGCTGACAAGCTTGAGTCCCACTCCATAAATTAATAAAAATTACAAAGTAAAGGCACCTTTGATGGAAAACCTTAGTGACAATTCATGGCTCTTATGCTGCTTTTCACATTTACCCTTCATAAAGTAATAAACAGTCCACAAAATGAAAAGTCAGGAGATAACTTTCTTTTGCACTTTTATGTTTTAGGGTGGGAGAGAAGTAGGATGTTGTTGACAGGAAGCTGCTCTAAGCTGCAGTCCAGAGGCTGGCTGCAGAACATTCTTCCCTTTCTCTTCACACCAAGCTTGAAGGCCATGCAATGAAAGGCAGCCCAGCACAGTGAGAGCACACCACCACTATGAGTAAGTTAAAGGAGAGGTACATGCCAAAATATATATTCATCCTTGCTGTCTCTATAATCTCCATCTGTATTTACTAAACATCCACATAATGTTTCAAAGAGCCACTGGTTGCTTATTTACATTTTTTCCACGTTTTAAGTTTTTGGTTCAAACCCAGTAAAGGCAAGGAAATAGAAGGGTTTCCACCCTCCAGCTACAGTTACAGAGCAGCTCTGGATTTAAATAAGCATCTGCAATTTGAGAATAGCAAACAGCCCAAAAATCCTCCCTAGCTATAATTTTTATGATAGAATTTAAAACAAATATGTATAGCATCCACCAACACCAAAGCTTCAACTTTAGACTTGAATACATTCCCAAATACCTGAAATGTAAGATCCCAAGATTCCTGTGCTCCTTGACAGAGTATTTCTTCTGGCAGTTTCTCCTTTGCCTGCCTTTTACACTATCATCTCTTCTCTAGGTTTTACCTCATTTCCCCTGCACTCCACCAAGAACACTCTTGACCCACTCAACCAATGTGAAGTCCAATTCACCCCCTGCACCGCCAGGTCTTCACCATGGGCATACAACATACAGCAGAGTACCACCTACAGCCCTATCACACACCACACTGATCACATCAGAAATATTTAACCCAGAAAGACAGACATTTCAAGTTCTCTTCATTTAAATGACTATTTCCAGCATTCATTCCAAGCCACAGACTAGGTCATTGCCACAGGTTAAGACGAGGGCTCCAGTGTCATGGCCAGTTAGTAGGGCCAAAAGTGGATGCCTTTCTCTTTGAGGTACTTGACTACACCATAAAAGCCTTCCCAGACCATGAATTAAGATCTAAATGACTGACTGCATAACTCAGTTTGCAACTTCCATTGGTTTCCCTTCCATGACATCTTATAGCCTGTGCCATAACTCTTCTACCTGAGAGTGGCAGAGCAGCCAAGTCTGCACTGAAGTGACCCCAGTGACACACTGTGCCCTCCTCCAGCTTGCAAAGGAAGTGAGAGACCATTTCTAGGAGTTCTAATTATGTTCCTCTCTCTGGAGGAGGAAGCAGACAGGTTCTATGTCACTGCAGGCAAGTCGCTAGATGGGTGACAGTAACCTGTCACCTTGCCCAAGCACTGTGCTGCCCTGGTCCAGAGCTAACCTGCTCACCAGAAGGGGCAATCAGGCAAAGCAGCAGCTCAGGGCCCCAGCACCTCAAGGGATTAAAAGAACCTCCTTTCACAGCACAAAGGAGAAGTCATTCTTTTAGAGTACATGAGTTGGCTGGCTAGAAAACAAGGAAAACGTGCTGTAAAAAAACCCCGAAGTGACTTCTAGAAGCAAACATAAACCCAGACTGCATTCCAGAATAAAGGAACAGACAGAGCAAAACACACAAATTTAGGATTTTTCAGAGCCCCGAGCACTTGTGTCACAGAAAAACGCCAAACAAACTAAAAGCACACCACTAATCAGAGAGCCTCTGACAAGCTTGTTCCAATAGCAAACACACACCTCTTCCCAGGAGCAGGTGGTTCACTAGAACCCAGTATTTCCAGACAGGTTTAATTGGTTGGTGCTGGAAAAGCAAAAGGTGGATGCTGTTGGGGTTGATGACAGGTTTGCCATCTTCTGCAAAGGTTTGGTGCAATGCCCAAACCAGTACCAGAAAAGGACTGCAGGAGGTACCCACAGCAACCCAGCACCACTCCAAACATAAATGTTCAGGACTGCATTCAGCACACTTTGCTGGCATAAACAGTCACACTTTACTGAACGAGGGCAAATATTTTGGTGTTGAATGTTGGGAGAATAGGAGACCAAAGGTCTAGAATTGTCCTGATAAAGGCCAGACTAAAGAAACAAGGATTAGAAAACTGCCTCATGCTACAGAAAGAAAAGTGTGTCATCATCCAATCATCCCATATTCCTACAAATCTTTAAGAGGTTCTTTCTTTTAATTATACAAACAAGTAAGTGCACCCATTCCTTTCTTCCAAGAAATATAAATTAAAAGATAGTCAGTGCTTGCAAGTAATCAATGAGGCTTCCCTCAATTTGCACTACTTTCCACTGCCCTAATGTGTACTGTCAGCATTGTTATGGCTGTCCAGGGAAACAGATGTCATTTGTAACTTCAATTACTGCCATTACCCAGTGATGTGAAACACTTCATTTCATGAAGTCACTAAGTCAGAAGAGGAATAAGCTGAAGGAAGTTATAGCGAAGGAAAGATGACATGAGACATGTACAAGCTAAACCCTTTGGAAATTCATACAACAGCTGAAAATTTTTATTTGTTCCTGAAAAAATAGCAACATACATATATATAATACCAAACTGTGATTAAGTACATGCTTAATCAAACACTAACAGTTCTACTAAAGAAGAAAATAATAATGGGAAATGCGAAGTTGTTCTATAAGCCATGGCAGCCTCAGAATACATCCATTAGATTATTCCCCTGCCAACATACAACTCGAAGACAGAAGAGAGTAGGATACAGAAATAGATACCCGACTTGGTTAAGCAGAAGTAAGTTCTCCTTAAATTTTCTGTGCAATGCAAGGATTGTCAAAAGCTGTGCTTACCCTGGAAACACTAAAAGTGTGAGTCCTATTACACATCCACAGACTCTTCTGTCCCTCTCCCTCCATGGGACACTGATCACTGAGTGAGCACATCAGAAAAAGAAAACTCCTAAGAAAACCCTCTTCAGCGCATGGGCATATTTAAGGCACATAGCTAAATATAACATGGCTTTCTTCTACATGGGCTTTGTTCTGCTCACTACCCAAAATACCTAATAACAAAACTGGTTCTGCATTCCCTACAGGTGTGGGGAAAGATGTGCTAGGATGGGGGGGCAAGGGGGAAGGGGTATGGAAGGTATAGTGTCTTCAATTTGAATGTTAACACATAAATCTCTCTATGCACCTTTAATTTTTGCCTTTACAAAATGAACACTTGGATTTTGTATCCATTAACACACTCATTTCCAATGGTATTTCTCCAGACAGCTAGGCATGCTAGGAAATTTCAGATTTCAACCCCAGTTAAGCAGGACTGACTTGTGTGACAGATTTAAAAGCTGGGTTGGTTCTGGAACATCAATTTATTCATCAATTTATAGTCAAGTAGTGGACCAACACTCAGGGATATGAAAGACTGAAATCAAGTTAACTTTTGTGCACTGACAGGGAACATCCATCAGCTCTTATACATTTCAACATGCCTTAAAAAACTGTCTGCTAACTTTTGCCCTTCCCCTAACTGCTACTTTTAAAAAAGCAGCTTTACCTTCTCCAACCCCACCCTTTTTTTCTCCCTGGCACCTAAGGCATGGCTGGCAAAATAGCTTGGGTTTACAGGTAGAAATCTGGAGAGTGCAACTGCTAAAGAGATAATTACAAGATCCAGTGGGGGAAAAAAATAATCCCAGCTACAGTAGATTTGCTTGGGGAAAAGAAAGTGTCTTCACCACTTTGACTAAGACAGCCTTTCAGTGCATGTTCAAATAACAGAATTGAATTATTTCAGTTTCAAGAAAATGTCTTCAAAATGAGTAATATTCCAGAATATTCATAATTGAATGAATAGTTCAAGAATAATCATTAAAACTATTTTTCTGAAAAGTTACATGCCCTTTTGCTAACATACTTAAAGACACCATCAGATTCCAGCACAGTCTCAACTTGAAAACCTTAAATGCTTTTTCCAATTTAAAGAACTCTGTGATTCAAATTATGGATGCTGGCTATATGAACATCATGTGAATACTGATGAGAGTGGGTTTTCTTTTCATATATGTTTTGCAGTGCATGTGAACATCTTTTAAAATATTAACTCCCTTAAAAAACAGCTTCCACCTTTTAAACTCAAACTGAATCTGCACTGTGCTTAGGTCTCCTTTCAGTCCCCAGTTTACAGCTCTCCCCATGGGACAGCAACTTGGTATTAACTGCTCACCAGCCTGTGAACATTCCCCTCCAATTTATAATTCTCAAAACTCAAACCACACCAAACATTCTCACTCAGACACCTGGTTTAGGCAATATGTGCTCTGAACTTTGGCCTCTCAAGTACTTCCTAGTAGTGCAGTTTTCATTGCTGAAGATCAGAGAAGGTGCACTTTCACTGTCTGAGAAGACTTCTTTGTAATGCCTTCAGTTAATGCTCTTTAATGCCAGTAAGCACCTACAGAGCTCTTTGAAGGCAGCACTGCTATTTCTCAAGTTGAAACGTGTCTGACTGTAAAGCATATTCTATACTGCAAGCTTAGTTGAGTCTTGATTTAATTTCATTTCATTTTTGTTTCACAGTTAATATGTGCAGGAACTATGAATACACCAGGTACTTCATCTTCCTCATCTTAACCACTTGTAATTCAAGGAATGCTGAAAACATTCATGACGCACCATCTTTTTATCCATAAAGTGTTATCATGTTTAGATAGCTTTCAAACTAGCAGCTCACACAAGCTCTTCACAATGAACTCAAGTTTTTTTCTCCAGAAAGCAGTGACATTTTTTTTAAAAGTACATTTTAGGACTGATTTTAGGACTTTGTATAATCAGATAATGGGGACTACAGCTGTAAGAAGAAAAAGTAAGGTTGCTCCAAAAATCCCCTGTGGAGGCAAAAGTCACAGAATACTTTTTCCTCATACACATGAAATCATTAGAACACCTCAAGACAGTGTAATTAAGAGATTTGGTTTATAAACTAAGCACAGTAACTGGAAAAGACTTAGTCAATTAAAATCCCTCTTCACTGCTGTAACTTAGATCTAACTATACCACAGTCAGCAACAGCCTTCAGCTTAGTGGCTCCAAGGAGACCCATGTTCAGGGCATTTCCAGTCTATTAAGAAAGAAGTCACTTCATAACTCTGATCAACTTGGACTTTTCAGATTGTCTAGCTTAGGTTATGGACATTTGGAGCCAGACAATTACAGTAATTAAATTAATTAAAGTAAGAAGTTTTTCTAGCCCAACAAGTCAGTGGAACAAAGCTGCACTCCAGCATCTCTAACCCCTAGTTCACATTTTAGCTACCTGAAAATGTTTGATCCCTGGGACTCCACAGCAAGCTAAGATCAAAACTTTCTGAAGTTAACACCTTTCTTATTCTGACTCCATTCATCAGAAAGAGTCAGGCAGAAAGCCTAAGGAAGGTAAATTCCCCACATTCTTCCTCTTAAAACATTTGTTTAACATGAAGATACAATCAGGTTGACTAGCCCACTAAACCCAGAGCCTAGAGTTTTCTAGAATGAGTCAAGCTAGGATTAAATATTTATAAGATAGTATTTCATTCTACAATTAAACCACAGCAACTTCCTAATGAAAGAGGGAGGTTTTATCATCTCCAGTCCTGACATTCCACTGTAATTCCCTGATGCCTTCAGGATGATCAAGAGATCAGGAAGTTCGAATTGCCACATAAAAATAATAAAAATCCCTCATCCAAATAAATACTGGCCATGCAAACCACGTTTACATGTCCAGGCACCTTAATAAAGTTCACATAATACCACCAAGAGACACCTTTTGACCTAACTTCAATATATTCAACTACTTTATTAATACACAATTTGCTCAAATATGTAAATGCTAAATAGGGACTGAACCCAAAGAATGAAAGCTTCCAGAAGTTTTGATCTTAGCACTTGTCCTGCTGGGAAACAAAAACATTGAAATTACTCTTTCAGACCCAGTAACACATTTTATTTACACAGCCAGGTCATTGTAGACATTGATAGCAATGCATTAGTTCCTGTCCTGTAGGGTTTTTTCTCTTACCAGTAAATTCCATGGAATATTAGAACATCAGCTTTGACAATATCCAACATAGTAACACTCAGTTTCATTAGCAAAGTCTGGAGTGCTTTATTTTTCAAAGATTTGTTGACTGATCATTAACCACTAATTATTTAGGAAAAAGCTATAAAATAGCACTTCTATCTAATAAGAACTATTGCTTCAAGAAGATGAGCACAACTCTAACAGCTTTATTCACCCAAATTACATATTTATTCAACTCCAGCCTTTTCGCCTTAGACTAGACTATCTAGACTAATTTTGCAGACTACAGACAATTTCTATTATCTTTAAGTTTGGAAAGTGTCATAACCAGAAGTGTCAGGAATGCTGAAATTACAGCTGTGTAAGTGTTATTTAGCCATCTATTTTCATTAGCAAGGCTAATAGTTACTGGCCTTCCCCCCAGATCCTCACCCAACTCAGTAAAACACACAGTTATCCTGGAGCACGACAATTTTAAATGATAATGAAATAACTGGTTGCCTACCCATGAAATGATGGACTCCTTCAAAGTGTGTTAATCATTCAGGACTGCAAACATCAGAGGCTGCATGGTGCATGTATTATAATGGCAAAATGTGCTGCAAAATTAATTAAAATAAAACCACACTTGTGGCAAGCACATTTCTCTCTCTCTCAGGATTTTTATAAAGGTGCACAGAGAGAGGTGAAAGAAAAACAATTTCTATTTCTGCTCCTTGTTTTTCTCTTGTGCAATGTGTTTGGAGAATTGTTTACCTAGAGCGAATGCCTGGTTGGAACACAGTGGATTGTTTGGGCCTAATGGCCAGTCAGATCCACCTGTGTTTGGACTCTGGAGAACAGGGTCACAAGTTGTGAGTGAGTTAGATATGATAGAGAGAGTAGCATGTAGTTTTTAGTATCCTCTTTAATATAGTATATTAATGTATCATAGCATGATTATAATAAATCATTCAGCCTTCTGAAATAAGTCAGACATCATCATTCTTCCCATTGGGTTCACTGATATCTACAACAAGTGGTGACGCCGAACGTTGAATTAAGAACCAGGACCTGGATCGGTCCACAACCGTGATTTTACACGGGAAAGGAGGTGAACCCTCTTGAAAAGGCATGTCCGACGTCCCTGCGAGGGATAGGGGAAGTAAGACGCCGTAGGAACCCTCTCTACCGGACCAGGTGCAGCCCCGAGCAGTTGCCGTAACCGGACGCCTCTGCCTGCCTTTGAAAAGGTACTGATTTTTGATTATAATACTGCCCTGACCTGGGGTGGACTTTAACTTTGGGAAGAAATGTCTGAAGATATAGATACTGGTTTGTATTGTGTACATGGCCGTATATTTGCCGTCTGGAGAGATCTGGCTAAGGTCTATGGAATTTATATCCCTGAGGATGATTTATTGGAGTTTCTTGAATATGCAGACACTCGTGTTTTTTTCAGGGATCTGGGTTTTTCCCTGAATCCAGAAGCTTGGAGATCCCTGTATTTCCTATCAGGCAAAGCATCATGCGAGATCTCCGAGCGCTTCGATACATGAGAATTTATTTCGAGCTTCTTCCGATAGTCCAGAAATGGACCCCTTTTTCGATAGTCCAGTCTGTGCGGCAGGTGGCGCCCCGTGAAAAGGGGGGGGCGCAGAGCCTTTGTCCGTGGCTCAGAAGTTTTCTTCTGCTTCTGCACAGAGGGAGGTTTTTTCACTGCCTCCTCCACCTCCTGCTCCTGCAGCTTGTGAGCCCCCTCTCGTCCCATCGGAGGGGGCGGGCCCGCTCCCGACCCCGGCGGACGCGGAGACACCGCCTCCCTCGCCGGTCCGCCCGCCCGCAGCCGTGCCTCCTCTTCCTCCTGCCCGTTCGGAGCTGGGAGACACACCGCCGCTGAGAGCCAGCCTGAAGCCACTTCAGGCTTCGGCAGGGGCGGAGACACCGCCCGCGCCGGCCCCGCTCGCCGCGCCCGCCAGTGCCTCGGAGTCGGCGGCCGCGCCTCCTGCAGCGACAGAGGCGCCTCCGGCACCGCCCGTCATCGCTCCCGCGGCGGCGGCCGCGCTCCCTGCACCAGCAGCCGGTCCTCCCGCGCTGGAAGCCAGCCCCCCGGCGCCGCAGCCGGCGATTGAGCCGTCGGCAGCCGAGGCCGAGGACCTCCCCGCGCCGGCTCCACCGCCGACATCAGCTCTGACGCCCGCGCCGGCCCCGCCTGTCCCGGCTGCCCCGTCGCCTCCCGCGGCTTTCGCCGGGTCCCCAGGCGCTGCCACCAGCAACAGCAGCGAGCAAGCAGCAGCCTGGGGCCGCGCTGGAGCGGACCCCGCCGCCTCCAATCAGCCCGGGGTCCCCTCCCGGCCTGTTCCCTAGTGCTGGCGCTCCTCAGCAGCTCTTTGCAGCTGCCGCGAAAGTGGAAGTTATGAAGTTTAGTGCCTTTCTGGGGAACAGAGTTTTTCTTGGTCCAATTCTTGCTTGGGTGGGGGATTCCCGCGGGAGCTCGAGGCCCCTCGTCCCTCCCGCTCCCGTTTGAGGGGCGGGGGGGATGAGTTCTGGGAATGCTGCCGCTGGTCTTGTGCCCGGAGAGCGTGGGGGTGCTGCTGCCAGGGGTCAGGGAGCTGCGTGCCGGCCCAGCCGTGGCGCAAGTCCTGAGAATCAACATTTCTCTGGGGAAAGCACCTTCTCTGCTGAGCCCTGGGGCAGTTCTTGTGTCCTGCTCTCGTTTGAGGTGCGGGATGAACAAAATGCTGGAGGAATTGCCGTGATGCTGGCCGCATGGTAGGGGCGGGCTGTGAAGATGAAGACCCCGCCTCGCCGGCCGGGCTGGGGCCGATTGGTCCAGCCCCCTGGCCGCAGGGCCCCGCGCCCCCCACGGCCGGGTTTGGGATCTTGGCTCCGCCCGCATGGACCGGGGCCGCCAGCTGCGCAGGGTCTTAAAGCCTGCTACTTGCTGGGCATTCTGATCCCAAGAGTTCGGGGGAAAAAAAAATCATTGAAGTTAAATTTAAGATTAATTAAATAGAGGTGGTTGACAAGACAAGAGAACAAGAAAAAAGTGGTCGATTTAAAAGTTTTGGCCATGGCATTTCAGAGATTTTTCAGGTTTTTTTCTTTTTTATTTGGTGATGGGTTTTTGCACGTGAAAGGTATGTTTGCATGGTTGATGATCAGCCCAGAGTTGGTTTTATCGGTTGTTGAAGTCTCTGGGATGACATTCAGTGTTCTGGTGTTTGAAAATTATATGATGTCACATTTGGTTTTTCTTTATGGGTTTTTTTAATGGTTATTTGGACTTTCTTCAGTTGTTTTGTTTCAGGATTCAGCAGTTCTCTGTTTCAGCAATGAGAAGGACTTTTGAGGATGTCAAGATAAACGTTTCCAGACAATGGACACCTTCTCCTGAGAATCAGCTGTTTGGACTTTGAACTTTGAGCATTCTTTTCCTTGTTGTTTGGGTTTTTGTATTGTAAGATTCGTTTTAGAGATTTGATGGTTTGCAGGTAAAGGATCTCTGAACATTCCACATCAGTATTTGATTTGGCTTTTGATTGATAGCTAGCAAATTGATAAGGGGACCTCTTGAGATGTGTTTGCTTTCTTTTGCAGGGTCCTGCAGAACACTTGCAGATGCAGGTTTTTTTATTTTTATTTTTTTTTTTAATTTATACTAAAACGGTGATATGTGGCAAGCACATTTCTCTCTCTCTCAGGATTTTTATAAAGGTGCACAGAGAGAGGTGAAAGAAAAACAATTTCTATTTCTGCTCCTTGTTTTTCTCTTGTGCAATGTGTTTGGAGAATTGTTTACCTAGAGCGAATGCCTGGTTGGAACACAGTGGATTGTTTGGGCCTGAAGGCCAGTCAGATCCACCTGTGTCTGGACTCTGGCGAACAGGGTCACGAGTTGTGAGTGAGTTAGATATGACAGAGAGAGAGAGTAGCATGTAGTTTTTAGTATCCTCTTTTATATAGTATATTAATGTATCATAGCATGATTATAATAAAGATATCATTCAGCCTTCTGAAATAAGTCAGACATCATCATTCTTCCCATTGGGTTTGCCGACATCTACAACACACACTGGGTAACTTTCCTTTAGAAAAGGGTGTCTGAACAGCTTGCAAATGGCAAGCCATCAACAAGAAATTCATGCTAAAAACTCCCAACAGCAAAACCATATTAAACACACACTTCTAACACATCAATTTCCAAAGTTCTTCACATACCACAGTGGCAGGGCATGAAAGCCAGGCTGATTAACCCAAGGCTCACTTGTCCCATGCTGCAGGCAAAGTAGCTCCGTAGCAGGAGTACCCAGGCTTTTTTTGCACATCCACATCAGTCATCAATCACACTGTATTCTAAGATGAATATGTGCCTTCCTCCACCTGAAACCATTTCTCAGAAGTTTGCAACTAAGCAGCAAAACCTCAGAAAGAAGGAGAATTTGCACTGGTCAATAAGTGGTTTTTTCCATGTGATCTCTACTTGAGATTTGGCTGCTCCGAGCCAGGCCAGCACACGGGCTCCCAGGGGACCAGGAGGCAGAACAAAGCACTTCGCACCGCTCACTCCCAAACCAGCAAAAAGCTCCTTAACCTTCATGTCCCCTCTGCCAAGTGAAGTTTTTCAAGAGATTCAAATTTCACCATCTGATTTTTAACCCAGACACATCAAGGAGAAGCACTCATAACCTCAGTTTGGGATTTAGAGCCAAACAACAAAAATCTTAAGGGTATTTTTTATTGTGGCTCTAACCTAAGGTGTCAGGTTAATGCACCTGATTGTGAGAGTGGAAAGGAAGGAAGGGGATCTCTTCCAAGGTGGGGCAGGCTGCGTAAGCCTTTTCTCACCGGGGACAGAGTGTTCAGACCTTCCTGGCACACAAGCCTTTGTTTAGTCCCACTGCTTGGGCACGGCATTCAACAGATCTGATTCTGACAGATGGGAAGAAAAAGAACCCAGACTTAGCCATTGTAAACTGAACTTAGCAAAGCAATGTGGTAAGTCACTCCACCTTTGGAGCAAGATGGGGAAATCCTACCCCATGTGAGCAGGGAGATACCCAACACAGATATTTCAGTGATGCAGGCTGACCTGAGATCGTGATGGGGCATGATGCCTGTCACAAAGCACAAGCATATTAAACAGAGGCTAGTCTCACAGATGTGGACACTACTGTTCAGAAATAATTGTTCAAATTAATACCACTATCCTCAAAATTCCAGGTTTCTGGAAGAACAAAACTTAGAAATCAAATACACGGGGTGCAAATACATGGCCCTGCAATGCAGACCGGTGTAACTGAAACAAAGTTTCAGCCGGACAAACCACTTTGAAAAGCAGCAATACAGAGTATTTTCCATCACAGATACCAGGGGAGTACAACACTTTCCTTTCCAGCCTAATCAGTGCCCGCAGAGAAGTTTAATCTTAATGTCCTTGAAGAATGCCTCCATAGTCTCTCTCACTACAGCAGCAGCAGATTTCAAGATCAAAGGTTATTACTCATTCCCATCTGACATCAGCATAATTCAGCCTGGTTTTCTCATCAAGTGGCTGAGGCACAGTACAGCACATGAGGATTGTTTACAACAGGCTGTGTAGCACTTAATTTCTGACTCTTCAGAAGCAAAGCCATGTCTACTGGAACTTCTACATCACAGGCAGACAGCTGAAGTTCTTAAAAGAAACACAAGAGGTAAAAGAGAAAGTTTTATCCTAAATATAAATAAAAACAAGTTAACCCAAACCACCAGACTCACTGTTGGGAAGACAGAATTTATGGCTCCATGCCATGTTTTGCATCAGCATCCCACAAGTTAACCCAAACATGCTGTCCTGCAGTATCTCCAGACCTTGCACTTCAGTAGCACAAGGTTACTCAGTGACATCACTTTTAAATCAGCACATTTGCAGAGTGACACACAAAGCTTATGTGCGACCCTAACATTGGCTGTGCCCCTCCTTCAGAATCCACACTTAATTATATTCAGCTGAAGAGTATCAAACGGGGCAGTATCTATTTTTCCTGAATTATTTTACAGTGTGGATGAAGTCCCATCAACATCAGAATCACAGAACAAGCAAGGAGGAGATGCTGTCTGGGCAGAGGATGATTTCCTGGCAGAAAATGCATGGATTACCACCCTTTTGTTCCACCAAGCAAGTAGCACCTACAGGCCCACCCCAGCAGCATGGCAGACACGAAGCCAAATCATTCACAACTGGAATTTTCACTAGGGAGCTTGACAGAGGCAAGTGCTTGAGTAGCATTAGCCTCCCAATTAGTCAATACTTTAACAGCACAATGTGACCAATATTGTCACAACTGACATACAGGGAGATGTCCACACAGTCAAATTTCCCTAACCAGAAACTACAGAATGGTTTTACCATTGCTGATCCTGACATAAGTACCATTTCATAGCACAGAACTGCTTATAAGCACTGAATTGCTAAATTAGCTTGTTAGTGGATCTACAGGGAAAAGGAAGAGATCTTAAAGCCCCAGTAAGCCCAATTAAAATCCTCTTAAGCAGTGCCAGAATTTTCAGCCTCAGCAACTTCAGATGTCTAAAGAGTGTCAAATGGAAACACATTTATGTCCTTAAATTTTATTAAAAATGATTTTGCCCTTAGTAGTCAGTCTACATAGTTAAGCATGCAACAATATCCATCTAAAAAAAATCTACCAGCAAAACATGTGATTGTACTAAAACCAACCACAGTGTTTCTTCCCCTTCGCCTACGCACCTGCGGGTGTAGTACCACTCTCAGTCAGCATCACCCCACTCACAGGGTAGGGAAACACGTAGAAATCTCAGAGGGAGTTTATTTTTCACTTTGAATTATCACAGACACTGCATGGAATAGAAAAAGGTGGAGATAACGAACAATTAATATCTATGGCACTGATGTTAATGTTAAGAATGTTCAAGAAAAGATTGGATGAGGCACTTTGTGCCATGGTCTAGGTAATATGGTGGTGATCAAAGGTTGGACCTGATCTCAGAGGTCTTTTCCAGCCTGATTCTGTGATTGTTAGATGAATATTTCACATGACATTTTGAGTTGGAGGACACACCCAGTTAGATGTTAATCCTGGGTTTTGCACTTTCAGAGCATGTATATCTTAAAAGCAAGGATTGTTCTACCTCAGTGAGAATATAATTAACCCCAAACCACGTGCTTTTACAACTAAAGCAAAAAAGCCAAACAGCTCCTGTAAGGGACCATTCACATTCCATTAAAACCCAGAGACAGAGCACACTCAAGATGCATGTTGGGAGACCTGTTCTAATGTTAAGATCTACTTCATGCCACAAACTAGTTTTATGTGCAAACACCTACTTTCACATGTCAAAAAGCCACATCTGTGATGAACCACATCAAGAAACTGCAAGCAAACATTCAGCTGAGGTGCTACACAATCAAACACCACACACAGTCAACTAATGTTTTTACAGTATGGCCATTTATGGTAGCAGTAAAGAAGGCAAATGAAAGATTGGAGCAATTTCTCAACAAGCACCATCACTTGCCATGGTGAAGCTGATTCCAAGTAACAGATAAAAAAATATTATTTGTATCAAACACCACATCTACAGCCTTCCCATCATTGCTTCAGGAATTCACAGCTTGAGCTACAAGCATTTTCTAGAGTCACATAGACCTTAGGATCACTGAAAATCTGTTTAGTATTTTCTTCTCCAATATCCTATTTAGCAGTACAGTAGAGCAGGTTCCAAAATAGTTCTCTACCCATTTGTGAGTGAAGTTCCTCCAAGGGGAAGAAGAGTTTAAAGATCAAATTAAGAGCAAACACTTCTCATTCAGAAGCGCATGAATTGCTGAAGGGAAACAGTGCCTGATTTCCTTCCAGAGCTGGATGCTCAGGCTGAACCTGAGCTCTCCAGTGGTGACCTTTTCTCATGAAACAATGGGTATTGTAATTCCTTGTTTGAAGCACAAGTGCTCCATATACCGACCCAGCCACACCTGCTGTGACAGCACAACCCTCAGACAGTCATTCTCCACTCTTGGTTCTGTCATCTAAAGCCTGTAAACACAGCTTTCCTTAAGTAATTGGGCAAGCAGATTAGTACAGCAAACAGGGCTTTAACATCAAAATGCTCTTCCAACAGTACAGCAGCAAACTCTGTGAAAACTATTAAATGCATCCACAGAACATGAGACCATCAAGAGCATGCAAACCTCCACTGGATCTAGAAACTTCCTGCACTCTTTCCTTGCTCTTTACCTCATATTAAAAAACTCTGGAACACCATATTTGCTGCAGGTATACAAATCCTGACAAGATGGTATCTCTAGAATGGAGATACCAGCCATCAACAGAAAGGAGAGACTTCTGGCTGAGAGATCTTGCTCTCCTCACATGCTTTGCTTTAGGGAAATGCTCCTTCCTAACTTGAAGTGGACAGAAGCACCATTAGACTACACACAATACATCTCAGCTCCACTCAGGTAAACACACTACTTTTCTCATCCTTTGCAAAACTGTAACTTTATGTGCCTTTTTAAACAGATTTGAGCCCAGTTTTCTGTCGCCATTTTCTGAGAGCTAAATCTTTGGTAGGTCCACACAAACCTTCAAAAACAACTCTTCAAACAAATTGCACTTGAATAGAATAGAATAAATTCTTCTCTCCCTCTCCTGCTACTCCTGTTCTGAATAAAACAATCTAGTATTTTAGCAGGCTTTAAAGATCTAAGGGAAAATAAGGAAGGCACACCACAAAATATACAAAGAACTTATTTTTCTCCTACAGCATGTTCACACTGACCAGTTTATCATCACCACCTCATGAAGACCGGCAGGCTTTGGGATTTTTAGAGCATTGAAGGTGTGAACTTAAAAACTAAGGGCTCAAATTCAGATATTTCAGTTCAGTAACAGCATATCGTCAAGATTTGCTCCGGGGGTTTCCAGCAAGGTGATTTCCCTTCTGCCCTGTGTGCAATCATTCTTACAAAGAATTTACATAAATTCTCCAATAAACTTGTTTTCTAAACTTACAAGCCAGCCTGCACAGGCCAGCCAGACCACATAATTTTTACTTCATTTACATCAGAAGATACAGGCTGACTTCTCTATACATTATTCTTTTACAAATATCAGTTGAGAAGAGAAGCGTTATTATCTGAAAAACAGAGGTGCATGTCAGATGAATATAGCTCATGAAAGGCATTAGTAAACCACCTACAAGGTGGTTTATTGTCTAAACCACCTACAAGGATGATCAGAGGGAAGAAGGACAAGGGCTGATGAAAAATAATTTGATCATGCTAGTTGTATTTTTCCACTTCAGACAAGCTGGTTCTACTAGCAGCTGCCATCTCTCCCTCTGATTTTATGATTACTAACTTGTAACAAATCCCAAGTGAAGTAAGCTACCTTCTTCAGGACAGACACTGTGAACAGCCACTGCCACAAAAGTAAATTAGTTTGTTTATTACTAAAATATTTTGCCTTTGAAAACCATGTTAGACCAACATAGGCATATAGCAAGCTCAGAAAAGAGAGTACTTCTACAAATTCCACAAACAGCACAGAAAGTATTAGATTTCCCCACAGTCTAGGACCAGCTTACAAGCAAGATCCTTTTTATCATCTCAACATGCCAAATGATACTTACATGCCATAATCAGCCACACTAGGTTAGCTTATAGTCTTTCAACTTGACAAGTCCTATAAGACTTTCCAGGAGGGGAGCCAGTACTCCTGAAATGTCACTCTTTGCTGCCCTTACTTGCTTTTTAGTCCTCTCCAAAGCAATCCCTCCATTTCTCACTTTATTTCAGGAGGCCACAGACCTGCAGAGGCCGATTCCAGAGTGCAGAAGGGACAGCACAAACAGGCCTTGCTACCCCATGCAAAAAACAAGAAAAAAGATGGCAACCCAAGAGCTTCTGTAGCATGAAATGCAGCAATTACAAAATCCACAAACAAAAACATTAGAAACATACAAAATTCAAGTTGTTCTCTCTGCAAGCAAGTTCACACTGACAGGAAATGAGTAGCTAACAAGTAAATTACCCAAGCCCAGTTGAAAACATGTACAGAAGTAAGGGACTCATAGCAAAACAACCAGACTCACTACATGTCAGTCCTTCTGTACTGTTACTAACTCTTAACTCCAAACTCTGCTAACTTGCTACTAACAGAGTAACAGCACGTGAAAAAAATGGCTTTACCATACATCTAGTAGGAAAGACAGCTTAAACATTCTGTCCTGAGGCAAGAACATACCCCTAAAGCCATTTGTTTTCATTACAAAGTTGAACTACAGAGCAACATCTAAATTCAAACTGCAATGTGCAGCCTTCTCTACCGGTCTGACAGGCACACATAATGAAGTATCGTGTCAAATAAGCAGAAAGAATCATTATTTGATTGCTTTCTTGAGCAAAGAACTGCAAATGTTTCATTTAAAGGTATACAGAGGCAGCAGTACAGCAAATGTCATCTAAAAATGTGTGAGCAGTATGCAAAGACCTTCAATTTGTTTACTTACAGAAAGCAGCTTTAGAATGCACTGGGTTTGATCAGAGGGGGTTTTTTTTGTTTTTTTTTTTTTGGCTTTAAAGAAAAAAAACAAACCCTACTGCTATTTCCGCTCCCATATTCTACCAAGTAGAGATCTTGTGGTTAGGCATTCAGTGAAGAGAAAAACAGAGTGTGGAATGCACAGGCAGACATCCTTCTGCACCAAAAACCACAGGAAAGCACATTAGTTTCTCTCAATTTCTATAGATTAGAAACAGGTTTTTCAACTTCATCACACTCAGAATAATGGACTATTCAGATTTGCAGTAATCACAGGTGAAGCCTCTGGACAGGCAGTCTAGAAACCCTTCAGGAGACCTTATCTTCTTGTTGTTTAACTTGGATGTACTAGAGTGTGAACATCTGTGATCACAGCATTATCACCACACAACTCTGCCAGCGTTTAACAGGCTACAAAGTTGATGTTATTTACAAAGACAGGCTGGATGCTACCAATTAAAGGCAAGTAGTTTCTCTTTTGAGCTTTCTTCCAGCATTAGAAAGTATTTTAAGTCATAAGTCTTAGAAGACTCCTTTCCTGTGCATGTGTTAAACTCAACCTTTCATAATGACCAAAACTCAAAGCTGCCTGGAGGGGACCGTATGTGTTACAAACATGTGGGACAGAATCAAATCCCACTAATGCATTGCTGTTTTTCATATATACATATATATATATTTAACCAGGAAAGCAGAGTTATAACAAAGACCTCTTCAAGTACATTTTGGCACTAACAGTCTACGTGCTTCGTCAGACCCTGAAGACATAAAAACAAATCTGGGGAAATCTTCCTGGGAATGGCAGTGGCAGCCCAGTGCTGGGAGAGCAGGCAGCCATTCCTCTGCAACAGCTCACACCTCAAAACACAGCCTGGAAGCTGACAAAAGTCAGTGCTCTAACTTGGAGATGTTCAGTCAGCAATAACAGAACATGGGGTTTGTTATCAAGTAGCACAAGTCCCTTTCCCTGTGTGTATCATGTGTTTTCTGGACTGAAGAGAGACAATCCATTCAAGGAAGAAGCTACAAAGAGATGATAAATAACCAGGTGAATAGTGCTAGGCAGACACAGCAGCAGCTCATAACTCCTAGCACAGGGGAAAAGCTGAGATACTTTTACATGTCTCACACTACTCAACTGGCATGGGATTAACTCATGTACAAAACAGCTACCTAAAGTACATGAGCTGCAGGGAATTTTTAAAGTTTGAATGTAAGCTGTTAGAAAACCCAGCCTCAATTACCTAGTCTGAAGCAAGTTTAAATTATTCATCTTATGAAATCACCCTGAACAAATTCTTCCAGATCACCACCTTCCCTCATGCAGGCAGGTATCCAGTATCTTTTTCAGGAGATCAGCTCAAGGGATGCAGGGCTTTTGTTCTTTTTTCTTCAGAGTATTTATAAACTGAAGAAATGCACAGGAGATAGAATTTCAAGGTGCAACTTTAGCTCTTAAACTACAAAAATAAAACCAACTCAAACCTTGAGCAAAATCCCAAATTCAACTGGATTTTAAAACCCCAGGTCACAATTCCAACAGACACCCAGATCAACACAAACTCAATTATTTTAAAAATCTCCTTTAAATGAACAACTTTATTATCAGTTTCCTTTTTTGGGAGAAAACCTCTGGAGTGTCAGTTGAAATATTCAAGCCCTCCCACAAAACAAGTCAAAGCAGCTAAGGAGGAGGGGAAGCCACTATTAAAAATGTGTGGAATGTAACCTACTGGGCAGAAAGCAGATAATGGGACAAGGAAGTCGACTACTTCAGATCTGAGGCTTTTTTCCCATACAGTCCCACCAACAGAGACATTGGGCAATTTCAAATTTACAAATGCTAGTGAATTTTGTCAACCTTTGTAGGATATACATGACTAAAAATAGTTTAACTGACAAAAATAATCTGTCAAATCTGCCAGTTACCTGATAGACACTCTATTCATTCTAATGGGTGCAAAAACTTCTAGACAGCTAAAGGAAAACATATCTTTAGCTACTTCAAAAGCTGAGCTTTCAAGTGTCTTTTTTAAATTCAAAGAAGTTGAGATGTCTGCAGAAATATATTTGGGTGTACTGCTCCAGCAAGAGAGAAACAAAGCAGAAACTCCGCATGAGACAAAACATTTTCTATAGTTAGTAGATTTAGGTCACAGATACAGGAATTCAGAAATGTTTCAGGTTTTAAACATCCTTGATGAAAGTGAAGCACTCTGTTTAAAATGTCTCCTTGCACTAAGTAATGTTCTCAGGACAGATATAAGAGCAAACCCACTGCCAGGCAGTCCCAGAGATGTGCAGGCTCCTACAGCAGCTGGATCAGGCAGAAGACACACCTCAAAAACTTAAGAGCTGCCTTGACATTACAAGCTGAACCTGAAGGAAATCAAACCTCTTGATCCATTAGCTGCTCTGACACAGTCTGACCTCAGAAGCTTCAGCTGAACACCCTCTTTTCCGAGAGCACGACTTGCTCATCTGGATTACACACAGGGGGCATTTCAAAACTCTCCCTGTGCCCTCTGCAAGAGGAACAACCACCCTTAAGTGTCAGCCTGCACCCTGGAATAGGTCAACTTCCCCCCATTACACAAGGCTGCAGCCAGTTGTACACACATCTTCTGTGGTTAATCTGCTGCAGAAGCAGCTGCCCGTCCCACCCACCCTGCCTGCGCCACGGTCTCACCATGGCTCTGCTGGTCCCCATGAGCTACAGAGAATTCTTCCAATTCTATGTGGACATTTATGAGCTTTTCTACAGCATCACCCCGGGGCTGACACAGTAGGACAGAGCAAGTTACAAAATATGTAACTGCTAGAAGCAGGAGCATCTTAAATTACATTACAGCAGAAGGCCTGGTTTTTATGTAAAATTTAATGCTAAAATCATGCTCAAGAAGTTACAGTGAACAGACTGATTCCCTTCTGATAATTTCTTCATGATTCTGGAGTGCCTCCAGAGGATTAAACCTCCCGTATTCCAGGTACGGCATGCAGCTTAAACATACAGCAATCAAACCAGACAAGAGCTTTAAGGTTTAGCACTCCTTCAGTTGGTAGCATCGCTTGTACAACATAAAATAATATTGTCCCAACAGTTAGAGAAGTAGTTAAACCAACTCAAAAGAGCTGGAAGCACAAGACTCCAAACCAAAGCTGAGTAGACAACAGCACTGTGGCTTGGTGACAACCTGCTAAGAGCCAGCAATAAAAGCAGCAAGGCAGGACATTCGAAGTGGTTGGTCCACTGGATGCCACAGACAGAACAATATACTTCTAAAAACAACAGAAAAAAAAACCCACCACAAACGTCCCTCTTAAGGCCCCTACAGAGACAGAAATAAGATTATCTACACGGTTTAAGAGTTCTCCTTTAAATACTCTCAGATGGTAAAACAAGGCACAGTTGGTTAACTTTGCTGATGTTCTAAGAAGGATCTTGGCCTCACAGGCTCAATTTCAAATTGGAGGGTCTGGAAAATGTTTATCATGACATACACCCATTAAAAAAAAGCTTCATAATTTGCTGCAACATTGCAGGAGTGCTGCTGAGCACAGAAGGATATCACCTCCCATCCATGATATTTTGAGAATTCCCATCAGGATGCAAACCTGCTTCAGAAGGAGGGGGAACATCAGTTTAAGGAAAATCAAAGTATGGGAAATCAAAGTGATACAGCACATATGGGTGCATCTTGGAAATCTCTCAGGACATGGTCAAGATTCGGGTAACATAGTTTGGGGTCTGAGAGGAGGCAGGAGAATAGGATGCAAAGGCAAAGATGCTGTGTTTCTGGAGAACTTCAAACCCAAGCTACTAGGAAAAAAAAATATCCTAAGCAGCAACTGAAATTGCAAGGCAAAGTTCAAATATACTCATTATTGCATTCTCAGTAATACTGGGTCATGCAAAGCCAGAATCCATTTAAATACATCACCATTACTTTATTGGGTTTTGCTAATGAAAGCTTGTTAGTGTGAGCTAGTAGAGGAAAACACTTCATGCTGCTTTAGTAGAGCTGGCAGCACATATACAAGAATATTATAGACGGGTACCTTTTAACATGATCATAAAGCACCTTCTTAAAAGGAGGGAGAAACACAGAAATATTATGAGCACACAGTTAAATAACTCCCTACCTCAAGCAGTGCATATTACTGTAATCCCACTTACTTTCCCTGCATAGAACAAGTCTAATAACAAGAAATTTAGTAGATCATTTTTCTACCCAAAGATACCAGATTTTTCACACAGATTTATCACTGGCATCCTACCATTTCATGGTCTACTTACCACATATGAAGCAAAACACACAGATTTGCTTGCAGGTTTATAGATTTATGTCTGCTTAAATAAGGAATACTGAAAATGCTCTGCATTATGAGCTAAATTGTTAGTTTTGTCAGGAAAACTCGAAATGGTAACGAGAGTGATTTTCAGATGTTTTTTCCTAGCAAATATAACTGGTGACTCAATATATTATATCACTACAGTTACAGAATACCCTGAACAGGATTGGAAGAATAATTTGCTGGTAAGTTGTGTGGAAGCTCAAGTTTATTTTCTGGCTTAGAAGACTTGAGGAAAGTGATACATTTGATAGTTATTAATGTGTGTACCCACAGCTAAGCTGCTGATAAATGACACTTCTCATAGGCCCCCCAAATAAAGGTCTTTGTGGAGCACTTTGCTTGTGAGTGTTACACTAATTTTTTTTCTTCAACTGCACCATTTTTACATGTCAGAGCTAACATCTAGTTAATTATTAAAGCATGCTGGTCCCAGCAGCCAGCACTTTATGCTACCTTTAATAGCACCCTTCTGCATACATTCTATTGCCTGAACTCATTCCTATCTGGATTCACTGAAAATTACACTTTCTGCTCACAACTGAGAAGCTGGTGCAGGCCTGGTTAAATGAGCTCGACTGCCAGATGAAGTTGTTTGCAGAGCTGCATAGTGAACCAGACAGGGTAAGTGATCCCGGGTAAAAACATTCCCTGGTTATTTTTAACTCTGATGGCTTGCGGAGTTTCAGTGCACTGGAGGGAGTAAATAGCTATAATGGCAAACTGCTGTGGCAACAAGGGGACCTTTTGAACATTCTTCCTTACTTGTAGTAGTAGCTTATCAAATTAAACCTTCAGTTACAGCAAAGCCCTGTTTCTTCAGGCTTGAAGAACAAAAATATTTCCCCAGCCTTGTGCCTCCCCACGTCAGTCCCTTCTAAAAAGCAAATAATCAACTTGCCCTCGTTCTCAAGGCCCTCCAGTTCCCTATCTGCACCAGCACAGCACTTGTGGTCATATATACAGCCCTCACTTGCCAACTGCAGTTCTGGGGAACTCCACATGAGCCTCTTCCAGAGGCACCTTCTCCTCTTTAGTCCTTTGTGAGATTTAGCACGAGCACATTTGTGTGTTACAAAGATTCACCATGAACTCCATCATCCAACAGGATCTCCCTCAGTAAGCAGAGTTTATGTCATTCCCCCACACAACTAGAGAAGTACACACAGTCCTCCTCAGCAGCCCTCACTCAGCCAGGTTTGAGGCTCTGCATAAGTCAAAGTTCTCCAGCCTTTCCCATTCCAGCAGCAGATCAGAATCCCTGACCTCGTTGCAACAGCAGCCCTTGCACACAATGCTTGATTAGCCTCAAGATCAAGCACTTCAAATGTGAATACACGACCTTCTTTAGCTTAACCAAGAACAATCCAGGCACAGCAGACCAGCCAACCCTCTTAATAACAACCTAGTAAAAGCAAGTAATCTATAAAACAGTAATTTCAACCTCACCAAAGTTCCACCCAGAAGCACCAATGTGTATCATGAACTTCACGTGCTGGGATGTGACCAGCTTAAGTATGTGCATGGTGGAAAAAAAAGTAAGAAAAGGCAAAACAAACATATTAAGCAAACATTCCTTGTCTGCTATCTACTTTAAGTAACTAAGTTACAAAGAGAAGAAAAATATTTTCTTTTGTGCTACGTGTTCCCATTAAGTGCCCTACAGGCTATCCCAAACCTGAGCTGCAACCACACTTCAACCATAACACAGAGCATACAAAATAGGAAAGAAAAGATAAAAAAGAGACACGAAAAAAGTTTTTCACAGTCACAGAGCATGTCTTCATAAAGGATACCATTCAAGACGAACAGAAAGGGTCTCACCCACTGCCCAGACAGAAATAATTCACTTGGGATCTAACCAGAAAATTGTAATGGCAGGCTACCACTGTTATCTCTCAGAATTTCAAAACAGAACTCTAGCAACTTAGTACAGCTTTGTACTTGGAGGCCAACATCGCCTAAGTGCATTATTTGCAATTAAACTTTTCAATCTGGTTGCCTCCTACTCCTCACAGTTTGTCTTGGTTGTTGCATCCAGAAATCTTTGGACATGTCCTAAAGAGAGCAACCAGTTACAGGCATGATTTCTGTTTTAATGTTGGTTTTACGTACTTCTTGAACTAGAACAAGAAGTGGTGCATTTCTCTGGTTCCATTGTCCTTTAACACTGCCTTTTGACCATAATTGAAGAATAAGACTACCAAACCGGTGCAGTTAAGCCACCTGAATTGTTGGAACAAAGGGAGAAGTTCTCCGCTTGTGTCACACCAGTCTAGACCTGCAGACCGACTAATCTGGGAAGGTCTGCAGCAAACCCAGCATCCTATCAGCCAGCCAGAAGCCTGCTACATTCCACTTCATGAAGCTGCTATTTATCTTTGGATACTTCAAGGAGTTCAGTCACAACATTTACAGTGCTGGGAATGCTTTTGTTAAGTGCAAACAGGTTGCACAAGGTATACAAACATGAGCCATTTAGACCCTTCCAAACTCTTAGAATATAAGGGCCCTACTTATAAAAGCCACCCTCCACCACTGCTACTGAGCACTGGAATTCAGAGCTCCAGCCAAAACCAGAGGCAGGAGCCTCTCCCTCTAGTACAGGAAGGAGGCACAGGGCTAGAGGCCAGCAGCTGCTTATTCATCCCTAGGAGTGCAAAGGGCATGCCAGGCAGAGATCTGGGAAACTGTGCCAGGACTCCTTGTGCAAGTGGCAGTAGAAGACGACCTGATAACCAAAAGGTATGTCAATATTTACTCGCTAGACAAGCAACCACTGCTAGGAGCTAGCGCACAGAAAGGTGCTCTCAGACTGCCACCGCGGTTAAGTTACCCCAAAGGAATTTCACTTTGGAAAAAAATTTGTAAATCACTCAAAACCAGAACGGTGAGTATCTCAAAACTTAAGCACTGCTCCAAATTTATGGCAGCTTTTGAACCCAGCTCAGCTCTACCCTGTGTGTGCATTAGTACAAGGCATGAGTGCTGGATGACAGGATTCATTATGCCACTGTTGGCTACGCTGGAACACTCACGCAGCCTGAGGTTTCCTGCTGGCCTGCAAGGCAAGCCTGAAGTCACCTACTACATTCCCAAGCTGTAGATCTGTAACCAGATAGAGCCCAGACTCTGCTTGGTAGCAGTGCTGCAGGAAGCAAGGAGCCGAGCAGTTCAAGTTTCACAAGAAGGGTGACAAGCAGCCCTTATTGTTCCAGGTGACTGCACCACAAGTCCTTTGTTTTGATTAGGATTTTTATTTCCCACCTTTAACCTCAACAGATGTCAACAATCAGTTGCTCCTAAACTGTATTTTGTCACCTAGAGTTACTGTAAGGAGGCCCCAGGCTTTATCTCGGTGTGAGCATACCAGTCCCAGCATAGCCCTGAGTGAATCTGCAGCCTGGAATCCGTGGCATTTTATTCCTTTAATTTGCTTGCACTCTTACTCCAAGAGTATTTTTTGACGGTCACCAAGGGTTAGTCAGAAAACCCAGAAACTGTGGAGGGATTTGCACATCCCAAGTGCAGCACAGGGAAGTGGGGCACCAAGACATCAGGGTCTGTCAAACACCCAGCATGCTGGTTCCAACACCAGCTGCACGTTCAGTTGTTGCTTTTCAATCTACTACTCTATTTTGGAGCTTGGAATTCACATATAGAGCATAAAATTCAGAACAAGCTGTTTTGTTGCCCAACAGCTATTTCAGAGATAAAAGACACTTTGAGATAACCCACCTTTGGATTTATTTCTAGTTAATGAGAACAGTCCTGTGAAAGTAGCAGTTTGGAAAAGGAAAGGAAAAAGGGGAAAAAAAGCCTGAACAACTGCTCACCCATCTGTCTGCAAGTCATATGCCTGCTTTCAGACAAAGTGTCTCATATTAAAATTAAAGAGTCAAAAATCTACATCCAACTCATTTTACTCACTAGTGAGTGGAACAGTAAGTTCAGCTCCAATCAGAATTTGTTACAGGCACTTTAAGGGCAGTAGGAAAAGTATTTTCTTTTACAAACTTGGCAATATGATTTGAGCTTGTAAATACAGCATGAAATCAGTAAACAAATAAAAAGAGCTCCAAACACTGAAGCCTTACACAGATTTCGTGTTGTGTTAAGTGTTTTAGTAGTTTCAAACATGTTCATGCATTACCACAGGTAACATTAAGCTGACTGACAAACTAAGCTCAACTCAGCCACATTGAATTACATCTATTCAATATCATCTCAAGGATCTAGTGACATTTATTAACTAATACATTCATACAAGTCACCAAAGCCTACTCAGTATGCAAAACTATACATGTCATTGTCACAAAACAAAAGCCATAGCTTTACATAGAGGAAAAAACACCAGGACAAAGAAATTTATCATTTCTGATCAAAAATAGGCAGTATTTTGCACAGCAGACTTGAGAGAATAAAAAATTAGTGGCTTTATTGCTGCATACTGTTAAAATTAGCTATATATTGCTCAGTTTTGCAAAAAAAAAAAAAAAAAAAAGCATTAAGTAAATGGCAACTGCAGGATAAAAAAAATCAGAGGGTGATTAGGTAGTTGCTAGGCTGTATTCCCTTTGAGCAAGGAAACCTGAATATTACAAAGGGCTGAGTTACAAGGGAATGTGGGGTATTTTGTGACAGACCGCTGCATGACAGCTGGAGAAAAGCTATTGTGGCAACAGCTGTGTGCCCTGCACAGCTCATACTCCCAAATACCTCAGCCTGCTAAGAGGCCAGTTAACTGGCTGCAATGCATTTTAAAAGTTTTCTGCCTCTTGGGATGTGAGCATGATGGATTATTTCTGTATGTTTTCAATAACAGAAGGAATGCTTAGTTCTACCACTTAGCCTTTTACAAAATGCTGTAGTGTAATGCTGAACTATCATTCACTGCTGCTTTCCTAGAGTTTATAGCTGCAATATCCCATTAACTCTCCTCCACAATTAAAATATCTTCACTTCCTGTCTTACAAGAGCATGGGCTCAACAGCAGTAAATTCATCTATCATATCCTGATTTAAAGGAAATGATCTGATATTTCCAGGATGAAATCCTGGCCCACCAACAGCAATATCGAGCTGTGTGTTACCTCCCTAGAGGAAGAATTTCAAGGAACATGCTACTCATCTAACCACTGAAAGCTCTGATCTTCTAATTAACTCTAAAGCTACTCCAAGGTGTCAGATGAATGTCTGAGAGGTGAGCCCAGGCAGTTATACAAGCGACCAGTTACACCTCACTTACTCCTGCACTGCACTAATTAGCACAGTGAGGCCAAACTCAGGACATCAGAGAGCTTCCATTGTAGGAGATGGGTTTGCTCACTTGGCCTCCTTACAAACATGTTGTTGTTTCAGGCCAGACTGAGGCACAACAATCATCAGGAGCTGATACACACAGGACAGCAAGCACAGGAGCACTCTGCACTGCCATAACCTCAGCCACTGCCACTCCTGTAGGGATGGATGCTCTCTGCTTTCCCACCATCATCCAAACAAGGCAGGGAAGGATGAGCTGTGCAGACACGCCAGAAAGCGGGCAAAAGAAAGAAGAACTGGTTCTTCTTACATCCTCACTTTCTCATGTTTCCCTTTGTTTTATCTGAAATAAAGGAAGAGTTTTCCCATTTTCAAGTATGGATCCCCTGTTGTCTTTCAAAGATACAACATAAATTGTGGCATATGCTTCCTCATGATATCCTATCACCACAAAAGTCTGATTTACTGGAAAACAATCAGCACCTAAATAAAAGCTGTACTTGAGTACTGATTTACTGAAAATTAAAAAGGAAAGCAATACCAAGTGTAGAAATATTTGCTAGTATCAGTAAGAAGAAAAAAGTTTTCCTTTTTAAGCTTCAGTTGGTGAGAGCCTTATTTTAAACACAAGCACTAAAGAAGCAAAAAAATTTAAATCCTCCACTGACATCAGGATCTGTCATGTAGCAAAAGCTAGTACTGATCCATGTTTTAGTGAAGGCCACTACATGTTTGTCACTTAATCTTAAGAAATTCCAAAAATGAAGCATGTGACTTGCTTGTAATCAATTTTAAAACAACTTGGAGCAGTTTCTGTGCAGCCTTAAAAGACAAACAACATATTTGGCAATACGCTTGCCATACAGAAACTACCCAGGTGCCTGCATGGCAAAGCACACACTTGATAACATCACAGCTTTAAGAGTGCAGGAAGACGCTGTGGGATATAAATAGTACACCAAGCCTCATCCCTTACTGTCTGAAACCACACAGCAAGCACAGAAACAACACAAAACTCTTCTCTAAGGCATGTGAAGTACTGCCCAGGTCTGTATTTCCCAGCTATTTTTCTTCAGTTTTGTTTCAGGTTGTTTGGGGTTTTTTAAGCTGAATTTTCTGCTAAACTTCACTTTGCAGTGGCATGATTTTATCTCAGGATAAAGCTGCCAAGAGGGCAAGAAGATGGAAATAACTTTATGCAAACTGACAGTAAGTTGTTTTGAAGAATTCACCCTCAATGTGTCAGCTTAACACCATGGTGCTGTTGCCTCAACACTCTTTCAAAGTGAACGATTTATTTTTCTGCTGTTAACTTGAGAAGATCCTTATATGTGGCAAGACAGTCACGGGATCCTCTTTTGCAGATATTTGCTGAAAGACAAGTGTCAGTCACAGCACTTGGCCTAAAATTTATATTTATTTTTAATGTAAGCTCAAACTATTAAGTTAAATACTTAATTTCTACAAGTACTCAAATACTGAAGCTATCCAGTACTCAGCAGAACCTTACTGCTCTTAGAAAAGATGGCTATACAAAGGCATCAAGTGTGAGCTTCCGTTTTTTCCCTCCTTACAAACTTTAGTAGAAATTACAGCTTTTTTGCTGCAAAGGTAAAGTTATCCCAAAGCCCTGAATGCTGCCTCAATCCAGAAATCCCTTCAGCAACATTTCCCGAGACAGCAGCATCACAGAACTGAAGCCATACCCAGCTGCACACATGACTGCCACAGCGAGACACAGGCAACACCACCTACAGCAGCAGTGTAGTGCCTGAGTGAATGGCACCCTCAACCAGCTGCAGAAAACTCAGGGTTTAATTATCTCCATATGCAAGCAATGAGGAATTCAAGCCACACACTGAGAGGACTGCAGTTATTCCAGCCCCATCACCTTCAAACAGATCAACCAGCCAGTACTCTACCAAAACTGAGCAGCCATCTACACACCTGACAAAAGACACCTGTACAATACACCTCAAAAGACACCAGACAAACTAAACTAGATCCAAAGAACTAATTCTCCCAAAGGGAAAATTTTCTTTTAATGTTCCCTACAATACTGGATCTTACAGGCATTCCGGTATCCAGTACTTACACAAAAATTCAAAGTAATATTTTCTAGGAAGTTACTTAGTCTATGCTGCAGAGCTTAAATTTTTAACAGAGTAGTTGAGCTAATGAACACATGGATGCACATGTGAATTAAAAAAACGACTGAAATAAAGGAATAGTCTATTTGCTATTAGATCACCCAACACCTATTTTGTTGTAACAAGATATTAGTTGAGGACATCATTGCCCCAAGCATTAAAAGACTAGTCTGCCCTGCTGCCAAGCAGCCCATCTTAGGGGTAGGTAGAGCATTACTGGCTCTCCACAGTGGAATAAAAAAAAAATACAAACAAGAAGCCATGCTCTCCAGATTTGCTGCTCAGTCGTCAGCAACAGCAGCAAGCAGAACGCAAGTAGTTGTCTCCCCCTACCACCATAAACAGAGGTAGAAAAGCTAAGAGCAACAGGGCAGAGGATCAAAATAAGTAAAGGAGGCACGGCTGAATTCGTGGCGAAACACTAAAAAGGGATCGTCCTCGTAACACTGACACTCACTCTTAGTATCGCCTATTCTGGCGTGTACTGAAAACGAATGGACGAAAAAGTTCAATTGTCTACAAGTTGCAGGATGAACAGCAGGCGCTCCGAGGGGCGGTGGGCGCTGGCTGGCCCCAGCTCGCAATCACCCCTCCTCTCGGGGAGAGCCGCGGGAGCTTCCTGGCCCCTTGCCGGGCCAACACAAGATGCTCAGCCCGAGGCAACTATTTCGGAGCCGGACGCCGAGTGTCACCGCTCCCCGGCCGCGGCTGCCGCTTCCCGGGCGGAGCGCGGGGCCGGACCCCTCCCGCCACACCGAAGCCGCCGGTCCCGAGCGCCGCGGCGCCCGGAGCCCAGCGCGCCCGGCCAACGAACCCCACCCGCCGGCGGCGCCCAGCGGCCGCCTCTTCCCGGGGGCTCGCACCAGCCCGACCGCCGCCGCCTCGAGCCCCTCAAGGTCATGCCGCCGCCTCCCCGCCCCGGGCTTCCCGCTGCCCCGCCGGCAGCATCCCACGGCGCCGCCGAGAGCTGCCGCCCGCCGCGCCGGCTCCAGCCCCGGCCCCCCCGCGCCGGGCAGCGCCCAGGCCCCGGCGGGCGGAGTGCTTCCCCCCGGGCGCCGCGGCCCCTCACCTGGATGAACTGAATGGTGAGCGCCGACTTGCCCACGCCGCCGCCGCCCACCACCACCAGCCGGTACTTCTCCTGCCCCGGGCCGTCCCTGCAGCCCGCGGCCATGGGGGAGCTGAGCGGAGCGATCGCGGCAGCGCCGCCGCGGGGTCCCACGCCTGCCTCTCTCGCTGGCGCTCTCCTCCTGCTCCTCGTCGTGCCGCCGGGGCTGAGCAGCCGCAGGCCCCGCCGCACCGAGCGCCGCCGGCGACAGCGGCGGCAGCAGAGCCCAGCCCAGCCCGCCCCGCCGTGCGGTGGTGCGGTGGTGCGGTGGTGCGGTGGTGTGGTGCGGTGGTGCGGTGGCGCGGAGCACAGCGGAAGGCACAGCACCACCCGCCCCCGCAGCCAGGGCGCCGCGGCACTAATGGCTGCCGGGGGCGGGGCCCGCGCACCGCCATGCTAATAAGAGGGCGGGGCATATCTTATCTGCATGCAAATGACGGTGGGATATGCGCGGGGGGGCGGGGCCAGCGAGGAGCCGCCGTACAAACGGCCGTCGGGGCGGGGCCTGCTCATCGCCATGCTAATGAATCTTGCATATGCATGAGGGCTGCCCGCCCTGCGGCACCGGCACGCCGCTGTGTTTGTGTCGTGCGGGTGGCGGCGGCCCCCGGTGTCCCCTCGGCCACCCCGGCAGACAGCGCGCCGCGGAGGTAATTAGCGATGTCCTCACGGGCTTTGGTGGGGCGCCCGTCTAAGTGCCTCATCAACATTAATGAGGCTCTGGATGCCCACGGGATGGGGAGGGAGGTGTTGGTGGCCCTTCGTACAGATGCAGAAGCAAGGCGCGGAGAGGTTTAAAGCCGAAGCGTCGCTAATGTCGCGTCCTACCAAGAGGGAAAAATGGGAAAAAGTCATAGTGACTAAAGCCCTTCGCCACTCTTCATCAGGTTTTCTTGTGAGCGTGCACATGAATAGCTTTCTCACTCATTTAAGCAATTCAGATCAAGTCCACCCTCTCCTCTGAGTGTCACCCACCGCTAGATGTCACAGCCCCATATTCATCCCCCTCTGTACTTGGTCAGAGCACTCTGGTTTCAGTGTGTGATAAATTCACCCTTTGCATCTCCACCGCCTCTGCTGGGGACAGGCTGCTGTGACCTTCCAGTGGTGTCCTTACCCCTTGGGCAATATCTTACTGTCCACGGTGTTTCTGCACAACCAACACTCGGCAGATGGTCATAGTACAACAAAGCAGAAGTTTGGCTTTTCAGGGAATTTTCAGGTAATTCCTTCTTTGCTTCCTCTCCCCTTTTTGTGAAGATATAAAGCAACGACCCCACGTATGTCTAATCTTACACACCTGTATACACGTGCATCCTTTTGCCAACACAGAATGACAGAGCTGTTATCATGTTCCTGAACGGCACAATCACATCAGCAAAGCAGACAGGCTCCTCCTCCCTACGAACAAAACTCCTGAAGTAGTGGCCACACATGGAATCCTCACTGAAGGCACCTGACCTGTTCAACACTGGAGCTGTGTGGGGAGACAGGGACAGCATCCTCCTGCTTATTCACCCAAGAAACCCCAACTTTCAACATTCAACACACATTTCAGCTCTGCACCAAAGGAGGGGAAGGTCCCACAGGCAGGATACTCCTTCCCCCCACAGACCCAGGACAGGACTGAGTGCCCAGTGCAGTAACTAACAGAGATCCACTGAGAAATTACAGCTTGTGGAGCTAATTATGAGCTAACATGATATCATATATACACATGGGGGCAAATCCATGATGTAGTAAAGCAGGGACTAATAAAAAAAAAGGTGATCTGGACAGGAACATATGCAGATCTGAACCAATATGGCTAATCATACGTTCTCCCTTTATTGTTTACAGACAGTAGTTTTTATACACTTCCAGATAGTTTACAATCGTGAGCACACTCTCAGTGGCAAGCAAACATTGTTTGTTCCTGTCTTAAGGTGGCTAAAGTTTCACACTGCAGACCTATACTAATTTACACCTAGATAGCTCAGTACATTGTGTTATACCTTAACATAATTTCTGACGGCGCCACAAACTTATTCTTAACTGCGCCACAGGCTCCAAGGCCTCACCGAGGCCCACATCTGAGGCCTAGGCTGGGGTAGCTCAACCTTCACTCCAACCATATAAATCATGAACATCCAGATCGTGACCTCTTTCTCTCAAAAATTCTTCTACAATGTAGCCTAATCTGAATTCCACTATTACCCACTTTGTCATGCTGAGCTTTGCAATTCTTTAACTGAATTTCTTCGCTTAAAACCCCAAAACTTTGAAACCAAGAACAACATCCTTCAACTCCTATTCTGTCTCAAGGGAGAAGAGTGTCTGACACACAGGAAACAAACTGCTACTTTGTGAGTTAATTGTGATAAGTGTATGAGAAGGAGATACTTTGTCCCCAGGACTCACAACGGTATTTCGGAAGAGGAATGCCAGAGCTCAGGCTCAGTTGCCTCGGTATTCTCCTGTAGTGATAAGCTGCTTTTTCACATAGGTTTCCTTATTGCCCATGCCAATCAAAAATAAGGAACAACTCACACAGGAAAGAATACGTAGCCTAATATTTTCCAGTTCAGAAAAAAAGATAAGTGAGTGGGAGATAAAGCAGAGGTCTGTAAATTCCTAAGCAGCATAGGGAAGTTGAACAGAAAAAGCCTCAGAATAGGAGAACTGAGGGACACCCAGTGATAGTAGGAAGAAACAAGTTTAAACAAACAAAAAGGGATAAAAAAAGGATACTGTTTTCCACAGACACAATCAATGGCACTGTGGACATCTCTGCCACAAGGGACTGTGGAAAATGAAACTGCATGTTTCATTTAGACAAAAGGTTAGAAAAAGTCACAGAGCAGAAAGCAGCATAAAACAGCTACTAAGCACAGTGACCAGGGGCACAGTTTTGACTTGGGAAGCCCCTAAAGTACTGGCAGCCTGGAGGCATGTTTGCTGAACAAAGAAACCACTTTCTTCCCACGTGTCCTGGTTCTGGTGTTCTCTCACCTACAAATCAATTACTGGCCACTGCCAGGATCGGGGACCCATGCGAGTATTAATCCAGCAGGACAAATCTCCTACTTTTTAATTACATTCTCCAGCCTAAGAAAAATCAAAAGTACAGATTGTGAGGAAGTGAAGTTGCAGCTAATTTATCAAGTATTGGGTGGTTTTTAATCAAAATACAGCTACAATCTCGCAGTTGGCCATTATTACAGTAACCACTAAACTCCACTGCCAGGAATGGCAGTGACATGAAAAGCAGATTTTTAGTGAGTTTTAAGGACACGCAAATCTCTATGCAAACTATTGGAATAGGATATCTGAGTTCTTGGTTCAAAGTTACATAGAAAGCCAAACATTTTTATTATCCCTTATTTTTTAGGTTTCAGTTTCATTATACATAAAACAAATTTAGTATTCTGAAAACAATATCAGTATTGTCACTGATATAGCTATCCAATCTTGTGAATTCTGCAAGAAAATCTTGTTGTTCTTTAAATAACACTGGTAGATATGACAATGGGTTAAAATAATACAATAATCTATTATGATCAAAAGAGTCTATTGCAAAAAAATACTGTTAAATTCTTTGCATTTGTGAATTTTGAAATCTAGTTTTTAAAATAGAGTTATATTCTTTCAAAGCAAAAAGCAGTGATCACAGAAAAACAGGAGATGGATTGCAATTAATGAACAGTGGTGGGCTTTGTAGTTTTGTAACTGCACCCAAAGATGTCAATAAGAATTGTTTGCTCTTTGCTGTATAAACACAAGTAGAGAGAGAGAATATCAAGTATAGAGACAGTCTAAAAGCAGGGCAGCCAAGGGCAGGTCCAGCCCTGGAAGTGCCAGTCTCTACACTTTGTCTTCCCTCAGGAACAGCACTTGCTGTGAGCCCTAGTTTCAGAAGACAAGGGGTATACCTGTGAATAAAGACATGGAGATGAGGGAACTACACACTCCAGGATTCACTTCAAGATCCACTAACCTGGGAAAGACTTGACTGGTGACGCACTTTACCCAGCAGGTGAAGACAAGAAACTTGGGACTGATAGGAGGCAGCAGGGCAAGATGACGCAAAAAGGGTTTGGAGTGCTCCATGCAGCCAGGAAAATAAATTTCGCAGCACCAGTTTTCATATCCCTGGGGAGGTAGCAAATGTGGGATTTCATAACAGGGAGGAAGAACTCGAAATACTGAGAGTTGAGATGATGGAGCCATAACTAAAGTTTTGATGAAGCAGCTGGGAAAGAAAGTACATCTTTTAGAAGTGTTGCATAGAAAGAAGCTGCGTCATTTCAGGTCTAGCCTGAATATGCATATTTAAAAAGAGACAAAATCAGAATGACATCCAGATGGCAGGCTTAAAAGAAAGATCACCATAGTGTTTTACATAATGTCAGAAAAAAAAAAAAAAAAAAAAAGACTTCAGGAAGTGCTTGATGGAAACATCCAGAACTTTATTTTACATTGGCAGCCTTGCAAAGAAGTGGGTTTGGAAGGTTAGAAGATGTGTATGCAGTAAGTGACATATTGAAAGCTAAAAAGCACTCCGTGAGAACCTAAAAGCTTACTTAGAAGAAAACTTCTTCTCAGGCTTAGTACAGAAAAAAGTTACAAAAATCTTTGGGACATGAGTCAGAGTGGCAGGTAATTTAACTCTGAGTTATACCATTGATTTAGGATTCTATATGTACCTATCACTTGTTTATTGACCTTGCTCAAACAGGCCATAAACATCACCTCTTCTGTGGATAGTTTCACCTAAAGGACATACATGTGCTGCAATTCCCATCAAGGACTCCACTGCTGACCATAAGAATATTTGAGGAAACTGGCTTTCTCAGAGCCATAAAACAAAAAGCTTGGGGAAAAAAGATAGATTTTTTTTCCCTTGGAATAGGAAAGTAAGACCTAATTCAGAAGAAAAGAGCTGCTAATTGTTCTTGTCTATACAAAAAACATGAGTTATTTAATGAGCAATGAGTGCCCAGAAACTGGGAGAAAAATAAGCTGTTTCTCCTCAGACACACTTATTAGTTTCTAGCTGAGTAAAAAGTAAAACTATTTTCAGCCAAGTAACTACAGCTTTTTATAAATCTTCATCTATTTTTACATCTATCTATTCCAGTAAAGTAGTCTGTAGTAAGCACTTCAAATATGTCATTTTCTTTGAGGCTTGAAACTGATCTACAAACAAAAGTCCTATTTTTTTTTTAATTTGTTTTTTTTTGGGTTTTTTTTCTGTAATGTTTAAGATGGGTTTGTCAATTTTTATTAATTATTACGATTACATTAGGAATACACGTGTTTATACCCAGTAATAATTACAGAGAAATAATATCCCATGAGAAAAGAGTAAAATAAACTCTGTATGAATAGTATTTTTCGACAAGACTGTTTAAAGTTTGTGATGCTATATGTGTTCCCTAACATTTACATAACTGCCTTGAGCAATTAACATGAGGGAAAATAATACATGGGGGTTTTTTTAGAGAATGCACGAGCATCATCTCTTTAGTGAGCAGCTCAGGTTCTGCACACCTGGGCATTCAGTCAATCCTCTACCAAACCAAGCAATCCAATCTTGACTGATTTGATATATGGTATATTTCGATAATATGTATTTATCTATTTTTACACATGTTTTGATTTATCTCTTCATGTAATTATGTTACTAGAATAAAAAAGAGGCAGGAAGGAAACCTAAATTAGTACCTTTTTGACCTTGTCCGTAGACCTTAAAAATGAGAAAGTGATCCCAATAGGAAATTTCTCCACAAATCACTTCCAAATTACTACTTGAAAGAAGACTCTTACTCTGTTGGAAAGGTGTGTGTACCTTTCCTGGTCTCTTTCAAGATGAAGGCAAGTAAGTAGGGGTACAAACACTAGTTGTGACACAGAAGTAAGCTCAGAGCAGATGGCATTCCCTCTGGAGCAGAGTGGCCATGTCCATGTTGCGCCATGGAGGTGGTGCCTTCAATCCCTTACACCACAAACCCCTTTCCATCCAGTGTGGTCATGGCTGACCCATCTTCCTCACACTATGGGACCTGAGGGAAGCATTCCCCAGAGGCTGCTGAGCTCCACACATGCCCTTGGTTGCTGTTTGTACCCCTTGCAGGGTCTTCCTGGCATCTTCTGAGAGTTGTCTCTGGGTCAGAGAGATCCCGGGGGAATAGCGTTACGGTGGCCATTCCTTGGTGGATAACTGCATCCACCATTCCACAATGCAGGGACAGGTTGAGGGCTGTCTCTCAGGAAGGGCAGCTGCCATGCAGCACCACAACTTGCCCCCAGTGAGAGTGCAGAGCCCTGCAGCTCCTGACTTGCTGCAGTGAACCCATGGGTGGCGAGTTCAGAGTCCAGTGCTGAGAGCTGAGGTAACACCTGCAACTCTGTCCCCGTGCTGGTCTCGGTGTGTGTCCCTAATAGCAGCACGTGCCACCTGCAATGAGAGAGGTTTGGAGGATTCCCAGCCTGCCAGTCACATCAGCACACCCCACAGAGCTGCCCCTCTCCTGTCACACTGCAGGAGGGCCCCTCCAGCCTGATGAAGCTCAGCAGCCGAGCTCACTGCACAGTGTGGGGGGCTTTGGAAGGGGATGAACCAGCAGTGCTGTGAAAGGCAATTCCACAAACCACAGCTAGACTTCCTTGGCCAGAAAATGAGTGACCTTGATTAATGTACACATGTATCATGTGTACACATTAATGTACTCCATGTACCACCACAGGATGATCAGAACCCCACTAGAGTCAGAAACTGGGTTTTTTCCTTCATCATCAAAACTGCTAAACACTGCTAGTTTCTGTTCCCCTCATACAGGATATAGAAAACTTCTTATCCCCTTATGCTCATGAGCCTTTTTGCTTTCTTACATTTATGATGATTCTGCAGAGCTACAAGAGGCAGCATAATAAAAAGGTAGTTCTTTTGTAGGAAACACAGAGCTATCCAAACCTGTCTCTGAATCTCAGCCTTGGGAACAGCCACGTTTTCATACACCTTTCCATCATTCATGACCCTGCTACCCCAAAATGTAGAATCAACTTTTATCACGCCTCCCAAGATTTCTCTGCTGCTCACCTTGCAAAAACCTGAAGGTTTGTGGGCACCTCTTAGTTGGCTTCTATTGCTTTTTTGGAGTTGGCAAGATAGTGCACTCAAGAAAGCCACATTTCCACTTCTCACCAAAGCTCCCACACCAGTACTGTTCTAGATCCACTTATGAGATAGTTGAGTTTGATTAGAGAAAGAAAGGGTGAGAAATTAGGTTGGTTGGAATAAATCATCTCAGTCTGACAACATTTGTTGTAAGGTACATGGTTAGTAGTCTCAGAGACATTGGTGTTACCCTTAGAACTTTATAGAAATTGGGCAAGAAGTTGAGGAGAGTGTTAAAAAGACAGAAAAGCAAGAGTAGAAAAGTGTTTACTCTAATCTCATTTTCTGGAAGAAAAAGTATTAAAACAAATAATTAAACTATTTGTAAATACATCTAAGAAAACAAGGAGGCAACTGAAAACAAATATGTCCTTCTCCAGGAAAAAATGGTGTCAAGTCAAAATATTGTTCTCCTGTGATCCACTAACAGGCATTTGAGTAGGAGGAAGCAGTATGCATCCTATACCTGGATGCTGTCTTTTATGACTCACTTTGGTCAGCCTGGAGAAGAGAAAGCTCCAGGGAGACATAATTGTACCTTCTAATATCTAAAGGGAACTGACAAGAAAGATGAAAAGGGAATTTTTACACAAGCATGTAGTGACAGGACAAGGGGAATGGTTTCAAACTTAAAGAGAGCAGGTTTGGATTCCATATTTGGAAGAAATTCTTTACTGTGAGGGTGGTGGGGCCCTGGCACAGGTTGCCCAGGGTAGGTGTTGGGTGGCCCATCCCTGGCAGTGTTCAAAAGCCAGCTTGGATGGAGCTCTGAGCAGTCTGGTCCAGTGGAAGCTGTCCCTGCCCATGGCAGGGGGGTTGGATTGAGATGATCTTTAAGGTCCCTTCCAACCCAGGCTATTCTATGGTTTTATGATTCTCTGTGCTTACAATTAGGCTATTACATAACCCTTGTGTTATGTTAGATGGCAGCAGTAAAGCTGGAGCGGGACAGTTGGGACAGCTGGACCCAGTGATTTCCAGTGGTTCATTGACAAAATTGAAGGCAGCAGCACACAACAATCCAGAAGATGTCACACAATCTAGTATTATTAAATATTTTAGTAATAACCTAGATTATGAAACAAGAAAGCACATGTCCTACATTTTCAGAAGCTGCATGCTAGGGAAGAAAACAAGACTTGTGAACAACCACAAGAATTAAAGAAAAGTTCTAAAAAAAAGAGAATGCAATTCAGAAACAATGCACATATTGTTCTACCTGTAGAAAATAATTTGTTAGTTATTTGATTGCAGTTAAGTGTATTAGGAAAAAAAAACTGGAAAAAATACTTACTCTTTCCTTGGTCCTTTTCCTTGCTTCTTGGTATTTTACACCAACTGAGCTTGAACTCCCTCCTTTTACATATATACTTTCAGAAATAGCTTCCTTGTCTTTTATTTCTCTGGCTAACTTACAGAGTAATTTCCACGATAAAGGCTTGTATTACCATTTTAGTATAACTCTTTAGTATGATGACCTACATTTCATTTTCTGCATATTTCCTCCTTATGCTGCGATCAAAGGAGAGCTAATGATTGAGGCACTGGTCTGACTGAAATTCCCATCCTCCTTTTGCACTGAGGTGATGTGTGCCTGTGCTTCATGGCATTTATTTAGCAAACTGCCTACTCTGCTATTTCCTATAAACTCACTTTTTGTAGGGCCACTCACTTCCAGCCTTGGTTATATTTCCCTTCATCCTTCATGACCCATTCTCACTGACTCATGCTGGGATGCAATTTTTCTAGAATTCGTTGTTCCAGTATTTCTGTACCTCAGCTGGATGCAGAGATCTGTCTGGTTAGTTCTGAGAACTCTAAATCCACAGAGGAGCAAAATGCACTAGGAATCATTTACTGAAATGCATGACCTTGAAATAGCAGAGTTCCACAGCACAGATGGAGTTTACCAGATGTCTGAGGCTAGGAAATTCTGAGATTTAAAAGAGTCAGTACTTCAGAATGGTTTGAAAAAACTGAGATTACTGGATAGGATAGAGATACTGCAAGTATATTTAAACAAGTACATCTATATGTGGATCCATGACTTTAGTGCCCAGATTAGTTTGCCAACCCTGCCTCTCCAGTGTGCACTTACCTGTGCAATGCAAGTACCTAACGAGTACAGTGAAAGGTTCTCTCTTCATTGGTATGAAATGTGGGCTCTTCCTTGAACCATCAGCACTGGTCTGATGGTGATAAGCCCTCTGCTGTTCGTTGTCCAATGTTTGTCTCTTCAAGCTGTCATGTTCTGATTCCCTGCTGGTGTCTGAAATTACCAAAAATCCATGCAATGTGGCATCACCATCTAGGCCCCACAAGAAGAGCTATTCTTCAAAACAATTACATCATCTTTTAAATTTGCCTAAAAATAGGCAGGAAGGATTCTTCACCCAGAGATGTCGTGAAGCAGTGTTGCTGTTAGCACTGGGGTTTCTACAGCAAGATCCTGTCTGCAGAGAAGTTCATAAATACATAAGCATTACTCTTTCTAGGACTAAAAGCTGCTTGGGGACATAAATTTCTTTAAAAGAAATACTTTTCCCATCTCTGCTCTCTTTTTCATCTATTTTATCACCAAAGTGCTACATTTCTTTGTACCTCCAAGATGCCCCAACAGTTGAGGCTTCCCTTATTATTTGCGTCAATTCAGCTAGTGATCATAGCAGCCTATGAACATAACAGGGCATCTCTGCTGCTAGGGAATAAAGAACAGTTTAGTCTGGCTGTGTTTTCAAATGTCACTGCTAGCTGAAATCACAGCTATCACTTAGGGAAACTCTTTTTTCTCAGCCTACAACAATTTCCCTCAGCACTGTCATTTCCTCACATAAGGGTTACTGTGGGTGAACAGGAGAAGCAGCAGTTCATTTTATTTGGGTATGAGAATTGAAATAATAATGTAAAAAATCTTGTAAAAGGTATCTTTTTCTCCTGTCTACCATTCTTGCTGTGTTTTCCTCCTATTCCTTGTTGGCAAACTCTCTTTCCACTGATTTCCTCTGCCAGTCTTTTTCTAAGATTCCACCACTGAGTCCTGCAGTGTAGTGGTTTTCATCAAACCCCCTGTACATCTCAAAACATGATGAACAATGAAGTCAACACCCTTTCCATGCTCTTCATGTCATCAGCAGACCAGGGAACCCTTTCTCAGGATACAAGGTATTGCAAGGCACTGCTGAATGCCAGCTCAAGGACTTGGAAGCGTGTTTTTCCAAAACTCAAAGACACACACTGCACAAGTGAGATTGCTGTCTTCTGGCTTGCCCCAGTTTAGGTATGAGGACATAGGAATGGAAGAATAATTGCTAGAGGAGAGAAAATAGCCTGTTGCAGAGTTTGAGCAATTCCTCTTCCACTCCTTTTCCTCCTGTCCCAATGTGCAAACCCAAGGAAACCCTACACACATAGCAAAACACCCTACACTCACAATATCTTCTGTCCAGCTTCTGAGGCACTTGAGCAGGTTCAAAGGTGACACTAGGAGATTTTGCCAAATTCCTCATGTTTTGACCTGTGAGGCTGTTGCCAAGCAGAAAAAAGTGCTTGTTCAAATATGTGAAATTAGGTTGGACTGAGATGTCAGCTGAGGAATTAACATTTAATTTTCATATTTGTTCAAGTTGTTACTTACCATTAATTTAAAGAAGCAGTACTAGTGGATCACATCAGTGGATTCTGCACCAACATGTTGTGAGATCCAGTTTCTGTCACAAGGAAATTACCATCTAGACAGACAGAAGAAACATTATTATCCCATAGCAGACAGGGCATTCAAGCACAAACATGCCAGGGAATATGCCTGAGGACACCCAGAAAGAATACATCAGTCAGGTGAGCCATATTGGGGTATGAACAACGCAAGCCCTTTATTTATTGTTGCTCCAGACACTGTATCTTCTCCTAAATCAGCCTATTAATTCATCACCAGGAACACCACAGGTGAAGAAGCTGTTGAAATCTATTTTCTTTTTTGTTGTCTTTATTTATGTACATGAGAACAAGAGACTGAAGTCAATAAGAATAAATGAGATCAACATATCTGCTGTAGTAATGAATTACCTTTAAATATATATTTAAAAACATAAAATATATCTAACAATGGAAAAATGGGGAAATTTAGGTAAAAGTAAACAAGGCAGCTTGATAAGAAGTGCATGATAAACAGACATTTCACTGAGAAGGAGACTTTTCAGATATTTCCATGACATGTTGTTGCCACTTGAAATGTGGTGCCTTCTGGTGCTGTCTCAGAATATCTGGCAGAATATGTTGTATGTAATCAGACGCTATTTTTTCAGTGTACAATTTCTTAAAATTCTGTCTTCTCTGATAAGCATCGTGCAATACAAATGTTCTACTTGCCAAATAATTTCTTCCAGAAAAATTGAACAAACACATCTCGAGGATTTTCTGTTCCTAGCAACTCCAACTCCCATCTTTAAAGTCTTAATGCAATAAAGCAAAATCTTTAAGATGCTTTGGCCCACTGTCAAATCTCCTACTAAAGGAAAGTATATTTAAAAGATATTTAAAAATAGTAGTAGTCACACAGAATCATAATGGAAAAAACTATAAGAATAATTAAATTTGTCATTAAATATAAATGTATCTTTCTATTACATAGAATAAAGTCACACTGAGGAGCTTACACTTGTGAGCTCACTGAAATGTGGGCATTCACCACTCACCAAACTCACTCATGTGCTCAAAACACCACTTGCCTTTACTACTTTGTATTAAATGAATGCTAATGAGTAATATTCCAGTTAACTCTTACCCAACTAAATAATTTCTTGGCTCCCCAGTCAGAACTTTTGAATGGACATTCTCCAAAATCATTGTCAAGGCTATGGCCTGATTTTAACAAGCAACGTGTCAAAAAGCACAGAGGAAAAAACGAAAGTGGTGAAAATGAAAATCAGCCGAGACAATGTTAAATAACATGTTCAGTGGTGACAAGCTGGCAAGATATCCAACCCCAAGGTCAGCACATCTTCCCTGGCTACAGCAGAGCTTGTGCAGGAAGCCAGCAACTTTTTCTCATATTATCACATTGGCAGGAGCAGGGTGGGGAAGTGCAGAAAGTGACCTGCAGTTTTCCTGAGTCTGGGAAAGGAAGTCTAGTGTGTTAGATTTGCACTTCTTCAGAACAGCTCAGAAGATGCAAGGAAATATTTGCCTACTTGGCTCCCGGCAAATGAAAACATTGAAATTCTTGCCTGAGCACTACCTGCTAACAAGGAATGCAGTAAACAGGAGTGGATCAGGAGACAGGAATTTTTGCACACATTTTACTTCTGCCTGTGTTCCTGTTAACATTCCTTGTCCTATTCTAGGTGACCCCGTGGACCTGCTGTCCAGGCCTCCTCCCAATGCTGAGCTGGGCCACAAGCAGAGGCAAAATGAGAGGCCTCACGTGGTGGCCAAGGCAGCTGCTCAGGACACCCAGAGTGAGCTGGCTCTTTCTGAACAGCATTTGCTTGGGGGAAGAAGAAAAAGACATTGAGTTTCTCAAGCTTTTTGTGGCCCTTGTCAGCCACCCTCCAAATCCTGCAGCCTTCGTCCAAAATTCAGTTTGGACTTCAGGAGTCAGAGGTCTCACTGAAGCATCCAAGACACTTCTCTCCACAGATTCCCCTTTATGACAACCCCATTCTCCCATTCAGACGCCATCCCAGGGCAGCTCCAACTACGTAACCCACGAGGACTGCCAGTCAGTGGTCAGCCCACTGATGGACCAACCAACACACATTTGCAGACATCCCAGCAGGATGCCCCAGGAGGCCTTGTGGTGCCTGTGTTTCCCCCTGCTCCATCATCAGGTTCAAAGGGGATTCTGCAAACTTCTTCCCAAGCAGGATCATCACAGCATGGAGTGGAAGAGGCTGAGAACCCTCTGTGCTGTTGGGGGTGAAGCCATACTGGCACAACAGCAGGGAACAGGGCTAGTTTAACCACATGCTATGAAATACTGTGAATAAATGGAATGTGCTTTTTTCATTGACTACAATATGGCAGGTCCTGATTGACAGACTAGACACAAATGTGCAAACTGCACAGGCTGCACAAACAGTATAGCCCTGATGGCTGTTGTGTCCTACACAGCTTCTGCAAGGAACTGGATGAGCCTTTCCATCTGGACCCAGCAAGGACTGTTTCTTCAGCAGCTTTATGCTCATCCTCTGCAGTCTGTGGGTAGGTGGAGAAGCCAGAGAACCCTTTGTGTCTGACCATGCCTTCATTAGCAGGATCAAGTGAGCAGAGTAGGGTGGAGTTCAATGACTTCTATCCCATTCTGTTTTCCAGAGGAAAGGTTTAGGTGTGCCTGCTTTACCCTCATTCCCCAGGGCACCTCAACCTGTGCTTCTGAGGAAGCGTGTTTTCTCTGACTGTGTCTGCCCTGGCCCTCTGTGTCTTTTTTGACCTTTTGAGAATTCTGGCATGCAGCTGTGACTGCTGCCTCCACAACCCTCAGGAAACATCACGGGCTGAGGGCTACGTGCTTCACTAGAGAAAAACGTGGCTGACAAGTGGCTGTGCCATGCAGTTCAGGAAAGGGGGGAGGGTGAGGAGAGATTTGCTTGCTGTCTGCTTCCTGGGAGGCCATGGAGAGAGTGGCAGAAAGAATAAGGCTGTGTAAGCAGCTTGTATGGATGGGGGAGGAAGAGCTGATGAGGGCTAGAAAGGCAAGGAAAGGAACCAGCTGGTTGGATCACGCAGGACAAAAAACACACCCTTCACCAAGGAAATCCTTTCTCCCTCCTGTCCACAGTGACACAAAACCTTCTATCCTGTCCCATTTTCTGTCTTTTTTATCTCTAGAGAAACTGGCCATTTCCCCTTTTACCAAGGTTTTTGGCTAACCACTCTATTCATGGAGTGACTGTGCCTGCTGAACCTCACAAAAGCCCACCTGCATCCCAGGTGGTTTTAAGCCTCGCCATCTTGTGGAGAAGAGACTCCCAAAAGGTCACCATGTGGTACAGAGCCTGCTGCCATTTTGTGCCCTTCAGCCCACACCTAAAGAGGACTCTGAAGAGAGGAGGACACAGCAGACATTTTTCTTTGTTTTATTCCCTTAACAGCCTACCTGGCACTTCTTGGAACCACAACCAGTGGAGCAAGGAACTATCCTGGCAGAAGATGCAACTTGTACCCCATGACAATTGCTTCACAGTGCTGCTGTGAGGGAATTACAGACCGAGGACACGGTGGTGATACAGCCCTGGGATCAGAGAGAACAGCAGAGTCCTGATCACAGCTTGGCACCACACCAGATCACAAGCACAGCCAAACCAAGAACTGTCAAGTTAGCTGTCCCCACAGGAACTGGGAGCAGATGAGTGTCTTCAGCCAGGGCCCACAGCAGTGAGGATCCTTGTCTGGCTGTGGCCAAAGAGCCTCCTACATGGCAGGACAGGGCCCAAGGCAGGAGGAAGCAAACTCCCTGAAAGGGCTATAAGAATCCCATCACCAGAAGTTACTTGATGATGCAGCCAAAAGGTCTGGTCTGTTCATTGTTTGGATTTTTCATTTTGTTTGGATTTACCTGATGTCAGTGAAATGATAGACATTTGTATTAGTACTGGCATTAAGATTTTTACACTTAGGTCCAAAGCGATTAAAATGCTTTGGCTTCCAAATACTTTCATTAAGCCATGCTTTAGAATTTGCTGAAAATGCTTCTTGTTTTGTTGAAAGCAAGATTTCACACTACATGTTTGACCAAATTTCTTTGCAATTCCACTCTCAGAAAAGTAAAGTAATTTCTCATTTCGTTGTAGGAAGTCACAAAACAAACCTGTCATTCATCCATGCCCTTCACACTTTTTGACTCTTCTTTTGACACTTGCCTTAGTATTGGAGAATCTTCATAGGTAATCAGGCAATGAACTGTAAATGCTTTTCAGTGTGGGAAGTAAAGGATAGGCCTTTCTTTTAACAGAAACAGTCTAATGTCAACAAAACTTCAGTTTTGTTTTTGACCTTTTAGTGTGATGCTATATCTGAGCATGGATTCATCCTCACCACTTCTTTCTTCCATGTCAGTCTGTATTTAATAACGAGAGGCATAGTGCAAAGAAGACCTTTTCTGGCCATGTGGGAATGGATTGCCCAGAGTTATAGACATTACATCCAAAGCAGCATGATTGTATTATTTTTGTGTTTCAATATATAAAAAAGCTGCCCTAGGGATAACAGGCAGGTCTAAATAACATACACATAACATAAGGGATCCTGCTGTGTATTTTTGACACTCCTTAAGAGTGAGAATTAAGATCTATGACTCCCATCTCTCAGCTGATAACATCAAGATGGGCTGCAGTGACTGCACAGAGCCTTTCTGAAATCAAATTGGTCTCTGTGCAAACACAACAGGTCACATGGGGACTGTCAGACAAGAACAGTTTAGAACTGCAGCATGTATAGAAACAAGCCCTGTTTTCTGCAGCAGGTGAAGCTGTACCTGATAGTGGTCTCTGACTCAATTCTGTGACACAGGGACTTGCTTTTGCTGGGGACATGGACAGCAACTACCACCAGCAGCTCATAGCTATGCAAAGAGGTGATCTCTGGTGGAAGAAAACCCAACCATCACCGAATAATTAATCTTGCGTTCCACTTGATATCTCTCCCACACAAATAGGAGAAGGTGTGTCGCAATTCAGATCACTGCCAAAATAGCACAGCGTGGCATTTTGCAGTTTAATTGTTTCAACATATCATTTATTCTTTCTGTAAGAGTGAGCTTGACTGAAGTTCTTATCCTTGGAATACCAGGGTGAACTTCATGAAATGCAGTTTACTTTTCCTGAGTGACTAACAAGACCCCTGTGGGAAGTACAGCAGACTGCACAGTCCTTAGCAGAAACTGATGCTCAGGAAGTTCCACCTGAACATGAGGAAGAATCTCTTCACTATGCAGTGACCAAGCACTTACCAGGCTGCACAGAGAGGGTGGAGAGTGTCCCTCGATGGAGATATTCCAGAACTATCTGGACACAATCCTGTGCCGTGGCATGACACTGCTTCAGCAGAGAGGTTGGACAAGATGATCCCCCTGTGGTCCATTCACAGACCCATTCTGTGATTCTGTGAATTTAGTAATTTCTTCAGTTAATGGGTTTTTTTTTTCCCTAGAAATGTCAGAAGTGGCTTCTTGTTTTAGTAGTTTTAGTTCAGCACTTATATATTAGGGAATTAGTAGGTATTTTAAAATAGGTTTGTAATAAGTTCATAAAACCTTTGTAAAATCTCAATTCATTCAGCATGCACTTTTATATGTCAATCTGGCTTTCTCAGAAATAAAAATTAAGGTAATGAACCCTTAGTCAATTAAAACACTGGATAGTGAAGTGCTTTTCAGAGAAATATATGGGGGCACAGATGTGACTATCAACAAGCTCTTGGGTTCTCTAACCATGCAACTCTCATATTAAGAGAAAAATACACAGATATAGGAAGTCATTTGTAGAAACAAAACAGAATAAGGGGCTACAGTTTCCCTGTTTTTTCCCTACTGGATGATAAAGATGTATTTGTATAATTTCCTGACCCACTACATTGAGATTAGGATGAATTTGATTTGATCTCACTGCAGGGTTCCTGAGCTTGAAGTATCCATGGAGAGGTAAGCAAAGCACTCAGCAATTCACCCCAAGAGTGCCATCTAATCTATCCCTTTTTCAGGGATTAATGCAACACTAGCTGCAATTGGTGAGGTTTTTACTACAGACCTAATAAGAATTGTAGCTATCAAACATGACAGAAAAAAAGGGCTCTGCAGCCACTATGGAGGATACATGAACAAAAAGGAAATAGATCTGCTATTTAAGTGTCCTAGTGTTTATCTGCAAGCAATCTGTAAGTGCACACCAAACACACTAGTTCTTTTTAACTCATAAACAGAGACAATTCCATTTCACCTTTACACAGAGATGGCCTTGCTCTTCAGGAGGGCGAGCCACAGGTCACAGGCACAGGCAGATATCTGCAAGGCAACAGGGTCACTTGCCTTATCTTAGTCATGGAAATAGCACGCAGACTGTGACAGAGTCCCCAGGACCTTCCTTTGATATTGCCATAGAGACTGTGTTTCTGCTTTTAGAAGCTTTCTTCATGCTCCACTGCTGCAATGGAATGTTTGGATTTAATTCACTACTACTAATAAAATAATATTTATAAATATAGGTACTTAAGACAGGAGGTAGTCTGTGATCCAGCAACCAATATTTATGTTTATTTTTTTTTTTTTTAAAGGACAAGCTTAGGAGAAATGAAGCACAAGGGTGGCAATTCAATCCATACGTCCTTACAGAGCAAATCTTCCTGAGTCTTTCAGCTCCAGACGGCACCTGCCCAGAAGGCAGTTTGCACTAGTTACTAGTGAACTTTGCCCTTCCTTAAATAACACATATAAGAAATACCAGCAACATAAATAATCCTCTCTTTCTCATCCCCTTCAGTAGCTGAAACAGAAATTAGTAGAATGAGAAAAGCAAATAAACCCACCACACATATGATGATGCTGAAGAAATGTGAAAGGTCAGCTGCAGTCCTGTTTGCCACAGCCCTTCACCTCCACTTGAAACAGCCAGCCTTGGAACAGCCAGCCATGACTTCATTGATGTACACATTAGGGATAAAGAGTAGATTCACTTACACAGTAGTTGCAGTGACAGTGATTTATTCAATAAAAAGCAGCTCATGTCCACCCCATCACAAACCTCTAGTAAATAGATTCTATTTATCTCTCCACCTACTTCTTATTCCAGTCTTCCTCAGCACTCATTATTCTCTCAGCAGTCACAGCATCTGAAGCATTGCTTCACCAGCACTCATTTCTTCATTTCAAACCTCACCGGAGACATTCCCTGGTAGGAAAGCTTGATCCCCACTATATGGGATTATTTCTAAACTCCCTCCATGGGCTCCCAAACCCCTTACAGCAATTCCTTCGCCCTAGAATGGTCACAGTTATGCTCTAACAGTAAGCCATCTTTCCCTTCACACTGTCTTGGAGTCCACTCTTTCAAGGAATTCCTTTGCTGGTCTCTTTCCTTTGTGTTCATGTTTCCCAGCTTCAGTGATTGACACAATCTCACTTCCATCATCGCTGCCATTTCCCCCTTTCTTTCCATAAAGCTTTCCTGAGCAACTCTTCTTCACTGAAACCCTGTGTCTTTGCCATCATCTCCTTTCTTCAGCTGCAGTGTGCTAAACCCAAGATTTTATTCAAGCACATTGGAGACAGAATTACAGTTCATGAAAGGCTTTTTGAGATCATAAATGTCTGTGATCAGAGGTCATGTATCAGGCTAATACAGTGTCGATTAAATATGTTCTCAAGCTGTGTTTGATGCATTTGTAAAAACAGAAATAGCAGTAACAGCAAGGAAAGGAGTAATTGCTGAGAATTTCCAAGAGCTGCAGCACATGCCAGACATAAAAGGAGATGACAGTAATCAAGGTTAGAACCCTCTGTCAGAATTGTCTACTTGCCCCTCATACCAAGATTTTGCACTGTGTTGTCCTGATGCTCATCACCTCTAAGAGGGAAAAATCAAAAGCCATTACCTTATAGATTAAAGTGAATAGCTAGTAGGTGTAGTAGCTAGTAGATGCTTCCCAGGTGTGCTGGGAGCATCATCTGACAATTGTAGTAGCTTGTTTCCCCTAAGTAAAGAGAAGAAAAAGGTATTGTGCATCAGAAAAGCATGGAAGTGTCCTGAGGCTTCTCCTTGGACACGGTTAATCACATAGAATCCTTACCTTAGAAACTTTCCTTAGTCATTGTCAAAGAGAATACAAAAGAACAAGATTTAAAAGTTCAGGACATCATTAAAGGCATGGTTAAGGGCCAAATTAAAGGAGGAGAGCAATGGAGGAAGGTATTGGAAGGTGGGAAATAATGTCAAAGGTTAAACTAATCTTAAGTTAAAAAAAACCCCAAACAATAGAGAGTGGGAAGCTAGTGGACATGAATAAAAACAGAGCTGAAAGCCTCTGAACATCAAAATATTCCAATATACAATATCAGATCATTCCAATCATGTACATACAGGGAATAAAGCCAAGAGACTGGAGCAAAGGAAATGGAAGAATATGAAGGACAGAAGGAAGTCTAGGAGAAGTATCCATTTCAATAATGAACCACTTCACAGTTTTCCCAGTTTCACTAAAATAGAACATTACAAGCAAGCAGCATTTTCCAGAGGGAAGCAAGTTAATAAAAAAAATTAAAATATTATCAGCTCTTGCTATAAATGATACTTGTCTCTGTGGCCAGATATTTTGCCTTTGGGAGCAAAGCGGTTTTTTTCCCCCTATCTGCTGTTACTGGAAAGATTTTACAATATTTCCTCATGCTGCCCCCCATGGTTCCAGAGTATAACTTGGTGTAGACTGGGGATATGGATAGATCATGACAAATTTTATAGAGAGGGATAAAAGATGACAAATCTGGTTCTAAAAAGTTAGCTGACAAGGTCCTCTGCTGACAGGTTCCATATGACTGCCAGATTACTGTTTGAGTTAAGGTTTGAGTTCATGCTAAGTATAGGAATATCAGACAGATGCTAAGAGTCTATTTCTGAACACAACATAGAGATAATTAACACAAATTACACTACTTCTAATAAATTACACCACTTCTAATGAATTTTAAAATGTAGACAAATCCTGTGCTCAGTCAGACAGTTTCAGTGCAGAAGCTCACAGTCTAGGAGCTGGTTCTGACACAGTGGAGAGACTAAAGAGGAAGGAGTAATAGGGGCAGGCAAGAAAATAGGCAACAAAAAAAGCAAATAAAGTCAAACAGGAAGCCAGGACTTTGAGGATACAGCTCCTTACTTGCTCAGTCTCCATCTTCTAAAGCTGTGACAAGGTTCCCCCCAAAACATTTTGTTATAGAACCTTTTAATCATTTCTGTTTTGTTCTATTCAGCAGTTCCTCAAAAGTTAGATAATCGAAAGTAGTATTAGAGGTTATGAAAAAAGCAGAGTAGAGTTCAAATTTTGAACAGACATGCAAGCGAGCCTTGAACTTGCCTCTTCACTGGAGGAGAAAGGTGGGAACTAATATTGTACACCTCTGCTAAATACTCACCTGATGTAATGAGACCTGCACTAAATAAACACTCAAGCCAACCACATTTTAAAAGTTCACTGGAATTTTCTGCTCATTTTATGGAAGGGTCTTCTAACTAACTTTTGCAAATCATTCAGTATGAGGTCTTACAGAGCTACAGACATGATATAATCTTCCCTAATTACTATCAGTCATTATTTTTTCACTATTCATCACTGTTTTTCACACTCTGGTAGATGGCTTGTCCTCATTTTAATCAGTCAACTCATCCCATGAGTCAGAATCTGTAAAAATGTCAAGTCAATACTCAATTCTGTTAAAGTTGAAATTGAAAACCTTATCTCATAAACCAAACTACATTTTGCAGTCTGGGCTCCGAGTCAAAGTCAGGTGACGTGAAGGAAAGTTCAGAGAATCAGAAGAAATTCCTGGAACATCTTGTAAGCCAGTGACAATAAATTGTGTGTCTAACCAAATTCCACCTCAGGTATACCCCTGCCACCCTACACTAGAGTACACTGTCACAGGCTTACCATTTCCAGTAAAGATAATTGTATTTTAGTGGGGACTGATTCTGTATCCATTAGTGGCCTGCTTAGTCCTGAAAGGCTTGATGAGTTGCTCAAGATATCTAGAATAGTATATTATCACTCAATTACTGGAAAAGCACCAGGAAGACCATCAAATTGTTCTCTCTCTCTCTCATTATTTTTTTAAATTAATAACAGAGGAGAAACTTTTCTGCTTTTACCTGCAGGAAAATTCTGTTATCCTTAAATACACAGAAATCACCAAGCAGAGAGAAATTACAAGGATATATAAAGGTGCCTTTAAACAACAGTAGATACTGAATCTACAAAGTTTTTCTAATTTCAGAGTTTGAAGAGGATGCCATTTTTGTGATTTACAGGAAGAGAAGAGACTTATGTTCCTGCTTGGATGTTTGCTGGGAACTCAGTCTCCCAGCATGGTGACTTTTTACTTGATGGTTTAGATAGATGTACAATTGAATTTACAGCCAAATTATCTTCATAATCTTAGTAAATGAGACTGCACCGCTCTATATTTATAGTCTTCTTGGAAATGTGAGATTCATCTGCCCTTTCAGAGACAGACATCAATGAACAGACTAAGGACCCCAAGTCAAAAATTTTCCAGTAAAAATTATTTTATCTATTTTTAGGTTTGTATTATTTTACTTATTTTAGATATAATCAAGCAGATGCAGTAAAAACATGGGGTTTTGAGCTGCTGAGAACCCTAAAACTTCTGTGAAAGGTAAGCTGAAATAAGCCAGGTAGGAGGTATCCCTGAATGGGACCTGTTCAGCCCCGGAGAATGAGGAACATTTTGTGACACCTCACAACACCCTAGCATGGCTTTACGGGCATAAGTAAGGAAAATGCAAACAAAATAAAACAAAACAAAAAATCTGAGCCGGGAAACTTAATAATTTCTCATCTGAATGGGTCCTACGGCAAACCAAGTGCAGCCTTTAGAAGTGTCACCACTAAATGTGGGCATTCACCTCACTGGGAAATGTCTTGTCCTCCAGTCAATGTTGGGCCCCTAAACTACAAACTCAGGTCACTAACATGTGGGGAAAGATTGCTGTGTTTAAAAAATCACTTATTTTAGTAAAGCAAAACCTGAAACATTAAGAAAGATTCATAGATTTACAAAAACCCTAAAAAGCATTTCTTAGGTATGGCTCTTTAGCTGTTAGCATGGACTTCATTAACTGAATTCCCAAATAGCCTTGAGGCATGACCAGAACAATATTGGCAAGATCTCCCAACCTGAGCAATTGCACATGAATTTTTTACGCCCTCAAACATAAATAAAACACAAAACTCTGCTGTTGACTAAAACCAAAACCAACCCCTCCCTCATTTTTTACACATCACTTACTCAACAGAAATAGGGTGGGGTTAAAGGGTGCCTGCAGTATGGGAAGGGGGATGCAGAGCTGCAACAGGAAGGGGACAAAAGTCACTATTTTGTTATCCTTCATGTTGGCAGTCACATCCCCACTGCCCACTATCCTGCCTGCAACCCCACATCCCACTGGGACACTGCAGAGAGCAACTCCAGCTCAGAAGAGCCTGTGCCAGAAGGAGGTACAAGCACTCTTCTGCCTGAAAGCATCATTAGTGTTTTTTTGGGTTTGGGAGAGGACAGAGACTATTTGAAATCAGTTGCCTCTCCTGAGCAGTGAGATCCTGAGGAGATTTTTTTTCTCTAAGCAGCCTAATTTCAAAGGACTTATAAGACCTGTTTAGGAAAATGAGGAAGGGTCTTCACTGTTATCCTTTTTGTCTTGCTATCCAGCAAATGAAGCACAAATTAACTCTAACTTGTAACTTGCAATTATTTTGCACCTGTTTCTTTGGTGTGCTTCTCACAGAGAAAGTCCATGCTGCCACCACCACACTAGGGCTGGTGAGAAGGTCAGACATGAAGCTCTTGCAAACCTGTGCTCCCACCGTGCCTGCCATGATCCAGCTGGAGAGCTCAGACCTGCTGGGGGTTAAAGCACACTCCAGGACACAGGCTTGGCTAGCTGCTGTTATCCAAACAAGCTTGCAGCAACTCCCTTTTCCACTGAAAAGAAAGGCTCCTGTGTTAGATTTGATAACTTCACCTTTCATCCAGTAAGTCTTCTCAGTATGAAATGAAGTGAAATGGGAATCGTGCATGATGGACTTAAATCCATCAGCTTTTTGTTACTGTTTCAATGTTTTTAAAATTATGCAACAGAGTACCTGGAAAGTTCTGAGGAGTTCTTGGCCCTTAGGCACACCCGGGAAAGATAGGTTTCTAAGTCAGACTTCCAGCTTGATTTGTGTGCTGCTTTGAATCTGCAACTTTTACTGTTTCTGGTTTGTTTAGCCTTTTTTGCAGTGCCTCCTCAAACAGTGAATTCTTCCTCATACAAGTTGTCTCCCACCATGTATTTATGGAGCCCAGTAAGACAAGCTTCCATCCAGGTCTTGCTGAAATACAGGTAATAATCTAGCTTGATTCTTGCTGGGGATATATATACCTCACTAAATCAATGGGATTTAAACACTGACCTTATTTTTTTAATGGCTTTAGGAAATGAGTAAACTCTTATTTGAGAGCTGGTACTTGAAATAATCTCCAAAATATAGCACACAAAGTCAAGCAGAAATGCAAGCCTTACTAGAAACCTGAGCATGGCAGGAAGTTTTTGTCTGAGTCCTGCCTTTGTTCTTGGACACTCGGGCACACACATAATGCCAAGGAGGGGCATGGAGCAAGGAGAGAGGGGAGCTCACCCTGAACAAGCACAGCAGTGTAATCATGAAAAACACCGTGGTGAGCAAAGTAGAATGTAAGGGCTGTGAGAGCATGGAATGAGTCTTGGCTTTAGTGCTGAAGGAAGACTACTGGACTCTCAAATGAACAAGATCTGTTCCTACAGTACCTCTTTCACTAGTTTCTCTTCAGTGAGACAATCAACAGGACCCTGGATAGGCTCATCAAGTAATATCAATTCTAACAATGCTTTTAAGTGCAGAAAAAAAAAAAAAAGGTCAGGACAAATAAGCCAGGGAAGATAGATACACATGGAAAAGAACAGGTGGCATAAATCCCCAAACCCCACAACTTAGAAAGTTTTTCCCCTTTGATTACCCAATCCACTGTGCCTTTTATTATGCCTTTGCTGTATCAACCCACACATAATCAGGCAAAAAAAAAAAAAAAAAAAAAAAGGAAACAATACTCATTTTTTGAAACTATAAGGACCTAAAGCTCCCCATAAGCACAATGGACCAAAGACCTGGGTTCACACAGCAATCCAGACCTGCAGAGACACTGTGTAATCCTGCTTCCTTTTTCTCCTAAGAAGAACAGAAACTGCACTTATGTCCTGAAAGGCAATCACCAAAGGGTGTGCCAGATGACCCAACAGACCTTTTGCATCTCTAATATCTGATTCAGTGCAAAGAATGCAGACCTGTGAATCATGACTCTGAGCTGAACAAGCAGTGACACAGCTGGAGCCAAAAGACCTCCAAACATTGCCACTCACCCAAGGCGTTATTGTAGGCATATAGTGAACAGAAAATGTTGATGTGTTTGAGACAGAAACACAAAACAGAAGGCAGTCTGCCAGCCTGATCCCTCCAGCAGCACATTTCCCTACCCAGGTGGACTCCGGGCTAAAGACTGCGTGGGCAGGGGGAGGAAAAGAATCCCAAACGTGGTATCTCTCAGGCAGGTGGAGGATCTGATTCATGTTGTAATCATTTGCAATAGCCTGCAGCCAGAAGGCCAAACGCTGTCATCTCATCAGATCTCACAAGCAAAGCAGTGTAAGCTGGATCAATATTTGCAGTGGAAGGTCTCCAAGTGGCACCAATGAGGGCAGGAAACGATGCTGATGAGAGCTGAGCCAGAACTGCAGGATGAGGTTTGGAAGAAATTACTCAGGCAGTGTTGCCACATCTTACACAGGGCTTTAAAGGGCAGACCTGGTGATGAGGGATCAAGAAAAACACTTTCTCTTGGAGTAGGGTTTCCTGATACCCTGGACAATGTCCAGCCTATACAATTGTATCCTAACTCCTTGCTGCAGCTGGACACAACAAGGATTTGCCTTCCTAGCCAACCCCCTGCAGGGCCCTGGGCTTTCTCTTAATGTGCAGTCCAGAAACACAGTGATCTGCAGTTCTAGTTAACTTTGGAAATTTAGCAGTCTGGGATTACTGAACTTGCCCCAAAATCTTAGGCTGATTTCAATGTCTAAGGATATGCTTAAGGAATGCATTGGTTTTCTTGAGCTGTTTTCTCCAGTTAAAAATAGTATTCCAATAGATAATTCTAAGTTTGAAATGAGGATCTTTGCATATGCTTCAACCCATTTTGTCTATTTTGGGAATGGACAGAGAATTTGAGACTGAAAAAATAAGTACAAGCAAAATACAGTTGTCTCCTTGTTACTGAAACAAACACCAAGTCATATATTCTCATTGTCATAAAAAAGACTTCATGGAGACAAAGAGACTCAATGCTACAGCCTGCAGCAAAGATACCATTAATAAAATAAATCACATCATTCACCACTACAAGTGGTTCACTTTAAAGGCAAAACACAGGGACAATAGGACTCCGTGTAGTTGGATGAAAGAGTACAATCTGTATCAGTGTACTGCACACGTCAACACTGCTCTTACAATGAATAAAGAGGAAATGCAACACAGTCAAATACCTTTATTAATCTTCTGCACAATGACCTTCTACTAAAGTCATACAGCCAATGTAAGCTATATAAGCTATAAGATTGCTCCCCTATGAATAAATAAAATTCCAGAGGAAAAAAAATGAGGATGAAAGCTCAATTTTTGGTACATTTTAAGGCTTGTGAGCAAATATTTTGATAAAACATAAGATGACTTGGGGCCAAAAAGGAGCACACTGAAGTTTTTCAGCATAAGCAGCAAACTGATACTCCTGTTAATACCAATTTCAGCCAAATTTGACATACCACTTGAAATTATTTTTTCTTCTTCATGCAAATCAGTTGGCTGGAGGACAGAATCCTGAGCAAGTAGTCACATAGAGAGGAAAAATGGGTATTATGAAAGAACAGGTAGACTAACAAGGGCATCAATACTGACCTACCAGTCAACCCCTCCATAGCTCTACATTAGCCAAAATGCTACTGCTTGTCCAGAGAAATACAGAAAGGGAACTAGAAAGTCTTACAAAAGCAGAAGGAAAAGCAGTGTGGATATGATCATGTGAGGAAGGCACAAATATATGTAGGAAATCTACATTAGCTCTGCTGTGAACAGAAAACTTGCTTTCCTCATGGATTTCATGGTTGTGCTTTTCAACTGAGAAATCCACAGGCCAAACCCTTCATCCTGCAAAGGAAACTTGGTGTCAACACAAAGTGCAGGTTTACATCAGATGGAGATTCTAGCACAGAGCGCCCAGAATCTGAGGAGACTTTGTGATGCAAGCCATCCTAGAGCCCCTTCAGACAGCCTGTGACAGAAGCAGGGCTGATCTGAAATGCATTGCATCACCTCTTCCTGTAACACAAACAGCTCTCAGTATGTCTAAAGTTGATTTTTGGACAAGAGAGGTTCTGAATTGGAGAAATGCAATAATCTCCCCAAATTAGTGCTGAGGTACAGACTGCGACTTAGCCATGCATTTGGTTATTTACATGCTGGGAAATGTGTAAATAAATACTTTCTAAATACTCACCAAACTTTCAGACAGCTCACACTCAGGTACAGTCAGAAAACAGTAAAAAGTCCAGAAAAGCTGCTTAGAAAGTGGAGTCAAATTGTCAAAATTCTACACTGAGTATTGAAGGCAAAAGTAAAACCTGAGGCATAGTGTGCTCAGGAAAGGACGCCATCAATTAATTCTGTAAATGAGGATGAGCTCCATCAGGAGAGAGAACAGTGCAAACACAACTCATCTTCAGTGCCTTGCAGGGATAAAGGGAAGGGTCCCTTGGGTTTGGGACACCACAAGCACCCAGGCACACTCCATTTCAGCTCCCACCACTAGCATGGCTCTGCTCCTCACCTGACTGCTTGGTCCTGGCAGAGACCTCAAGCAGGAGTGTTGGGATTTCCCACCCTAGAGCAAAACCAGCCTGCTTGATGGAGCAGGAACTACCCTCCTAACTAACCCTCTACAAAATATGATAAATGTGGTTTAGCTGCAGTGGCTCCAGATGAATTAGAAAAGTAGGGAGTAATTAAAACTGACTTTAAATCAATAAAGCAAAGAGCTATGATAACATGAATATATATATATATATATGGACAACAGATCTCCTACAAAAGGATCTGATTCAAAGTTCATAAGGAAAATTACTTCAAATAGCATCCTTCACAGCTGCATTCCCTTTCAGAGCACAGAAGAGATGCATAGTTGTATTTAGGATCTCCAAGCAGAGGGCCCAGAAGCAGAGTAGGAACTGAAGAGTTTTTATGCCAGCAGAAAGGTATACTTCTCTCCTTTCTTCCTTTCTTCTTTACGCGAACATATTATGCCATGCCAAAAAAAAAAAAAAAAAAAAAAAAAAAAAAAAAAAAAAAAAAAAAAGAGAAGGAAATGAAAAGAAAATGGATCAGTTGAAGCCTCCAGGGAAGATAACCTTCAAAGGAAATTTAGCGGAAAATTGAAGAAAATAGAAGCTGAGATTTCTCATGTACCTCATGGCTACAGAAATAGATAAGTAGGAGGAAAGGCTGCAAGCAGCTTTGCTCCTTTTTGTGACAAGAGAGAAAGCCTCAGCCTGAGCCATATTCAGTCATTTCCAAAGGGAGAGAGATAACGAGAAATTAGAAATACCCATGAATAGGTTTGAAGTCTACTGCTTCTGGACACACATCATTGACAAGAACGTGAAATTTCAACACAGAAGAGTGAGAGGGAATCAAGTGATCAATGTGTGACACACTTAGAAACTCACAGAAACACCCAAGCAAACTTTTAGAAGTTACCAGTGTTATCAAACCACCATAAAGGCTTTCAGAAGCTTTTTCCTATAATTGCAGTTATTTATATGAATGTGTAGAAAACTACTACTTCATCTCCATCCCAACACTCCTGAGTCTGTGGCATATGAGTACAGGTATACTAATAACCAAAATTTAACACAGAAACATCAACATTAATATCTCTATTTGCAATTAGGAGCAGTTCCAAGAGACAGGGGTTGTTTTGTTTTGGTTGGGGCTTGGTGTTCTTTTTGTTTGGAGATTTTTAGCAGGATACACACTGAACACTAGGTGAGCAGAGGGATCAGAGCAAGAATTCCAGTGTTCCCTTGGCTATACTATCCTGAATTGGCAGCAGGGAAAAAGATCAGTGTTTTCTTTAAGGTTTCTTGGCTTAATTAATTTTCCTGTTGTGGCAGTGCGTCCCTGAAATGGGAAAGTCTGCTGGAGGGAGAAGGCGGCACAGAAAGAAATGAGAGATTGTCTTCTTTAAAGTGAGGGAGAAGGGTTTAGCAGAGCCCAGCAAAGGAGGTGCTGCGTGTATGTGCAGGGAAAAACCTTGCACCCATCCCCTCCTGAGACCAAACCATCCCACTGCTGGGCATCCCCTGGTACTTGCAGAATTAAAGATGATCCCAACAGCAGGAATCTTAACAAAAGGGTAACCATGGAAACAAGACACTCCTAAAAAAACCAAAAAAACAAAAAAAAAAAAAAAAACACAAAAAACCAAAAAACAAACACCAAAAACAAAAGCAAAAAACTCCACTATTCTGTACCATTAATGGATTGCTGCTTGCACCTCATTTTCTCTCACACATTTCCCCTGCAAACAATTAAGCACCTGCAGTTTTAAGATGATGTTTGCAAATGACTTGAAGACTTCAAAACAGCCTCATCACAGATAAGCACTGGGGAAAGAGTGGAAACTCTTCCAATCGCCCAGCTCCTTTCCATGGTTGCTGGCCTGTGATCAGCACTGGTGGTAGTCTTGCAAAATAAATAAATCTTTAAACAATGAGCTACAGATTAAAAGGCCTGAGAGGATCCCCTGTGACCCATCCAGAAATAAGAGCATTACAGAGAGGGCTGGAGGCTGGTGGTGCAGAAAGTTAAGTCACTGGAGACATGAGTTCATATTTGATGCATGGGTAGAGGTGAAATGGCCTTCTGGCCCTCAGACACTTCAGGGATTTGTTCCAACTGCAGCACTTGTGCAGTAGCTTTTTCCTGATGAGCCTAAGGACTGGAATAATGGATGTCCTGTAGGCAGAAACAACTGAGCTTCAACAGCAGCACTGTGTGGAAATCTACTCAGTATACCTGCTTTGTTTGTTGTCAGAAGCACCACAGGGTACCTGTGGTTTAAACACCAACTACATGAGTGAGATCAGTGTAATACTAAACCTGGCCAGGATCATTTCTGCCACTGACCAGTGAACGATGTGTATTTCCCCTTTTCCTTATCTCTCACTCAGATAAAGTGTGTGCATCTGCTGGCAACCCTCCCTCTCGAGCACAACTGTACATTCCTTGGGACATCCAGAGGAGTACAAGTACCACGAGGACATGCTGTAACAGAGAGTGCATGTGCAAAGCAAGGTGTGCTACCCCTCACCCTGAAAACTTAGAAAGGGAAAACATGGACAGTCCTCTCTTAGCTGTCCTTGATGGGGAATCTGTTCCATGCCAGCATGATCAGAAAAGAAGCAGTTCTAAAAATCAGAGGAGTCAGTTGCCATCTTTTTGAAGCTGCTGTTTCTCCCAACAGCACGCACAGCACAAGAGAGAAACACAATTCCTTTGGGCAGCAGCCATCCCTATGCCAGCACCTGGCTCCCCTCAAAGGAGGAAAGGAAAAACTCAGAGCAAGAGGCCTCGAGCAGCAGTGCTTCCCTTTCCTTCATGGCACAGGCAGTGCCCTTGTGCACCACACAGCCCTTGAGGGAACTGACCATGGCCTTCACTGCACCCTGCTCAGGGCCCCAGCTGCATTTACCTGGTGAAAGAAGAATTATTTAATTCAAAATGCAGTAATATCTCAAAACCCACTGGTTATGAAATAAAGGACACTGCCACAACATTCCTACCTTTTATGAGGCATTGCAGCAATAAATCCAGGTCCTTTTCCATTAAAAACAAAGCAAAAAACAAACTCGACAAAGTTGGTGCATAAAAGGATTTTCCCCTACAGCTGACACTGAATCTAAATTAAACCAAGTTGTTTTCATAATTTGAAACCTCTGGTTTCTCCATAATTACATTGTTGTGAAATGAGCAGGAACAGCTAATATATACGCACAGGGAAATTACATTTAGTGACCCTATAATGATCCAGGATGAAGAAGATGCAATAAAGGAACCCACAGTATTCACTAATGAATAAGAGCAGTAAGAAAGGACGAAACTAAACTTAATGCATGTATATAGGATTTTGATGTAGAACCTGCAGGCAAAAGTAGCCAACAGTTTTGTTCCAGCAATGGTCTTAGCCATAAAACATTTCATTAGTGACAATCAACTTTCCCCATCTGCAGAATGCTCAACAAAAAACTACTTTAAAAGTATTTTGCCTTTACAACATGCTGTGAAGAGGTCTTAATATCTATTAAAAATGAACATTCTGATAAAAACTACTGTAAAATCATCTGATTTTAGAGTGGCTGCTTCCATCTGCATTTCCCTTGCACTGCTGAACAGTCTTTCTGTTGGCCATCAAAATTGAAACAATTGCACAGTGATAATGTGCTTTCCTTTTTTTTTTTTCTTTTGTCTAGGCTTTTATTATTATTTGTTAAGTGCTTAGAAGAAAAACCAAAACTAAAAGCAAACCACTTACACGGGCAATTATGGAAAATTACAGAATTACAGAATGTTAGAAGAAATTTCCCTTCCTACACACAATCTTTCCTTGTTTCTTTCTCACAATCCTTTGCTTTTTGCAGTATGAGAATATCCATGAGAGTAGGTAAAGAGAAGGCAAAATCAGTTGAAGCCATTATGGTATGGCCCAGCTTATGTGGTGTTAGCAGATGGCACAGCATACCATGGTCCATAGATGTCTAGCACATATTACAAATATACAATCCCTTTCCCCATAAAACTTACCTGACAATCTGCATAAGATTCAAATCATAATTTTACAGAGTAAATAGTTGGTTTATGGTTAACACAGTATCCTGGCTAAACCCCAGTGTGAGGAGTCCCTTTTAGGAAAGGTGAGTTCCCTCTCACTGACGTAGTTTGTACAAATTAAATTGCAGTTGCACATCACATTTGCACTGTACCAACTCTGATTCATGTTCATGCTGTGGCACGTAGAGACAAAAGCAGAGAATAAGCTTTAGCCTGCTCCAGCATCATTAAAGAATGCAGTAGTCCATACAGGCAAACTCTACCCTGCCTACTTAACATTCCTATCCTTTGGGATTAAATATACACTTTCCTCTATAGTACAATTACATCTGGTATCAAAACTTGACACCCTATTCTAATAGCTGCATAAAATTTCTGAGAAGGGTGAGCATCGTGGCTGCCATTTTCTTCCAAGTCCATGAGAAACCCTTCTCCTACCTCTCAGGAACTACGCATCCACCAGTGTTCTGAGCTGGTAGAAAAGACTGATTGGTCCGAAAATAGGATTCCAAAGAATTTTCTAAAAATTCTAATTTAAAAAACTTACTCTTAAAGAATTTGACTTCTTTATTAAAATAGTCTCCTGTTACTAACAGTGTTATAGGCAGCAGACAAACAGATGATTGGCATTTTGATTGTGCATTAGAAACTCCTCACTGATAAACAAAGACTGTAGGACATCCTGTACAAAAGTTTCAACTATATGCTTTTCTTATATTCAGAGATGCTCACAGAAGTTAATAAATACCTCAGAGACTCATTTCATCTCTCAGCAATCTGCTAGATGAAGAATTGTGAAGCCATTTATTCTGCAAAATCCCATTAGTTTTTGATAAAACTCTTTCAGACAAATGGCAATTTTGAGTGATTCACCTGAACAAAATAACGTGCCCACACTTTCAAAATGCCATTGGGGTGAGGTCAGGCAGAGAATGAGCCTGCCAGGGTAAATGACTGCATTTGTCTCCTGTCACAGTCCTTCTCTTTGGGCACAAAAAGTACTTCCCTAAGATTTGACAGAGATTTGACAATTTGACAGAGATCAAGAAAAGGGATTGATTTTTAATTTTCAGGAAGTTTTCAAGAAATTTAGAGTAATAGACCCTTTTAAAAAACTTCAGATGCTCTGATAGCACGTGGGGCTCTGTGTGAATGGGGAACTGCTCATCCCTGGGGGTTCTGGAGTAGGGGAACCAAGAAGCACTCTTATTTCAGTTACATATTGCTACATTATGCACAGTTGTGAACATTTGTGGAAGGAAACACACAGTACCTGGGTTTTAAAACACAACACAGTCCTTGGCAGAGATCCCTAATCCCCTTTGGATGAAGGCTGCTAAACTTTTATGTAGAAACAAGCTTCAGCAAATTTGCAAGAGGTACAAGAGGTTCTAAGGATATCAGCTGAGGCCCTGACCGCAAGACAGACAGGAATAACTGCTACTCCAAGCATGGTTAGCACCTGCCTGTAGATTTTGTAGTGAATGCACTAGAGGAAAAGCCATCCCATTGCCCTTAGGTCCAGTCCTCCTTGTCCTCCTCCTGTGGGGAGCAACAGCCCAGCCTCAGTCAGGCCCAAACCTCTCATGCTCCAGGTTTCAATATTCCATCTTGCTCATGTTTCCAAGAAGCTCTAACCTGGCTCTGGCTGGGCACCAGCAAACTTCCTCATCACTTCAGACCAACTTCTAGGGAATGACAACCTTCCTTGTCTGCCTTTTCAATGATCTGATGTGCTAGTCCCAAACCTAGCACTGAGAAAACTTGAATTCACGCTCAGTTACTGCAGTGCTGACATTGCATCGTGGCTGTGCATGAGGTGATACTTGCTTGGATCCAAACAGGGCACAGATGATCATCAGTCAGTTATTCCCAAGCGTAAATCCTGTTTTCATCACACAAATTCTGCATGGAAACAACTAATACAAGACCCATTTCTCTAAGTGGCTGCTTAAGTTATTAAAGTTGAGGCTTAGTGGAACTTCAGAGAGACAAGTATCTTTTGCTCAGTCACAAGCACCAAAATTCATTTCAGACACAGGAACATTACATAGATACAAGCAGTCAAAGAGAATTGCATTGGATCCCCATTGGGCAATCTACACAACGCAACTGGATTTTGAAATGATTCCATGGAACTCCTCCATGTGAATGGCATCAATTCAACATATTTTTGAGATGACTGAACTTTCTGTGATGATCTCTAATTTTAGAGCTTTACCACATTTAAGGCTGCCATCAAAAAACATGAATAGACAAGTGGTTGTAATACCTGCATCACTTACATCACCCAGGAAAACTCTGATCATGTGATATAGACCCACACCACAACATACCTTGGCTCTACTGTCATTCACACCCTCCATGGAGAAGAGTTTTAGGGCAGAAATATTTCTGAATGAGCACTGCCAGGAGTTTAGTGGACAGCAACATTTCTTTAGATGTCATTGCACTTCCAGCTCCTAATTATTCAAGTGCATTTTTAGGTTACTTTAAAAATACGTCATATACTGCAAAACATGAAGTTAAAAAGCCCTGCCTGTAATTCCAGTAACTACAGTGATCACATGTAACACATTTTAGGCCAGCAAAATACATATTCCCTTGCTTTGGTAAGATTTGGGCACTTCGTGGTAGAGGACAGTGCCATTAAAAGATTCCTGAACAATTTGGGGTTACTAACCTTTTTCACAAAGGTAGATATAGAATGGCATCACAGAAAGCTTAGGAAATTAATTCCCTTAAAGTTTATCATAATCTAATCAAGCAGGGTCAGCTAAGCCTTTCAATGGGCATTTAAGGGTTCTTTGGAGGAAGATCCAACTCCACTGCTCTTCCCTTTTTCTTTGAATACACAGCCCTTCTGCCTTTCCTTAGGTGAAGTTTATGTCAATTTGCAGATTCTCCTTAAAACAGCAAGATCTGGGCTTCTAGGCTTCCCTTGATCTGTTGGTTTCTTTGCAACGTGAGGCAACTGAAGACTGGTGGAATATACCGAAGCACTGACTTCATGGAATGGTTTGGGTTGGAAGGGACCTTTAAAAGTCCTCCAGTCCAATGCACAGCCCACACCAGCCTGGCAATGAACACAAGGACTGCTGCTGCTGGGTGAGCTGGCAGGATGGCCAGGGGCAGAGGCGGGCATGGGTGCCCCTGTGACATCAGTGCCAAGGTGGCATGGAAAGGAGGCCTGGCAAGATGTATTAGTGCCAGGGAAACTGTGCTGGATGTTCACTCTCCTCTGTGGGCACACTGCATCAGCCAGATGGTCCATTGGGCTGATGGGACCCTCGTCTAAAGCAGCCTCTTCTTCCTCTGTGCTTCCTGCAGCCACGTGTCTTCTGTCCCTCCCCACAAAGATGGGCAGCCTCATGTTTTGGTCTTGAAGCTCTTGGTTTCAGGCACCCTTGGAACCTGACGGCTTTAGCTCAGCTATCTGTGGGCTCACTGCCGGGGTTCCTATGTTTTCAGATCCCCAAAAAGTGGCAGCAAGATGGTTTGTGACATCAGGAGACCACTGTTATGGGATATATGTGGCAAATTATGGCTGTTTGGGGCCTGTGGCCTAAAAGAAGCGGGGGAGCTGAGTGTGCCATTCCTGAGGGCTGCTCTCTTGCTTCTCCTTCTTGCACCTGGGTTCCCTGGGACAAGATGGTGACAAAGGTATGGCAGGAAGGTCAGGGTCTCTCAAAGGCATTGAAACAGACACTTATTGCAGCCTTCTAGAAGTGGATTTGATCCCCTGCATCCAGGATGTGCATGTGATTTAACATGAACAGTCTAGCAAGAAGAGGAGCTTCCAAAGTACTGCCTACAAATGTCAACAGGACGATTGCATTTGCCTCCAAAAGCGGCTGTGCCTGTTTCTGTTAAAGACAAACTAGAAAACAGAGCTAGAAAATATGCCTTCACTGTAACAAACAAGATGGTGCACATGTCTTTTCATTCCTGGTGGCTTGGGAGCAGCAGGACAAGTCTGAGAAGCCCAGCTTTCAGTTATCTATCCATTTCCTTTCCCTGGCTCACGGGAAAGGTCACTTGAAACACACCAGGCTGTCTCTGTTGCAGCTTTGTCCTGCTACTGCTATACAACACACTGTTGCAGTAAGGTAGAAAAATTATAAAGAAAAGCCTTATAAAATCAGCCCTGCCCTGGTAGTCTGTCAATTCTTCTAAGTCAAGCTAGCACTTTGCAAGTTCCCGTGTGAAAGCACTCCTGGTGTGAGCAGCTCAGCATAACAATCTATTCCTGGGCAAAAAACAACTAGCACCCATATAAACTGTTTTTACACCGTTTCTAACAGTGAAAAGGAAAAAGGAAAATGATCTCTCACAAACAACCTTTCCTGAACATACACACTGGGGGTTTGAGTGACCAGTCAATAAAGACTAATAACTTGTTACTAACCAATAAAGTAATTGGCAAGAAAACTACTGACCAATTGAGGTCTGTAAAACTATATGAAGAGGAGTTATGTGAATAAAGAATTGCCTTCTTCTATCCTGAAGAAAATGGAGTCCCATGTGATTTATTCCCTTAGCACATCACTTACCTGACTGTTTATTAGCTTTTGTGCATGTCAAAAACTAGTCCTGCTGTACTGAAAACTTACTGTCTTCACATGAAACTACAGCAAAATGTAAATTATATCATGGAGCTCACAGAGCCTCTGTTCTTCATCCTGCTGCTTATCAGAGCAAGGTGCTCACAGCCATCCAGTTCCCAGTTCTGTCTCACTGTACTCAGCCAGATCTGTCTCTGAAATCTGTCTAAGCTCAACTACCTGCCCATTTAGAGAGGAGGAAGAAAGCGGGGACTGTTGACCACATTTTCAGAAGCACAACAACAACTGAGCTTTTGTGCAGAACTTTACACCAGCAGCTCTCAGAACACTTCACAAAGGTGGCAGCCTATCTCCACAGCTATGAAACTGAGATCGTAAGGTGAGTATCTGGATATATGAGAAAAACTGACCTGCTCCCAGGTACCATCCATTAAATACTGCTACAAAAACCAGTTACAAGCTTTTGAAAACGTGGTTGTCCCAGTTACAAACTCCAATAATTTCCAATAAAAATGGCAATGCAAAAATACACTGTTTTTAAAAAAAGAGCAAAGGTTAAACAAGATTTTCAGCTTTGTTATTTATGTGCTTTAATATATATACCTTGGAAAGGGTATATATATTAGGGACTATGCTTCCAGAAACAAAAGTATGTATTTGTTAGGGCTTGTATCTTCATGCTTTACAGCAACACATGAGGAATTGGTTGAACACACACAATTCCTGATTTTTCGCTTAATTAAGAAATGCATTCCATAGTCTCACATCATCTGTATTTCCCATAAATATTAAGTTTGACTGATTACCTGATAAATGTCTTCATGAGCTCTTAGCACCTGCCTGCTGCAAAAGCAGGTTTCTGTGGCATTTCTACGTTAACATTCCCATTTATTAAGGCTGGATATAGTAGTACTGCTGAACCTGTACATCTGAAAGTGCAAGTGAGAACAGGCATAGGAAAAAACCACCTGCTCTTACTTATGGATCAGGCATCCAAACCCTGCAATAATTGTATCTCTTAGTAAAGATGCATTAACATAGTGCTATATGCTTGAAAGCACAAGAACTAAACTATCAGGTCAAACACATTAAAGTTTGAATAGCTTATTTTCTTGCACTGTTAAAAGAAAGTTTGATATGGAATTCAAAAAATCCCACTTAAGAATCCAAGGCAATTCCTGATAATCAGAGTAAAAGGTGAATCTGCTTTCCAGGATGGAAATATTTATATAAATAAACTATAACAAAGAAAATTGGATGAGCCAGAAAAGAAGTATGCTCCTACAGCAGGGTTTTTACTGGCAGGTAGGTGCTATCTGAGCAGGTAAAGAGCTCAGATATGCAGACTAGAATGCAGCCTGGTAAACTGGGGAAAACTGGATTTATAGAAACTTTATACAGGTTTATTTATAGGGGCATATTTATGGAAAGTTTGTAGGGGTTTTAGGAGCGAGTGCAGTCAGGACTCTTCCTGGGCACAGGTGTGGGACCTTGCAGCCAGTCTGAAGCCACCACTGATATGAGCTTTGCTGCATGTGCCATCAGTTACAGATTCAAGCTGCCTTCTCTTCTCCCTCAAGCTCAAGCATGGATGAAGGAATACAGAATCCTTGAAGATGACAAGACTTCAAAACCCCACTCCTTCCCTCAGAACAATAATTCATGTCAATGTGGATGTAATTGTAAGGAGCCAGTGAACACCCTCACTTTCTAAATGGTGACAACATCAGCTGCACTAACCAAATAAACTGGGTCACTTGCCTTCCAGATTGGTATCAAACCTGTGCATCACACACAAGAACTTAAGTGGACCACTTCAAGTTGCAGTTTTCAGATACTAAGGTACTGTAAGCAAGCAGTAATGGCACTTAAGATCAAATAGACTGAAGCCCAGAGCATAATTCCCATCTGGTACAGAGAACTGCATTTGGTCTCTTCACAAGATGCCTGACAATGTAGAACAGCCTCTTACTGACAGAACAGCCTGAAAGGTCTCAGAGCATGGGGTAATGCCTCAAGTCGGCAGCTACTTCTCTGCATGAGGTAGGAAAGACAGAGGTTAGCTCATGGCTGAATTGAAGCTCAGACACCTGCCTGGAGATCAGCTTTGATCTGCTCTGACCTGTTGCCATTCTGGTACTGCAAGTCTAGGCTTGGTTTTGGCCAGGAATGAAGCTGTTGCCAGGTGCTGGTCGCAGGTGCACATCCCACAGAGACACCTAACTGTGCAGGTCCTGGCAGCCACAGTGTAAGTGAGGCACAGGTTTGTGGCCTGGGTCACAACTTCAGATGCCACCAGGAGGAAAACTGCGCAAAGTTTGAGCCCATCCCAAAGACTACTGAATGTGCAAAGCAGATCACACTTAAAAACATGCACTACATTATTAAAAGAGATGGACCCAGTGGGTTTTCAGTGCCCACAGGTCCCACAGAGCTCTGCCACAAGTTAGGACACTGCCGAGGTGAAAATTCTACCCTCCCAAGTTTGAAGGGGCTTACCTAGGCCTGTCATCCACCATTCCTGATCTCAAAAAATCTCCTGCTAAATGGTGCATGCTTCTGCACATGAACAACACTTTCATCTCTTTCAGTCATAGCTCAGAGGAAACTGGTCCACTAGCACCACTTAATAAAATGGATATTTAAAAAATGACAGAATTTCATTTGAAAACAAATTAAAAGTAGGGGTGCCTATGCAACACATCATGGTAGTTTTGGACAGATCATGTAGAGATCATTGTCAGTGAAAAATATTTAAAATTAAGGAAGGAATAAAAAAAGGACACAGGGAATCCCATCTGAGTGAAATTTCTACAAAGTAATAAAATATTTACATATAGCTTAAGAACAACACAGCAGAAATAATTGTTTATTCTTGTGTCTAAATATCAGTGACAGAAGTTATTCAGAAAGATCAGATTAAGAACCCGTTACTGCATTTTGAAATTATCTCCAAACTTTGCACGTAACTAAATTTAGAAGCATGACGACATTCTTACAACTCTTTCTGGTACTGTGAGACCTCAGAAAAAGAAGATACCACATTTTTAGTGAAAAGATGTAGTGTGACCATCTGCTGTAGCAGACTTTGATCAGCTATTACAGGAAAGACCTGAAACACCAAACCTGAAAACCACTATGAATAGGATGCAGGAACAGTGAGACCCACTAACACTGCTTCTGAGTTGGGGCCAAGGATAACAATAAGCTTAGTATGTTCTGCTTCTCCTAAATGAAATTCCAGTGAAAGAAAGAGCAAAATAGGCACTTACCAGCCACAGAAACTGCAGATCTTATACCTGTCTAAAGTAACTGGTTTAGAAAAGTATAAAATGTCTACATTTTATATACAAAAAATATTTGTACTTTATAACCAAATTATAAAATACCTACAATCTATGGCTGGAAGAGTTATGCTCATCTTTCAGAACAAATCACATCACATTTTGGTAGCAATTCCATTCTATTCTTAACAATTGTGGATCACTGAAGAAATTTTAATTTTTTAAAATTTTGTTTCTAAACACAGAGTTTAGAAAAGATTAAAATCACGAGTTACAGAACATACACCAAAAAAAATCCAAAGAAGTATCTAGTGAAATACAGTGAATATTTTATGGCTTTGCTCAAATAGAAAATGGCCTAGGTTAGTATTACAAATGTACAGGCAAAGTTACAGCTAGAATTTCTTATATTACACCTACATCCCTTTCTTAGTGAATTCATTTTCATGTCTCTCAAATGGGAGATCTTCCCTAGACCAGCTGTGCACAACCAAATCTATCTTACTGTGCTTTAGAAAAGTAAAATCTCTAGAGACAAGGCAGCATTTGAACAGATGTACTGTATTAGTAATCTGAGCTGTGAATTGGTGTGCACTGCTTACACACAGCTAGGCAACCTAAAAATATACAAAAACCAATGGTAAGTGACCCCAAGAGTGGGCCAAAATTACTCCCTACTGCTTATATGACAAAACTTGCAGCACATCCCTGCACCAGATCCTTTACTTTCTTCCTTAAGACTTTTTAGAAAGGACAACAAAAAACAACCTCCAAAAATCTATCAGTTGCAAGACAGCACCCCCTGGTGTAACAACACAAGAAAACTTTGAAGAATTTATAAAATGCTTTAAATTGGTGCTGGGGTGCTGCTAACTAACAGGATTAAGTGACTGAGTCTTTCAGCTGCAGCTTTGTGCCAAAAAGCACACAATAGAAAGCAAACACCTCACACAAAGCTTCATATTTCTCAGAGGTGCATAAAGCTGCCTTTACAGAACCACTTACAAATCTTTCTGAAGATGAGTACAATTTAAGTTCCACTGTGGCCCGATTTTTAATTTATTTTTTACAATACCTATGAAGTTTCTGTAAATACAGTCTCCCTATTCATGCTTTCTTAGCATAAGCCCCAAGTCTTATTTGACTCCCAAATAAGTGTTACCCACATCTACCTGTCCTCAGGTAAACATTCCTGCTTCTCATGTTAGCATTTAAATAAGAGATAAACACAAATCCCCATGAGGCCCTGAATAAAGAAACCTGGCCCTGATTACTGGCAGGAGGGACATCAGGAGCAGGAGCATAGTAGAAACTGGCTTCCTGCTATTCTAACACTGCATCCTGCAATGACTTTCTCAAACTTTTAATGGAAAAGCATCAAGCTTTCTTGCTCCATTTACTCCTCCTGGTAATTTATTCCTGTTCTTATAGAAGTTTCTGAAATCAGAGTAGTGGAATAACACTCCCTTAACCCTAGCACAGTGTATGCAACACATAATGCTGTGCAGAAAACACAGGGTGTAACAATTTCCTGATACCAAGTTTGGAACAATTCAGAGCCACAGCTGTACACCAGCTTTTACTGCAGTGAAAAAGCTGCAAGTGGATCCTGAAGAATGAAGGTCTGTGCAAGATATTCCTTTGTATGCACAGGACCAGAATCAATTTGTTATCTGAGCTGCTGAGCAAAAGCTTATCCAGAACACAGTAAGATGGATGTATAAAAGAAAGGAATTTAATCTCTGAAGGACAGACATGAAACACAGATCTAACATTTTTAGTGTTCAGGCTACTGAAAAAAGGCATGCCACCAATAAAAATGTCTGTACAAAACCAATTCTGCAGAAGAGCTACTGGAAAGCATGGCAGGTGGAAAATGAATCCCAAAGTCAGGGCAGCTTCTGCTGCACAGATGTTTCCATGTCTTTCCATAAAATCCAGACAGCAAAAACTATCCCAAACAAAATTATGTTCCCCTCCCAGCTGACTAGAAGCCACTTGAAATATGGATGTCTGCATGTGCCAGGATGTTTTTCTATTCTCCAATGAGGAGAGCAGATTGTGATTGAAGCATGGCTTGGATAACACATACTGGAAGTCATCCTCCTTCTCCAAAGACATCCTTTCTTTGGCTGTGGTCAGCAAATTCATCCCATCCAAACTGGCCAGTGCCCACAGAGCTATGACTCAGTCTCTGCTAGTGTCTAACTACTCACAGTGTCTTCATGAATAGATGAAACCATCCACTGGACTCCTAGGATTTTCTTTTATCTTGGTTTGGCTTTAAGTAACTGCAGAATGAGATCCCCCACACTCACCCCAGAGCAGCATACTGATATCCATGGAATTTCACAGAAGCTCCCATTCAACAATATTCCTAATGCTTTTCTCCCATCAGCACCCCTCACCCCCAAATGATGAAGTATTGAGCAGTTAAGATCAGAATATGATTATATTTACTACATCCCTGTGAATCTGGAGTAACTTCCCAGAAAGCAGAAGAGCTGCTGTGGGATCATGCAGAGACATAAGGACATTATCAAGGCAGTCCTGCATACTCAGAGCTTCAGCTCTTGCTGCTATCAAGTTATGCATGAGCTAGAGCTTTCACTAAAAACCAAAACAATGGCAGAACCAAACAGGGATTTCAAAACATGAAAAATAAATAGGTCGTTCAACAAAACCATGCTCAGGTTTTGCATTGCACTTCTAGGGCCATCCTTTAGCCAGATAAAATACTGTAGCCCAGAGTATTTCACTTCAGAATTTACATTTGTGCTCCTTATTCTTATTCAGAATGGAAAAAAGGTATTTTCATCACTAAGGCCTTAAATGCTTTGGGAATCACCAACTTGGAATATTCTCTTCTGTCCTTCTGGAGCAGGTCACAGCTGTGGAAATCCAGCAGCAGGACTTTCAGCCAACTGGAAGAGCACTGCTGGCTCTGGACACTCTTCTGTAGAAGCAATTGCTTGCAACAATTTAACAAATTCAGAATTAATGCTGAATAGATAGAGCTGGCAGTATTTTCAATCTATGGTTATGTTTTAATCCACTGGTAATTTACATAAAATTTAGTAGCCAAATACTGTTAGCTCACTTCAACATCCTGACCTGACCTTCACTCACAACTCTTCCTTTTCAACATAGTTCAACTAACTGCAAGCTTATAATGAGTCTGAATCTTTTCTTCCTGAGCTCACACCCATGGCCAAGGGCTGCATTCACTGAAAAACTGCTTATGCTGCTACAGCTTTAATGCTGCACTTGGCTGTCTTTTCCACAGTAACTGAAAAGTAAGAACACCACCAGCAATGCTATGTTACTCAGGATAACACTGTTAGGAAAGCACTTCAGAAACAAAGTTTAGGGGTCTATAACTTGCTGGAAAGGGCTGAATTTTGCCAGTCTCTTTTTTGATACTACAAGCTTGTCTGTGCCAAGTTATTACATTACCATCTAGAATATACAGCCTTTAATTTAGTTGGCAAATTTATATTCTCCTAGGTATACCAGAGTATTTTAAGAACCATGATCATACATTCACGTATTCAGGCCTAGTCATTATTGTAAACACTTAAGCTATTACAGACTCTCACTTTCTCAGAGCACCAAAGTACCCCTGGACAGATATTCAATACTGATCAGATATTACAGAGATTATAATTTACAGACTAAACAGTACTGGTATAACTTGTTTATTGTACTGTGAGCATCAGTATATACTAGAGACAAAGAAAACATGACTTCCAGGACAAAGAAAAAAAACCCTGGAGATCTAAAATTTGCTCAATATCAATCATGGAGAACTTATAAATTATCTGCTGGAATGCTTTCAGCTCAAAAGCTTGGCTTCTACAATTACAGAACACTGAAGAATACATGATGTTCTCGAGCCCAAAAGCCACATACCTAAGGTTAAACTGTAAAAGACCTGAAAAGACATTAGGTAAAATTTATAAACTTGTCTTCTTCTGGGACAGATTGATCTTATCTCCAAGGCTCAAAGCCATTCCCTGTAAGGAAAAGGAAGACAACAATCATGACACAAATACTTCACTTGAAAATAACTTTATCTCATCTATATTAAAATGGAAGTTCCATATATAGAAATCTATTGAGTCAGTGGCATGGAAATTTCTAGCTGCTCACTTCTTTGTACATTTCATAGTGCTCACTTCCTTATCACTAGGTAAAGGTTAGGTCTAGATATATTATTGAGAAAATGAAACTTAATTGAGCTGGCAACTGTTACATGTGTTATCAACATGAAAAACAGAAGAATAAAACCTATTTTAACCTTCTGACCTCCCACCAACTGAAACAGGACTGCCAGGGGAGAAGCTACAACTGCGTGTCCAGTTACTGAAATTTAACAGTCGAAAGTCCCAGTGCTGATACCAGCACACTCAGTACACCACAGCTATGGAAAATAATTTAATCTCAGAGCCAGATTAATATCGCACAGAAACTGAAGAACCATCAAAAGAGACTGCATGAATAAATCCACATATTCAATAGCACAGTGATTTCAACATGAAACCATGCTGGCATATGTAACTGAATGCAGTTTTATGCAAAAATGGCACTGTAACACTTCAGAAACTTTAATTTTAACCAGTCCAAAATCTTTGTAGTGACATCACATAAATGAAATGTTTTCTTTGAATATGAAAACTCTCAGGTACTCCTTTATTTTACGCTGTTTAAAATATTTCTATTGTACACTGGTGTTTTTGAATTATTTACTCCAAATCGCAGTCTTTTTTTTTTCAGTTGGGAGGTAGAAACTCTAAAATCCAAAGCAGACACATATATCTACAGAGAATACTCATACTAAAAACCCTGAGGTTTTATTTTGTTGTTTTTAAAAAGAATCAGTGAATAGCAATTACATGCATAAAATTTCCTTGTGGTGTGGCACTGGAATGTGCAATTTGGTAAGAAAAACATCATGTAACCCTGGGGCACATTTGCTCTTTATTTAAAAGCAAATAAAATATAACATCCTATTCGCAGCACTATGGACAAAATTGGGAAATCTTGATGCAAAGGCCTATTTTATGGCAACACACCAGGACAAAAGACTGTCAAAAATCTGCATATTTTTAGGAGCGCTCGGTACATTGTCCTAACAAGGGTGAGGATGGCAAGCCCCGTTACCTGACTCTTGGCCCGGATCCGTATGTGGCCTGTGACAGGCGCCTCTGGCCCCAGGTGAATTGGCTTCTCAATGCTCACATTGGCCAGGGCGTCTTCTCCGAATATGGAACGGGCATAAAGATTGGCTGCCATAAAGCCACAATAGCCTGAAAGGGCCTACGGAAAGCACATGGGAACTCTTAAAATAGACCAAAATCCTCTAAACACAGTTTAGTTCACCCCAAGTTCTCTAGGTAGTTATCAATGTATCATGTTTACAATTCTTTCTTCACATGCAACGTTTTGTAACATGTGGGAATCATGCATTGGAAAACAGTTGTGGCCTTTTTCTAGAATTCATATTGGGAATTATGCAGTCTTATAGAATTCATCAAGACAAGGCAGGATGGCATTTTGTGGTTTGTTTTAATCAACAGCAAAATGGCAAAGAAGTTAAATAGCTACTATACTTAAGTTTGGTTACTCTACATGTAATAGCTAATAGCTATCATACATGCTGTATCTTAACAGCAAGTAGCTATTCTATATATTTATTTTGCTTTACAACAAAAAGGCTAAAGTGGCAAAAGAAAGGTAATTTTTGTCAGAGAAGGAAGAAATATGAAACTACTAAAAAAAGCCCTTTATGTAAACAGATGTTTACATCAAGTCTATGCTACAGCTTAGCTACTGTGAATCAAAATGGACATTCAGATTTTCCATCTTGGGACAACAGAGAATTTTGGTAACATTTATCAGCTTTTACCAATTTCAGAGTAAAAGCTTTGAGGTATAAGTACTACTTCATTTCGTAAGCAGGCATTTTTAAGAATATTAGTAACAAATGTTGGACAAATTAAATAATAAAGCACAGGGACTAAAAAAGGTATCTAAAACTGTCCAAAAAATAACTCACCTTCTCTGGAGTCAGGCATTTCATATTGGTTGACTTCAGTATGTGCTGTAAATATTCATTTAAATCAATGATATTTGTATTCACTGTTACCTTCAAGAAGGAAAAAAAAAAGGCAATTACTTTAATTAGCACCTCAGGAATTTCTGAAATATCTTCAGGGCTCTATAAAGGAGATCAGTTCCACATTCCTCCTTGAGGAACAGCACACTCAGTAAGCTGCATGCACTTCCCACTATGTGGTGGCATCACAGCAAGTCTTCCCTTCCTGCCCTCCACTTGTTAAGATGGAGAATTTCATGCTATTACCATGGTTTCTCAAATCTAATGGGTGAATATGACACTCAGTGGAACATCTAGATTCTCTACAGCAAACAGCGGACTCCTTGTCTGAATACAGTTTACTCATTGCCAGAACAAGGAAAAGCAATACCTAGTCCAAAGTTTGCTTTTAACTAGTGATAAATATTCCTTTCATCTTCCCCTTCTAGCAACAAAGCTCTCTGGGCTGCCTTGGCTTTATCGTATTGCATATTATGCGCCTTGTTTAAATTGTTTTTTAACATATCTCTTAGGAGGAGTTTACAAACTACTAAGGCTTCATATACCATGTATTACAATATATTGTGCACAAGCTCCTCGAGATATTTAAACCTAGTCTCAAGTAGGCACACCTATGTACCACACAAGGCTACAGTTCATGAAAAATATCTCCCACTCTGGTTTAAGGTTTCTACTCCATTCTTATATTATCTCACTTAAACCATTTTTTTAGGTTTGGGCACCCTCAGTTACTGTGAAGGGTACCCACTGTCTTGCTGGTCTCACACAGCACCCAGGATTTTATGCTACAGCTGTACTGCAAAGTAGCAAAGTGAAGAAAGATATTCCTGTACCCCTGACAAGGGGCTGGACTAAACAACCTTTAAGAGTTCCCTTGCAACCCACAAGACAATGTGATTAAGAACTGGAGACGCTGAGCAGCATGAATAATTCTGCAGCCTCAGCATAAACTTACACTTGTTCCCATCTCACCTTTGAGCCAAAATAAATAGCAATCACCAGTCAGCTTGAACAGCTTCCATACAGGAGGTAAAGCTCAATGCACACCACCTCTTTTGCTAGCCAAAAACCCAGATATTGCATTGCTAAGCTTGTGAAACTGATAAGATAGTTGTAAGAGAATAAGCTACTTGAGGCAAACATCCAATGAGGATGTTGAATGAGGTTTATGTGGCAATAGATAATGCTGCTGTAATGAGCTGCTGTAGAACAAGAGACAGAATTGTATCTCATTAACAAATTAACATACAAAAAAACCCCCAAAAACTAACTTTGTTTTCCCATTCAAATTCTGCCCACATCTGTCTGAACTCAGCATCTGTGCAGGAAGCAGGCTGGATGTAATCCATTATGTCAATGTGAATATCACTGAGAACCACACAGTTTCTGTCGCTGGCTGCTCCAGAGACATCATACACTGCAAGAGAACACACAAAACCATTTCTGAATGTTCCAAAAAGTGAATTTGCACTTAATAAGGGTGCTGAGTTACCATCTGCCACTTAACAACAGTCAAGCCTTGCTCAATCTCATGCTGACAATCATCCTAAAGGTAGCACATTCTATGATTGTTTTAAGTAACAGTGATATAGATTTTTTTTAAATCATCACAAATATTCTTACATTGTAATTTAATTTCTTCTCCCAATATGAAGGGTTTTACTTCTTTTTGAGCTCATTAAGCAGTTAAAAATGCAACACATCCATGTTAATTTTGCACACTGAAATTGTTTACTTACCAACATTACCAAAAATTATTCCATTTTCTGTTGAAGCGACTTTGACATTAGCTTTAATGTTTGCAAAATCATGTGGAGCAAGTGTCAGAGGAGATGGTTTTTCCACAAGTTTCAAGTCACCTGTGTAAAGAAATTGGGAGATGAAATCAGGGAACACTAGCAGTATACAATGAGCTTAGCTTTTGGAACAACAGCTTTTTATTTTCTTGTCATCCAATTTTTGCATCTATAGAGCTGCACACACCACCACCATAACACCACTAAATCACCACCATAGCACCACTAAACAACACCATATTCGTTGATTTGGAATTGGTTGTTCTTTTTTTATATAGTTTCCTAATTGCAAGATAAATTACATTACATAGAAATTTCAGTTAAAATACTGTTGTGTTCACCCAAACCCCACTGAAAACAAAGGCAAATACTGAATTAAATGGGCTTTGGATGGAGTTCAGTATTCATTTTTTAACAAGGAAATGGTTAATTCTACCTTGTATTTTAATCACTGACATCATCATAAGGCCTAACCCTATAGTCAAGTGCCTCAAACCCAAAGTACAAGGTCCAGCACTACAGGCACTAAGCTATTTATAAACGAGTCAAAAATTTCCCCTTGATTCTGAATATAATTGCTCCAAGGAAACACTAAGGGATGCATTTTTACTAATCCTTCAGCAAGCAACTGGAAAGACTCCTTAGTTCTATTAAACTGCAATTTGAGAACACAGCATGAACAGCACGAGCTCCACATGGGAGTGATGCCTCAAGTCAGCTTTTGCAGTACATCAGCTGGGGAATACAGAATTCCACTTTACTGAGCTGACAAATAGAAAGATACAACTTATTAAATAATGCATCCATTTGATTTATATCCATCATTAGTCTCATCAAATGATTTACAAAATTTTAGGAGAAAGGTTATGCCCTTCCAGTCATATCTACAATAGTGAACAGGACATAATATGAGTTCTCCTAGCATATTGTAAATGCATTTCAGCTTCTGACTGCCAAAGCAGAGGACAACTAATAAGAAACTGGCTACTGTTCTTGAATTATCTGCTCCAGTGACTCCTCTAAGAGAAGTTAATGAAGCCTCAGTACTGTCCAAGCAAGACTCTAGTACTGCTGTTGGTACAGGGAATGGTTTCAGTTGAGTAAATGCAGTATTTAAGTACTTCAGGTTGAGTGCAAAAACCACCTAAGGCCGATGGCTTTCTGCTCCATTCCAGTTGGGATTTTGACCTATTTTTATTTTCCTATCTATGATAGCAGCACAATGAAAAATAAGTACATCAAAAAACCTGTCTGTGTCTAAAAGGAGAAGGGGAAATGGAACACTGTTTTTAGTGATAAATTTGGACTACTGTTTATATCATCAGATTGCATTGTCAGTGTCAGTACATACAAACTTCCACCAAATATTTAAAACAGTATAATTTTAAAGGCATTCAAAATGGTGAGTAACTGGCATCACTGTGGAAGTGTTTCAGGAATTCCTTACAGCAGAGTAATGCCCAATTCCCAAAAGCTCAGAGCTGCTTTGCTTGCAGCAGTGCAACCCTCCTTACCCAGCGTGGCTAGCTCCAGGGTGCAGTTCTGCAGGGTGTCACTGGTCTGGTTGACCACGAGCACATCCAGCACAATGTCATACTGATTGACATGGACATAGGCTTCTGCATACACAGGGTCTGAGAAACCTGTCAGCTGAGTGACCTGCGACACAAGCCAAGGGATTCACCTTGTCAGAACCCAGTTCAAAACACAGAATCATTCAAACAATGACAAAAAATAAAAATAAAGTACACTTAAATTGATTATTCTTTAATATGGGCCTCCAAAACAAGGAGCCTTCCTTCACATGTCACCCTGCATACATACTATGTGTTTATATACACATATAAATCCTCTCCAGATGAAATTAATTCTGAACTAATAAGTTCCTAAAATATGAATTGTAATGCCATTTATTCTTAAGATGATCAGCAGGACAAAGAAATGTTGACTTAAAATGAAAAGGTAATTTTAAACATCAGAAAGAATTCATCCATTCTTTCAAAGTCTGGGGGTTTAACTCTTAACTAATGAATTACTGAAGTGATTTCTTCTCTTTAAACCTCCTCAGCAGGTTCTGCTAATCTACAGGAAAAAAAGGCATAAAGAGGATGCATTGCACTTGGCCATAGGATACAGCAGCCAAAGTATAGAGGATCTTAATCACTTCTGGCATCCTTGCTCACTTCCCTGTGAACTTTATTGGGATTTCAAAGCAGCAAATCCTAGTTTCTTCTCCACATCCCACCAGCTCAGCACTATCCAAGTGTCCTTCTTGTTCTTCCTCTTCCCATTTGAGAAGGTAACAACTATAAGCACAAGTTATTTTCTTCCTCCTGATCCCAACCAGGATACAACTGGGTTTTTCCAATCAAGCAGCATAGTCTGGTTCACCAGTTCCAGTCTGCAACTCCCAAAGTGATCCCATGTATAAACCACTGATTTCCCACTACCTTATTAAGTTTGGAAGCAAGAGGATCAGCAGTCTCTTTCCTCTGTGTGTTTCCCATTGCTGCAAGAAGGCTAAGCTGGAACTGGTCTTCTTTTGAGCTCATTTCATTTTTAGCAGTAAGCTGCATGAAGGAAATGGGATCATCTGGCTGAATTGTCACATTCCTCTTCTCAGATTCTTTCTGCAGGAAGAGAATAATTCAAGAATTCACAGTGAATTCCATTCCTTAGCACAGAAAAACAGTCAAATAATGTCTGACAGAGTCAAATGATGACATTTCTAGGACCAGCTTGGATGTGAACACCTGTAAAAACTCCAAGTGTTCATGGTTACGCACTTATAACAGCTCACCTTCTGGGAAAGTTTCTCCTCTTCTAGCTTGGCTGACAGCATGTGAGAGAGGGACTGCCTGCATTCTTTGTTGAAAATGTCATTCATGAGAGGAGAACATTCTGACAACACTTTCAGACACAATGAAATACGATCCACATCATCATCTGTAATTGGCTTCTTGGGAAAAGAAGACTTTCCCAAGTGGAGAATAGTGGCCATCAGCAGCATAGCTTCAGCATTAAAGGACTGAGAAGGAGCACAAAGAGAATGGAAGAAGGTTATTGCATTTTCCACAGCTTAACAGAAATGTTGACTTCTTACTTATTTCTTACATTTTCCTAAAAAGTGCATATTAATCAAATCATAACATCTCTGAACAGATTACCTAGTTTTTTAGTCTTGCTATCTGAAACCAAGCAGAATGATTTAGAGATTGTCTAGATAGAATGGCTGGAAAGCAGCAGGTCCTGTTTGTGATCCAAACTATCATTATTATCCAATAGCATAACTGGCACTTCACTTTGGGCTTAACCCATTTTGCAACTTTGTAAAAGAAAAGTGGCAAAAAGCAGCTCTTCCTTAAATGTGAAAACACAAAAGATGACTCACGTTTTGCTTCTTCTTTTCCTGAACTAGGGACACATAACGTAAAGCAATCTTGGTTAAAGTTGTAGCAAGGGAAGCTGCAACAAAGAAATCTCCATCCAGCAGGAATCCTCGTAAGGGAGGTCTGCAAAGACAAATGATCCTCAGAAAACTACTTCTGGATGACAATCTTCAGCCTACTATTCTTGATACCTTAACTTTCACACTGTACAAGCAAAACTAGTTTGAAACTCCTCACAGGGTTGGGGTTTTTCCTTCTCAAAGTAATTTTCTGGATACAGAGATTTTCACAAGTCACACAGTCATTTCCACATGGACTAGGGAGAGAAAGGTGTAGGAATGCAAGGTGATATAAAGGGAAGAAAATATTTTAATCTCTGTATCCAACTAAAACTGTGAAAGAGCTTTATATATAAATAAATCAACTAGAATTTAGGATATATCATAATTAATAAAGCACTTATTTATACAGTAGGCTTTGATTACAAATCCTAAGCAAACAGGCAACTTCCTATACTATCTAGTTGGGATAATACCTTAAAACAGGAAATTCCCTCAACCACTGAACTCTGTATGACAGATAACACCACTCAAATAAACAAAGATAAAAATTAACCGAGTCATTCCTGGCCAAGTAGGAAATCACAAATACCTGTCTTCTTCCTTTTTGGCAGGTCGGGAACTGCTAAGAGCGCTTTGTGTTGCATAAGTGCCCATCTCTGTCACTAATTTTTGGGCTGGACCCACAGACACCTCTTCTTCAGGTTTGAGCTCACCAGCTTCTTTCTTGATTTCAGATTCTACTATTGGGATCTAGAAATGATCAGGAAGCAACTGTTACAATTAAAATAAAAGATACTGTTTTGTTCTGCAGAAGGTTTTAATAAAAATTATCTGCATTACTCAAGTTTTTATAAGCCAAAGGTCAGCTACAGTGCGTTGGTTTGGGGAGAATTTGAGAAAATAAGCAGATATTGAAATACATACAGAAGCTTCCAACACATGCAATAAAGCTCTCTTTGGTGAATTAAGACTTTGTCAGAGAAAACTTTCTCTCAGAACAACCCAGATTTAAAGCACTTTTTCTTTGCTATTGGATATAATTAAATCATATCTTAAAGCTGCCATAATTTTCTGAAATAAGGAATTTCCCAGCTCTTCTATTAACAGATATCACTTATTCTCAGCTCAAGTATGCTACTTGAAAAAAAAAAAGAGTAATGAATTCAAAACCCTGACTGCTTTTTACTTAAGATTTCCTGTGCAAATGCCATTACACATCACAAGTCCCCAGTACAGTGTTGCATCTTACTTGATCTTTCCAAAATACCTCTTCTTAGAAAACCCACTGCACAATGGCAGGAAAAACCACAAAGGGCCAGTAAACACAAAAACCCTTAAACATACACACCTCTCCTAGTGATCGGCGAACCTCTGTCATTACACTTTGTATATCCTCCTTTGTGCTGCAATATTCTCCAAGGATCCATAATGCTCCTCGATAAATCCTAAGACCAGAACAGTAATTTAAATCATGCTTTCGCGACATACTCAAACTGGCACCAAGAAAACTGATTTATCAGGTAGTAGAGGCCAGTCTTGACAAATTCAAAAGGACACAACTGACAAAAGCAGGATAAATCAAAAGCAATTATCCTTTAAGCCTCAGCAAACTCACAAACAAGTACATCAAAATACATCAAATTAGATATATTCTCTGCTACATATTTATTTCCATCTGTGTTAAACCTAACATACGTAACATTAAATTTCACTGTGATCATAATTAAATACTCCACTGCATGTGAATAAAGTCAGCTCTAAATTCTCCATTTAACTGAGACAATCTAATTTTTCCATTATACAGGAGAAAATGAAAAACCAGAAGAAGAATGAAGATTAGGAAAAGAATAGCAAAGCTTCAGAGGGATTTTTTGCCCCCACTTAATGAGATTACAATGGAGATGGGATTCAGAGTTTTCTGTGTATTAGGAGAATGACAGAGTGCTCTTCTGATACAGAGAAACTCTCATATGACTTAACCTTTACATATCCATCAGCAAGCAAAGTTTTTAGAGCTCTAAAAGGTACTAAAATAGCTCTATAGTTTGTAAAGCTCAGTCTATGTTAGATTAGGTTTTCTAATAAATGTACTGTATTTCCACTTGCCTACAAGTGCAAATTCCTTAGAAATTCTGTTTTAATAAATATATTACTTTATGTTTGGCCTTCATCAACAACACTATTTTCTAGCAAGTGGACTTACAATTATCAAATGCATTACAGAAATTAAAATTGAACTTATTTCATCTATTCAATGCAACAAACACCCAATTTATCTCTTGCACAAGTAGGCAAGAAGAAAGGTGTACATATAAATCCTCTACTTGAAAACAGCTCAGAGTCAGTCTGTGTGGGTAATGTGGATTTTGGTACATATTTAATGACAATATACATTCAATGCAAGTGAGCCACAGGTGCTCCCAAGTCTGTTTGATATCAGATTCTGGACTCACTTGACAGATTTAATAGCATGAAAGACTTCAAGCATCTTCTCAACAATAAGAGGTCTGAGGTTTTCAAATCTCTGTATCGCTTCCCGCACAAACTCCAAGACATCGGCGGCTGCCGCTTCGTTGTTATCACTAAGGAACTCCATCAGCTGCCACGAAAGATTGAACATCAGCACAAACAGCAGCACAGAGAAGTTTGTACAATAATACTTCCCTTCTATGTTCAGAAAAATAAAACTCCTTATGTATCCCCAGTGGAAAAAAAAACTGAAGTCAAACTATCTTAAGTACATTCCAAACAAGTAGCAATTTTAACATTTCCAAACTGTTTTTCTAGTGATACAAATTATTGCACTTTTAAAGGTTCTCTTCAGCTCATGTTTTTCAAAAATATAATAATAGTCTCAGAAGACAAATAATTACAGCATCAAAAGTCCTATGTTTCTTTAGGAATTAAAAAGAGCATTGGTTTTTGTGAAGTTCACCTAAGCTTCAGCAATTCTGCAGGTGCAATGACAATATATATATATATATTATATATATTGCAATATATATATTACACCTGCAATTCTGCAGGTGTAATGACAATATAATGAAATATTTGCATACCACTGGAATAACATTTGCAGCCATGTCTGGGAAGCGAACACTACAAGAATGCAGTGTCCGAACCAGGAGCTGTCTGTACTTGTCTGTATCTTCATGCTCTGTCACATTATTAGTTTTAATCACTTCCTTCTTCAGAACAATCACGAGCTGCAAAAAAGATCAAATCAAATTTTTTTATAAGTGACATTTTTCAAAAGAAAGAAAATAGCGTAATGAATCAAAAGCACATATAATTTACCTCCTCCACATTTCTTGAAGACACAAGATCCAAAGCCAGCTGAAGGGTTTTTTTGCGCACTTCTAGATCCGGGGTGCTCAACACTCTGAGGATGTCCATAACTAGATCCTGAAACAATAACAAAGTAAAGTATTTTGACATTTTAAATTACTTCCTTTTCATACAATTCTGATTTTCAGTCCTCAATGATTTTCAAAGCCTTTCTGGATACATAATATATGATCTACTGACAAGCAAGCAACAGGCATTAAAACTTCTCAGTGTTCATTTATACATTCTACATTTACATAAAAGTCTCCTGTGCAGATACACCATTAAACCTTACAACCAGGAAAGCATTTGCCATTGGTAATTCTCATGCAGACAATAAAAGCAGCCAAGTCATAAACATAGGAGTCCATCCAATATGTTTTTACCAAAAACATACCAACAGGAAATTGAAACTTCAGAAGTTCTTCTCTCCATACACTGCAAAAAGCTGGAAGCTTTGTTATTGAAGGCTTTTCCTTCCTAAGGCTTACAGGAAAAGAGACAGCCCACATACCTGCAACACTCGTTCGTGGGAGGGATGCTCCTTCAGCTCAATCAACCGATCCAAGACAATCAGTTTCACATTATTATCACTTTCTTTAATAATCAAATCTATGTAGCATTGGGCAGCAGCCTAAAATTAAAAGGATCAAAACTCGTTTTTTTAGTCATGAAGAGGATAAACTGGAAAATTTCTGAAATTGAGGAAAAGACTTCTTATATTTTATTATTAAAGCAGCTAGTTAGAGTTAGCACAGAAATTAACCTGATAAACAGACTTTAAAATTTTTTGTCCACCATGTTATAAAAATCACACGTGAAGGCTCACAATGGCATCAGCTTACAGTACACAGATTTGACTTCAAACTCGAAGAAAGATAGGTTATCTAACATGCTTTGGGTCAGCTGTGAAATATGCAACAGGGCATGAAAACCAGCTTAGAAGAGTTGGCAGGTCAATCAGTAATCAACACAAATCTTCACTGCTTTATGCTTCTACCCTGGTCTGAAATGAGTCATATTCATGAGTAAAAAATTTCATCCAATCTCTGACACCTTCAGCTGTAGTCTGCTTTGCTAACTAGGTCAAGTAGATCATAGGTTGGTCCAACAGTCTGCACAGTATTCAAGTTTGTCCCCTACCAAAGTGATATTGAATCCACTAGCTCCAGGTCTGCTCAGTCTTTTTTTGTGACCAGTTGTAAGAGATACTTTAAGACAGTGTTTCACATGAGAAGTGTTACTAAAGCCTTCCCTCCTAAGTCTCAACACGCAGCACACAGTGCTCACTTCAGTGCTCTAGAAGCTAACGAAGAGCTGAAAACATCACTTTCATACCTTGATCGCTGTGGGTGCACTGGAGAGTGTAACTAGAGTACCTGCAGCCTCATACTTCACTGCAGGACTCGAGGACTGCAGCAGGTTGTAGATGCAGCGAATGAACCGAGCTCTCTCCGATGGATTCGCGTGACAGACCTCAATAAAAGAATGATCCACAGTTGGCACACAAAGAAAAGAGCAATCCTACAGCTCACCTGCTCCACTATCTTACAGAGAGGAGAAAATTAACCAAAAGGTGACAACCTTTTCTGGTGACAGGAAGTGTCATTCACAGCTGTAAAAATCTAATTACAAAAGCTCTTCAAAAGCTGTTCTCAACAACTCTGAGCAATGCTACACGGTCTTAAAATCTCCCATCAAAAGGAAGGGCAGAGCCTCTAACAGCTTCTGTAAGAGATGCCCTGCTCATGCCCACAAAGACCACTCTGATAATACTGTCCCCATTACAGCAAATCTGGTGAGACTTATTGCTCTGTACAGTGCACACTTGAGATGTTTACCATTTCAAGAGACAAATCTTAGTCAGCACTATTAAGCAATGATATATTCCTGACATGGACAAGAAGCCAGCTAAATCCCGTTTCCAGCAACATTCTATCCTTTTTAAAAAACAGTCTAATATAATTCCGTAAATTAACATGTGCCTTTATTTTAAATGTGCCACAACATTTCCCTTTTACCTTGTAAATTAGTTCAACAATAACCAACTGCAGTATGTCACCAAAGGTCTGCACTTGGTCAATACAGGTACTCAAATAATCCAAAGCTCGATCCTACACAGAAGATAAAATATTTTATGTTATTCAGAGCTTGCTCACTAGTTGAATTTTAAATCAAAACACATTCTAAAAATCAAAATACCAAACAGCCTTTATGCAATGCTTCAACAATTTAGGAAAACACTGTAGATCTAAATAGAAAAATAATCCATCCTGTCTATAGAGGGCAGAAAGAGAAACAAACTAATGGTAGTTAGGAACAAAAGGCAATTGCTTGTAGAACAAGTAATCCAAAACACTAAACTGAAACTGCCTCATGCAGTTTCTTCCTCATTTCTTCCTCATACAACTACAAAAGCTTTAGAACAGCAGATAATGGAGTGCTTCTCAGTGTGGTTATGCTCACATTTTTCAGCACCTTCATCAAATAGAGTAGTTCTCCTTTAAAATAAAGAGAACACTAAAGACCTACATTATGAGTACCAAATATCCCACAAAAACATTAACACTATCATACACAGGGATTTTTATGAACACAAGTAGTTTATACTACCAACAAACTACTGGCTAGTTACGCAGCATATTTACAATTATTAAACCAAATGACTTTGAGGGCAGGTATCTTTACCTGATCTGCATGAATCAGCATCATAAATGCATTTCTTTTGCAGCTTGCATCTTTCTCATTCACCAAGAAATCATGGATCAGTTCAGGAGCATCAGGTATAAGATGTTCAAAGTTCCTTTACAAGAAAAGAAACGTAATTAAGAACTACTGGCATGGAGTAGAACCCAAGGATGCCCATTAAATAGAGGAGAAAAGGCAAACAAACCTAAAAATTCTAAACACCATGCTAGGGAGTGATAAATATTTGAGTTCTCAAAACCTAAAGGCAGTGCTGGTGTTGTGCATGCAGGATTGTGCCCTGTTTGTGCACGTACCTGTAGATGGTGTAAATAGCCAGCACGGCGTTCCGGCGCACGTAGCTGTGCCGGTGCTCCAGGCACGCGCGGATAGCCGGCATCAAGGGCTCCAGCAGCTCTGCTTCCTTCAGCTTGCAGAGAAAGCGCAGAGTGGAGCCTCGGATAAACTCATTTGGGTGCTGGAGATCCTAAAAGCAACAGGAAACATATCTGAAATGCCAGACTCTCCAGATGAATGCACTTACCACCTTCTCCCACGCTCAGCTCTCCCATGGTACAAGTTCCCAACATTCCCAACAGCACCTCACTGTTTTCTCAAGAAATGCTTTCCTAAAGCACTTCTGTCCCAGAATATTTAAAAATATGTATTTATGTGCAATAAAACTTACAAAGCCTGTAGGATTTTTTTCTGGATTATATTTTTCCAACCCCTTCCCAAAGTTGAAGCTCCTTAATATCTTTGAGAAGGTGTTTACCAAATATACCACAATAGTGTCCTTTTACGACCCACGGCTTGTCCCAAGATGCTTGGAAGATGGTAACCATGTTACCCCTCACCTTTAATGTTCACAGACAAGGAAACAGAGCACTAAATTTTTTTTTAAGTTGTACCTGTAAAAGAATACAAAACTCCTTGGTAGTAGGTCTGCTGCTTATCTGCAGTTACCAGCTCTGAAGCACTGAGACACAACAGATAGGAAGGAAATGCTGAGAATAAACAATATTTATATTTATTTAGTAACACAAAATGCTACCCCTTTTACAAAGATCCAGCAGAGGAACATAACCAATGAAAAAAAAAAAAGAGGCTACCTTTCTGTATGCATCACACACGAGGATCATTTCCTGCAGGAGCCTGCCATCTGGAGTGGTCTTTGGCACGATCTCCCAAAAGACGAGCAGCAGCTTTTTGATGGTATGGTCTTGGAGAGGCAGCACAAAGCGTATGATGGTCATCAGGAGCCCAGGCAGTTTCTCACCATTCAGAATCATAATGATTACTTTCTTCAAGGCCTCTGTCTTCAACTTGACATCTCCTTTTTCTATAGGAGGAAATGAAGTGAGGAAGGCTGACACGTCACAGCTACTTTAATAGAATTATTGATCCTCAGTGTCAGAAGACACAAACTCCTCTGAAGGAGTGAAATACAGCATATCAATAAAATCTATACCTTTACTTCCATTAAAGGATAAAGAAGAAGCAAGAGATATTTAAAAATAAGCACGGAATTCATGGAATAATCAGAGGATCAATACATTGGAATTGAAAGAGTTCAAATTCCAAGGCTGTTTTAATGCTTAGATTTGTACCAGGATATTACAATGTGCTCTGGTGTCACACATATATCAGATACCAACACTGCTGCTTTGGCCAGCACATTCCACAGGGCACTGAACAAGTGATAGCACAATTTGTTTCTTATTCCAAAACAATCTGCTCAAATCTGCCTTAGCCCAAGCAGGTATTACTTAAAATTCTCTCTCAAAAAAAAAAAAAAATCAGATTTTGCACAGACTGTGGAGTACACTACAGCACATAAAATAATATCATGAAGTTTCTCAAAACACAGCAAACAGAGGAACATACATCTTCCAGAACTCAATAGAAATTAAACATGAAACTGACTTGTTTTAGCTTAAAAATGTAAACAAAACTCTAGGAAAGACACAAAGAGAGAATAATTCGGGTAAGATGGAGTATCCTTCAATCACTGTCAATACTTGCCTAGGTCATTTTTTAAGCTGATTTCAGAAGGTGGCTCTGAATCCATGGGAACGTTGATCAATGTGTAACACACGTTCTCTGCAGCAGTCATGGCTCTTGGTTAAAGGAGTTCTCTCAAGGGAAGAATTCTTTTCACACAAATGTCATACAACCTAAATACCAAGCAAACAAAACCATCCCAAAGTTAAAAAATTGAATTAACAAGCCCAAAAGCATTATTATAACTGACTTAATGACTTGAAGGGATTGCTGGGTTTCTTGAGAAGGCACATGCAAAAGCCTTCTTGCCTTGCTGTTACTCTACATTTCTGTGAGCACCACAAAGATGAAGAGCATGACATTTTTCAGAGACAACAGAAAAAAACCAAAATCTTTCCAATATTTTGGGCACAGTCAGGGATAACAGAAGTGTACAGGGCACCTGACTGAAGGCGAATGGATGCAGCAGCTTCTCTCTCCTGGAGTCATCCCCAGCTGTATATTCCCACTACCTTCCCTGCACTCCTGTGCCCCTCCAGGTGAATGACCCAAGCTGCAAAATCAGCTGAAAAACTTCACAGAAAAAAGAGAAAATGAAAAGATAAAGTTCTGGGCTCAATTAACAAGTTGAATCAGCCTATGCAGGAAGCTTTGAAGAGAGCAGAAACCAAGGATGGGAGAGAAGAAAAAGTGATAGAGAGAGAAGCATTTTACCTGCCAGGGATCATCAGATCAGCTCAACTCTACTGTCTCCACTAGACACTAATGAGGAAACCAAGTCTTTTTATGGTGAAAAAGGACAAGAAGGCTACAGATCTATCAAAGCTGCTGTGTGCGGGGCAGTCCAGGTAATGAAATCTGCTATTAAGCTCAATTCTCATTCTCGGGTTTGTTTTTTCTTTATGTAATAGACATCTAGGATCAAATCAACCTTTTTGTTGAATCAGTCCTCATTCTCATATTTGTTCATTCTTTATATAACAGACATCTAGGATCAAATCAACCTTTTTATTCTATTTCCTAAGTAATGAAAAATGCTCAAGCTTGAGCTTGCTTGGCTAATGCTGTGATACTACCCTGACAAACCACAGCAAAGAGAACTGCTACTGTTTATTATATGAGCAATTTTGTACTTTCTACAGAAATTGTGTCAAAAATAAATCCGCTTTTATTGATATGGATTGTCTCGAAGTCTGAGACTCCCTTTTCTCATCAAATGGGCACCCAGAGAGCGTCACCCTGAACAGGGAGTAGGGAACTTGTGCTGAGCTGGGCTGCTGTCCCTTTTTCCACACAAGAAAACAACTCACATCAATCAGCACCCCAACAACCATCCCAAAAAATACTTGCAATAGAGATTTTTAGGGAAACATTCCTCTTTCTGTTATGAATTCTGTATTTTAAGGCCTAGATCCCTCAATCTTGTTGCTTACAAATATTTACATAAACCACTCATTCATGAAATGACTGGATGTGGCACTTAGTGCCATGCTCCATTTGACAAAGGTGGTGATCAAAGGTTGGATTTGATGATCTCAGAGGGCTTTCCCAACTGTTTTCTTGCCTCAGCAGCAGCTTTTTTGCTTACATTTCCTATGCTGTTACCCAGAATTCCTGCATCAAAGCCCTGCAGCCAGCACCTTCACCAACAAGAACAACTCATACAGACCATAAAGTAGATCCTTGTGAAAGCAGGGCAAGTATCTTTACTCATACAAAGACTTCAGGTGCAGAAATTTCCAAAATTACAGTCAAACATATCTCTGAAGTGTGATAAATGAGTGCACTTTGGGCTCTGAAAAGCAGCAATGAAAAACAACTCTCGTAAAACACAGACCTGGGAGATTTGGCAGGGAGAAGCACCACCCAGTTTTCCTCCTTGCAAGGCACAAAGACTTGAAATCAGAGAAACTGAGAGCCCACACGGACAGGACACAGACGTAGGTGCTTCTTTAACTCTCCAGCAGTAACATCTCTATCACCTGTGGTGAGTCACTGAATGGCTGGGGTCCGAAGGGACTTTAAAGATGAATTCATTCCAACACCCTGCCCATCACCAAACCACGTTGCTCAGAGCCCTATCCAACCTGGCCTTGAACACTTGCAGGGATGGGGCACCCACAACCAGACCTCGGCACCCAAGGAAATCGAAAGCTGCAGAATTTACAGAGGCCAGGGAGACAAAAAGCCACGCCTGCTCGCCTACATCCCCGGGGAGCCTTAGGAACCAGGGCACCAAATGAACCAAAACCCTGAGAATGCACCGCTTTACTGACGCACAACTGCAACACAGAGTATTCAAAATGTTTACTAAAAAATCCCGACAAAAAATCCCGAAATAGCCCTCAGCCAGCTGAGGGCTATTTCTCCCTTAATGTCCCAGTTCCTACTTCTACTCCAAACCCGGGCATTTTAAGCTATGAGGAAAAGCTTTCCTCAATGCTCGCGTCCGCCTGCCGTTCCCCTGAGCAAACCCCGAGATCCGCAGCTCTCTCCGCGCCACAAACCCTCCCACAGCCGCCCCGCGCCCCCGGGGCCCTGCCGGGAGCCACCGGGAAGATGCCGGCGGGGCCCTGAGGCCTCGGGCCTTGCGGCGCCCAGCGGAGAAGCGGCGCCCGCCCCTTCCCCCCGGCCCCGCGAGGCCGCCGCGGGCCGGCCGTGCGGCTCCGTACTGGACGGTGGTGTCGGGCCAGTCCCGGTGCGGATCCGAGCCCACGGCGCTGCCGCTCCGGCGATGGCTGACGTGGAGCCGCGCCCGCCCCGGCCACATCGCGCGTACGGCGGCCGCGGCGGGACACGCCTCTCGCCAGCGCGAAAGGGGCGACGCCGCGAAGAAAGGGCGGCGCCGGGAGGGGCTGCGCCTGTGACGTCACGGGCTCGAGCGGGCGGCGGGGTTTTCCCGTGCAGGGGGATCCGGGACCCTCGGGATGCGGGAAAACTGCGGCCGAAACCAAGATTAAAAACCCCGCACGGATAGATCTGGATATTAGATATTAGATCTAGAGAGATATTAGCTAACAGATATAGATGATAAAGATAGAGATAGATATAGCTCGAAAGCAATTAGATAAATAACAACAAAACAACAAAAAAAAGACAATAAAGGGGGGGTAGGAAATTGTAAAGGGAAAAATAAATAAGAAAACAAATAAATGGGTGGGGGAAAAAGTAATTGGGGGAAATTAGTAATGAACTGGAAAATAAATTATGGGAAATTAATAAAGAAGAGGGTATATAAATAAATAAGGGAAAAGCAAAGGGAGGGAAAATGGGGGGGTAAGCAAGGAAAGAGAAAAAAACAATGGGGGGAGAAGCAAAGGGAGATAATAAAACATTGGGAAGTGGAAAAACGAGGGGGAAACAAGGGAAAGGAAAAGGGAAAAAAAACAATGGGAAAAATAAATAAAGGGGAAAACAGAAATAATGGTGGAAAAGTAATTTAGGGGAAAAATGAAAATTAGTAAATGGGGGAAAATGAGTAAAGGGGAAAATAAATAAGGGAGGAAATAAATAGAAAAATAATAGGGAAAAACTAAAATAAAAATTAATTTAGGAAAAATAAAAGCAGCTTTTTCTAGCGCTTAAAAACCAAATATGCAGCCCCTGGCACTGCTGTTTTGCTATTTTCATGACTGAACTATTGTATTGATATGGATTCAAGACAGTATTTAAAGCTTGTTCAAAACAGCACCATGGTTTATTAATTTTTGTTTAATTAATAAATATTAATAAATTATTAGTCTGCAAGTCCCAGGCCTTTTTTTTAAGTACACCGAGCAGGCTATCATGTCCTATGTGGGTCCACCCCAGATGTTGTTCCTCGTAATTTTCAATGCCATCATTGGGGAGAATAATTATATTAGTGATCCAACATAGAAAAGATTGAACTCATTCTTGCTTACAATACAGCCTTCCACCCAGGAAGCACCAATTCACTGGGCTTCCTGGTAGATTACTCTGAGGAAGTCACTGTTAGTCTCAAATTTTGTGGCATTCAGCTTAAATCCAAAGAGCACCAGGTGCAGACCAAGCTGAAGAGACAAAGCCCTGGAGACCTCTAATGGGAACTTCTGGTGGTTTTTTGTTACTGCAATTCAGCCCTCAGTGAGCTAAAAGCCCTGTTCTGCCCTAAGGCTGGCTGATGGCCCTAAAGAAACACAATTCCAAAAGAGCTGGGGTTGAGTAAATCCCCCCCAAAAAACCTGACCACAATTGGTTGTCAGCTTCATGCTTCTTCAGCCTCATAACCGCAAATGCCTTTTCAGTTGGGACAAGCTGACACAGGGAAATGCTGTTCCCTGTTTGCTACATGACTATTTTATGGTTTCATAGGCATTTTAAGATCCTCTCAGCTCTACATGGTGAGCAAACACTCTAACAAATGGTCAAACACAAAATGGCAGCTTGATATGACATTGCTATTTGTGAACAGCTGTTCTTTCAGACTGAAAAAAAACCAAACTCACAGCAGAATCCGAGAAAGTGATTTATTTCCACTTGTCCTTATGAGTTAAAGACAGTATCTTTTCTTTATAAAACAGTATCATGTACTACTTAGAAAATGATTACACCTTTCTTGTCCAAGTTACACCCAGATACGTCCTCCTGTCTGTCATTTAAGGATAGGTGGGTTGGTTGGTTTCTTTCTTTATGAGTAATCCTCAGAATGTAGCGTCAGAAAACATATATAGGTGAGGATAAAGTTACCAGCAAATGGATAAATGTTCCTGGATAATTATACATTAACAGAGGAACTCATCCACCAACTAGTGCTCCATCGGCTCCTCAGCCTTCTCCACTGTTTCTTCAACAGGTGGAACCGGCTTAGAGAGAGGGAAAAGAAATATTTTAGGAAGGCAGAAGACAACACTTGACAAATCAGCACCATGAGTGGTAAATGCAACTTGTGTAAGCCAACAGCTCACAAATTACTGTTATCCAAATTAAGCACAAGCAGGACACAGATGGTAATTAGGAGACTATGGAGGCATCTTACAAAGGGCATGAGAAACATATGCAACCACTTCTGCTGTAAAACAGTGGAAACTCATACTTGATCAGAAATGAGGAAAGAAGATGACATTGGAACAGCCTGGCATAAATCCAGAATAAACTGATTTAATAAGCATCTGAGTTACCAGTTAAGATTATACAGTGTTCATATAGTAACTACGTATTTTAAAAATCGCCTTCCTAATACTCTGCTACAGTAGTAGAGTTAAATTTATGTTAAACATAGTAGATCATATCTAATTATTGTCTTTCAACTAAGCCTATTTATTCATATCTGAACCACTCACCTTTCTCTGTGGTCTCTCCTCAAGACCTTCTAAGAATGGTGCTACATCATCATCATCATAGATGGTAAACTCAATGTCTTTGCCCACAATTCCAATTGAAACATTCTGTCAAGCAAAGGGTTGGAAGCAGTGAAAAGCATTAACCTGCAATTAACTTTGGCTTTACAGCTTTCATTTACAAATGCTATCCTACTTCAAAATCTTCTAAGTAAAGGCATTCAAGGGTTTCAATTTTTTTCATTTTGTTTTCTTTTTAATAACACACACAATTTCTCAAAACCGCCTATTTTCATCTCATTTTGATTTTCAGTATTTTAAGACCTCTAAAAAAACATGGTGAGCTAAGAATAAAAAAAACATGGAAAATGGTAGATAATTGGATATCCTTAGAATTTTCTTCTTCAACAGGTCCTCAATTCATTATCAAAAGTTTGTGTAGCTTTGTGATGCTGGATGCTCTAGAAACTGTTGGTGCATTACCTTCACTCACCGCCCAGGTGAATTACTGACTGTGCTTACAATGCAAAGCTGGGATTCTACAGCTGCAGGTAATGCACCTCAACCACTGATCAAAACTTAAGATAGTGTGAAGCCACCAAGGAAACAATATTTCATTTAGTGAAAGCATTGTTTTTGTGAAGAAACTTAAATCTGAGATGAACACAGAACAGTAGATAAACTGGTGACATGAAATTAAGATATTATCTACCAGTATTCAGCTTCAAAGCTTCAGTGCTAGCCATACTTCAAGAATTTTGTCACAGTTACTTCCAAGTAACAATGGCAAAGGAAACCTACTCCTTACCTTGGTGGTTAGATCCTGTTCAGCAGGAAGAGTCTCTCTCAGGGCTCGCAGTCCATGTTTAACTAGCTCATTTAGATTACCTTAAAATAGAATCAGAAAAGCATTGACAAACTATATGGTATTACCTCTAGACACTCATTCCCCTTCTTCCTAATCCTAGTTGACAACTCTAAAATCAGCTTGGGTCAACTTGACTCCCAGACTTCCTCTCCTTTCTGAGCAGAGCTAGTTATAAGTTTTCCTTGAGAAACCAGCCTTCCCCTATATTTGGGGCCAAGTGCATCCATTTTTGACCCCTGCCTTAAGTTTTTTCCCCCCAATCAGGTATTCAATGGTTCCTCATCATCATCCCATACAAAAAATAAATTCACCACTTCAAATGCAGCCCCTAAATACTTGCCCCGACATACTAACCCTGCTCTGCTATGGAAACACTTTTCCTGAGTTAAAAACGGCAGAGGCCTTTAATGTTTTTTCACAGCTCTTCTTTCCATTAGATGAAATAAACACCCACATGTTAACACATGAAAATCTCAGCCATATTCTCTAAAATTTTGTCTTTGTGCAGATTTACACAAACTTGGCTCACAGTATTTATCTTCATCTCACTCAATGCAAAAGGATGGAGTGGCCGCAGGAGATAAACTGCAGAATTGATGAATACCAGTGGGTAGAGAGAGCTCCATTACTCACAGTCAGTGAACTCAGTCATGTGCCTCTCCAAGTAAGTTCGTGCTGACTGTGAACGAGCACCAATGGACATTGCTTTGCAGTCAAAATAGTTTGCAGAGGGACAAGTCTGGAAGATGTGAGGGCCCATGTCCTACGAAGAGAGAAGAAACCCCCCCCAGAATGTTAAACAAATATATAAATTCACACCAACTCTGCTGCTAGAGCATGAAATCTTCTAAAAGAGTTTTGCTTCATGGTACATCACACATACATGTGTACACAGAAACATATTTTATATATATTTTATAGTGCTGATTATATCACTATTCTTATGCAATTCCTTCAAAACTGTTGTTTAAAAAACCACAACAACAATTTTAAAAAACCCCAAAACCCTCTTTTTCTCCACTTCTCTCATCTGCAGCTTTTAGATGGACAGGATGGTCGGCACAAAAAGGTGTTTCTTTCTCTGTTCTACAAATTGCACTGTGCTTAAGTATGCTCCCTACTTCATGGCTTGAAGCAGGTATTTTACACACATTCTGACTTATCTATGAAAAGTAAAAATTGCTGTAGACTAAACCACACCGTCCAAAATTTCAGGCAGTATCAAAATTTCTTCCAACCATCCTCAAGTCAACAATCTTGAAGACAGAGATTCTCTGTGTGCTGCATTAAGCAAAATGTTCTTGCTAAACAAGTGAGAGAGAGGCCAGTGGTGATTTCCACATCCATGTTTTTACTGGAAGTTTTAAAAATAATAGTTTGTAAGCATCTAAAATCAATTGCAAAATATTTACATAAACAAATCTCATCTTTGCACCTTAAAGTACTCAGTAAGTGTAGGAAGGATTGGCTATTAATTAGCACTTCTGAACTGTTTTAGGGTAAGATACAGAAAATAATTTCCTTATTCAGAGAATTTTGACCAGTCTGCCTCTTCCGTCTTTCCCTCTCAACATCTATTTGTTGCATAAAGTTTCCCTGAGCACATTTTCCTGCAGATCAGTAGCAACCAGAGCAGCTTACTCACATCATAGCCTGCGATGAGCAGTCCTACTCCATAGGGCCTCCTGCCGTAGCGCTGAGTTGGAATCTGGGTTTCTTAAGAAAGCTAAGGAAACAATCTCAAAATTATATGATAATTACCCAAGAGTTTTCCTAAACCAAGCAGAGAGAGACCAAAATGCATCCTTATGGGATGTTCTCCAAAAGTATACACAAGCAGTGTGAACAAAGAAGAACTGTCCAAAAAACTTTTTCAACTTTTAAGCTGTGATAGATTAAAGTCATTTTATGAAGGAGTAAAAAGCTATAAAAGTATAACAAGTGTATAAAAAAAGGATACTGCTTCCAATTAGTGACACTAGGCGAGAAACTGGAAGAGGTCTATCAAACACAAATCTAGAATCCAAACACTCTTGACGCATGAAATTGCTAGGGAGTAAAAATACAAAAAAAATTTAAAACTTCAAATCAGTGCATGGATCAAAGACACAATGAGATTTTGTCTCAAGGCTTGTCTGTAAGGTAAGCATTTTTGTTTCAACTCTGTTCATGAGAAAAAGGGTCAAAGGCTTTGCATGATTTCATTTCTACAGGACCTATCATTGTTATTAAGAAAGTTGACCACAGGTTTGATAAAGTATAAACTCGGCAATTCAGCCATACAAATGCAAAGAAAGTAGAAGTTCATGCAGAAGGATCATCTGTAGAAATGGCAAGGTTAAATGGTAACATTGCTTTGTGACACTGCAGCAATTAAAACTTATTTCAGAAATCCTTTCCAGCCCTTCTGATCAATGTTGCTAAAAGCAAGCCCCCATGAAGCCCACACAAACAGCATTGTATGTGTTTAATAACTTTCTCAAATGTGTGTACACAGAAGCAGCTGCCAGAGGAGAAGAAGTGATAGAGTTTCTCAGACTGCTTGGAAACTCTCTCACGCTGAGGAAAGCAGACAGGACTGTTTTACTTGTAACAAAACCAAAGAGCAAGATTTCTGCCAACTAGTTAAAAACTTGCCAGAATTTCATGCTGAGGTCTTTGGCATAATACAACATTAAGCTGCAACTCAAGATTAATCCTTAGCAAAGCAGGAAATGTCATTTGCAATAGTCTCTATGAACTTTCCCTCATTATTGCAGCACTGTGTATGTCAACAAGCAGGATACTCACCACAAGAGTCTTGCATCGGCAGTAAGTCCAGCAATGGAGATACCAATATGGTTGTCAACATACAGGATTTTTTTTTGATGAGCTGCCAGCTCAGACTGTGCTCTCTATGCATAAAAGGAGAAAGCTATGTGGCAAACCGAACAGTCTGCCAAGCACTGTGGAGAAATCTGCTAACATTTATAGCAAGAACTGAGTATATTCATGAAACAATAAAAAAAATTGAATTTATAAACTTGCAACAGGAGACAAGAAAATCCTAATTCCACTTCAGTTCTCTCAGAACAAAAGAAAGAAGAGATTCAAGTTTTGGGAAAAGAAAGGAATAGATTTACTGTTTTATAACAAATTAAAAGAAAACAAAAAAAAGACCACATCTGTTAAAGGAAAAAAAAAAATCTTCTCTTCATTTCCTTCACCATTTTGTGAAGATCTGCTTTGCACAGGTATTGGAAGTATTTCAGTCCTAAAGCAAAGGGAATCTGCAATTGCATTTACATTTCATGTCTAAGTACAGACTGCACAAAAGTAATTTGCCAAACCAAAACTTTTCTATGAACATTATTGTCCCCACTGAGAGCAGAGTTCAGTAGTTACCTTGAGGGCCACCAGGACAGCGTGTGTTTTTGACTTCAGCCCCACAGTAGCTGAGCCTTGTTTCACTGCTTCCATGGCATATTCTATCTGATGAATTCGGCCCTGCAAAACCAAGTCGAAGGTCATCAGTCACTTTCTCGTTAATCCTCCGAATCAGTTTCCAATTTTGCATTTTCAGACCTTTGATGCCCCACCCCAACGGGGACACTCACTGCACAACAGGTTAAAGCAGCACGTGATCCCAATACTGACAGAACTTCCAGCTGAAGTTGGAAACGTAACTTTTAATCGGGTTTGCGGAAGAAATGAGTCTTACACAATTGTTGTGTCTCACCAGCCATTCCCCAATAACTTCTGAACAAGTTATTGGCCAACTGCAAGCCTGAAACAGAAGTAGAGGTCTCAAAGAACAAATGAAGTCCCTAAAAGTTCTGCAGAGGTAGGTAGGAGCTTTAGCATCCATGTAACAGAACCACTGAGTGTTTTCCCATTTTCAGCACTCCAGCCCATGCCAAGACAGCCAACACGGGCACTCCTATCCTGCAAGTACGGACACCATGGAGCTGCATCCCATCAGCTGGGAAGGAGTGGAACACAGTAGCTGTTATGGTGAATGTGCAAGGGATGATCTACAGGATACCACCTTACCATAGGTTGTTGGGGATTTCTGGCATAAGGTTCTTTATTTGAGTCTACTAGAAAGACCCTAATGCTGAATTTCATCCCCTGTTGTAACTGGAATTTCAATAACATAAGATATTTCCTGCCCAAGAGCAGCACTGAATTGCTGTGACGTGTCCAACATGAATTTGTCAGCTGTCAGGAATGACATGCAAGACTGTAAAAATGTGAAACCACTTCAAGTTTTTAAATCTCCTATTTCCTTTTCTAACATATTTGAAAACATCTCCCAGTAAAGTATGATTTGCTCCTGCATTAACAGTGCCAAAAACTATTATGGCATCACATCAGTGCCTCATCTGCAAGAATGGATGGAGTAGCAATTGCATCACAGTAGCAATTTTAAATGTCTTTTTTTTGTAGAACAAACCAAACACTATTAATATTTTCAAGGCAATTTAAGCAAAACATAGAAATTTGTGCTGTTGATATTTTGCAGTATCTGCTAAAAGTCTCAAAAGAATGTTATAGTTTTAAAAGTAACTTCTAAAGTAACAGGTAAGACAAAAAAATTAAAGTTTGTGATAAAGAACCTGCCAGAGAAACAATCATTAAGAAGGATGAAAACAGCTCAAAGACACCAACACCTTCAAAGGCATCTACACCTATCATGGTATTGAGTGAAAAAAAAAGGGAAATATTCAAGGTTGCCTTCATGGGGAGTGGAAAGGCTAGAACACTCTACTGCACTGTATGGAAAATGTATCTCACATGCAATAGTGCTACATGATGAAGAATTTCAGTAGCAATGCAAACCCACAAACTAGTGATACATTAGCTTTATACTAATACAATTTGCTACTTGCATTTTAAATAAATCTCCAGTTTTCCTGAATACATAAAAGAGTCTTCTTCCAAGGCTCTGGTTTTCTGTAAGCATCCTGTCTTAAAATATCCATAGTGAGAGAAGAGGCAATATTAAATACCTCAGCTGATAGTGGCTTTTAAAATTCCAGAATATTTACTTTCAACACAGCCTGTGTAAGTTTCAGAACACACAATGTATGCTTTCAGTAACAATACACAGTGTGAAATTGATTCAGAGGTAGTAAAATTTCAAATTCAAATGCAAATCTCATTTGAACCTCCCAATTATAAACTAAATAGCTCCTTTCCCATACTATCTAGTGGACAGAAGAGAGGAAGACCCAGCAATGGCTTAACTTTGGGGAGACTGAAACTGTTTCATGCTTTGTGTACCTTACTTACCAATTTATTGTAGCTCTGTGAATGGATCATAGAGTCATGGAATGGTTTGGGTTGGAAGGGACCTTTACAAGATCATCTCGTCCAACCACCCAAAGATGACAGCATCTCTTTTGCACCTCACAAGTACATTTAGAGAGCAACTGCATTAAGCACCTTGAGGGAACAAGGCCCAGGTAAGCAGCACTTAGCTTCATATATCAGCAGACAGGGATGTGCTGAGAGCTTTCTGGACACCTACAGCCCACAAAGGGAGAGGGGAGCAGCCTGCAGGAAGCTTTGGGCACCTGAGCACAACCTTTGTGACTGTAATACCACTGCTGTGAGATGGAGAAAACCCCAAAACTAAGTTAAAACCCCAGTGAGCAAGTGTATAAAGGTTTTACCTGCGGGCTCCAAACTGTGACATCATTGTCGTACTGATTGCGAAACTGGAATGAACAAAATAAAACTCATTAGTATCTCTAATAAGCTAACAGAGTGCTCCTGAAGGAAACCCTGGCTGTTTTCATAGAATCCCAGCACTACAGAATCAATAAGGTTGGAAACATCTCTGATAGATCAAGTCCAATCTGTGCCTGAACACAACCCAGTTAACTAGGCCATGTTACTGAGTGCCACATCCAGCCTCCCTAAACACCTTCAGGGATGGTGACTCCACCACCTTCTGGGCAGCCCATTCCAATAACCACCCTTTCGGTGAATAAGTTCTTACTTTATTAAATTCCTTTTGTCAAACTGTTAAGTGGAAGGGACCTCAAGAAATCATCCAGTCCAGCCGCCCTGCCAAGGCAGGGTCACAGGAGCAGTGACACAGGAACACATTCAGGTGGGTTTGAATGTCTCCAGAGAGGGAGACTCCATGGCCTCTCTGGGCAGCCCTTCCAGCGCTCTGACACCCTCAGTGCAGAGAAGTTTTTCTTTCTGTTGAGATGAAACTTCTTTTGTTTCAGTTTATGGCCATTGCTCCTCATTCTGTCACCGAGCACTACTGAAAAGTGTCTGGCACCATCCTCTTCGCCCGCCTTTGAAATATTTGTATTTGAAATATTTGTATGAAATAAGACCCCTCGCAGCCTTCTCTCCCAGACTGAACAGGCCCAGCTCCCGCAGTCTCCTCACAACACAGATGCTCCAGACCCCTGGAGAGATAGCTACATGCATCCTCGCAGGGCCTCGGAAGTCTCTGTCCCAGGGCCGAAGCAGGGCCCGCTCCCCGCTCCCATTTGTTTTCACGCCGGCAGCGAGGCCCAGTCCCGCCCGCGGCCCCGCGTGGCCCGGGAACTGCTTACTCACAGGCCCGCTCCCTGCCGCCCGCTTTCCCGGCTCCCCCGTGCCGGCTGGGCAGGCCGGGCAGGCGGCGGGAGTCCCCTGTCCCGGGCCGTGTCCCCTGTCCCGCCCCGGCGGCCCTCACCATAGTCCTGCTTCCCGGCGGCGGCGGCGGCTCCGGGCGGCGCGGGGCAGCGAGCGCTCCGGGACGGGAACGGGCAGGCGGCGCCAGTCGCACCGCGAGTCATCGATGGGCCGCGCCTGCGCACTGCCTCTGAGGGGGAAGGTGGCTCGTCGAAGGCCGATTTAAATTACCGAAATGGTTTTGTTATTTTTAAGCTTTCTGATGAGTAAAAAAAGTTTATTTGGTTCGGAAACTACTTCCTTTCCTCGCCGTTTTTGTGTGGGAACAGGATGTATAAACATTTTCTGAAGCGCGCTGAACAGCTTTCAGGTGTCCCGGAGGTTCCAGTAAATATTCCCGCAGCCTCTCCCCCATGGCGCTCCCCAGTAACTTCCTACGGCAATAAGGGACTCCCCAGTGGAACTCTGGACTCCCCAAGGCTCCATTCACTCCGCCCACGGGAACAGAACAACACGCAGACATTTCCCCTCCTTTTGGCACAACGGCGTTAGTTTTGATAGAAGGCTAAACCACGCCAAGACTCCCCATTGTTCTGTATTTGTACAGCGAGGAATGTCAGCAGCCACGGTTTTAGCGATAAAAAGGCGGGATTGTAAAACTTCGTGGAGAATATTGGTAATAGCTGCATAAATGAAGAACTTTTGGAAGCTGTATGAACTGTTGCAGGTTTATTAATAACAACTGAAGTATTTCCCGAGTAATCTTTTCCCCTTTATTAGATAGATAGAACCAGATATTGCCAAACCCGATGTCACCAGATGTCCAGCTATTAAAAATTTATTCTGAAGCGAAGGGGTTGGGGTCCCGTGGCAGGAGGAAGGGGGGCAGGGGACGGGGTTCCTGCTGCCGCAGGGCTGCAGGCAGCACAACTGCTCTGTATTCCCAGGGCAGCAGTGCAAGAGGCTGCCGGAGGCAGGAATAATCTCAACAACGGCGAAATGCCTACCGTGGGAGGAAGTAATTCACTTCCTTCTGGATGCTCCTTCTTGCCCTTTAGGCTCAGGACGAGACCTCTACAGGCAGGGCTAAAGCCAGAGGGTTGGAGGTGTATTTGTGATTTCATCTCAGTGTGCTGGTGTTAAAGAGCTCCCAGCCTATTCCTCATTGAAGTATTTGAACTGAGGGTGTAAGGTGTCGATCCAGAAGACGAGAAAGGCAAAATCAACAAGGCAAAATCACATACCTCTACTTCAGATAACAAAGGCATCACACCAGAAAGGAAGTATTTTGTAGATATTAGAAATTTAATTGCAGAGCGAAAAAGCAAATGATAAGCAGCAATAAATATATTACATCGAGAAATCACAATATAAAAGAGTACAGGAGTGAAAAGTAAAGCTAAAACTATCCTCGCATTTAAATGAACTACTTATTAAAAAATCTAAGTTAGGAGAAAATAATATTTTCTCCCTTTTGGTTTCACAGTTGGCAACCTGATAACCAGGATGACTTCAGAGCAATGAATACACAATTGATAGCTGTATGAAAATAAGTTTAGTGCTCAGTAGTGTCCAAATTAAATATAAGGAATGATTAGGAAGGAGAACAAAGCATAAAACATTGCTGTGCCACTGTATAAATCTATACTGCATCTGACTCTGTTGAACATTGGCCATGACTCTTGTTTCCCACCTTGAAATGATGTGGCACTGGGAAAAGTAGAAAGAAGGATTCAAATTACGGAATAGCTTCACATAAAGGATGACAGTAAGGAGTTGAAGTCCTCAGTGTAAATAGCAGATAAAGGAGGAAAGGCTTTGAACTCTTGCCAAATCACAGCTGGCACAGAGATGCTGAATAGATTCAACACTTCTCTCTGTCCTGCAGCTCTGGTGTGGTGTGTCTTAAAAGCAGCAGGCTCAAGCCAAGCCAAGGGGGTACTTCTGGGTCTTGTTATACCTGTGCTGTGGAAACCACTGCATCTGAACACATCATGGGCTTTTGGTCCCATACTGAGAGAGCAGCTGGACAAATTCACAGACTAAACAACTGTCCGAGCCACCAATGCTGCTGCTACAATGTTTGAGCTAAATGCAGCAGTGAAAGCATAGCTAACCTAAACCATGCATATACAGTCTCAGGAGAAACTAATGAGCCTGTTTTATTCTATGCTGTTTCCAGCAGAGTTATAAACAGCATCTGACATCTAAGCGATGACAGGCATTGCTCTGCAGAGATTAATGTACAGCAACTGAAAGGCAAGGCCATTATGCCTCTGCTTCTGCTGATTCATGAGAGGAAACAACATTCCTGCAAGTCCCTTTCTGGGATACCACTCACCATCAGCCAAATTAACCCCTGTGTGCTATACTCCTGTAGTTAGATGGAGTATTTTGACAAAAGACTGGCTCCTCTGAGGTCAGTGGTGAAACTCTGGGAGCACTCCCAGGGGCTGTACGTTGTGCTGCTTAGGCAAAGCAGACTGCCAAAGGAGGAGGAAGAAAACTGCTGTGCCAGAGTAAGAGGCAGACTGAATGAAGGCAGTGCCTCCGTTCCCTTGGAGAAGGGGAAGGATAGATCCCAGAGAGATCACAGAGCCACTCCTGTCAGATAGACAAGTGGTTGCCCACAAATAGCAGTGCTGTCATAATGCACTCAGGACTGAGCATTTTGACTAAGTTATTTTGAGAACTGTCTTACTGCCTTGACAATGGGAACAATCCATATTTGGATTTAATACACATAAGATATTTGCTTCATTAATAGATAAATGGTGACAAGACTACTTAATTAATGAATTAGCAGCCTTGGTGTATGACATACGTAGTATTTTATGACATTTTCATCAAGTAGGTTAAGACTAAAAATAAAAATTTGACAGCAACTATAAATGTACATACTTGTCTCTAGAATCACTTAAAGACAATCTTGGAAGTTCTTATAAAGAAAAAAAAATCTATCATTTTGTATTAATACTGTAAATAGGAAAAAACAACCTCTCTATATAAATTATACCAGATTTCTTTCCTATTCTTGTGCTGGCACATTAGTAGTGGTGCAGACATTTCATTCCCTATGATAAACTTGCATTCATGTTGCTAAAGGCATTTTTTCCATTTTTAAACTACTGACCAATTTAAATCACTGGAATATTTTGTCACAAGAGGTGTTAACCACACGCATTTTAAAGTCCACTCCTTACTTTTTTTAAGCCTTAGCTTTTGTGGGCTGACATCAGTTGACCTTTTTAGAACAGGCCTGTAGGGCAACTAACTTTGCTTGATCATCAAAGCTGGCTAGGAAAGACCAGGCACTGCTGAAAGCAGGTTTAAATAATCCCTGTGGAAAGGGAGCTGCAGGAAAGAGTCTGGCTCATTCTGTCCAGTTCTGGAACAAACAAGGGCACAAGGTTCAACACAGCAGAGCTGTTGTGGCATATCCTGGTCATGGAAATAGCTTTATTTGTAGGTTCTTGTTTGAATAGACCAAAAATATTTTTAAATTTAGATGGATATTATTGCTAGTTATTTCTTGGACCTGAAATTTATTTCTTGACTCTGAGTGAGGAAGAGTTTCTCTATAATGTGGTTTTATTGTACAAGAAAAATGTACTTTGAGCTGTAAATTTCTTGCTAGCCTAGAAGTTATGCTTTAAACAGCACATGTAGAATTGTCTGAGTCTTCAAAATACAACAGAACAATTATTAGCATAATTTATGGAGAATTATGAAAGATATTGTTGCAGTTACCAGAAAAGCTGCTAAGCTTTTCATTTCAATGAAAAGAATGGCAGTTACTAAGTTTCTGTGGATAAAAGATCCATTTCAGTGGGCATATAGCTGCATAAGCTCTTTCAAATATATTAACTGCTCTATTGATTCATATTGTTGGAACTATTTTTGAGTATACCAGAATCAAAACCAAAGCATCATGAAATCTTCAGCAGTGGATATATAACATTTTGAGAGAGAATGGTGAACCGATTCATGAATAAACACTATCTCAGGTTCAAAATTTCTCCATGTGAAAGAATCATCACAGATAGGAAACAACAGCGTGGCACAGACATGAAGCCATAAGACCACTAATGGATCCCATTTCCTTACCACTGACATTGTTGTCATATTAAATTAATGACTAGACAAAGTATTACCTTCTTACTTATGCATTTATATGCCATAAATATTTTACAATGAGTGCTTATATGTAGATCACACAGTAAAATGTTCGCAGTATTTTTGCCACATCTGCTGGTGCCAAAAATTTCTGCTTGAAAAATGGAAAGACACTTACATACAGAAACAAATTTTCTGGAGGATATTTAACTAAAATTAAAAAAAAAAAAGAAAAAAGAAAAAGAAAAAAGAGAGAGAGAAAAGGCCCTAGGAATGACGTACTATCCATGGCAAAGCATTCAGGATTTATGTGACACTTCTCTTTACAGGCATTTTCAAGTTCTGTGGGAGAGAGAAACATAGTAATAGTTACTGTTTAGGCAGTGGTTCTGGTATTTGTAGACCACAACTTTTTAAAAGTGACTCAGCATATTCTTACTGTGGATTCAATTTTTGATTAGGAAAGGCATCAATAGAGAATTAATATGCAGGAAAAATAGATGCCTGAGTAGGCTTTAGTCTTAAAAATCGAGCTGTCATCCGCCAGGTTTATTTTACTTTTTGCCAAGCTCCTAATTTTGCTACATGGATTTTAACAGCTTTGCTGTGATGCATATCCCAGTTTTCATAGAATACATTTTGTTTGGCACTGTCATTCTTATTGCATGTGTTCCTAAACTAACAAAAATGCAAGCAAAAATTTAAGCCTGTCCTGACAAATGTGAGAGAGCTTCTGGCACTGCTGTGTCCATTGTGATAATTCTGACAGATCACGGAGCTCAGACACTGCACCACACATGCTTAAATTATGAAAAAAATTCCATTGATGTAAGGATAATTCTAAATCCAGAGTATTTGGCACAACCCTTGGCTTCTATGCCTGGTCCCTGGAAGGATTCAGTGATGGGCAAAAAGGGCTCTAAATTAATTCCAGACCACCTTGATGTAAGCCTGCCTTGAATGTAGTAAGTACCTCAAAAAGCTCTGCATTTGTTATTAACATATCAGCACAGAGTCACACATCTGCATGTCTGGTTTTGATTTTAAGGAGTATGTATCAAATAAATTTGTGACTACAGATGTCTCATTCACAACAGATTCCATGGCATGAAAATATTTTTAAGCTGTGTTTATCACATCATTAAGTGAATGGGAATAATGATTACTCAGACAAAAGTTGCTACCAAATGAAAGATTTCATACTTGCAGCACGGAAATTAAAAAAAAAAAAGAACAGATTGTGAAATCAGAAGACTATTCCTGCATTTATATAGACCCTTTCAACTGTGTTATAATACTTAATAAACACAGGAAGATATTTTCCAGGTTGGAAATCGAATTAGGATTTTGAAGGGACCAGTGACAGAGGCTATCAATTTTTTGTTATGCAATTCAAAATGCATTGCATCAATACAATTACCAGAAAGCCCTGTTCACCTTCTTGCCTCACGGTGAGCAGTGAATATGAATGGATTTGTATTTCTTTCTGTAATGCAGAAAATCACATGGGTGAAAGTTACAAAATAATCTCCTCTCAAACAGAACACTCCTTTTCTCAAATTCTGTATTCTCACTATTACCTTTACACAATACTCAGCACATAATTTAGATTCGTTTCAGACAAAAATACTCTTCTTACCACTAAAGCTAAACATTAAGTTAATTTGTTTAGGATCTTATCCAAAAAATCACTTATACAATGTAATTTGAAGTATTCCCTGGGGCTGCTTCCCTATCAATAATAACCAAGTTTCACCCATGTATGTAGCTTGGCCTTTCATATTGTAGCTTTCTTCTAAAGTGACACCAGTATATATTTCTAATGCAAATCAGACTAATTAATCATTTCTTCAGCATATATCCAACCTGGATATTAAAATCCAGTTTCTGGGTTACACTCTTTAGAGTATTACCAATGGGTTTTTTTGACTGACTTACTTCAGTATAGCCACAGTTTTACTTAGATCTTGAACATGTAGTTGGTACTGCCAAATTTAAAACAAATTAGGAAAGCATATGAAATATATTTTATTTCTGCTTTTACTGAAATATATTTTATTTCTGGTTTTATTTAAAGCTGACAGTTACGTGATTAAATCTCCATATTCTGTGTTGTACCATCTGCTAAGTGAGTTTAAAGGATTAATCTAGATACTGAGTATCACCCTCCAGCAACACATTTGTGAATGGTCTTCTGGGTTTTGGCCTAAATCTGATTAGCCACAAAGAAGGAAAGAAATTGAAAAATAGGTCAGGAATTGACACTATAACAACTTCATTATGCACATTTGTATTTTTACAAAGTTTTTAGTAACACAGTTTGTGCAGCTGTAGTATACCAGTAAAACAACAGCAGTGCTTCATTCTTGGGAGGGGTTTACCTCTCCTTTAGCAGACTTTTGAGCACTGGTTAGAAACTGACCAACTTTCTGTTGTAGATATCGGCGAATCCAATGGGAAGAATGATGATGTCTGACTTATTTCAGAAGGCTGAATGATTTCTTTATTATATTTATGCTATGATACATTAATATACTATATAAAAGAGGATACTAAAAACTACATGCTACTCTCTCTAACTATCATATCTAACTCACAACTCGTGACCCTGTTCTCCAGAGTCCAGACACAGGTGGATCTGACTGGCCATCAGGCCCAAACAATCCACCGTGATCCAACCAGGCATTCACTCTAGGTAAACAATTCTGCAAACACATTCCACAAGAGAAAAACAAGGAGCAGAAATAGAAATTGTTTTCTTTTTCACTTCTCTCTGTGCACCTTTATAAAAATCCTGAGAGAGAGAGAAATGTGCTTGCCACAACTTTCACTGGTTTCCAGCCAGGGATTATACACTCATTATACACTCACTTCTGCAAAGTGAAGTGAATGTGAATTTCAGAGAATGTTTCTCAGCTCATGAAATGCCATTTCTTAATCTGCATTGCTGCATAAGCATTATCACAGTTTTAAAGTCTTTTCTTGAAATAGTTGGTAACTTTTTAAACATATATCTATCTTTGCATGTGTTCTTCCATACTTTTTCTTAATGCATACTCTTCTAGGATTAGGCTGGGTTATGAAGAATCTGTGATGAGCATTCACAAGTACTTCAAAGTTCAAGTGACATTTCTCCACTCCAATGTGTTGAGAAGCAGAAGAAGCAACTATGATACTCAAAACCTACTTGAAAACTAGGAGATAAAGGCGAAAAATATATCAACAAACCTTTCAAGATACAATTACTGTTGTAGCAAAAAAAAAAACCCAAGGAGGGTACTAGCCTGGAAGTGCAGTGCTAAAAGAGCAGTCAAATAGATTGAGCTACTAGAGGAATGTAGCACCATCCAGGAAATAGAGCTGAATTCCTGACAAGGAAGACAAGGAAAAAAAAAGTAGTGTTTTCTGTGTGTCACATGGAAAATTAAGTCTACTTGGCCAAGTACATTTGGCCTTTACTTGTTCTTCTATTAATTATGGTATTTCTCTGAAGAGAAAAAAAAATCACTCTGGGCAGTAAAAAAAAAAAAAGTGATGTGAATGCATTTGTCTCCTTAAACAATTGATTACAAAAGAGTCTGGAATCCACTCTGGAGCAAAAAGACTGACATTTCCTATTCACATCCATGGGAAGAGTAGGTCTTGGTTAACCACATTTCTTGTAGAAAAGTCTCGAGAGCATTGGCATGGACTTCCTGCATGTGATATGGATGCTTGATTGACCTAATCTGTTTCCCAGCTCATTCAAGAACCCATGCAGATTGCTAGCAAATGTGTCTGATACCTGATATACTTCTGGAGAGGACAGCATACCTCCTTCCCATCTCAAGTCTCTCAGTCACAATTTCTAGCCAAAGAAGCAAAAGTCTGCTAATAATACCTGGGAGAATGTTCTTCTATTTAGAAGAACATTCAAATAATAAAGTTCTTCAGACTCATCCAAAAGTCTATACTTTAAAAAAAGACAAAACTTGACTAAACAACCAGTAGAGGAGTAAGTAATTTCCTATCACTTCTGCTTATTTCTGGTATGATGTTCCAGCTCACCCCACTTTGTGGACTGCAATGCTCCTTTGGAAAAGATGCTCAAGAATCTCTTTCATTATAATTGCTTTATTCTTCCTGGAAACATAGAAGCCAAGAAAATTGCCTAAGAAATAAGGGGGCAGTGAAAGCACAGACTGCTGTCCCTGCTGCGTCAAGTGAGGTTTGCAGGATTGTTCTAGATGATATATGACCCTCAATAATTGGAGTGTCAAACTTCTGGCAAAAATCTTTAGGCAGTAATCTGATAAAGGTCACCAGATGGTCAAAGATCATGTGGATATAGTTTGAGAAGCACACAAGGTAGTTCCAAATGTGGAACTGAAATGAGGCTGAAGAGTCCAGTCTTTTATGGAGCACAAGTAACTCCTGAGTTTTTAGAGAAGTGGCCTTGGAAAGTACCAGTTTGTGGTACACTATGTGATACACTAGTGATACACTATGGAGAGTTGAAGATGTTGGTCACAGGGAGATCTTTTCCTTAAACTATATGATAACAGGAAATAGCCTATTTTAGGGCTCTCTGGAAAATAAATAATGTGATGTTGAAGGTCTGAAAAGCTTCTCCAGTTGCCACAGTGGAGCTGACATGCTACTAAGGTCTCATTCAGAATCAGAGTCCCAGGTGTGGGGTTTTGTCTTTGGAATACTGCTCTTTCCCAATATGATTGAAGCAGAATGCTCAGAAGCAATTCTCTAGTTGTGTTGGTGGGATAATAAGGTGTTTCGATATTTGGTCTTGAAGAGCCCCAAAACTCCTGACAGTAGTGCTAATGATCTCAGTGGGTATAAAGAGAAAATTGCCAAGGAATATTGGCTATCAGTGTAAAGGGAATGATCATCTGAGATTAGGAAACAATTGTCAAGATCAATGCACCTCTCAAGACCCCAGAGCAGAACCCAAAAAAAGTAGACTAAAAATGCCAGCAGTAGTCAAAACCCTCTTAGCTGTTAGAAAACTGAAAAAGTTTCCAGGTTGGGAGCCAGCATTCCACAATGTATTAAATGAGGAATCATTTTGATTCAGTGGACATTTCAACTCAATTGGCAGAAATAGATTTTTGGTAATTGTCCCATTGTCATTATGCAGGGGACTGATACTTGTGCCCTCCCCTGCTGCCATCAGTAAGATTATCTGGCTTGGAGCACTGGTACAGATAAGGCCCTCAGGGTGAACAGAAACAGATCAGCTGATTAAGTATGGAACCTTTGCCTCATTCAAACAATGTGTCTTTAGCTTACTCCTAATCATCAAGAAAGCTTTTGAAGATGTGAGCCCTTCAAGTCCTATAGCCTGTCTGTATGGAAAAATGAAGTGAAAAGCAGGGGGAAAAAAAGTGGGGAAGGAAGAAAAACAGATGGCAGGTTTCTTATTGGAAGAAAGTGCTTTTGACTCTTGGAACATATTGTTTGCATTCCATATCTAAAAATTTTACACTTGCATGTGTGAACTATTCCTGGTGATTAAGCAATTAAAAATTCATGGGAAGTACCCCATTCTACTGGTTAAGGTTCACATAAGTTAAACTTCTGCAGGTCATTTTGTCACTTAATACCAACTTTTCAAGTAACTTGAAAAGCTTGGCCTGACTTCACAAACGTCTTCTAAACCAACATGTCCATTTATAAAAATAGTTTATCTATGTTTTAGGTTAATACAAACTTAACCAAATGTGCTTGTGGATACTGCTGTGGCAACTGGAAACTTACTACCTTTCCCACAGTAATCAATTATATATTCATTTCACTTACGCCCCAGGTCAATATAGTCCTGTATCTACTATAAAAGCAAAGGCTTTTAGCTAGACCTCTCAGAAGCATGTTTATAGAAAATTATTGTCCAAAGCCTGAGTATAAAATAGATATATATTAAAGCAGTAATCCTGCCTATCCTCTCAAAGGCCTTTTTACTTTGGCAGGCAGTAAAGAATCAGGCCTCTCAACTGAAAAGCTGAAAATTAGCTAATTGCCTTAACTTACATGCCAGATTAATATATTTTACAGCAATTCAAGTTTTTTCTGTTCAGAAATACACCAATTTCACCATTAGATTTGGTACAGACCTGTTTGTGGAGGAGACCTGACTAGGGAGGGTAATTGGATAGTATACATCTCAGGCTTTCAATTAACACCACAACTGTCTCATGTATCTTTTAACAACAAAACTATTGAGTCTGGAAAAATATCTTCTTCAAATATATCAGAAAGCATTGAAAATTTAACTAAACTTTTCCTTAAAACTAGAATGCTGTTTTCCTTTTTCCCTCCAATCCTTTCAGAACTCACATAAAAAATACATCAATAATGGGAAGGGGACATGGTAATAAGTAAAAGCAAAACTTAATTTATGTGTAGCTGATGTATTCCTCACTTTCAGCAATAAAGAAAGAAAATATGCCAAGTATGTAATATTTTAATGATCAGGACTACTTAAACAACTTCACAGTAAGAAATCAAGGCCAAAACTGAAGATCATAAAATCTTGTTTAGACCCAAACGTTAACAGTACCACCTGACATGTAATGATCACTTTTTAATATAAAAGTGCCTCAGAATTAACAGCAGCAATTTGAATATATGATGAGAAGAATTTCAGGTAAAGTGTATCACTCAGCTGCTTTGGTATCTGGGTAACCTCCTGGTACATAGCTTTTTTGTAATTTTCAGACATCAAATAATGAAAGTAGTGTGTAGTATTTTAAATCCCAAAGATTGCATACATCTAGGAGACCTACATTTAGGGACTGCTACTTTGCAATAAGCCCTACAATAATTAAGTACAAAATATCAAAGTGGCCAGGAATCACAAACTTTCAAACTGTTACCAAGCACAAACTGGTACTAGGCAGTAATTATTATGAATTTTAGAGTCTTTGTAATTAGTAGCAGTCACAGAGAAACAGATTACAAACAAGCAACTTTTACAAATCAGTAAGTAAACAATAATAAAGGGTAATACAGGTTCATGTTCGCTTCATTTACTAATTGTTTTGTTTGTTCAATATGCTTTTCTCTCTAGCAATATATTGGCATAATATAGTATTCATGTTTAATAAACATTCTAATTGTAGTAAATATAACATTTTTAATGTAGCAGTAAAAGTACTCAAATAAACATAGCACTGCAGTTTGTTGTGGGTCAGTACTAGTCAATACTGTAGCAGTGAAATTTACTATGTGATGTCTATTGCTCTGGAAAAAAATATTTGAATGTTGACTAAATAAAGATGTCTGTAACTCATTTCATGGTCAGTGTTATGCTAGTAGTTATAAGAAAATAAGATATATGTGTTTCATACAACTTGCAATTGATATAATATTTTTTCTGAATGTAAATAAAATTCTATCAAGTTTGAAGTAAGCAGATTTTCAGGTTACAAAAAAACCTTGAGACCGGTTTTTCCATGCTTTCATAGCATCTTACATAGTCACAGAATCATTTTGATTGGAAAGGACCTCTAAGACCTTGAAGTCCAGCCTTTGATTTATCACCACTGTGTCCACTAGACCATGGCACCGAGTGCCATATGCAATCATTTCTTGAACACCTCCAGGGATGGTGACTCCACCATCTCCCTGGACAGCCCATTGCAATGTTTGACAGCCCTTTCAGTGAAGAAATTTTTCCAGATTCAGGTCCAGACTGAACCTCCCCTAGCACAACTTAAGACTCTGCCCTCTCATCCTGTCACTTTTCCTGCCTGGGAAAAGAGGCTGACCCCCACCTGGCTACAACCTATTTTCAGGGAGTTGTAGAGAGCTATTAGATGACACATAATTTAACAATCACAACAGGAAACATTATGGAATGGCATAAATGATATTACAAGTGCATGACAAATAGGAACTCAGTTAATGAAGTAAACTGAAACACAGTTCTTGGCTCATACAGTGTTTGAGTTTCTTATATTAAGCATCAGTCATTGCTAGCTTGTTACTACTAATTGAGCATAAGTGCAAAGATATCATAATGTCAACTTCTGAGTTTCCCTATTCAGCTCCGGTAAAAACCTGTTGCTGTGTCCAATTGGCTTCCTTTCAAGGTCCTTTCCTCAAAGGAAAGTTTTGAGTACAAAAATAGCCGAGTTAAATGATCCAGTCACTTATGCGTTACTTGATCTTGTGACACTGCTTTACCTCCATTTTTTTGCCTTTGACAACTAAATACATTTGGATTATTTACAAATATTGAGGGTTGTGTCATTGTGCTGAACAGAGGTGACAAGAGCAGCAGCCCCATCAGAATGACAAAAGCATTTCACTTCACTCAGTGTGCAGCTACTTATGTGGCAAATTCTGAGCTGTCTTAATGAGTACTGCTTTCAATAAACTGTGGTTCACAGAATTGGAAAGGACCCACAAGGATCAAAATTCAGCTCCTGGTCCTGCACAGGACACCCCAGGAGTCACTCCCTGTGCCTGAGAGCATTGTCCAAAAGCTTCTTGAGCTCTGCCAGGCTGGTGCTGCGACCACTTCCCTGGGGGGCTCTCCCAGTGCCCAACCACACTCTGGGTGAGGAACCTTTTCCAGATATCCCCTGGCACAACTTCATGAATGAATGGCCAGCAGGATCTTCAGCTAAGATGCTGAGAGCAGGCTGATAAATTACTGCAATTTTACACAGTATTGATTACAAATGCTAAGCAATCCTATTGTATTATATGAGGAACAAAAGTGACTTTTAGCTACAAAAGTATAGTTAAATAGGAAAGATTATTGAGCCAAGTTGTTTGAAACTGGAATGCTTTCACTGCCTGTGATGTCTTCCTGAACATCATAGAAGGTTCAGGTTATGTGTGATGAGCAACTTGCTCTTAACAAGTTATAAAAATAACATTAACCTAAGAAATGCAGGTGCTTAGGTTTTAGAGGACAGACATAAACCACATAAATGTATCATTTTAAAATGAGACAATTTCTGTCTCCTACCACAACTTATTCCTGTCTGCTTTTTTACTCAGATGAATTCCTTCTGTGATTAGAATGACAAAATACTTCCACATTAATGAGCTAATTAGCTTAATTGCATAATTTTTCTGTATTTTGAATCTCATGTGGAATCTCTAGCAGATATAATTACTAAGTTACAATTACAGGATTCTTTTACATTTTTTCCTTCTTTGGAACATGTTTTTGTTCTAGAGATTTGCTTACACAGACTGTCTTGTTAGTCCTTTGTTGCTTTGAATGCTAAAACATAAAATTAATCTCAAACAACAGAGAAGACCACAAGGCTTAAAAGTCCAGATTTTTTTATTCAAGAGGTAGGATACTGTACATATTTCCACTATTTGTCAGACATCTGCAGCCTGATACTTCAAGTTGAAGGTTCCAGTTTTATTGAACTATGAACAAAACAATTAGTGACTCTGTTTATGCTGTTTTCTTCAAGGTCCAAGCTTGTCCAATACTTAGCATAAGAAAACATCAGAAAAGTCTGACGATTTTCGAAATACATTAAGGTCTAAAAGATTTTCATGCACAAAACTGAATGGAATAATACAGCCAAACAAAACAGTTGAGATTACATTCAAGCATGTGCTGAAACAGGCCAGACCCTGAAGCGGTATAATTCAGCAAATTTCTTTACTGGGTTATTTTATGACTTCTGACAGTATAATGCAAATTTCGCAATTTAACAGAATTTAAAAGAATGTTAATTAACAAGGACCTGTCTTTTACTGATTTAAGGTCAATAAAATGGGTATCTGAAAGACCTGGAAATGAGGGAAGCTCACTGAAAGACTCAGCTCATTTTTTTCTTCCCTCTCCCTCCCAATAAATGAACCTGATTCAGACTGATTTTGATCTTACTCAGAATATATTTATGTATCTGATGCTCATGCATTAAGTCAGACTTCTCTGAAAAAGCAAACCAGCTCCCTAGTTAGATTTAATTTTTAAACTCTATTAATAAACAGAGTCCCTAAAATGCTTCTATTTCAATTCAAGACAGAAATTTCATTAGCAAGTTAAGGACTGAATTGGCATTGAAATATTAATATGTATTCTTAAGTTTAATGCTATTTCACTGAAGATGCAGATTTTGTAATAAAACTCGATTCAGCATAAAATAAACTTTTTATAGAAATGCTACATATTAAGAAAATCACCTTCTGTTTTATTATTAACTTCCAATTTAACTTATAATATGGGATGATAAATTGTACTTGAATAATTGGGTGAAAAAGTGAAATCTGGTAATGTTTGATGAATTCCTACATTTTTATTATTAACCCCTCCCACCAAACTATACCACTATTCTCTAAATAAACTCATGTAAAAAAAATTAGTACCATATATAATTACACAGTTCTCAAGTATCTTAAAGCCAGAATTTTGGCAGCTATTTGTGGAATGTGAATAGCCCATTATCTTTATTTTTGCTAGGATGTGGACATCCAAAATCATGGTGCCTTGGAAAAAACAATTGCCAAAGACATCTGAGTTTATTTAAATGTGTACTTTCTGATCACTTCTCAATATTTTTTTAGTTTATATATAGCATAAAATGTTGTTTTAAAAAGTTTTGCAATTTCATGAAAATTTTCTGCAAAACTATAAAGTGTTAGATATTTCATTTTATTTGAAGGGACGTGTAGATTATACATGGCCTAACTGTTGAAATCACATCAGCATCAATATATTCTGTTTGTGAAACACTAAAAATAATTGTTGATCTTTTTACCCTCAAAGTGAGAGCCTGGGCATGATTGAAACATATTTCAGCTGTCAAGGTGCACCTCTGTAGAACAATTTCTGAGAGAAAGAGGTCACGATCTGGATGTTCATGATTTATATGGTTGGAGTGAAGCTTGAGCTACCCCAGCCTAAGCCTCAGATGTGGGCCTCGGTGAGGCCTTGAAGCCTGTGGCGCAGTTAAGAATAAGTTTGTGGCGCCGTCAGAAATTATGTTAAGCTATCTAGGTGTGAATTACTATAGGTCTGCAGTGTGAAACTTTAGCCACCTTAAGACAGGAACAAACAATGTTTGCTTGCCACTGAGAGTGTGCTCACGATTGTAAACTATCTGGAAGTGTATAAAAACTACTGTCTGTAAACAATAAAGGGAGAACGAACGTATGATTAGCCACATTGGTTCAGATCTGCGTTTGTTCCTGTCCAGATCACCCTCTTTATTATCGGTCCCTGCTTTACATGGTGCCCGTGAACAGGGACAGGAAGACTCCAATGAGTTCCAAAAAATCGTTGCATTAATAACGACTGTCACTTCTATGATAGTTGGCGAGGAACGGCCCCCAAATCATTTGCAGGAGGGAGCAACGGGGAGCTCAGATCCCAAATCGCTTTTAAAAGCGACGGGGATTGGGATGCCAGAGCACTGAAGCCTCCTGAGAAAGGTCTCCAGATCGGTTTTTGCTTTTTCACAATGGGAAACCAATGATAGCCTCTGGAGTTCACACATTGCCCACGTGCTGAGGTAGAATAGCTGTGCAGCGGAGGTGGACGAGCCAGAGTGGAGTGGCTGGAGCAGTGTCACGGCAGTGTCGTTTGGAAGATACGGAGCGCCCCGCAGTGGTTGGAAGGTAAGCCGCGAGCCGAGATAAAGGAAGGCAGTCAGAATGGATAATGATTGGGATGTGGCTTTGCGACTCCTGGTTTATATCCTTTCAAAGACAGGTGAAAAACTAAAGGATTTAGAGCAATTAGCCCTATGGGCGAGAGACAAGGGCAAATTACAGAAGCCCTCACTCCTCTTTAGCGAGACAGAATGGCAAGAAATAGGGCAAATGCTTTGGAATTCAGCTGTGGAGGGCAGAAGGGACAAAAAGATCGTTCTAGAGTTTGGAGCTGTTGCAAAGAAAGTCTTACGAACCTTGCAAAGTATGCCCGCTGAAAAGAGAGCAGCCGAGGCAGCAATTCAGGCGTTTGAGGGACCCGGGGTTGAAAAAACAGAAATTCCGAAGCCATCTCGGGTCGAGAAAGTTTTTGGTGTTCATAATACGCGGCCAATGCGCGGACAGAAAGCTCTGGTCAGCACCTCCGTGCAGGAAGTTGTAGCTCGCCTGGAGACGCCAGCGCAGGCAGCGGAAGTGACTCAGCCGGCTGCCAGGCAGAATGAGGGGCAACAAGAAGTGAGCCAGCCACCCCACTCCTGGGTGGGGGGGTGAAACCCAAGGAGACAGGCAGAGTTGATGGCGAAATGAGGCTGGCTCAGGTGATGGAACACTGGGGCTGAGACCAGGGCGGAGACGGGAGCGAGGTGGCGCCGCCCTTGCACCCCCCCAAGAGGCGCGGCCACTGCCACTGCCGCGCGTGCACGTGGCGGAGCCACCCTGCAGCCACCCTGCAGCCGGTGCTGCCGGCGGAGACATGCGTGTGGGGGGGCGGCTTTGAACCTGGCCACGGCAGCAGGACAGCAGAAGCCACAACACAGACGATAGAGGTACAGCCCACAAAAGCCCGTTCATGTCACACAGAGGTTGCACAACACTGTCCACTCCCCTCAAATTCTGACACAGACGAATCAGATTCAGACCCTCCCAATTTCAATAATCGTAACAGAAGGTGATCACAACATAAAACACCAAAAACAAATACTTTACAGCAAAAAATAGCCCAGCTTGCCAATCTCTCAGCTCAGCCAACTCAATTAGAGGACTCTTCCTCTGAGCAACAATTAACATTACCTGCTGTTTTACACAATCCAATGCAATCCCGGTGGGCTTCAGTGGTGAAAAATGCTATTTTAGATGGGGACTGGGATGCTGCCAAAACATTAGCCTGTGCTGTCGTTGTAAGAGACCAGAATGCTGCCTGGGAACCCCATGAATGGCAAATTCTTCAGTCAGCCAAACAGACAGTCACCAATTATGGTATCAGATCAGAGGCCGCAAGGAACATAATTCAGTGTGTATTTACAGCAGATATTCTTTGACCTGCTGATTCATCTAGTATTGCATCCTCGTTATTAACCCCCTCACAATTTCTCATGTTTGAAAGGGAATGGAGAAGGCTGGCCACTGAGGAAGCCAACAAACGTGAAGTTGTAGGGGATCCTTTGTACGGAATCCAGCCAGATATGTTGACTGGGCATGGACCATATGCAACAAATAGAGTACAACTCACTTAACCCAATTGAAATGCATCAATTATCACAGCAACTGGCACAGCAGGCCCTGCTTTCAGTACCAGATAAGAAAAAGCCAGCACCTTATGCAACCATAAAACAAGGAACCACAGAACCATATGGACAGTTCATTGATGGATTGTCAGCTGCTTTAAAAGATGCTCCTGATGTGTCAGCAGATGTTCGAGATCATTTGCTTCACTCACTTGCTTTTGAAAATGCTAACTCACACACGAGAACTCTTTTAGCCACCCTTCCTCAAGGCTGTCCAGTCTATGAGATGCTTGTCAGAGCCAGGAGAGCAGAGCAAAGCAATCAAAATGCAGCATTCACCGCAGCCATTCAAGACGCCATGCAACAGCAAGGACACATCATAGTAGCTGCTCTGTCCAACAATGATTTTAATAATCCTCTTAGTCGCAGCAAAAGTCAACCCAACATCAAATCATCTAACTTCATCTGCTTTCAATGCGGTGGAACAGGACATCTCCGACGGACCTGCCAAAAGGTCGTGTGGTGCCAAAAGTGCAACACTGACAATCATGCCACAGAAGCTTGTCGCAAGTCAGGAAACTCCCAGCGCGGCGCTCTGAGGCACCGCGTAAAGAAATAAATCGATGCCTCGGCCCCACAGACTCCGATGACTGCTTCCTGATGAAAAATCAACCTGCCACCTGGGAAAGCCTCGGAGTGGATGTGGCCACAGCAGCAGAAGTCACTCTAAATGATAAAAAGGTAACTTAATTCCTACCAATGTATATGGTCCAATGTACAGCACAATTTCTTTAGTGGGAGGTTTGTTGCTGGGAAGATCCTCCACAAGTAAACAAGGCGTGATTGTGATCCCAGGTGTTATTGATGCAGATTACACAGGACAAGTGAAAATAATGGCCTATGCCTTGCAGCCACCTGTGACGATTCCAAAAGGAAGCAAAATTGCACAAATTACAGCAATGGAAAATATACTCCCACATTGCCAGTGTCCAAAACAGCCAACTGAATTCAAAAGAAAGGACAATGCATTTGGATCAACGGGACACGATGTCTTTTTCACAACTGATATGAAAGATCGCCCACACAAGAAAATAAAATTGCAGTGTGGTTCCCACTGTATCAAATTAGAACCACTCCTTGATACAGGCACCGATGTCTCAATTATCAGTCAGGTGTACTGGCCATCTAGCTAGCCTCTGCAAGCTCCAAGTTCCCACATCATAGGAGTGGGTGGAATGAAAATTCCTTCAGTAAGCAGAGACCCCATCAGCATCATCTTTGAAGACAATCAAGTTATTGTGACTCAATTATATGTCATGCCTTTGCCCAAATTGCTTCCAGGATTGATAGGCAGAGATGTGCTTTCCCAGCTTGGAATGGTTCTGACCACAGACCAGCATTTTTCTTAGTGGCCACTGCAGAGCAGCCGCCCATCCTCAAGATCACGTGGTTGACTGAGACACCTGTGTGGATTGAGCAATGGCCAATGTCAGGAGAAAGGATGCAGATTGCTGAACAATTAGTACAAGAACAACTTGAAACTGGACACATTCAACCCTCCGTAAGTCCATGGAACACTCCAATTTTCATCGTCCCCAAAAAGTCAGGAAAATGGAGATTGGTGCATGAGCTATGAAAAGTAAATGAGCAGATGCAAGCAATGGGTGCATTGCAACCTGGCTTGCCAACGCCAACCATGATCCCACAAGGGTGGAACATTGTCGTTATTGATTTAAAGGACTGTTTCTTTACCATCCCGCTTCATCCACATGATACTCAGCGATTTGCCTTCACTGTACCATCTATCAACAGAGCAGCACCAACCAAAAGATATGAATGGATTTCTTTCCCTCAAGGCATGCGCAACTCTCCCACCATGTGTCAGCTGTTTGTTGATTGGGCCCTGCAACCGATTCATCAGCATTTCTCTAACGCAATGATTTATCATTATATGGATGACATTCTTATTTCCACCAAACAGCCACTGGCAGATGTAGATTTAAATTGGATCTTTTCACAGTTGAAGCATCATGGACTGACAGTATCTCCAGAAAAAGTACAGAGATCAGCACCTTGGAAATATTTAGGCTGGCTGATCACAGATGCAAAAATTTGACCTCAGAAAATTACCTTGCACGCTGACATTTCTACTTTACACGATGATCAGAGACTCTTTGGAGACCTACAGTGGGTTCGTACCATTGTAGGAATCACCAGTGATGATCTCCAACCCTTTCTGCCTTGGCTTCGTGGCAGTGATGCCAACAGTCCTCAAGTTTGTACTCCTTATCAACAAAAAGCTCTGATTAGAGTTTCAGAAAAACTACATCATTGGAGTCCTCATTGCATTGAACATTTGCCATTGTCACTGTTCCTCTCCAACGCTGATGCCTGCCCACTTGCCATTGTTTTTCAATGGCAAAAGAAAAAGGGGGAGTCCCAACCTGGTGCAACAGCAATTCTGCTTGAATGGGTGTTTTTACCTGTTCAACCAAAAATTCGTGTGATGAGCAGGGCAGATGCTCTCGCTGCATTGATACGAAAAGGCAGAGACAGAATTCTAGAAATAGATGGGAAAGAACCAGCAGACATCAGTGTTCCTGTGAAGAATGAAGATCTAGAATGGTTGCTTAGACACTCCGTTGCACTGCAAGAAGCATTGTTAGGTTTCACAGGAGTGGTGCACAACAGACAATCGAAAGGCCCAATGTGGTATTTCATCAAACCTTGTCAATGGTTGGAAAGACCCTTGTGTTCAGAGAAACCAGTCGAGGGAAAAACAGTTTTTACCGATGCTGGCCAAAGAACAAAAAGAGCTGTGTGTGTTTGGCAACAACGAGGGAAATGGCTGAAATGGCTGAAACATTTAATCAAAGGAGATTCAAAAGATAGTCCTCGAGTTGGAGGCCGTGTGTTGGGCTTTCCAAACCTGGAACAAAGAACCACTCAATGTCATTTCTGACTCATTATATGTGGTTGGAGTTGTGCAAAGGATTGAAGATTCACTTCTCAGAAGGACTCAAAATCAACGTTTGGGAGAATTGTTCCTGCAGTTGCGGTATGTGCTGAAACAACGCCAGCATGTCTTTGGTATCATGTACATTCGAAGCTATCAATGTAGCAGTGGTTTAGGAGCAGGCAACACATTGGCGGATGCTGTGGTCAGTTATGCAGTCCATGTTCCCCCACAGAACCAGTTTGAGAGAGCTCACAACAGTCACGAGACATTTCATCAAAATGCGAAAGCCATACACCGACAATTTCTGATTCCCCTGAATGATGCTCAAGGGATTGTCCGTGCCTGCCCTCAATGTAGTCATTATGGGCCTGGCCTCGGACTGGGCACCAGTCCAAGGGGTCTGAAAGCTTTAGAATTGTGGCAGATGGATGTCACTCATGTTCCAGAGTTTGGGAGGCTGAAATATGTCCATGTCACTGTAGATACCTACTCAAAGTTCATTTGGGCAACAGCACAGACAGGGGAAAAAGCTCTCCATGTGAAAAGGCATTTGTTTGCCTGCTTTGCAGTTATGGGTGTACCTGTAGAAATTAAGACTGACAATGCTCCATCTTATGTCAGTCAACAAATTGCCACATTTATGCAGAAGTGGGGGGTGAAACATACCACAGGGATCCCTCACTCCTCTGCAGGTCAAGCTATTGTGGAGAGAGCAAATCATACCCTGAAAGAATATCTAGCCAAACAAAAGCAGAATGATGAGATTGATGTATCTAATCGGTTGTTGAAAGTATTGTTTACCCTAAATTACTTGTGTTTAGCAGAAGGTAGAGAAGAACCTGCAGTGGTGATACACCATCAAGCAGTGAAAGAGGGAAGACCACAAGCAATTCCAGGACTTTATGTTTATCACAAGGACATGCAAACAGGTGAATGGCAAGGGCCAAGTCCTGTGTTGTTTAATGGTAGAGGTTATATGTGTGTTTCAACAGGTACTGGTCCAGTATGGGTAACGAACAAATTCACCCGTGTGTGTCCACATGCAGAGATTCCAGCCAACCGTGATAACAACGCTGACAACAACGATTTACCTGGAACATCCCACGACAAGTCCAGTTCTGATGAAAATTAATTTTTTAGAGTATTAGAAATTAAATTAGATAATTATCAGTATAATATTAAGTTTAGTATAAGTATAGTTTGTATTTAGAATTAAGTTTAGAAGTAAGTTCGTTTCTTTCATGTTAGACAGAACAATCACAAACGGGAAAAATATGTGGTGGGTCACAGTGTTTTTGTTAAGTAGTATCTTTGTAACTAAAGTATCTGGAATCCTTGATGTTGACAAAAGACAAAACATGTGGGTCACACGGGCCAATCAAACGGGGCAGGATTCTTTCTGCCTGTCTTTAAACACACCATCTAGTCCTTTTCGTACTTGTTTAATTGGAATTCCACTGGGTTCCATGACAGAATTCAAAAATTTGACTCAAGCCAAAATAGACCCAAAAGATGTTCTGGGAGCGCAAGCTGCTGCAGTTGTGCAGAATCTTAAATTTATTAGTATCCCACCTCAAGAATTCGATCTTTTAGGCTCTGTCCCAGGAAATTACTGTTTGATATTTGGACCTCATGCTATGTAACCAACACAAAATGAACATCAGCCACATGATAGCAACACTTGGTTGTCTCCCAGATCCCAGTTGTATTATAACTATTCAGAATATTGTAATAATCAGATAAACTCCGTGATGCCATCAAAAGATGTGGCAAGAAAAGTAGCACCAGGAACTTTCCTCATTTGTGGGGATCGAGCCTGGTCTGCAGTACCTCACAAAGCTATGGGAGGCCCATGTCACCTTGGTAAATTTACCCTGTTTGCTCCCACCATCCATCAAGTTATAGGTTTGCCCCAGAAGCCTTGATGAGCCAAACAAAGTGCTCTCCAACTAAAACTCCATTGTAATGTCCAAGTATCCCTTTGGGGGCGCGCCTCTGTAGTAATATCCTCAAATTTCACCCCCGGAGTTGTGTCAGTGCAAGCTCTCACACAACTGAGATCCCTGGCCTGCTGGACCTCAGAGCAAATTAATACCACATCTAACATGTTAAGTGAGCTTGCCGCTGATGTGGATGACATTTGTCATGCAGTTCTGCGAAACAGAGCTGCCATTGATTTTCTTCTTTTAGCACAAGGACATGGGTGTGAAGAATTTGAAGGCATGTGCTGCATGAATTTGTCTGACCACTCTTGATCAATCTATAAAAAATTATCACAACTGAAGGACAATATGAAGAAGCTTGTTGTTGTAAACTCTCCGTTTGCTGACTGGCTCAATTCTTTAGGTTTCACTGGATGGTTCATGGAATTAGTTCATTTTGGTATTATAATTTTTATTACTACTATACTTATTTTAGTCTTTATACCGTGCATATTACAATGTGTAGGGAAAGTAACTAGCCACGCCTTCAAATCAGTCTGGGTAGCTCAAAAAGAAAAAGGGGGAATTGTAGAACAATTTCTGAGAGAAAGAGGTCACGATCTGGATGTTCATGATTTATATGGTTGGAGTGAAGCTTGAGCTACCCCAGCCTAGGCCTCAGATGTGGGCCTCGGTGAGGCCTTGAAGCCTGTGGCACAGTCAGAAATTATGTTAAGGTATAACACAATGTACTGAGCTATCTAGGTGTGAATTACTATAGGTCTGCAGTGTGAAACTTTAGCCACCTTAAGACAGGAACAAACAATGTTTGCTTGCCACTGAGAGTGTGCTCACGATTGTAAACTATCTGGAAGTGTATAAAAACTACTGTCTGTAAACAATAAAGGGAGAACGAACGTATGATTAGCCACATTGGTTCAGATCTGCGTTTGTTCCTGTCCAGATCACCCTCTTTATTATCGGTCCCTGCTTTACACCTCACTATGTTCTTATCTGGGGTTGCACATGTTGGCCCATTTCCAAAGAGTCCCAGTTTGTTCAGATGAGGAGGATGATCCCTTAGATTTAAAAAATAAAATAGTGGAAGCATCTGGATATAGTACCAAAAGCCAACATGCTGCTGCTTCTTCTCATAATAATAAAAATATGGGCATAGGAATGATTTTTGTCCTTGTAATTTCTACAGAGAATTTGTGTTTAATTAACTTGATACAATATTTCTGATATTCACCAATAGTCTGTCAAAGATCATGTAATGGATATTTTCCTTCACTAGAAATGGGAAATCTCATCTAACAATGGCCTTCCACAGCAACTCCATCTTTCCAGGGCTTTCCAGTGCATTGCCCATGCTTTTTAAACTGACAAGCACAACAACCATTAAAGACACCTTATCATACAAGAAACAACTTACTTTTTATTACTCTTTTCCACTTTTCTTTCCCATGGGCCTGTTTTTTGAGAAATTCAACCAGAAGATGTAATTTTTAGTAACTTGGTCTTTGCTGCCCCATGATGAAGATCAGTGTTGTAACTTACTTTGAAAGTGACTGCTTTGCTTTATGTGGAATGCAACTGAATCTCTCTTTGTCACCCTTAGACATGACAGATTAACACCTAATTTCAAGAATTACCGTGCTTAGTGAATACAGTTGCACAAGAAGCCTCTTTTACCAGTATGTTTTGAATTCCTCCAATAACTGCATTTTGCCATCTCCTTCAGGAGCTTGTTCCCATAATGTCTGGTGGTCTACAAACCACCACAGCTCTCTCTCAGTCTTCAGCACTGCAGATGAACAAACACCTTAGCAGCTGATACAGGCTGCATTTAAGAGAGAACCCATAGCACACGGAAAACCAGGAGATGATCCAGGCAGCTCCAGTTGCTGGCTGCAGCACATGTTTCTACAGAGTAACCACAGTGATTGCCACCACATGAACTTAGAAAGATAAGGCACAATGGTGGTGTTTCTCCCAGCATTGAAGTTGGTCAAAACTTTTGATTTCCCTAAGTGAGCCACACTTTCATGGCTTTTCTGGAGGCAAAATGTTTCTTTAGTTTGTTGTTTGCTTGGGTTTTTGGGGTTTTTTTTTGCTAATTGGCTATGTTGTAATAATGCCGTTTCCCTGTTTATTCAAGCATTGATGCACAACTGATAAAAAAGTTGAGGCAGACAAAATTACTGCCTATGTAATCTTGTCTTTAAATTAATTGAAAAATTAATTTCTCAAACTCTAGCATTCAAAGATGAGTCAATTCAAAACATGGTATTTGGCCATCAAATTCCTGATGGATATGAATGAAAGAAAAGCAGCAAAAGCAGTGACAACTCAGAACTTGCACACAAAGTTCCCACCTTCCACACTTCCCACCTTTTCTTTCCTATGCTCTACATCTCACCAGTAGTCAGGTAGTAGAACATTATTCCCTGAACATGGCATCAATTTACTGGTTCTTTGATCATACACAAGACCTTCTACACAAATCATCCCAGATTATGATGAGAAAGCCAAAAAGGAGGCTCTAGAAAGCACTGATGTGTCTCATAATCTCCTGGAGTATTACTCTGTGAAAGTTTCCGAATTAGATGACAAATTGATAATTCCTTTCTCCATGAAAAAAAAGGGCAAGGACTACAGTCAGGGCAGGTTTACAAGCAATAACAATTAGATCTGATTGTTATTAATTTGATGCTTAAGAGTATGAAGTGCTTGAAAAGAAACTTTAAAGTGGAATTCCTAGAATTTACCTAACATTTCTGTGCTGATTCAAAAGAAAACACAAAAATGTTTTATGAAGTGAAGAGCTGGTCAACTATGTACAAACTTATTTAAACAGGTGCAAAAGCTGATCACACAGTGAGAAACTAATAGGAATGTCAGCACTACATTAGGAAGGAATAATCAAATATTGGTATTTCATGTGTCTGAAGAACATGAGAAAAAGGTGCTTTAAGGGGAAAACAATAGCAATTCTCAACAGAGCTGATCTCTGTGCATATCACGATTACAGGGCAATGGCAAAAAAAAACCCTGGGCAGTAAAAACAGAAGGCAATTATTAAAACTAAGAAATATTAAAATGTGGTAATATTTAGACAGGTTCTGGATGTGTGGGTCAAAAGCAATACGCTCAAGATGATGCCAAGATTACAGCCTTGAGTAAAAAGAGTCATTATTATGTTATTAATCCTTTCTAGTTAGTCTACACTTGAACAGAGAACAGGCAATGCAAAAATAAGTCAGTATTGAGAAATATAAATAAATTTTCATTTAGAAGTTACAAAATAGAGAATTAAGATTTTTTTTGTGTGTGTGTATAGAGGTCATAATATCACTAGCCATTGTTACACAGGTGCAGGTATTCTATCATATGGTGCCTTAAGTATCAACCAGTTCAAGAGAGGCAGGAGGTCCAAGAGGACCAAGGGCTGGGTCCTGCTGTTCCACCACAAGAAGCCCCTGCAGTTCGAGGCATCTCGGTCCTTCCAGCAGGGCTTTGTGGGAGGCTCCAGCTCCCACCTATGCTAGGGGCACTTGCTCCTGCTGGCGCAGCAGCCACCAAGGCCTGGGGGACATCCCTGTCATTGCTGGGCATCCTCAAGCAGGGCCCCATTCACTGAGCACCATTGCTGTCCCTGGGCCTGCACTGTGCTCCAACTCCCAAGATCCCAGAGACATCAAAGAATAAGAATAAGCTGCCCCTTGGGATGGCCAGAAAGTTGAGCAGCTATCATGGGCCAAGCCTCTTGTCCTGCCTAGAGGCAACTTACTGATTAGGCAGTGGCAGCATTCTCAGAGATGGGAAGGACATGAGAGAGCAAATGCCAACAAGGATTTTAAGCTGTGCCAAGGGACATTTGGGTTGGACATTAGGAAGAACTTTTGCCCAGAGCGGGGCATAATACATTGGAATGGGCTGCCTGGGGCAGGGGTGGAGACCCCATTGTGGGAAGAGTTCAAGGAAAGAGTGGGCGTGGCCCTCAGTGCTCTGCTGGAGATGCCATGTTGGGGATGGGTCCCTAGTGGGACTCAATGATCTCACAGGGCTCCCCCAAGCCAATTGATTCCACGGTTCTGTGACATCACAGCCTCTGGGGCCAGTGGGGTGGCTGGGAACTGTCCCCAGCCTGTCACTGTGCCCAGAGCACGAGCAGAAGTTGGCGCAGAGACACGGCCAGAGTTTGTGCTGAGAATGCAGTCAACCTTCAGCGACACCATGGCTGGCCATGGCTCCCAGTGGCTTCTGAGAGTCTACATGCTCCTGATGCTGCTCCAGCCCCTCAGCCCTTCCAGCCATCCTGAGTGGGACATGGGCACCTTGGGCGAGTTTCCTGAGGAAACAGATCATCAGTTCATGGGCCCTGAGACAACCCTCCTGTGGGTCGTGGTGGCAGGTTCTTTGGTGAACTTAGTCCTGGAGCTGCTGCTGACGGGAATTGTCCTCAGATGCTGTCTTGGCAGAAGGCTCTGGAGATGCTGGGGAGAGGTGAGGGAGGGGTGTTAGGCAGCTGGGATGTGGTCAGGGGCTAGGAGGAAACAAGGTATTGTTCCAGGGTCTTGGAACAAGGTCTTGTTCACCTGTGTTGGGTGAGGCTTGAGATCCCCCATGGAGGAGAAAAGCTGGTCAGATCCTGTGCTTCCTGGGCCTCTTGGGCAGCAATCAGCCTAAGGGCCCAAGGCAGAGGGGGATTTCAAGCCCAGGGAAGGAATCAGGCCCAGGGGCTGAGCTCCAGGGACACCAGGCTGAGCTGGCCACAGCCCTTCTTCCTGCAGCCTCAGCCCCAGGCTGTCCAGCCAGGCCAGAGTGTCTTCCGGGGTGTCCAAAGTTATCCCAAGAGGGCTCAGCCCCACACTCTCCCCGTTCTGTGCCTTGCAGGAGAAGCGCCAGAGCCCCTCGGTCTCTGCAGGGCCATGCTGCTGCCGGGGATGTGGCTGCTGCAAGGAGCTGTTGCAGCTGTTGAGGCACAACCGTGCCCTGATGCGCCTGCGCCTGTGCCACAGCTCTCTGCAGAGGCCCAGGCAGAAGAGACTGGCAAAAAGGGGCCTTTGGAAGAGGAGGAGACTGCACTTCTCCCCTCAGCTCTGAGGTTCCCAGCTCCAGGTCGCCTCTCAGATGGCAGAGCAGTGCAAGGGGATGTGTGAGCAGTGCTCAGCCCGGGCACTGTGACATCCCCCACTGTAGGTTTTAGTGAAGATCCTGTTTGTTAGCCATAGCTTTCAATAGCTTAGCCATCGGTTCCCAGCAATCTTCTTTTCCCTTAGAATATGAAGTTGTTTTAGAGTTCTAGTTTTAAGAACTTGACAGTTTTTTAGGTATAAGGTTGTCCCCATGTAGATTTCCCACCCCATTGTTTTAGATTTTTGGAGTAGTCCATTTGAATAAAGTTCAGCTTTTTTTCACCTTGTTGTTTTATTTTCTTGATATTCCATCCTTTATTAAAATAAAGGTTCTTCATTGGATGAAGGAGCACCTTGCTGTTTCCTGAGAAATGCTAATTTTGATGGTTTAACCATTCCTACAAGTCTAATAGGACAAAGACTACAAATCAGCTTTACAATTTCAAAAACGACCCCTTCAACTTTTACACATCAATTTTATTATTGGCAATACTCTGAAGCGATACTAAACCAGCAAAGAAAACAAGTAGGAAAATAATCTGCAGTTGACATCACTTGCTAAACTACATTTTAAATTTAGTTTAAGGTCTCTAGGTGCAAGTTTGAGTGTGTAAATGGGGACATTCACAAAGAGGCACTACCAGGTGGTAGGTTTGGCCTTTTCAGTGAGTTTCCTTTTGATTTTTTCTTTCACCAAATTAAGGAAAAACCAAACAAAAGTGACTTTTTAGGTGGAGAAAAGACATGGTCTGTGGCAAGCACATTTCTCTCTCTCTCAGGATTTTTACAAAGGTGCACAGAGAGAAGTGAAAGAGAAAACAATTTCTATTTCTGCTCCTTGTTTTTCTCTTGTGCAATGTGTTTGGAGAATTGTTTACCTAGAGCGAATGCCTGGTTGGATCACGGTGGGTTGTCTGGGCCTGATGGCCAATTGGATCCACCTGTGTCTGGACTCTGGCGAACAGGGTCACGAGTTGTGAGTGAGTTAGATATGATAGTTAGAGAGAGTAGCATGTAGTTTTTAGTATCCTCTTTTATATAGTATATTAATGTATCATAGCATAAATATAATAAAGAAATCATTCAGCCTTCTGAAATAAGTCAGACATCATCATTCTTCCCATTGGATTCGCCGACATCTACAACAATGGTCGGTTTTTAAGAAAGCATTTTATTCCGCCTGTACAATAAGCTGTTGGGGAAATGTGAGCTTTTAGTAGAATGCCACTGTGCTGTTGCAGTTGTTCTACCACTGTGATGAATAACAGGCAGGTCTCTAAGACTCCTGTAGCTCATCCTATGTGAAGGTCATTGGCCACTTATTACGACAGGCATCACTGGGAATAATGACAGTGGAAAATGTGGAGGTAGCTGGATAAATAAATACTTGCAATTTCCTTAGCCAGAAAAAATTCCCAAACCTTCAAAACAATGCTATAAAAATAGTTATCCTCTGAATTAGGAGAATTTAAATTAACTGTTTTATGACTGCTTTTGGTTCATACACATATTCTTGTTAAATATTATCATTTCTATCTGAAATATTAATCATTATTATGCTTTCCTGAAGTGAATTACAAAATAATATACACCCATCGTCCCAAAATCTGATTTTAGGTGTTTGTAGGTTTAATCACTTAGGAAGAAAAAGGAACTCTACATATCTCCGGATCAACAGAAACTAACAAAGACAACTTGACACAGTATATTAAATTGTGTATAAAGTCAGTAAATATTTTCCACTGTAGAGATAGATACCACCAGTTTACGAATTTTGCTAGTATAGATTTAGTGAAGAAAAAGTCTTTACTGCCAAATCAGTTATGACTTGTTCTGTTCTACTGCCAGTATGTTGTGGGTATAAAACACCATATTTAAATAGTCTCATCTACGAAGAATTCCACTTTAAAATTAGGTCTGTGTTGCAGCGCGCTGTCAGAGGCATGCTGGGCGGCAAAAGCAGGGGCACAACCGTCCCCCTGCAAGCTCTGCAATCCCAGTTATCAGAAGGTTCAGTGCAGGGACAGATGAAGATGACACAGATCTTGGGGTAAACCAGACTGTATTTATCAGATGGACAAGATAGAGCCCCAAGACCCCACTGTAGGGGGTGAACAGGAGTTTTTATACTGTAACTTAGGAGGAGGGGTGTGGGAACATTAACCAGTGAGGGTAAGGCTGGGGAGGGGTCTAAGGTGGGACTAAAATGTTGTAAACCTATCAGGGGGAAAAGGGAAGTAGAATAACACAAAGTAAGAAACAGGGTGTCGAGTATAACAAAATAGACAGGAAACAGTCTGGAAGGAGGGGTTGCGACAAGGAGGACTGGCAGGAAGAGTTCTGGAAAAAGGGGCAGGGATGGGGAGGATTGACAACTTGGAAGGGAGGAGGTTAGGGATGGGCTTGGGAAGATTAACAACTGGAGAGAGGAGGGATTAGGGAAGGGGACAGGGGGCAAATACAAATTTAAAGCAAAAACACACCACAACAGGTCTGGTTTTCAGTTTGACCAAACAAATGAAAATTCTCTATTAAAACACAGTGATGGCAGCAGGGTCAGTCTTTGCAATAAAAATCTAAGATTTAACAGTATTTTCCTGATCAGATCTCCAGGGCTGAGTATACATGGTTATTGTGATAGCTTGGCCTTTGCTGGCAGCCAAACTTCCACCCAGACATTGGCTCATTCCCTCCTCTCAGGAGGAAAAGAAGAAAATAAGAACAGCAGGAACAAGAAAACTGCCTCAGCATAAAGACAGGGAGGTCACTGATAAAAAAGACTTAACTTGGAAAATCTTATTTATCACCATTTAAAATGAATATTTAATTACATTACTATTTATTATTATTAGATAGTCAGAGACAGCCAACCTGACTCAAATCACTAAGCCACCCATCTTGTTTTGATACTGAAACTGGAGGATGACAAAAACAAATATTACATTCCCCTGACATAAATGTCTTAAATTTTAATAAAACAAGATGTTTTTCTGTATTTGTTTAAGAAAAGCTAATAAAAAAGTTATTTCCTTATTCTAAAAATTATTCTGTTACAAGGAGCAATTTAGTTAATGCTCTTATAATTTACAACAGACACTGAAGTACTCAAACCAAGTTTTCTTTATACTGAAATTCATTATTAGATTGGAAACTCCTCAAGACAGTGTCCTGTAATGTGGTAGGAAGAGTGCTGTTAGGCAACAGAGACATTACTAAAGACAAACTCTATTCCCATTACATTCTGGAATGTATATATTTCTTTAGCATATATATCACTGAAATTAAAGCTAATTAATTAAGGATAAATGATCTGAAAAAAGATGGGAAGGTGGTAAAGTATACTGTTAATACAAAGTTACTGACTGAGAGAATGTGCTTACAGCCTCACAGCGCTGACTTCATAGGCAGGTGAAATTTACTGTAGATAACTGTAATGTAAACACAGAAAAAAACCCTAATCTTACCTATAAAATTATCTAGTGGATGTAGATGTTAACAATCAGAACACAGAGCCTGGGATCTATATACATAACACTGTGAAAACAGCGTTCAATGTTCAACAGAACCACTTTCAACAATGCTTGGTTTATCTGCTGTCTCACTTCCTTAGCAAAGCAAAACAAATGAGAGGCAGGAATTATAAAGAAAGCAAACATTATTTGGATTGTGCTTCTGTCTTGAATACTGGGTATAACTCCTGGTCTTCTCTGCTCCAAAAGGATATAGTGGTGCTCAAAAAAAGAAAAAAAATAGTAACATAAATCTGAAAAAATATGCCCAAACTCCTCAGCTTAGAATAAATGCAAGACTGAGAAAAGATATAAAATCATGAATTCAAGAGACATGGTGACTAGAGAGCAACTGTCCATTGTTTCTATCAAAATGAGAAGAATATTAACTAAGACAGGAAGGAAACTTTAAAAAAACAGCCATATTTCACACTTGCATAGTCAAGTTGTATTGAGTAAGGACCTTTTCTTGTACTACTCTGCAGATGCTAAAAACCTATGTAGATTAAAAACCTACTAAGAACTGTCAAGAATAAGACACCACTCGTGATTCAGAAAGTGCTGAAGCCACAGATGGTTGCATCCATGGTATTTAGGGATCATGTGATCTTCTGTCTCTGTAGTCTTCCTTAGGCACTTCCCAGTCTCCACTGCTACAAATATACTCAAAGGTGTTTAAGTGAAGATTACAAATGTGAATTATTTCTGGAATGCATTTATTTATAGCTGAATTCAAGAGAATAAAAAAAAATAAAGAATATGCCTAAAAGCAAGGTATTTCTCAGCCTTAAAAGCATTTACAAGTATACTTGATTGTGGTCCAATTGATATCATGAACATATGAAGACCAGAATATGTAAGAATATAATTCCAAAAGGAACTGCAGAGTCTCCTTTTTTGAAAACTTTTTAGAACCAATATGATGGCACAGAATCTTTGTTAATTGTACCAAGTCAGTAAATAATTTTTTTTTCGTATTTTTTGGAAAAAGAGTGTAGGGGTATTTTTAACAGAGGAAGATGCACTATGGTATTAAAATTCCACCATATTGATCTGCCTTTTAAAAAAATAAATCATTACTTATTTCCCTCCCATGTACAGGAGTTACTCTATTTGCCATTGCATACTGCATTTTCTGTCAGGAATCACACTTGACAATTTCTGTTCATGGCCAACTTTCAGGCCTGTGTCCTGCAGCAGCCCTTCCTGCCACCCCACAGCTTCCACAAACCAGCTGCTACTCGGGGGCTGCTCAAAGGGAGGGAATTACAAGCAAAGGCACCAAATAATTTCAAGAGTTCCTTGTTTCAATAAAAAAAGCAAAACGTGCAACCACTGACTTACCCGAACTGATTTCTGAACCAGTGTCAGTAAAGCAGTACAATATTATGTGGAAACATGGCTCAAAGGATCTTTGTTCTAAGTAACAATTAGAATAAACTTAGAAGTGCTTAGCAGTTACTTTTCCAAAAAAAAAAACAAACAATAAATGAGCAAAGGCATTACTCAAAATCCCATTAGCTGCCTGTTTTCTCTTACAGCAGTCTAAACACTTCCAAAGAACCGTTCCAAAATTATTATTTTGATCCATTCCAAAGGTATTAGCTGTGCAAATAAACCTGGTCGTGTAATGAGGTCTAGTCTGTAACTTAGTTAAAAAAAAAAAAAAAGTAGATAATTACTCTAATCCATACTTACTTCTCGGGTGCTAAAAAAAAAAAAAAAGAAAGGAATAAAAAGGAAAAAGTCATGCTCCTCGGAGGGAAAACACTTCGATACTCTGTGTGTGCTTTACAGCCCGTACGAACAACTTTTCCGCGGCATCTCGAAGCTAGATGACAAGATAAAGCACAAAGTCGCGGCAGTTCAGCATTCCTTCCTCATCGTCCCTTGCTGCGGCTCCTGGCGGGGGCCGTCCCGAGCCCCGCACGCTGTCCCGGGGGGCGGCTGGGCAGACACAGACATACAGATTTATATTTTAAAAAAGATCGCGGGAAGTGCGGCTGCCGGGGTCCGGGGGAGGAGGGAAGGCGGAGAGGCGGGAGGCAGGGAAGGGGAGGGGAGGGGAGGGGAGGGGAGGAAGGGGGGCGGGCGAGGGGCCTGCTCCCCGCGTCACTCCCACCCCCGCTGGCTCCGCCGCGGCCGCTGCCGCCGCTGGGCGCTGGGCGGCGGCAGCGAGTGCCCGCTGCCGGAGCCGTTTGAGGAACGCGAGCGGGCGAGTCAGACTTTTACCTTTTCTCTCTTTTTCCCGTCCTCACCCACCATGCCGCGGACGCCGCTGCCCGCGGGGGACGAGCGGCGGCTCAGCCCAGCGCCCTTCTCTTGAGGGGATGCGGGAGGCGCGGCCGGGACGCAGATAGCGCGACCCGCGCCTCTCCGACGTCCTCCCCCTGCCGCGTCCCCGACCACCATGAGGGAAGAGCGAGAAGCTGCGGCGGTGGCCGCCTCCCCACCCGGGGCCGGCAGAGCCCCGCAGCACTGCCCGCAGCCGGACGGCGGCGGGGCGGCCGCCCCCGCGGCGCTGCCTGGCAGCGCGGAGAGCTTGCGGAACGGATACGTGAAGAGCTGCGCGACCCCGCTGCGGCAGGACCCCCCGAAGAGCTTCCTCTCCTTGCTGCTCTTTCCTACCGCCTCCTCCTCCCGAGCTCGGCTCGCCCTGGGCGTCCTGGCCGCCGCTGCCCTCTCGCTCCTGGCCTTTCCCGGCCGGGGCAGCGCCCCGGACCAGCAGGACGAGAGCAGCTGGCGGATCCCGCGGCCGCTGCACGCCTTGCTGTGCCTGACCCGTTTCCTCAGCCCCCTCTTCAGCATCGCCTGTGCCTTCTTCTTCCTCACCTGCTACCTGGTCGGCGGCCGGCGCGGGGAGCACGGCGGCGGCAAGACCCGCTGGTGGCTGCTGGCGCTGCCCCTGTGCTGCTACTCGGGGGACTTCGTGGCGCTGCAGTGGCTGCTGCCCGCGGAGGGGCATGAAGAGGAGCCGCAGATGTTCCTAGGAAGGTTCCTGACGGTGCTGGTCTCGGTGGCGGCGCTGACCCTGCCGCAGAGCTCCCTGAAGTTGCGCCGGAGCCTCCTCGTCTTGGTGTTCTGCAGCCTGGTGTGGCTGGTGTCGCTCAGCAGCCTCCAGGCGCTGCCCCCAGCGCTCGGCCCGCTGCTGGCCGGCACGGTCGGGGTGGCAGGCTGCCTCCTGGCACTCTGTGGCGGGGAGCACGGCATCTTCTCGGCGCACAGCCGAGGAGCGCATCACCAGCATCACCACCACCCACGGCTCCCCAGCGTGGAGGAAAAAGTGCCTGTGATCAGACCCAGGAGGAGATCTAGCTGTGTGTCCCTAGGGGAAACTTCGGTCAGCTACTACGGCAGCTGCAAAATGTTTAGGAGACCCTCTTTGCCTTGCATTTCCAGAGAGCAGGTAGGTTTCTCTGAAACTTGAAGGAGAAACTTTCGGCGGAATGAGCGCCACTCCATAGCTTTTCCTGACTGCTGTGTGTGCCTGTGCTGTATGTCTGCTCACTAGCAAACTCCTGCTAGATGAGTGGAGGAGAATGTTAGTCCCTTAGCGGGTTTCTCAGCTCGTTTCTGCAGAATCGATATAACCCTTTATTTCTGCGTGGGTGCTAAATCATAATAATGTATTTGCTGTAGAACAGAAGACTCGCTCGCTTTTAATGCAATCTCAATTATTAAACAGCCGTTCTTATTGATTAGAGCAAAACCTCAAACCAGTCAGCTTCAGCTATCAGTTACCGTGTTATTTTATTTTTTTTTTTTTTTCTGAAGCCCCCCACCTCCTCGGCGTCTGGCAGCCTTTCCGAGAGAAAGAAACCACAGCTTTCTAAGCTGCCCGGCACTTCTGGTTCTTCCCGCATTCTGTCGACAAAACCATTACCAAGTGCTAAAGAAATACCAGGTTTTGAGGGATATTATTTATCGAGTGCTGGCGTTATTTGAGTGGCAGCTGTCCTTCTGCCCTGCAGATTACTGTCGTTTGTTCCCATCTCCCTCTCTCTCACCCCCTGCTCCTCGCTCCACCTAAGTTAACGTTAGTTTTGGGTTGATGGGTTTTAAGAAACTTCTTTTTACTGAAGAGAGAGCTGTTCAGTAGGGGCTGGAGGGATGCCCGAAACGATCAGTTTTCTTGAATGGAACTCTGTTGGTTTCTACCTCCCGGAAAACTTTTCAATGAGTCTTGTTTTTTGTAGCGTAAACCCCCGTGCGTGTGGGGGAGTTTGTTTTTATTTGGGCACTTGCACGTCAACTGCCGGAACATTGAGTTGTGTTGGAACTGGCCCGAGGCTGCTGCAAGTGGATTATCAGCCCGTTGTAGGAGGCAGAATGAGGGGAGTGTATTTAATAAACGCGCAAGTGAGCAGTTTCTGCGAAGTGATTGTTGCTGCAGAATCCCCGTCTGTTACTGTCGTGGCTGAGACTCATCGGTGCCAAATGAAATTTTCTAGTTTTTCCTTGACATTTGTTCTATAATGCAGGTCTTGTGATTGACTGTGAATTAGGTCTGAGGAAATACGAAGTGAATCTGAAACGGTGGAGTAGTTTTCGAGCACTTCCCCCCCTGAGCTTGCCCAACAGAATTAATACAGTAATTGTTTACAGTGATTAATACAGTCATTGTTTCTGCATAAAAGGTTAAAATGCAAGTATGCTGTGACAGTCTTCAGAAATTACTCATTCAGTACATTGCAGATTATCTAATGCATACAATGAAAGAAACATTAAAATATTTTACTAGCAGTTAAGATATGTAGGGACTATCATATAATAATTTACTTTCTCTGTTCCCTTCTGGATAGTAAATGCTCTCCTTTGCTGTCACATTTGTCTGTAGCGCAGAAATCTCAGAAAATGTGATTTCATTAACCTTTCTAGAAGATAGAATATACTTGTTCATATGCAAGTTACTAAAAGCTTTCTTTGACGTTCAGCTCACTTCTTAAAGGCATGTGCATATTTCAAGTTAGGGCATTCATTATTCTTCAAGTAACATCATAAATGTCAGCTATAACTAAATATGTAGGATTTATTGGCAATGCTTAAATCATACATGTTCATAATAAAATGTAACTTTTTGATAGACTTCCAGAATTTGATATCTTTTTTATCACTAGATGTGAACAAAGCGATATGAAGTTCTTAATTTTCCTAATAATCCATTATGCTTTACAATAAATATTTGTGCTTTGTTAAGCACAGTTTAAATGAGATCCACAGATACATGTTCTCTGCTGTATTTTATATACAATTTTACAAGGGTAACACAGATTAAATCCTCTGATCTTGTGTCTGATTTGGAGAGAGATCAGACATTGCAGAACTGATAAAACATCAATTGTTTGGGCAGGGGTAGGAAGAAGTAAAACCATAATGTGTGACTTTATTTGAATAAACAGTACAAGGTTTTTATATTGCTTCCTTGAAACTGAAGGAATGTGTGTACTTAATGCTTTTCAGAGAGCATCTATTGTGTGGCTTTTCTTTAAGGGCTGATTACACATTTTGCAAATCTTTATAAAGCAGTACAATGGTTCTTTTCCAATATTAATATTTCAAGGTGTTGAGTGAACATTGTTAGGAAGATGCTGATGGTCCACCATGACAGAAATACTTCAATGAATAAGAGATAAGTTATTACTGTGATTCTATTAGACGTATTTTGTGTGATTGTCACAAACCTCTTATATGTAGAAGAAGTTTATGTCAAATATAGAATAGCATGTCAGTAGGGTACCCTAAGGGGCATCTGGTCCTACCTTTCTTGGCAAAATCACTGTCTAAACAAGTTGGCCCAGCACCCTGTCCAGCTAAATCTTAAACTTGTCCAATGTTGGGGAATCCATTACTTCTCTAGGGAGATTGTTCCAGTGGCTGATTGGTTTTTTTTTTTTTTAAATCTCATTTTGTATAGATTTTAGTTATTATTTGAATAACTAAAATGAAAATAGAGAATGTTAGTATTGACCTTAAATTTTCAGTAACATGTGGATTTGAGGTTATATGTACTCTTTATCTACTTAAGTATACAAGAAAATAATTATATTTATTTGACTGGGTTGTTGGGGTTTTTTTCAGCCAGCAATTCCAAGGGGTCTGTGTGCATGGAGGGGGTGGGAACAGGATGGAATACTAACACATAGGGGAACGTACAACCAGCAGCACATGCACACAGAAACTGGATGGAACGATCATTTTTTTCTGGGGGACAAGTGGAAAAAGGCCCTGTAAGCATGATCCATTAAAAGCTTGCAAATTTGAGTAATCCTCATGACAAATACTTAGATATTGCTTTCTGAACTTCAACAGGTATGCTAACTATGAGGCTGGAAAGTTGATAAAATGAGATTATTCTTACCATTTCCATGAGTATCTATATCTACTTTAGCAATCAAAGTGTCTAAATTCATGCTGTTTGTGTCTCTTCTGCAGTACATATGTCTAGCAACCTAGTTTGAGGTGGGAGGAAAGAAACTTGAACAGACTATGTCTTTATGTTTTTATGTAAGTATATTTAAATGCCAATATAAAAAAAATATAAATACACGTTGTGGGAAACAATATGACTCAAATTACGGCTAAAAATTTTGCAACGGCAATGCCTTTTCTGAACTCTACTACATTAACACTTTTGCCAATAGAAATTGATATGATTTTAGCAGTAAACAGGCTGTTTGTATTCTTACTTCAGTATTCATCTCAGACCCAGAGAGGAATTGCAGTAAGACTGCAGTATTAGTTGGTATTTCAAACTTTGTGTAGGTCATATTTTGACTGCAAGTATTAATTGTATGGTAATCCGTTAGCTCTACCTATTGCTACTGATATCAAAGGGTTTCTTTTTTTTTTTTTTTTGTCTGAAAGCCAAATCAGGGAATCTAAAAGGTGCTTGTCAGTATTGCAGATCTCGTAAACACTATGTCCTGAAAAATATGGTAGTAAGACTTTTTTTTTTTTCTTTAACTTGATAGTGGACATGTATATGAAAGCAAACACGTATGTGTAGGGAATCTTACACAGGAACTTCTCAAAATCCAGAAAGAATATTCATATTTTTCCTTGAGTAAAGAATAGGCCTTCCTAATTAAATACACATTATACGTGTCCAAAACAGCCTGCAAACAGAGCTGACACACTTTTTCTGGTTATCTGACTAGGTTCAAACATATAGGAAAGCTGGGATATTTCATGGACAAAGACTGCTTTCATGTTGCACTCTGTTAATTACAGGAAGAATTGTCTTGTGGTTAGAGCTGGATTGACCACCACCTCTCCCCAGTTTCTGTTCCAAGCTATCTCATACCTTTGATGTATTACCTTAGGAACATCAGGACTTGATTTCAGGAGTTTGAAATATTTGTGTAACTTGAAATTAATGCAGTTCCTTATTTGCTCATGAAATTTACATCTGCGTCTGTTACCTATTTGTGAAACAAATTATACTTTGTCCTTAAGTTTTCAGGGCATAAACTTCCTAGTGCAGAAACTGTCTGTTCATGTGTATTTTATAATCTGATACTGAAACAGATTTTTAGTATCTGTTACACTCAGATGCTGTTTGCAACCCAGAAACAGGTGAACCTTTACCTGTTGAGTGCAGCCAGTAACAAAATGTAATTCTCCTTTCTGTGTGTTTGGCAAAGATCTTTGCTGTTTGAAGTTTCGCACTCATGATTCCAATGACTGTTACCACAGCTGTACCTACATGGCAAGATGTGTTTCTGTTGTTCACCAAATCATCCTGTCTCTGGGATTTGTCTTATGGGGAAAAATCAAGGTAGCAGTGTGTTGTTGAGCTGTGAATGGAATAATTTCCAATGGGATGCAGCTGAGTGTGAGGAATATGCAAAGAGAAGGATTGCATGGTGAAAGAAACAGACTTGGAAAACTGTTTCTGCAACCATATTTTGGATGAGTGGGATTCTCTTGTTTCTGTCTGGTTCTCTCTGACGTTGGCAAAATATACTGAGCTAGATGAAAGGTGAAATGAGAAGTAAAAGTTCCATCTCTCTCTTTTTCTCTCTCTCTCCCTTGCAGTATTATACCACAAAGAAAGGATGATTGAATGATGGTTTGCCTGTAGAGAGGTCAGAGTTTAAGATGTTATCCTCTGGCACCATTTCACCTGGGACCACTGAGAATGACAAGAAAGGTTTTAGGAAGACTGAGTGCCCTTAAGAACTCTGTTAGCTGAGTTTAGCTTAAGCTGGCTTTTAGACAGCCAAGACTTGGTGGCAGTTTACATTCTGCCTAAGTCAAAGCAGGCAAGAGTGTCTCTGAGCTGCCTGTGTAGCAAAGCAGTCTGACTGTTGCTTCAGGTGTGTTTTCCTGGAAAGAAAATATAACTGGAGAAAGGAAGGAGATCCAAGACCACTTCTGTGGAAATGCTGGAGAAATTTGTTGGAAGGCGAGGGAAGCATGTCACAGAGCACTAGTAGGAAAGAAGTGAAAGAAGCTGTGAGAGACCATTCCAACAACTGCATGATTGACTGTGTTGAATTAAAATAGCAGAATAAATTGCATAAAGTACTAATATTCAGTTTGGACCAGGAAGATGTTTTAAATTTATGAAAGAAACTTGTAGAGATGAGAAACAAAAGGTACCCAGAAAAATCTCTAGAATGAAAAAGAGGGGCAGCTTCCATGCTGGGGTTTGTGCACAGTGTATTCTGGGAGATTAAATATGAAAGGGAAGAGAATGGCAAGAAATTTGGTATATTTTCCTTAGAAAAACTCATATTTTGACACTATGTATGCTGTGCATGTATATGCCTGATAGTACTATTCTGATAATTGAACTTGAGCAATGGAATTGATTGTAGTAAATTGGCCTTACAAGATCAAATCCCAGCAAATTTTATGAAAAGAACATGAATGGGAACTGAAGAAACCCTACAGAATATGCAGGGCAAGTCTGCAGTGTGAGCTGAACTCTCAGAATCCTCATGACAGTGTCTCATGTCATGAATGAACACCAGAATAATGCAGGTGGGGTGGGGAGTCTGTCACAGCCTGGGTCCTATGTGACATTTGGTTGGAAACTTATATTTCTTAAAAAAGCTTTTTTATTCCTGTTTTGCTTTTCTGATACTTTAAAATGAAGACTTCATGCAGCCTTACCACCCTCAAAAGAAATCACTGAACAAAGCCAAATATAACTATTAGATACCAGTTGCTGAAGATGGGAAAGAGTAAATCTTGTACTTTTGTGCAAAGATTGGGGATTACAGGCAGGGAAATTGGGGGATGTAGTCTGTTCTATTGTTGATGTGAAAAGTTCTGTCTGCCAAATGAGAAAAGAGAGGACAGACCACAGGAGGCTACAGACATAGAATATTTTGCTGGAAGCTCACTGATTTTTCAGGATAAAACTATGTGGAGAGCAAGCTGAAAGAATAGTTGAAGATGAGAATAAAAGAGAGTGAAAGGAAAGGTTGAATTTCAGCATGCCCTTTCCAGTTGCTGAAAACAATGCTTAACAAGATGCAAGGACACTACAGAATAAATTTTAATGGTGAAAAAAAAAAAAAAAAAGAGGGGACTTTCCTGCAACTCAATAGCAGAAATGAAAATTTAAGGTTAAAGCTAGGGCTTGGGTTGGTCAGGGCAGAGTGTGCAATGTCTGAGTGATTGTTATTGAAGCATAAAAAGGATCAATAACTTTAAGAATCCAGTGGCAGTAAAATTGTGCTAGAACCTTCAAAACAGACAGGAGCCATGGATGTTAATAAATGAGAGTTCACAGGGTAACAAGTAAACTGGAAGATGATGATATTTGGGGAAGGGAAGTGTTACCGATATTTGTGAAAGAAATAGGTCAGGGAACTCTGTGCTTAAGGAAGATCAGAGAAGTGAATGGCCTTATTGATGAGTGTGGCAAAACAAACTGTTCTAGGAACTGGAAGGGCCATAACAAGGCATGACTGCGACTGCTGAAACAAAATGTCAGCTTCCAGAGCAGTTTTGTTTTTGGAAATGGATCATTCAGCTGGAGAAGGACATAATTTATATCAATATGGGCAGCTGGTGAGGAGTAAGTTTTGATGTGTTAGACCATCCTCACTTTTTCACACAGAGCCTTTGTATGTAACACATTCGTTTGAAACAAGTGCAAATTTATTGGGAGAGGGCCAGACCAGGGCACAGATACCCAAGTAGTTTTTTTATATCCCTCTATTTGTTTGATAGTTCAATATTTATGAAAACCAGTGCTGTTATGCAGAACATTTGTGACCACCAGTATTCTCTTCAGTTTGTACAGGGTTGTGTGAAAAAACCTGGCATATTTCCAATTCAATGCCTGATCAAATGGTAATGTTGACAAGTTTTGTTACCTAGTATTGAGTTGCCAACCTTAATGTCCCTTTATGCAAACCCAAATACCTTCACTAAGTTAAAGGCATGTTTGCAGAAAATGTTCCATTTGTTTTCATTTGAGAAATAAACATTTGTTTTATGGAATATGAAAATGATATTTTGCCTCTGTAATTTCCTATTTTTAAGTTATTCAAGATACTGTAGAAAGGGTACCATATGAGGCTGTATTTGAGTGCTTTGGATTTGGTTTTGAGAGGTCTTCCCTCTTTTATGAGGAAAATCCTAGGCTTTTTGGTGTGAAATAGCATTACAGGTATGTTGGTTTAGCTGTATCCATGCTGATGATGGTCACAGAAATAGGAATAGGGTTTAATTTGGGGTGAGTAATTCATTATGCCCAAACCAGCCAGTGCTGCTCCCTCACCCCAGGAGAGCTGTATCTCTCAGGGGTGGTGATACAGCAAGCCTGTGTCCCACCTGCCTGTTAATATCTACTGTCAGGATGCTTTTGTCAGCAAAGCTCATGAAATAGAATGAGCTTTTCTTAAAGTGTGTGAAAGGTTAAGTTACCAGAGGGAGATTCCATCAGTTTTACTGAAATAACAGCTTAATTATGACTCCCTGCATAGGCACTGTGGTATTAGTATGTCTCTTTAACCTTCATTACTGGTCTTGCTTCATTTGTTTTTGATTAATTAATGCCCTTTAAGAAGATAGGAGCTAAATTAAAGGGTAAAAAAGACATTCTTTTACTGGGTTTACTGTCTGCATGACTTTTTTTTCTACTGTGACTTAAAACTAAAGGCTTGTGTTTCTATTTAGGGTATTTTCATTTTTATTAGAGTCAGTTGATATTGAATGTTCAATCACAACATATTTATTTTTTCCTCCTAAGTATTGTTGTGTGATACCTGTTTGCCACTTCAAGAATATAATTTTGTTCATTCTGCCTAGTAGATTCCTTAAAAAGAATTCTAAATTTCAGAGTACTCTAAAGTTACTGATTTAAGAAGTACAGAGTTTTTAAAGGAGTTTTTTTCTAGTACCTTCTAGCTGTCCAGCAGAGTTTCCATCCTTTCACAGAAGTTGTTTCTGTAAAACAACTGTTTCCTGTTTCACAATATGCGATGACTGCTCAAGAGTGGCCCTCAGATACCTCATTACCTCCTGGGTGAAGGCTGTGGGGTGGCCAAGGAACCTCACACCGTGTGTGCCCTACAGGCAGGTATGGCCTCTCAGCTGGGCTTGTGCCTCTAAAAGTGAGCTGACTCTGTGAGCTTTCTTCGAGGCAGGGATAGATCTTTGTATTCATATGATGTCGTTAGTAGTTTATAAAACTCAGTGTCATGTGTGGTTTAATGAAGCTAATTAAAAAAAAAGGAATATGTTTTGAGAGAACTCTTAAGTGATTATTATGTTGATTACTGTTCACAGTGGTCTTAATTTCCTTTGATTTGCCACCTAGACAGTGGTCTTAATTTCCTTTGATTTGCCACCTAGACAGTGTAATGTGCAAATACACTCACAGGCTCTTCCATACCTGCTCTTGCAATTTCCTAGTTTCCCACACATTCTCCCTCCCTCATTACACAGTATGAAATTAAATTTCAGTTTATTTAAACTGCATTTCTGCAGATACAAGCAGTTATGTTCCAATGTGTGAGTAGAAAGGCAGGGAAGTTTGTGTTGAAACCTGAAGGTGTGATTAGCAGGATGGAAAAGTTTAGATCCTGCTGTGCCTGTGAAACACCATCTGCTCTGGCAGCGAGTGCCCTGAAGGAATTGGCTGGGACTGGAAGGAGTAAAGGCACGCTAGCACAGCTTTCCTCTTGGCTAGTCGGATCTGCAAGAAGCAGACTTTATTTTGCTCAGGGAAAGATGAATATTGGACCAGGTTTTACTGTTTCCACTGAGATTGTCCATACAAAAGGGCACTGAGACACAGATGTATGGAAATCATTAATGATGACATGATTATTCCTAACATGTTAGTATAGAATAGAGCAGTACATTTTATATCTTAACTAAAAAACAAAAAAGCTTGTCTTATCCACCCTGCATGTGTTCTCATTCTGTCCTTGTTTCAGCTAACTGCATTTTTGGGGCAGCAGAGTATCCTTTTGGGGATTACTTTTGGAAAAATGCTCACAAAGCAGATTTCAAATGAACCTTGCAGTGAGAGAATTTCCATAGATTATTCGCACAGATGTTCAGGCATCTTCTAGTTTCTTTGGTGTTTGTTTTTTTTTTTTTTTTTGTGTGTGTGTGTGTGTTTTAATAGTAAAAAAGCTGTGGAATGTTACTTAGGATCTTTCTAATGATTAGAGAACTGTAATATGTCTGTCTGAAGTTAAAATGAGTTATTACCATGATGTAAATGACAGCTTTTTGCTGCTATGGCAAATCACAGTTGAAAGTATTTTGATTATAAGTATCTGTTAGCTTATTTTTAGGCAGTTGTAGAAAGCATTAATTAGAATTTTTATCAGCATTTCTTGCTAGTTTTTATTCAGCACAGCAGAATATTTCCATGCCCTCATAATACAAAAAGTCTAATTTTTCCTTCTATTTGGAGTCTCTGCTTGAACAAGTTGGATTGAGAAGGAAGTGTTTGGAACAGCTTTTGTGTTAATGACCAGTCTTTTTCTTTGTCATTGCTGTTACTTCATTTTTTTTCATAATTGGTAGCCTGTTCATTATATGCCAGAGAATTTCAAAGAAGTTTGAAAATAGTGAGTTGGCAAGTGATTTTCTATGATGTCAAGATGAAAATAAGAAAATGGGAGTAGATTAGCTGAGGCAGTTGCGATGCTGGCAATTGCTTTAAGTGTGGTCTGTGTTTTCAAATCCTCTGAGGCAATGACTGTCAGAGACATCTGCAGAATGGCCTGATGAAAAAAACAGTACTTTATCCTATATGTGATGGATAAGAATTTTTTTATGAAGAGCAAAAATCAAAGCTAGATAAGAGACCCTAAGCTTCAAACAGTCTTATTAAAACTGAGTAAAACTCAGTGCTTACATGTAAAATTCACATAACTCATTATTAGGCATAACATTTCAGGACAAATCAAGTTAGAAACTGATATTACACCTGTAAACATGAAATTGATATCTTTTTTAGGGAAGTGTCTCACAACATTAGAAAATACTTACACTGCGTTATGTGTAATAAAGAGATGCCATTTCTGGTACTGCAAAAGTCAGTACAGCTTCAATAATGGACCTCTACAGGTACATTTAGTCCTATGTAATTTGACTTTTACGAGTGTAGTTGCTGTTAAAATCTCCTTTCTAAAGATTTGTAAGGCTTCCATGCTTGCCTTAACACTTGTTCTAGCAGGAAGCTCCCTAGAGTCAGCAAAGCACTTAAGCTTTCAAGTGGAAAAGAACATGTGTTTTGCAGTGTTTAAGGATTGAGATTATAGTCCTTACTTGTTTAAAAATTCACAGAGCTTAATGTAATTTATAACTTTAACAAGTGTTAACAGTCTTGAATACACTCCTAGAGCTATGTTTCTTTCACCTGTCTGGTGATGGATAGGTTTGGTGTGCCTTTAGAAACCACATTTTTATTTTCAATTATTTGGGCCTTGAAAGTACAAGGAAAATAATTTTCCTGGAGATTAACATTCAAAAGTAAATTGCTTATTTGCTTGTCTTTTTTTAAATACAATTTTTCTTTCTTTTTCCTTGTTTTTATCTTTTCTTCATTTACAATAATTTGAACACCTCTTCCTACCAGTGTGTTCTTTCTTTGTTACAAGATCAGTACCACAATTTGGTACAAAACTACAAGTGTCTGTTTCAGCAGAAATATGAAAGTGTTCTGACTCAAAATACTTTACTTTTAGAAACCTAGCAATCAAATTATTGTTAAAAAAGTTATAGAACATTTTGTAACGTATAACTTTTAACACAGAGGAATGAAATATTTATTTGTAGTTACAGCATTAAAATGTTTCTAGAATCTGTTACTTGTAATTGTCCATTGTTGAAAAGTATACACAATTCAACTACATTCAAGATGCTGCATATATTTGTTTTTTACAGTCCTGCATACCTTCTTTTACCTTGATACTGTATTTTATTGTGGAGTTGTTAATTTTGCTCTTTTAGATCTGCAGGTTAGAATGCAAGGCACTCACTGATCTGCTTCCTTCTCTGTAAGTGCAACTGCAAATTTGTCAGTTTTGAGCTCTTATGATGTGAACTTCGGTGGCTGGGAGCTTATTCTTTGCTGCCCAAAAAATATCTGCATGTGTTCAGTAGTTTCAAAACTCAAAACAATCCCCTGTTTGTTTATTTCCTGGATGGTGGGGACAAAGGTTTTCTAGGTTGGTTTGGGGTTTGGTGTTTTTGGGTGGCTTTTTTTTTTTTTTTTTAAGAAGACTAAACCAAACATCTTGTTTATATTTTGCCTTGCTCTCTCCTATTGTAAGCAAGTGAGGAGGGAGAAATAGGAATATTATTGACTCAAGGGCTACAGTTGTAGCAAGAGGAACTGGCCGATAAATGATACTATGGAATGAGCTGTGCCTCAAAAAATAAATACTGAACATCTTCCTCCCTTCATGTCACCGTTGAAAATGGAGATGAAGACTCAGAGGATTTGTATTTGTCATTATACCTTCCTGCAGTGTTAGAGAGCTACAGGAAAGCTTTACCTGATCTGTATAGTACTGACAAAAAATTTGGTTGAGGTGTTTTGTTCTAGTTACAGCTTGGGCTGTGACAGGATCAGTAGGAGAAAAGGAATATTTTTTGTCCTGATACCTTGAGCTTTATTTACCTCCATTAAGTTTGCACATTTAAGTGGATTTTCACAGAACTTTTCTTTCTTTTAAAAGAAATTTTGAACTTTATCTCCAATATTTATTACTTTGGTTCAGCCTATCTGTTAGATTCCCAGCTGTGTTCCAAGTCTGTCTTGTTCTTCCCATCAGCTCTGATTCACTTTCTGAGATGTTCTGCAGTAGTACCCCTGCAGATTTTGGTAAGAGGGGTAAGCCAAGAAAAAATCAAAGTTAAAAAGGACAACTAGTTCCCTACCTTGCTCTTGTCATGAGCATCATTTGGGATGTCACCTAGCTCAGTGACCAGAGCTGTATTTTTCTTCTTGTGTCCCAGATTTAGCAGGAGACAGAGCTGGAGAAAATTACACTGTGATGGTAGATTCCATAGTCAGTGGATTGTTATAAGGCAGACAATAAGTCTGAGGACTGTACAAGTGCTAAGTCAGTAGTATTTGCATAGATTTCCAACCCTTTCAGAGGCTTTTGTTCATATTTGTATATAAATATCTTTTAGTGCCCTCTAACAGAACTTGTATGTGGGTGTTCTTCCACCTGGTTCTAATCCACTCACCTAAGAACTCATTTTATCAAAGATATCCTTGGCAACCATTTTATGGTTTAGTTTTGGAGAACTTGTCTGAACCTTGAATACCGTAAGCTAGAGTCTTCATGTGGCTCATCACTTTCCTCAGGGCTCCCTAATCCACTGAATACAGTTAGGGTAGGAATCTTCTGTATCTTGCTAGACCGTGCTGGTTTGCTTCCTTCCCCTATAGGGATATTAGAGTTTCTCAACATGCCCCGTGCCATCCCAGGTTTTCTGCTCCTCATCCCTGAAACTGCTTGATTTCATTCTGGAATTTCCATCACATACCAGACTACTTCCTTTATTTTTTTCCTGAACTGGCTTTCCATTCAGTTGAGGAAAATGATCTATGGGTGAAGCAAACATTTATTTCTGTTTTTCTTCTGCCTTCCTACAAACTATGTGGGTATTGTAGTGCACATGAATAACATAAGAGGAATGCAAGTGAATGGGAAGAAGCTAAGAAGTGATGCAGAGAAAAATCTATATTAATAGAGTAGAAAAGCCTACTGATGGAAATACAGTGGTGTATTTTGAGAAATACACCACTGAGATGCTAGCAAATAATTAATTGCTGACTAAGCCAGAGCATTGATCCTGTCGTGTTAACTTTTTGGTTTCTTATCTTCTACAGAAGTACAGGTGACAGTGCATAACTGTTCTCAGGAGTTTTATTTCAGGCTGCTTCTTTCTCTGTACCCCTGGGCTTTTTAGCATAAAACTTGTTTTTTTATGCTTTGGAATATTGTTACAATATGATGCTAGATTAGAGCAGGAGGGCTTCCCAAGAAAAAGGAGAAACACAGTGTATTAGAATGAGAGTGCCAGTTAGTGGAAAATCAGGATGTTTTCTTGCAGAGCAGTTCTGGCGTGATGCAGACTGGCCCCTAAGTGAGTAAGCTTTGGGGAAAGGAATTCTGAAAAGTCCCTGCCACTGCCTCCTACCTGCACCTTCACATTTTCGGTACCCAGTTCTCTTTGGTGGTCAGGAAGCTGCTGTGACAGGTTGTTCTAGCTGGCTGTCACCCATTTCAGAATGCTTGAGGGGGATTTCCCATTTGAAAGTGCACTCAGGAGATCACTCTGTGAAGAGGGGAGCCTTTTTCACCAGTAAATTTTATGTGCATTTTTCCTTGGTGAAGAATTGCCCAGAATTTTTAACAACATCAACAACAAATAATTACTTTTATCTCACCTTTTTGCTTTCTTTGTGGCCCACAACTATTCCCATAGTACAGAAAAACAGTCGTGTTTTACACCGGATAAGCACTGATGTCAGTACAGAAAAGCTCTGTGCTGAGAATAATTTGTTTCATGTTTATTCATGTCCTGAAATGACCAAATTCAAATTCACACATAAGAAGAAAACTGTAAAATAATCAATTTTTTTGTGTGTTCAATATATTGCCAGAAAGGTCAGCATTTGTTCTTTTTTATAATTTTTTTCTTCCAGGATCTGCAGTTTCCCTGCACACTGATGAGATCCATGCTCTCTACGTTTCTTTAGATCAAAATGTGATTTTTGTTTTATTCCTACATTTTTTTTAGATCAAAATGTGATTTTGTTTTATTATATTTTTGTATATACTGGGTTTTGATACATTTGAAAAATATGTTTGCTACTTAAGAATAAGTCTACAACTACTTATAAATGATTCTACATCTATTTGAATTGAATGAGAAGCAGTTTGACAGATAATTTTGATATTTGTATTTAAGTATAGTATAAAACCAGGAAGATTCTGTAGCTGTAAAGTTATGATCAGAAATACATATAACTCATTGTTTTATGTAAAGTCTGCAGGCGATTAATTTTTTAAAATTTAATTTGCAGCCGAAACTTTGAGTAGTGCAAATACAAATTAAAAGATGCTTTAAAAAAAAAAATTAAATTGTTTTCTTTCTCATCTTTTCCTTCTCAATTAAAAGTAGAAAAGGCAGCTGCTGCCAGGTTGTGAGAAAATGCAAATGCCTGCGCAAAGCCTGGCTGTAAAAAGCTGGTGTGAGCTGGGCTAAGTGAAATGCTGTAACTCAAGGGTTAAGCTGAGCGTTTCTCTGGCTGCTGAGTGAAACAGGATGCAGTGACTACATTGTCAGACTGCTGGTGTGAGTGCAAACAGATGAGGAAATGCTGGATCAGGCACTTCAGCAACTTGGGCTGTTCCCTAGGAAACCGCTTGCGTCATACTTGCCAGCAATTAGCTTACAGTTCTTTTATTTTTGATAGTGTTGCAAGCTGAACTCGCCGGTTACAAAGGCAAAGACTGGCTCCATCTCAAGCCCTCTGCTTGTGACTGCGGCCACGGCGCTCAAGAGAATTTGCAAGGCGCTGCTTGGGAAAAAAATCAATTTATTTAAGCTTTCCGTGCTGCTTCTGTAAAGAGCCTTGTAGCTGTGCTTGGTTCTCAAAAATGTATAGTCACATTTTTGTGATCTGTATGAAAATGACCTTCCCTAGTTGCCAAAATTAAATTTCACCAACATTTTGGATATCACCACCTATTCCAGTAATTAATCTGAAGTTTTGTTATGTGCTACATATTAAAACATAATTTTCAAAAATAATGTTACCTGAGGCTTAACCTCTATAGCAAGGGATTTTTTTTTCTAAATCTTTTTTTTCTTTGTTGATTAAAATTCAATTATTTCCAGTGGTTACCTAGCCACTAGTATAAACCAGTTAGTGTTGAAAGCAGTATGTGTTTTATCTCAGAAAATCATCGTATCTCCTGTATTTCACTTTAAAACTGTAAACAAATTTACCCTAACTGGCTTAATATTGATGTATATTGTCAGTATGGATATTGTCTCATGGCTAGCTATGGTTGGGTTTTTTAGGGAAAAATCGTACAGTGACCAACAGGTTAAACCAGAATTGTTTGGTTTTTTTATTTTTCCATGGATTTGTTACATAGGCAAACGCACAAATAAACTTAGGTTTTAATAAACTAGAATTACAGTACATAGCTAAAGGCCAGAGTTGTTAAAACATCAAGGTTAATACAGAATACACATGTTCCTCGGTTTGTGCAATGCTTAAAAAGTCAATATAATTTAAATGCTTGAATACTTGGGTTTTCAAATATTTTAATTCCTATTAAAAGGATAAAGGAAAAAAGACAACCAAATCACCAATCCTTCCCAGTTTCAAATGCTACTTTCCCTTCTCTTTCTCCCCAAACCCTTGGATACAAGGCTTAGAAAGATTGAGTACCCTCATTTCTGCACACTTATGATAAATTGCCTTGGCTGTAGGCATCTGGCAGCCCATATTCTTAGAGCATTTTTTGGACTGCATGCCAGTGTCATTTATGGTTAGCTGGTCACTGGAGTTGCATTTCAAATGGTGATCACTGTCTGTGTGGCCTGGGACCTTTGTGCAGGTTTCTCTCCAACTGTATTTTACTTAAATTTAAAAAAAAAAAAAGTGGAGGTAGCTAAAACACCAGGGGTTTATTGGCCATTAAAAAGGAAGAGCACCAGGTTTTGCTGATATTTCAGTGTCATTTGGCTGCCTTGCCCAGCCTCACTAAGACATTGCATGTGGCCACTGCTTGGTAAGGGCTGTATTTGGTGTGGATTTGTGTTGTCTCAGCTGCAAGATACAAAGTTTTACTGTTGAAGTCAATGGGTATTGGGACTTAAATCTGGGTGATCAATAAAGAGCTAGTGTAGATGCTAACAAAGCAAGATGTGGAAATCACAATTTTGAATTTTGTCCTTCGTTTTCTTTACCCCTTCAGTTCTGGACAGTGAAATGGAGGCTATGGTGTCATAAGGTCCATGTTGGGTTTGGTTATGTCCTGTAATTCTGCCAAATTTTTAGGGCAATTCCTGGAAGTAATGCAGTACATCAGGCATATTGGATATTTTGTTTTATCCTTGTTTAGTATTTTAGCCCTGTAAGCCTTGTCAGTTTTCTTACGATGAAGGAAATGGGAGTTACATGATCACACTTATGTTTCTGCAGAACTTTTAATATTATTTAATTATCTGTATTTGATCTTCATTCTGACACTTGTTAGCTATTTTCAAAATGCTTTTATGAGCTGACAATACTCAGTTGTTGTTTTGTGGATTCTCAGCCAGACTGTTTGGTATACATGCATGTTTCAAAACATAAGTATGTAATAACAGATGGAACTGGATGCTACTTGGCTATTTCATCTTTCAGGCATTACAGTAAGGGACTGCGTATTTTTCAGCAAAATCAGTGATGTTTTGTCCAATTCCTGGGAAAGCATTTGGTTTATATCTGTCAGTGTCATGACAAGTCAACTTGTCTCACACTGTTTGTTCTGTAACAGAACCAGTCAAATAGGTGGGTGGTATGAAAGAAAAGGGATTAAGGGCTCTACCATCTCCTTCTGATTGTGATTTTTACAAATCAGCTGAATGTTTTTGCAACTCTTATGAACTGTTTTGTAGAAAATTCCACTGAAAACATGAAAAAAGTGACTGACAATGTTTTGGTTTTTTTTTTTTTTTTTAAGTGTGCGAATCTAGCATGGCCAGCAGTCAGGCCACCTTGCATGGAAAGTTTTGTACATCAGGAATGTTTCCATGCTTTTCTGAGCAGCACAAAGGGGTGTTTTCTTTGTTTTGTGTCTTCATCATATTCCTAAATGACAAATGGAATTCCTTAAATGGGCAGCCTTTTAGAAATTATTATTATTATTATTATTATTATTATTATTATTATTACCATTATCTAATTTGAATAACTTTCTTTCAGGTCTTTTTATTTTCAAACTATCTTTGCTGGGAATGTTTTTTTTATTTCCATGTAATCATTAAGATCAACAGAGGAAATTATGTAGATATACTTCTGTTCTCCATCGCCTTTCTCCGGATAATAAAATCTTCCTCTTTCTTATGAATAGGAAGTTTCTCTACATCTCCACCCTAGAACATCACAACTTCAGTGGTAAACCTGTCATTGGGCTTCTTTGTTTGTTTTGGATTTTCAGTGGATAAAAGCTAGAGAGAATAACAGAGAAGCATACCATAGCCATCTCTGAATTTTCCTGGCATGCCACAAGTTTTCCTTTATTATTTTGTGATTTTCATAGTTTATTTATTTGCTGTGTCCAAGTAACTAACTTGTTCCCAGTTTCTTCAGTGTTAGGCTTCCTCCCAATGTGTCTGGTGTCCACACAGAATTTGAGTCTTTAACAAATCAATAGAATGTAACAGTTTGCTAAAATCCTGTGGAACAGACAGCTCATTTCTCCTTCTTTTTGCTTTAGATTACAGTTGCAGATGATTTTTCTCAGTCTTCATATTCCCCTACAGTTTCCTTCTGGGATAGTAATTTTATAAGCATTTTTTGACCTAAAGTGTTATCCTCTGTATACTTTACCTATTTAGGTGAAATATTTTTGTTAAGACGCATGCTGGACTGCAATGACCTTTAAAATCAAGTGGTTTAATGCCATCTGTAACTTTTCTATACTTCCTTCCTTTCTTCCCATCCTCCTTTATTTATTTACTTTTAAAAAATTGGAATGCTGCCCTTTTGTATTTGTATCTGCTATATTCTATTTTTTCTCCCAGTCTTCCTCATTGTTCCTTCACATAGTGGTGAGTTTTTTCTTTAGATTTTTTTTTTTTTGGCCTCTTTTTTTTTTTTGCTTATAATACCAGCAACAGAACCAAGTAAAATGTAGGGTGCAACAGCAGGTTTTATTGGCTGGGGGGTACAATTGCAGTGCAAGTCTTGATTAAAATTATGAGTTCTGAGGCCAGATCATAATTTTTTGATGCTAAGAATTATGTCCAATTTAGATTAGTTTTTATATAGTCACAAAAATGGAATTTTTTTTTTATATTGACCTTTGGACATAAAGTTACTAATCTGAACACCTCTACTCAAATATTCCAGTCCCCTGAATGCTTTATGGCACTGACACTGAGAGGAGTGGTCCTTCCCAGCCCTGTCTGCTCATTCCTGCCCTGGCACCATCCCCCATTGTGCTGACACAAGCATTCATGAGACTATACAGTGAACTAAATTGGGGAACTAATCCATTTTAAAAGTAATCAGTTCTTTTTTGTAGCTCCTTGCCACGTGTCTGCATAAAGGCTTTTGCTGCAGAAGGGGGGAGTCACCCAGGGGTGGGAATGAGCAGCAGAGGGAGGGCAGGGCTGCAGCTTTATTGTGGCCGTGCCAAGTTGCGCTGATTTAAGAGAACTAATGGCACCACTGTGTAAAGAACGGATGTGTTTAGAACTTCCCAATAAACAAGTCAAAAAAGCATCCCCTCATGCCCAAAAGCCTCTATATTTTTTTTCCATGTCTTGAGTGAGCCATATATTCTGCATTGTCTTTTTGATGTAAAGGAACAAAACACTTTGGCATTGGATGGCTGAAATATGGCAAACAGGTAGTTAAAATTAAGTAGTTGCAGGCAAATGTGGTACCATGCTTGTGACATACAATGTTTTGCACAAAGTTTTCACAAAGGCTTTGAATGGAAAGGTGCAATTTATATATTTAAGTGAGACTTGTACATAAATGGAGCAGAGGGTTTGTTTGAAGAACAATTAGAGACTGTGTGGTCACAGATGGAATCATACTGCATTGATATGTCAGTACAAAATGAACAGGTAAAGGGCACATGTGAATTAGCCTCTTCCAAACACCAGGATATTTGGCACTCTTTTAAAACAGTGCTTTAATACTGTTCTGTTTATGTGAAAATTCTTCATAATTCTTGGAGTGAAATAAAGCAAAAACTTTATGAAACTGTAACACTTCTGTGAGTCACCTTCTGAGTCTTGGACTCTCATCAATTCATAATGATTCTATCTACAGGACTGAATGTGTAATGTGGTAGTGAAGAAAAGCTATTACCTGGGAATGCAGAAGTGGAAATCCTCTCATACTGAGTCAGCAAGTGTCTGTCCCTCTGATGCTTCTATGTGATGATTTTTCTGACTTTTGTGGGTACCTAAGCTCCAGATAAGTAAGTTGCTACAGTCAGGAAGCTTCTATCCAGCTTGTTGTAGTAATCCTCCTTGGCTCTTAATTTTCACATTGCCAAAAATTTGCACATGTGGCAGCAAGAAATAGGAAAATATGATGAAAAATGTCAGTTTCTCATTAATATTTCAAGCCCAGACTGAATTTCGTGGGACAAATAGGTCCTATGACTTTGTTCCTGCCAGTTCCTTTGTTCCGTCCAGTTTGCAGTTTTCTATAATGTGGAACTGAGCAATCCAACTGTGTATTGGTTACTGCTTTTATAATAACTCCTAGTCTGTGGTATGTTCATTTTGTAGAGTTATCTGCTTTTCTGTTTTGTCTGTCACTCCTTCAGTGGAATCACCACTGTAAGACACATTAAGCCACCAAGACAATTTTTTGCAGAAGAGATTGGGAGTGGAGACAGAAGCAGGAGCACCACGTGTCTCATTTCAGCATTTGAACAAATTCAGCTGCTGAGGAATAGACAGAAATGACTTTAGGTATCTGTTTCTTTTGTGAACTTCTTGTGTTTTCTTCTTCTGTCTAAGGTTTGTGATCAAAGAGGAAAATTGTGTGAAAACATCTGTGGCCCTGCTGTTTGGAGTGGTTAGCTCTATTCCTTTATGAAATCTGAAATATTAAATCTTACATTGTGCAACTAATGATGCGTTCTTAACACAAGGACCATTACTTATCACTTAATTATTATTATTATTATTATCTTTTAAAATAATGTTCAGGAAGATAAGGAGGAAATTTGCTCTTGATTAAGTTCACATTTTTTAAATGAAAACATTAAGAAAAATGTTGGTTGCATAGATGAAAACAAAGATCAGACTCAAACCTGGGAGAACTGAGAGGGAAGCGAAAAGTAAACTAAAGAGAAAGCTTTAATCACATAAAGAGGAAACTTTAGAAGTCTGAAGTTTGTAGGTAAAGCCTAATGTCAAGCTGAATTCATCCAGTTATTTTTGATTTTCCATATCAATTATTCCTAGCCAGAAGATGGAGTTATAACACTTTAATTTTATAATGTCAAAAAAGCAATTTTTAGGGCTTTATCTATTTGGTAGTGATTGTACATGGTAATGTGTTCTAGACAACGTGGTGTGAAGTATGAAGGATGTGCAGGGTCCTCTGTCAGTGGAATTCCCAGAATATCAGAGAATCATGGAATGGAATGAAAGATCATCTCCTTCTATACCCCCACCATGGGCAGGGACACCTTCCACTAGACCAGGGTACTCAGAGCCTCATCCAACCTGGCCTTGAACACTGCCAGGGATGTGCTCTGTCAGGTCTTCAGTACGTATGCCTTGTTGGCAGAAATACACTGAGGAGCTGAAACAGGACAAAGACTTTTCAATTGAAAACATGATTAGAAATATTTTGTAAGAAATAGTTGAGGAGAATTATTCATTGACTGAGTCAGTTTGGCAAGCACTTTGAAGACTGTGCCTCTTAGCAGTCATCCACTGTAATGCCTGTAAAGAGCTATAAATGACCCTATAATATCTCAAGAAAAGGGGCACAGTGACTCCTCTTTGTGGTGTCCCTAAACCAGCTGTATGTAATGCTGCTAATGGTACAGAATATTGTGAAATCTCCTCAGGAAGTTGGGTGGGCATGGGTGGATATTTTGTGCTGAATTCCATTCTGCCATTAATCTTTCTGATAAATTAAATATTTGGAAAAGTTGCCCACAAGACTTCAAATATTTTTCCAAATCTCCTTGTTGTGGCTGACAAACTGTCAAAAGTTGAATGTTCTGTGAATTTAGCCAATGTTTCCTGTAACTGCTCAGTGCCATGAGGGATAAAACCCCAGGCCAGACCAGGCAATTCTAGTCTGATTTCCCTACTTTATTTTTTAAACCTCACTGTCTGGCAGCCTCCAGTCAAAAATCTGTCTTTCTTATATATTACAGGCTTGGTTCTCAATGCAAATGTCCTGTGTGCAAATTTTAATTAAGGAATTAGCTTGGTTACAGCCGTGTGTGAGTTGAGGAAAAGTAAAGGTCACCTTTTTATCTATTGCTCAGAAGCACGCATCAAACAGAAGCGACTTCAGAATCTCTTAAGTGTTTGCTTTGGTATTTAATATATAGCTTGATTCATGATAACCTTACAGATTTTTGTTGCTTTGTTAAAATGCTAAAAAAAGTTATCATTGATTTGTATATTTCAGGCTTCATTATATAAAAGAGAATTTTAGTTTCTCTTTTCTTGGAACACTTGTAAAGGATTCTTATTTTGACAAAATGTTTAAAGACAGTACTTTCAGAAGACAATATTTTGTCAGAAAATTTCAACCAAGTATTCAAAATGTTTCAAATTTTCAATATGAAAATTAGGAATATCAACATGATGATTAATACCATTCATTCTGCAGCTTCTTGTAAGTTCTTTGTGTAGCTTTATTGGTTTTATTTGACTGAAGAATTGCTGCATTCTGTTGTGCTGGTTACTTAGAACATTTACTTTGACGCTTGAATTACAAAAAACTCCTTATGGCCCAAAATTAAAAAATTTTGTAAAAGGAAAAAAAAATTAGAGTGTCCAGCATTCACAGAAGATACCTGCTTTCCCCATCCCATTTTCAGATCTGTTTATTTAATGACTGAACCTTTTTGATGACTAAATATAGTAAAGTTTCCTTTATATTCACACTGAAGTATCATAACTTCAAGAGAGCTACACAAGCTTTTATATTATTAAAATTGCCAATGTCAACAATATAATCCAAAATTATTGAAATTAAATAACAGCTTTTGCATTTTGACATTTAAACCATACTGTTTGGTATTCTGACTAGTTTGATAACTGATTTGAACTGTACAGAATGTCTTTGTTTAAGCAGTTGTAATAATTTTTAATAACCATTTATACACACTGGGAAACTGCATTTTCTAGTTTTCAAAGTAGTAGCTCATTTTCTGTGGCCTGAGGCAATTAATTAAAATGGTTTCAGTGTGAAAGTGGGAGTCAACATTGTTTAAACTTGGTAATGTGACTCAGTCTTATGGTGTTAGTAAGTCTGAAGTTTCTACATCAGTATTTTCAAGTACCAATATAGATTTTCTTCATTGAAGAGAAATTAATTGAACTCTTTGATTCAGCATTTCTTTTATAAGTAGCTTTTTCAAGTCTAACCAGCTTGTTTTTGTAAACTCTCAAGTTGAGTTTCTTCTGAACATCTTTCATAATTGAAGCTTTAGTTCTGAACTTGTACTGATTCTTGAAATCATAGCCCTTTCAAGAAGCTAAACCATAAATATATCCCTCAAGTTTATGATACAAGACAAAAAGTCTTGAAAAAATAATTTCCTGTTTCATATTTTATTTTCCTGTTAAATTCTAAGACATTGTCCTGTCACTTCACAACAACCCTCTGCAGCACTACAGGCTGCGGGAAGAGTGGCTGGAAAAGTGTCTGTCAGAAAAGGACCTGGAAGTGCTGGTTGACAGCAGCTGGACATGAGCCAGCAGTGCCCAGGTAGCCAAGAAGGCCAAGGGCATCCTGGCCTGGATCAGCAACAGTGTGGCCAGCAGGACCAGGCTGTGATTGTCCCTCTGCATTGGGCACTGGTGAGGCCACATCTTGAGTGCTGTGTCCAGTTCTGGACCTCTCTGTTTGGGAAGGACAATGAGGGTCTGGAGGGAGTCCGGAGAACAGAGCTGGGGAAGGGTCTGGAGTACAAGTCCTGTGAGGAGCAGCTGAGGGAGCTGGGATTGTTTAGCCTGGAGAAAACATAGATCAGGAGACACCTTATTACTCTCTACATCTGCCTAAAAGGAGGTGGTAGCCAGGTGGGGGTCCACCTCTTCTTCCTAGCAGCTAGCAATAAGATGAGAGGAGATGGCCTCAAGTTGCCCCAGGAGAGGTTTTGTTCAGATATTAGGAAAAATATTGTCATGGAGAGGGTTGTAAAGCATTGGAACAGGCTGCCCAGGGGAGCAGTGTAGTCATCATCCCTGGAAGTGTTCAAAAACCATGTGATTAGGTTGCTCTTCTCCAGGCTGATCAGCCTCAGCTTTGTCAGCCTGAAGTTTTCATCCTTAGTATCTCTGAAATTGTTGCTTATTTCAGTGAAATTTGACACAGGATAAACATCCAACTACAAGCTGCCAGGTAATCCAGTCATAAGACGAAATTTCTAAGAATTTCATCATTTGAGCTCCTCACAGAGGCACTTACCCTTTACTGAAAAAGTGTGTTTATTGTCCTTATACCCCTTGTTGAGATGGTTATTCAAATTTTGGGAAGATGCTCTTCTGTGTAGCGAAACATGACAGTGTATTTATTTCCTGCAATGTTATAAGGACATAATTTGTTGCTTCTCAGTCTTTACCAGTTATGGAAATGAGCTGTCTAGCAATGACAGCACCAATATAAATGAAATACTGACTTATTTATTGGCTGATTTTTTTTTTTTTTTTTGTGTGTGCTCTGTGCTTTTGTTGTGGTCTACAACTTCTTTTTCAGTGTAGTAGGCTACTAGATAGAAATGGCAATGGCCATTCTTTGGAGGATGGGCTTGAACAAGTTTTGATCTGGCATGATTCAGTGCTGCTGCTGGGATGTAAAAGAAAGTTGTCTCTCACTAGTATTTTATTTTGTGTTATATCTATTCAGAAATAAAAGGAGAGGTCACAGTCTATTCTTGTGGAGCCCTGAGTAGTCAAATGTACAACAGATAAAAGGATGAAGCAAAGAAGCTTGCTTTTCAAGCAAAAGAGGAATTTTCATAGAATTTCTTTACAATAAATGACCAGAAAGCATGCTTACCACTCATTTTGTGGAGTCTTTCAGATGGTCAGAATTGCTTTTGCCCTACTCTAAGAAATGGAACTTGTGTTGGTGAAGAATGTTTCTCATTGTATCTCCTAGTTCACCTTTTGCTTGCAGATAAGATGGTTTTTATGTTTATACTTTGTTACATTGCTCATAGGCATGTGTCATCTGTTTAGGCAGTGAGGTGATGTTTTTGTTTGTTTTAAAATTAACTAGCTAACATTTACGAAGGAGAGGGGGAAGAAAGGAAAATACACTTGCTTAAAACTTGGCCACTTCCAAGACCAGTTATTAGAAAAACAAAATAATTCCCCCAGTAAGTCTTACCTCTTTGTGGCTCACAAAGCTGTCATTGTGGGAGTGTAATTCTGACTAGAATTCTGTGTGGTGTGTGCTTAGTGCACAGGTACAGTTTTGTTTTGGTAACAACTGGACATTTGTTTCTCACTCTTTCCTTCCTATCCCAAATTATATTGAAAAGATTATCCAGGTGGCTTCTGGAAGGCTCTGTTTGGGAGGTTTACCAGCAGTGGGACATGGGAGAACAGAATCTCCTGCTGCTGCTGTCCATTGAAGCACAGTTGAACTGTGCTCTAGCCCCTCAAAATTCTCAGTTTGAACAGCAAGTTGTTCTCTTCAGCACCTTGATTGGTTCCAGATACAGCGGCAGAAAAGCAATGCTTTGTTTTCCAAGGGTGGTAGAAGATTGACAACTCAGTTTTCAGCTGTCATGGTGAGAGGTGTAATGGGAAGTAAATTCAGAATTCTGGAAAAGTTGACTTAGAGCCCAGGTATAGGCATATAAATCAGAAAGCAAGCTGAGGCGATTCCAGAACTCTATCTGGATCAGTAAGTAAAGCCTTGCTGAGTTTACTAGAGCCGGTTTTTTTCTTCAGATCTCTCTGCTTTACTTCCAGATAAACTACTTAGACCTTTGGGTGGTGTTGAAATGTTTCAGTTTGGGATCATATAGCTGTTCTTGGCCCAAATTACTTCTGAGCTTTATCCAGAGACAATATTCTTTAGGGGTGCATTGGAATCACCCCTAACTTGGAATCAGAGCTTTCTCCCACTCCTGATAGAAGACCAAAAAATACTGAGATGAATAAAAACAGTCATATCTGCTTGAGATCAAGTTGGTTTTACTTGCTCCTTTTGCTTGTTTTGGTTTTAGAGAATTGGTAAAATTTTTTGCGTGTCAGGAACTAGGTATTTAAAAAGAGAGGATTACCCCTGTTTACTGCCTTTTCTATAGTTTTTCCAATTTGCATATGGATGGTGGGTTTTTTTTGGTGAAGAGAAGGGGGAATGTTCCTGATTTTGATCACTTCCATTTGTTGTAACATATATTCCAGTTAGCCTTCCTAAATTCATAGTAATGCTTATATTAGGCAGACTGTGTTCTCTTTCTGTGCAGTTTTTTGTTTGTTTGTTTGTGGGGTTTTTTTTGATTGTTGTTTATTTTGTTTTTTGATTGGAGATGTGTGCAGCAAAAAACTGATAAATGCACATACCACCTCTCAGGTCTGAGTAAATAAATACAGTTCATGGCTTGAGAGGGACTGTTGAATATGGGGTTTCATATTGGATATCTGTCAAAAGAATATGAAAATAAGCATTCTGGGTTTTGTAATATTGACTCAAATATTCCATGTTCTTCTCAGCAGTGTCCTTTTTTTCGCCACTTGAGTTTTAGCTTCTTCCTTCATGTTTTCTCAGAACCAGCAGGAGGAATGTGAGCACACAGGATACAGACTCTCTCTGTTATGATGTCTAACATTACAGTGCATTCCTATTAGGGCCAGCTCTGATGAGAAAACTGCTTCATTTCCATAGACTGGAGATAAGAGTGCTTACTAGAGGTATAATACTTGTATCTAGCACTTAAAGTGCCCATTCTTAAACTTGTATAGGTTATGCAATTTGGTTTTTTCCGCATTCAATAGATTTCCAGAAGTAGTTAGAAACTGTATAGAATGGAAGGTATCAGGTTACTTTGAATTTGAGCTTTACTTGTAAATTACACTGGACTAATAATAAAGCCTGTTCATAGAGTTTCCACACCCATTTTTTTCAAAATTAAAATTCTATAATTGTAAATTCAGGTTATTTGGAAAGTTGTCTCAAACAGTTTTGCATCTGTGTAGTTTTATGTTGTTTATTCTTCAGGGTCTTCTAAATAATTTTTCTACTGAGTTATTTAAAACACAGCACTTTTAAGTTCCTTAAATATTAAACTTCTTAAACAAGTGACTACTTAGAAAATAGTGATGGGATGATTATTTCTGTTGGTGGAGGTTGTTTTGTAGCATCTTTTTGTTTTCTCGCTGTGGGAACAACAGGGCTTTGTCCCTGTAAACAGTTACCCAATAAAGTTTTTACTGGATTTGAATTTTCATTTACAGATTATACAGAAGTGAAAGAAGCTCAAAGCTTGCATTCCAAACTGATGAAACTGACAACTATTTTTAAAATTTTTTTTCTTGACAGAGTGAAAATTTTACCATTGAAAATATAAAAAATGAATCTATTCCTCTAGGTATTCACCAAAAGGTATTTAAACAGATAAAATGTCTCTGAAAGCCCCGTGAATTTTTCAAGGAGCTCTTTTTTAGTTTACATTTATAAATTTGTGTCTCTTTTCCCAAGGCTCTGGTGAGCCCTGCATACTTCATTCTTTTTCAATTGCAAACATAGTTTCGGTACTACCACTTTTGCACCAAACGTGGTTCCTAAGCGACTGCTGACGTCAGTTGGTGCAGCACAAGAAGGTTTGTGTGTTTATCTGCTGTGGACAGACTCTTAGAAAAGACGAAAGTATGTAACTAGATTAGACCAAAGAGATTACTGCTTTAAATAAGCATACGTACTGTTTGCAATGCCTTGCTCTTTTTTTTTTTTTTAATATATTTTATTTTGATTAGCAGTTGTATCTTCTGTTGCATATGCCAAAGTATCTCGTTTGCAGGGGATGATAAGGAGGGGGTATATATTCTCTTTGCTCTTGCTTTAAAGGGGCAGCTGCTTTGCTTCTTTTCTGCAGCACAGTTAGAATGAGAATTTAAAAGGAGCATGTGTCATAGCATGAAGCTTTCACATACCTGATCTCAAGGTTAGAAATAGAATTGTTAAAAACAAAAGCAGGCTTACAGTTTCCAGTTTAAGTGAAACATATTTACTTAGAGATTTTTGGCCAGAGTCTATACATTTGGAAAACTTGGAATGATACTCTTGGAATATTTTACTGCATGCCTTTGTGTCAAATAGAGTTGGAGTGGGGCTGGCTAAAATACCTTTGCGAATGTTTTTTTGTACTTGAATATACTTGCAGCACACCCACAATGAATAGAAATTACCTGTAGCAAAATCTCTTTGAATAAAAATCTTTTATTAAAGTAGTGGGACTGCAGTCATGGTAGGCCAAAAAGTGAAGCTTTTGTAGTAGCAGTACTGAATGGCATAATAGGGCAGGGAGAAAAACAACAAGCATAGAATCTCCTCTTCAGGCTGAAGAATAGAAGCAGCAACTTTCAGAACTAAATAAAAGCCAAGAGCAAGTGCTCCAAATAAATCAGATTAAAGCAAAAAAAAAAAAAAAGTGCCTGTGGGACATAGGAGGATATTAGCAAGCATAAAGGTGAAAAGGTCAAGCTAAATAAGGTCCAGTTTGAATGTGGCTGTGGTGGTGGTCTTGCCAATCTTGAAGTCCCCATCCACCTTTCACATATCCTGTACTGTTACATTGTGCCATCCACTCTTGCCTTGAGGACTTCCATGGCTGGAGACTGCACAGCATCTCTGGGCATTCTGCTTCACCTTGTCTCCCTGCTTGTGTGCCCTCATAGTGAGACATTTTTTCCTTGCCTCTAGACTGAACTCCTTGTTTCAATATTGCCTCACATCTTCACACTCTGCACCACAGAGTACAGCCTGGCTTTGTTGTTGTGATGGCCTCCTCTTAGACACTAGCAGGACTTTTGCCCCCAAAGCCAAAAATCCATTGCTTCTCCAGCCTGGATGAGCCCAGCTCCCCCAGCCTCTCCTCACAGGGTAGCTTCTCCACTCCCTTTCACTACATTCTTACTACAAGATATTTTTTCAGCTTTCAATAGGAATGGCAGGCTTAGGAAATGACATTTAATTCAGTAAACTGCTCTTAAACAAATTATGAAGTTACTTCTGAGTTTGATTAGTATTAAAACATAGAAATAGCTCAGATTAAGAGTTCATTTATCTTAATATTCTGTCTCTAATCTCTGATCATTGTCTAAGGTCGAGTTTAACATCTGTTCATAACAGTTAAATAACTTCTACCTCCTTGGCTTGAAGATGTCCTATTAAAGACTTTTGGGGCCAAAGGGTGTGTTAGAACTTTTTCTGTCTGTCCAATGCATCTGCCTGCTACTGCAGTGCCTCTAGAAGCAGCACACCAAGGGAAAAATCAATAAAAACTATAATCACAAGCTGCTGCTTATCATCTTCCCGTCCATTGCAAGGGCTAATGTGCAATCAAGTGCATTAAAGATCATGAGGGAAAAAAAAGTAGCTGTAATCAGAAGCCAATGGAAGGATAAAAATATGATTGCATATGATACTCTTTCTTTTCTCCCATACCACCTTCCCACACTCTCCCAACTTCCACCTGTTTTCACCTTGGGGGACTTTCTGATGTGGTTTAGTTATTAGTTGTGTGTGCTGTTCTGTCTCCTTTTCAATGTACAGACCTTTCCTCCTGTGTCCAGTTTCCCCTTGAACATCTTTGAACTCCTTGCATCCTTTGATAAAGAAGGTTACTTCCTACTTGCTGGGGAAGAACATTCTCTTTCTGGTTTGGACTGGCTTGTCCTTAGACCATGCTAATGGCATCTGGTTCTTGTGCTGTAAAAAAGAACTCTAGTGTGTTTAACTTCTTGCTGACCAGTTCCTTGGGCAGAATTTGCAACAATCATGAGTTCACTGTAGCCATGTACATGACATCTAGCAATGATAATAAATGAGTGATTTAAAAATTATTTTAAGGTGTTTCAGAAACCCGCTTGGCACAGCAAACTTCATGAGATTTTATATTCTGAATACATTGCAGTAATACACAGGTTTTCTGTTTCCTGAAGATTGATAACTATTTGCCGTTAAGATTTTTTTGTTGCAGGCTGATGCAACTCAAAGTTCTGCTCCATGATAGCAGATGTTCCTATGGAAAAACTCTGGAGAAAAAAGAAAAGCAGAAAAATCCACCCACTGAGCTAAGATACCGTGCTGTTACACTGGTTTCCTTTTGCAGGGGAATGATGCTGATTTGGTGTTGGGAGATCAGTTGGATTTACCTCAACTGTCTTTACATAATTCCAGAGAAATGCGTGCACCTTGGATATACAGTTTGTTTTTTTGCAAGTATTTGTTCTGCTGTTGTTCACAGAGAACAAATTTTCAAAGATTTTGTGAAGAAATGTATTATTCAAAAAGTTATTCTTTCATTGTCACTGAGTTCAAAAAGCAGTCACAGCAGATCCCAAAATACAGGTCTATAGACAAAAAAGCTCACTGTTTACGTGTTCATTTCTTATGACTTGTGATCTTATGACAGTCCAATTTCAAAATGCTGCTCTGGGATATTGTACAAAATAAATTTAAATTCTATATTGACTTTTTTTAAATGAAGCTCTTTAATTTGTTAGACATTTTAGGCAGTTACTGTAACTTCTTCCTGAATTAACGGTATAAAATAGTAAAATAAATTTTTTAAGAACACTTGTGACTTAACCATAATTATTTTAAATAAAGACAAAGCAACAGGCTTTTATTATATTTCTTAATTACAGTACAGCCTATAACAACCATTCTGGTCTCAGGTTTCTTAGTTACCATCCTCTATGTTCGGTTAGTTTGTGAAACTGTAACTGGTCTCCAATCTATAACCTGCTCTCTGTAGATTTATAATAGACAAACTGAGAAGTATTTGTCTCTAGATTTGCAAGAATACCCATGCTGACTTTTTGATGACTTATTTGCTGGATTTTTTAAATAAGGAAATATAAAAATTTGTGAAGATGTGTATGTTAATATGAGATGCTGGAACTTAAATAATCTCCCACTGATAATTGGCTATCAGTGAGATTTTATTTTTGTTTATATAAAGATTAGGAAAAAATATATTTGATCTTTGGTCATGTAAATGTCTTCTTCCTAGATTTCATATGACTTTTGCTTTTATTCCAGATAAAAAGTTGGGCAGTTACAAAGATTTTGTCTTCAGAAACACCTTGAAAGGCCAGGAGACTTCAACAGATACACCTTGGGTTTGGTTAGCATGTGTTAGACAGTTAACATAAAAGTTGGCTAATAGTGTGCATTTATAAAGTTATAAATCAAATATATTTGTAAATAAGTGCTGAAGATGATTTTTGTCTCTGTAGCCCAGAATAAACACTTCTGTGAGGGATAGTTGACATATGGCTACCAAAAATAGGGAAAGGTTTGTATCTAAGCTAGGTATGGCTGAAAGAATTAGTTTCAGCTCAGTATGTTAGTGCCTAGTGTAGTCTTTGGAGGCAGTCTGGACATGTAGGCTTTATTCTGTGATTTCCTTTTGCTGTGTGCTTTTTTGGATCCGGCTGTTTTATGTGGTGTTTCTAGAGTGGATTCACAGCATATTTTCTGAAATATTATTTATTCTCTCTCTGCTCTTAGTAGCTTTGCCTTGCTGCCTTATTTCAGAAACTGACTGTTCCTCTTGGCCAAAAATTATTGCTTGTCTTATGTGGTGTACATAATTTGTTCCTGGACTACTTGGGATGACCAATGGTTGTCATCCTACTTTGGGTAACAGCAGTTGCAAAGGGAATTCCATCCCTGGTGTAAGAAGCTTAACTGCTCATTAACATTTGGAGTTCTAACCCTGAGAGAAATGAGGCTTGAAATGGAACTTATCACAAGGGAAATAAAATTGGCAGCTTCTCCAAGGTGAGACGGGGATACGGGATAACGTTTATTCTTTCATAGAAAACGTCTGCTATTGACACACTGCGACTCTGTGACCCCTTGAGGTTCCTTTCAAGCAGAATTATCCTGGAAGACAGTACCTGTTGGTGTGAAGTTTTGTGTAGACACAGCTAACTAGTGCAGGTACTGCTGAGGGCATATTTGCAGTAGCACATAATTCTTCTCAGGCTGTGAATCCTGGGAAAGGAGCTGAGTAAATATTTAAGTATTGAGTCAATGTTGAATTCCAGCCACTCAGTGGCTACTGAGCTAGTACTGCCTTAACTTTTTAGCTTATAGTTCTCTAGTTTTCTAGCATGCTCCTTACTAGCTTTATGAATGAACTGGAAACATCTCAGCACCTTTGATGACTGCTCATAACTCTCCTATCATTGTAGAAATAAGTCACATTTCATTACATATCCTATCTTTCTGTTCATGGGATTAAACTTGCAAAAACCCAGACTCTTATTGCTATAACCAGGAACCTGGAACGGTCTGTTAGCTCATTGTGTTAGTGTAAACTTATCAGCGCATATTAAATCTGTGTTTCAGAAAGTGGTGGGAGCAGAATAAATGTTTAGTGTTCTGAAAGAGGCATTTAAGATGCCTTTAACATTTTCTTATTCTGTAGCTCAGCAGTCAGAGCAACTTTGTGTTCAAATCACATTGTGCCTTTAAATATCATTGAAACCTGAATACTTCTGATAACACAGCACAAACTTCTAGTTGCTCTGATGTTTACCTCAGCATCTTGATTAAATCTTGTGAATTTTGGAGGAAAATATTCATATGCTTTAACTCTGTGTTGCAATGCCCTCTGACTGCAGTATTAGTTGCCTTTAATGTCAATGCCTGAATTCTTCCAAAAATTAAACCTCTTGTGGATATTTTTAATTCAGTTCTTTTATCTCTATCCTGGTGTGAAACTTTTGTTGATTTTGGATTCTGCTGTTTAAGGTTGCTGAAGGAAGCTATGATAGAATGAGCTTTGAAGTATATTTTGCTGAACAGCGTAAACCTGTGCCTTCTTTTAAATGATCCATATAGAACTATAAGGAATTTGCACCTCTTAAACTAGAGAAAGAAGTGAGACTATGTGATTCCACTCCATGTGAAACCACCCCTGTGGCCCCCTGCTACCAAAACTTTGCCACACAAACGAAGGTCCTTGCTGGATGTCATTCTCCTCCATCAGAAGAGGGTACTGGCATCTCTTTTGAAGCTTGGATTTTTTGATGCTTGTTAATATTTTCATTATTATAAGGGTTGAAGCAGCTGTTTGATGGACTGAACCACTAAAAGATCCTTACTACACACTCTGTAACAGAAAAATATACTTCTAAGGTCTGTAATAATTCCTCATTGCATCAGTAGTAACTAGATTTATGTTATAGGATTTAAGAAGTTGGATAGTCCCTTATACCAGGCTTTTCTCAAAAAGTTAGAAATTAAGAGTGATATTATGAGTAGAAATAACACACTAGCATAGTTTGAGTCTGAACAAAATAAAGAACACTGTTGCAGTTTTTTACAAGTTGGCTTTCATGATCAATTAAGAATAGTGAAAATCTCACAAATCTAAAGAATCCAGATAATTATCAATTGTTGGAGGTTGAATGAGTTGGAGGTAATATCAATTTGAACAGAAGATATTTTTCCCCTCTGAGGTCTTGCATTTTGTGGTACCTTAAAAATTCTAAAGCTACATGAATTAAACATATCTTTATGTAGATAGTGCAGATTTTGCATGAAGGTGGGGAGGTGGGATGCAATGTTTAGATAACATCAGTGATTGTTTATTGGAGCAGCCAACCAGAAAAGGAAACAAGTGTTAACTTCTTCCTGAGGAAGATATTTAGGATCTCCTTCAAAATAGCAATCAGAAAACCTTTTTATAATAATGATGGCAGCGTCAATGATCATTCAGAATTCATGTTGGAGCATTGGAAGGCAAAATATATGTTGCACCTGGGCTCAGAAAAAATTTTAAAATAAAAAGGGAAAGTAAATGAAGTAGAAACCCTGTAGTCAAGATTGGGACTGTTCCAAGGCATCACACTGGAAACTTGAGGGAAATGCATGCCATTTATCAGAACAAGATGTAAAGATAAAAAGAAAAATGACTTGATTAAAGAGGATGCTAAAAAGGGATCATAAGAAAAGTAAATATTCTTAAAATAACTGTATTTAAAGCAGACAGAATAAATGTAATAATTCAAGGCAGATCAAAAATAATATATCAACTTGTAGACAATATACTAAAAAATTAATAGTATTTGTACAAATTAGAAGCTTGAAGCCTTCTAGAATGCCTATAGGACTAGCACGGTCTCAGAAAAAGGAGGAACCATCCATACAAGATGAGGCCACAGCAGGTGAAGAAAATATTCTTTTTGAGGAAGTTCATTGTGGGAGAATCTGGAGAAAATACCTATGCTGGAAGTTTACAGGCAATGTTTCAGAGGCTTTAAGTCAAATTTAAGTGTTGCCAAATAACATTTGCTAGCAGAAGAAAGCAAACTCTCAGGACCAGATAATGCATGCCCCAGGTTCTCAAGGCACTTGAGGAAAAACCACCCAAACTGATGAATATAATGTTCAGCTTTTTACTTAAATTTGATTAGGTCCCTGCTGACTGCAAGTTGGTCAATGCAAGTCGTTTAATGAAGGTTTCCAAGAAAGCTCTAAAGAACAAAGCAACAGGCTTTGTGGTTGGTCAATAATTACGACTTTCATAGCTGGCAAATTGGTAGAAATAATAACAAATTACTCACTTCAGAGAAACATGTTTTGGGGAAGAATCAACACTTCTACTTTGTGTGTCTTACATCAAACCAGCTTATGAAAATTTTTTGAAGGAACTGCAAGTTTGCTTTGATCCATCTTCTACAGTCTGCTTGGATTTCTGAAAGATTGTGCACCCTTCACTTTTGTCACTTGAATTACCAGTTACTAGGAATTTGAGGAGCTGGAAGAATGTCGTTTAATTGAAATGCCAAAGACAGAGGCAGCTGGTGTGTGACAGCAGGAATTACAGGATATACAGTAGGTCCACAAGTTGCTTTTACTTCATGTTTTTTTTGTTTTAGTATGAATGCATGGAGTCCCTCTTGAGCAACTCAAAATACAAGCATGTAAAGCTCATTTTTAAATAATGCCTTGGATCATGAAAATGTAAAACATGGGCTGAAAACAGATGTATTTGAGTAGATGTTTGTATGGTTTGTTTTTTAGCTCTGCACACAGGACATCACATCAGTTAGGTTATATAAAGGATTCTGAAGTGAAGTCAAGCTTCTGTTAAGCCTGTCTAGCCAAAATTGATTAGTAAATTGATTTCTAAATTATAATCTAATTTGTCTTTGCCTTTTCTGAACTGAAAGCTACTAAATTGACACAGAAACTAAACTTACCTTTTTATTTCTTTCTTTTTCCTTCATTGGTTTGAATATTGTCTCGAAGTCCTCTGTTGTAGGACAAAAGTAGAAGAGAAATGGCCTTTATGGCAAGGATGTGTGGGGTGTTGTCTTTCTGAAGTTCTGCTCTGAGTAGCTGTATTTTTAAAAATGTTTTTTTGCATATGTTCTTTTTTCTTTTATCTTTATAACAGAGTACCTGGGGACTTAATCACAATGTGTATGATCTGATCTGAAGTGGACTTGGCCTGTAGTTTCTTCTCTGAGCTTGGGCTGTGGCCCAGAACTGAACAGGAGAACAGTTTCCTCTGTGCTTTGTCTCTCCCTTGCCTTGTCTTGCCTGATTTGATTGCAGTAGGGATAAGAACGGGATGTGGGTGTGGAGAAGAAAATAAGTCCAAAGTTTTGGCAAGCAGAGGGGAAGAAGTTGGGATTGAAGGAGAGGAGGCTCAAATGGTGGTTTGAACTTGAATGAGGGTGGGATAATTTTATGTCTGGAGTAATGAGATTGACATGCTAGACAAGAAGGTTTTAGTGAGAAGGTTGGGAAGTAAACATAGCTGGAGATACCTGAAGAATGAAACTGGAATAAAGAGGGATGGGGTTGGTCTGGATTAATGCTGAACGGATGAAGCTGTAAATCTTGTGTTTGAGAGAACATGCTGAAATTGGAACCTCTTGAGGAACATCAGGAACCTGGATGACACCATCTCTCTGCTGCAAGAGCTCCTGAGAAAGGCTCTTGGTGCTATCTAATACTCACCAGAAAAAGAAACCCTAACCTGACTTCTGCCATTCCCAGCTCCAATGGGACAGATCTGTTGGCTTGTCACTCCATCAGTGTGGTGACAAATGGTGGTATTTGAGAGTTTTGGTGTGCCTTGAGAACAATTAGGAAGTAGCAGCAAGAAAGTTAAAATGGGCTGTGTTTCTGAAAGATTAAAAAAATTAATTAATACTGGAAATAAAAGTGCTTATGATTTTGCCACTTTTCCATTCAACTCTTCTGTCCCCCTTTTCCCTCCAAATCCTGAAATTTGTACATCACAGCGAGCAATGAGAGATTTGTTTTGTTTTGTTTCCTCAGTGTAGTTCCCAGTTCTGTGACCACAAGTAAGTGTATACAATTGAGTTGGAGATCAGAAAAAAAAAAAAAAAAAGAGATGGACTTAAGCTTGAGACAGTTAAACATTACATTGGAGAACTGAATTTTATTCTTTGTCACCAAAATTTCTTTGTGTGTGTGAGATCCTTGGCATTTCACTAAAATCTTGTTATTCCCAAGTGGTTCCGAACTGCCTGTGTGTGTTTCAGTTTTGCTATTTGTTAGCTTTGTGTTTTGTGATTGTGGATCTGTTTTGCATTAACAGGAACCATCAGCTGTAACTGAAGTCCATCAATCCTACTTTTAGTGGCTGAAGTCTAAGTTGTGGTGAAAGAAACTGAACATTCAGTTAGGCATCCAAATTTAGGAAGATAATTTTTTTTTTTTTAATCCGAGGTACTGATCAGTAAAGTACTGCAATATTTTGCAAGCATTTTGTTACTAATTTTGTAAGAATGTGTGTGAATATTCAGGTGTTATCATGGGAGGCACTATACCAAAAGCAGAGGAAGTGAAAAGAAAAATGGTTGAGCAGTTTTCAACTGTAGTCAGCAATTTCAGGGCTGTACCCTGAACAATAAAGCAGCAGAGTACTCTGCTCTTTTCTGTGGGCCTGATCTGTTGTTTTTCACGTGTGACAACTCACACTTGCTATAATTCTTGCTGGCAGACAAAATTTCTACCTCATTTGCCCATCTGCAAGTCCCTTAGAACTAAGTCTTAGTGTTTTGACACTGGGAGTGTTTGTTTCTTTTTCTATATAGACACACACTTTAGCATGATGTTTCCCAAACATAGTAATTTTATCAAACTCGAGGCTACCTTATGTGAATGAGAACTTCAGAGACACATTTTCTCCATGGAATTTGGACAAACGCTTTCCGGTGGCTGGAGTGAGTGATGAGGAACTACTCGAACACATCACCAAAAAGGAATGTGACAGCTCATCAATTGTCCTGCTGCAATAGAACCAGTTCTGCCAGTCATGAATCAAAATCTTTGTTAATAACACAGCAGCACGTGGCAGTGGTACTGTGATTCTAAAACACTAACCGGAATATTTTTAGTGTCTAGAACCATATGAGTGCTGCTTATATACTATAAAACTTTATTAAATATACATACATACATATATATATGTGTGTGTGTGTGTGTGTTTTATAGAATCTAAATAATACTGTATAGGGGATTTTTATATATTTCAAATATTGGAGTTTTAAGTGCAGTAAAGCATGTAATGCATTTGAGAAACCTGCATTTATGCTTTGCAGCTTTGCCTGGCATGTTACCATACTAACAGCCATCAAATCTGTTCCATTGCACAGGATTATTATAAAAACTTTCCTTTTCCAGCTATCATTTTTCTCTTTTCCAGGTACAACCTGGATGTGTTCAGTGAAAATAATCAGTGTTGGTAATTAGAGATCTGCAATAAATTCTATAGTTGATGAGACTTTAAGAGCTATGGCTTGTTTTGTTTGAGTTGAAAATAATGGTGACAGAGGGTCATTTTGTGGTTGTAAAAAGTGAATGACAAAGAATCTTTGCCTGATACAGCATTGTTATGCTGCTAACCAGTCTTTTTCAATTGTCTTTCTGTCTTTGTCTTTAAAGTATTTCTCATAATGCTTTCATTTGTCTTGGAGAAGATGTTTTAAACATCACCATAAAAAACACATTAGAAAATTAATTTGCATCACAGTTTGGAAGGTTTACAGTAAGGAACGTATGAGGTCACAATAAAAGTGTGGAATAGAAAGAAATACTAAATTGTTTGCTCTAAAATGGTCTAAGTTAACCTTTTATCCCGTGGTGGTGTAGCTGGGTGGGTGGGTGTGTTGCCATGGCTTGGCTGGTTTATGGTACGTCAGCTGTTCTGCAGTAATTGCCCGTGGACTTGCTTTTATTTCCAGTGCTGTTAGACATTCCCTGTGTATTATCTCTAAGGGGTGATAACTTGAAGTATTTTGTTTTTTAAAAAGACTAAGATGCTTCTGTTGGAGCATTTGTAAAGTAGCAGCTCGAGCCACTCTAATTGCCTAATGGTTGTGTCTGAGGGGCCCTAATGCTTAGGAAAATGTCCCAGAGAGCTGGGGCAGAGTCACCTCCATGAGAAACTGCAGCAATTGAGTCAGGCACTAGCACCCTGCTTCTGCCATTTGAGAAACCTGGTGACTCACGTTTCCTAGAATTACGAGGGGTATTTATTGAGAGTTTGCTTTATTTATTCATCCTGTTGCTTCAAGAGTTTATTTTAGTTTCAGGGCTTTTATTACTTTACTCATAACTTCCAAGTGTTTGTTTTGTACTTTCTTTACAATACTCCAAAAAAGTTTGGACTACTGCTTGCACAGCACATATAAAAAAGTTAAATGTGTTGATTGAATTTATTATAACAATGTGAGGAATCTCAGCATTTCTGTTTGGTTTGATTAAAGGTAGAGTTAACAATTTCTAGCTAATAGTTTCACAGTGTCACAGGTGACCGACAGTTTTACATAGATGATAAAAGTCTCTTGAGATATGTATATTTTTTAAGATTTCATCATTTGACATATATTCTGAAGATTCAGGTTTAAACCAATGAAGTCCAATGAAGATGTAGTTAAAAAGCTGTCTCTACTTCTGTGGCAGGCAATTTCTGTCTTTTACTCCACTGTCCTCTTAAGTTTTTTAAACTGTGAGAAGCCATCTCACAGCTTTTCCTGCTCACATCAGTGCAAACTCTGCTCTTCAGAATGACAGCTTGTGTCTGCTCACTAAATAAGATGCTGATTTCTCAGCAGTTTGACTTCTTTTCCTTTCCTACCAGCCTGTAGCAATTTGGTTCAACATTTGTGTGTTAATAATATCAGAAAAGCCAAATTTGCATCTTTTACCATCAGTAATCGTTTTGTATACTGACTGAGGATGCAGTGGTGAACCAGTTCTGAGAGGGCAACTCATGAATATAAATAGTCCCATTTTACAAGTATTTTGCCAAGGTCAGTGGGAGAGAGGAGGGAGTTCAGAAGTAGCTCCTTAGTCACAATCACATCTGGAGCTGAAACAGACTATTTCTTTGTAGAAATTTGGCAATGTCTTAGGGCTGCCAGAGTTAAGATGCTAAAATCTGGAACGATGTTAGAGAACTAAAGTGTGTCTACATAGATTAGCTGTTCATGGAAAGTACAATTTATCTGCATAATAACCACTTCTTCTGGATGCCTTGATTTCTGTGTGTTTGGAAAAACAACAGTTACTTCAGAAATGCAGGAAAAGCCATCTCATAAAGGCTTTTCATACGGCTATAGATTTGGCCACTAGAACATAACTTCTTAATTATAGAGGACATCTGGCAATCCTGTGAGGTTCAGTCTGCGTTTTTCCTTCATCACAGAAGTAATATTAATGCAGCAGCAAAGGCATTCTTTGGACACAGTGATTATTGTTCAAGATAGCAATACTGGCACTAGGTTTTGACCTCTAAACTTGTTTCTGCTTGGCAGAGGCTTTTGGTATTGTCCAAGTGCAGACTAGTGTCTTCTCAAAGGAAAAATATTTTTGTTTTCTCTTATCTGTCAATCTGTCCACTTAAGTAGCCTTTGCTATCATATTACTATAAAATGCAACTCACAAGTTGTCTCTGAGTGGAAAAAAAAAAACCTGTTTGAAAGTTCCAAAAAGGGTGGTGCTTATGTGATTCTGTTTACACTTTCTCAGTTTAATCCTGGATTTTAAGGAAGATGTTTTGGGAATTTAAACTCTTCAGGAGAAGAAGGCACAAGTTGTCTTAAAAAAATAAAATTAGCAAACCAATATGACCATGAGTTTATATTATTGCCACAAAAACCACCACATTCAAGGGTGGCACGTCATAGAAAGTATCTTCCAGACAAAATAGTCCCCTTTTAAAAAATTTTTCTTCCATATGCAATGTGCCAAACTGATGGAGTGCATAAACATTTTCTGTAATTATTGACCAATCTTGTAGTTGCACTGAGCGCATATTTTGTGTTTGACAGTCATTGTACATAATCAGCCTGGAGTGATGCCATAAAGAGGAATCACTGAACATGTGTTTGAGGAGCAAGATCATCAGCCCTTGGTTACCGGGTGCTCAATAATCCAAGCATGTTGTCCTGTTGTCATACCCCCTGAAATATTTCCACAGGTTGTTTGAATATGGGGCTTACTGCTTTCCAAATTCAGGGCCTTTTATGCTACAGCTCAGCACAAAACCATGGTGCCGTGTAGATTTGGGCAACTTGAAGCTTTCTGAAATTCCTTAGTGGCCATGATGACGTGTGTCTGGAATGACAGAGCTGTGGTAAAAGGTTTTAAATGAGTTTAGTTCTCTCTGCTGCAGCAGGGCTGTTACCTGAGCTGACTGAAGGCAGGAGCTGCTTTAGCATCCTCTGCCCAGTGCCTCAGCACCCTGCTGGGGAGCTCAGAGAGAGCATCAAGCCTCTTGAGTTATTTGATTTATGGTGTCTGATGTAGTTTGTCAGCGTGGTAAGTTGAAAACAGGCTGCATCCTTAAACCTTTCAAAGTTTCAAATGACATTGTTTGAATTCACAGTAGTTGTGTATAAAATTATGACCAGCATGGTGTTATCTTTGGTCTCATCGGAAGCTCTGACTGTTTTGAAATAAGAAAGTTTTTCAGGAGCTTTTTTGGAAAAGACAATTATTAGCCTGCTTCCAGAAAGGTTCATTCAAGGACAAAAAAGCCATAGTGTGAGCCATGTAGATCTAATAACTATAAGCCATCAAGGAGTTTTTTAAATCCCTCCTACTTTATATCAGTGCCACAAAGGAAGAGGAATGGTGGCAGGAGGTACTGGAATTTTTAACTAAAATTAGGAAATTGATGATGCAGAATTCATCCTGTAGGAATTTTCTGTTTACTTTCATACCCCTGGAAATACCTACTGATTGTATTTGGTTTGTGTTTTGACAGTGAGTATTTATATACTCTCATTTTTTGTTTCAAAATGTAATAACTAGTATAAAAAAGCAAACAAGGCAAAAAGCTCCAATTTAAGCATAATTAAGAAATCAACTTCTATCTCAATTCTAAAGTTATTCAGCGTATTGAGATATGAGCATACAAGCAAATTTTTATGTTTTCTTTCACAAAGTGATTTGATGATGGGAAAAAATATTAGAATTTTCTTGAAATATTAAAAATATGATTGACCTCATTTGGGACTCTAGACTTGCTGTGTGCCCATCACAGTGGTTGAGGTTGAAGAGGACCCTGGAGGTCTGTTGATTTTTAAAGGTGTCATTGTAGAGTAAAGTTCAGTTCTGACATCACACTTTTGACCTTCCTTGGTTTGTAACACTTTGATTTTCCTGCAAATGTCTTTGTCATTGTTTTAACTTCTTTAAACACACAAGTGCTTATGGAGGAGGAGGGGGAATAGAGAGAAAAAAAATATAAATGAGAAAAAAAGAGTTTGGTATTATTATGCATAAAAAATTAAGTAAACAATTCTTTAGCCATTTTATACATTTTAGTCTTATAGTTATGTGGGAATCATGTAACTTTTGTTTCACTTTTCAAGTTAAACTTGGTCCTTACTCAAACAGACTGCATTACAAAAACTGAAATCTTACTCTTTTTACAGATTACACAAACCACATTTCTATTGCATAAAGATGCATTTTCTTTTCTTTACTTATTCTGCAAAATGATTGTTTATGGGTTTAAACTTCACATAAAATCAGGAGTATTGTGAAGTGGAATGGAAAATTTCACAACTCTGCCCTGGTATGGCTGACCAGAGATGCTCGTCAGGCCTTTGGAGCACTTTCAGGATGTTGGTGTGTGGCAGATGCCTCCTGGTTTTTAGAAGTGGTCAATCTTTGGCTTGTACCTCATGCCATGACTTTATTAAGTAAATAACAGGCCCCAGATAGGCATTTCTGTCCTGTCAGTTTTATCCTCTGTGTATAGATACTGAGGTAATAGGAAGCCTTGTTTTCTAAAGCCAGTTATTGGTTGGGTAAATGCTGTGTCGCAAAAGTTTGTGGAGTTATTATCTAGCTAAATATTTTTGTAAAGGTTTTGATTGTTTTTGTTTCACTCCTTAAAGGTGACAAAGGCATTTGTAAGTATTGACAGTGCACTTCGCAATGAGGCTTAAAAGCTAAATTTAGGGTGGTGCAAGTAACGAAACTGCGCCAGGGCTTAGGCCAGAGATAAATATTGACCTTATCTGAGTCTGAGGGGCAACCCCATGACCTCAGCATTTCTGTGTGATGTGGGAATGGAGAGATTGTGCAGTGGCAGGAGAGACACAGCTCCTTTGCATCCCTTCAATGTTCTGGGGAGGTTGCCTGGCACTTTTCATGTCCTTCACAATTTTGTCATTCTAGATTCGTGCAACCGATAGATTTGAACAATTGCATTTCTTTTTTTAGAAGTTAGTAGAGCAGAAAGAGCAATTCCTTTGGAGGAAGAGCTATGTTTATTCAGTAAATAGTATTGGGGATATAGTATGTATTTTAGCTCAGTTTCCAAAGGAAGTGAAGCTCATGTGATTCTGCCTTGCAGGCAGAAGGGTGCAGGACAGTGTCTGTGCTGTCTGTATTTACCTGTACATCCTGTCCTCTCTTGCTTGCTAGCTTTTGCATCATTTAAAGAAACTGATGAAGGAGTAGATATTTGACTGATGATCCAGTTCCTTTAAGTTTTGGGATTTGTATTAATGATTTCATGGCAAGCTCCTGTCTGTGCTCTACCAGATAGAGATTACTGTGCTCTACCAGATAGGAGAAAGACCTCACGAATATTGTGAATGCATGGCAATCTTAATTTCGATTCAATATTTTGGTGTATTGTTTTTGACTGTCCCCTTTTGCTCTTTTTCCATGCAATATTTCATTACATGAATTTTGAGACATCAGTCTTGAATTTTTGATTCTTGATTTTGTCCCTTGAAGTGAGACCTTTCCAAGAGATTTGCTAAAATTACAAGGAACAGAGTTCCTTTTCAGTAAATCTTTAATTATATTGCAGGTGTCAGGTAATCAAGCAGGAGTTTCCCTATTGCCTCGTTATCCTGAGGTTTCTAAAGAGGTGAAGTTCTTTATGGTTCTGTCTTCCTCCTGATGCTCCCTGTCTACTCTAAAAGTGTCTTGTTGAACCAAGTAGCTTGGTTGAGTAAGCATGTGACTGTTATGTACCTCTTAGAAGATGTTTATGATTTTGGAGTTAAAATTTGACAAATTGATTTTGATCTTATGATTTCTAATGTTCTACTTAATTGAACATGATGGATAATTTTTGATTTTTTGCACAAGTGTGAACAAATTGCTACATTTTATGGTTAATTTGACATGTTTTGCAGGGGGGAGAGAGAAAGTAATAGAGATGGCTGATTTAGGCATTTTCTCGGTTTGTCTACATTTCAAACTAATATACTTTATCCTCTTATTTGGGGAAGTAATGTTGGGATAGGACTTGTAGCAGAGGTATAGTTGTATTCTTCATTTTAGCCTATCTCCTTTTAAAGTGATGGTAGCCAAGCAGTGGTACTGTAATAATATTTTGACAAACACGTATCCCTGCTATGTCAGGAAACAAAACAGGAAACTGCTACCAAACAAGGCATATTTACATGTTTAATCATGTTTCTGGCTTGATTCTTATAGTATGCATATGGATCAGTCTGTGTTCTTTTTAATAAACCTGGAGATGGTCTCATAATACACAGCTCCCCCAGTTAATCTGACAAAACATAAAATGTAGACTAATCTTTTCAGCTCCAACATAGCCTGACTTCTTCCTGATGAAGGCCTGAAACATGTGTATACCTTAATTTTCCTATATTATTACAATTAGTGAAACTTGCTGTGAACAAAAGAGCATTGAAAAATTAATTTGAAATGACACAGCTGTCAAAACTTACTCAGATGTGCTCAGCTTGAATCTTGCTTTCTACCTGCCAAAAAATAACCCTGCCTGCATTTCAGTTTGTGTCTGGAGAGGATTTGTTTATTAAATTTTAAATTATTAATTATTTTAAAAAATAAAATATACAAAACTCAGATGGTGATATTTAGAAGAAGACAATAGAAATAATGTTCTAATTTGCTCGCAGAAGCAGGGTAAAATAATGTCACTTGTGTAAATCATTATTGACTCATTTTTCATGAATAAGTACCCTGTGCTTTTGAATGAAAAGTAGCATTATGCGAGTCTTGGGGCTTAAGCAATTATTTAAGCTATTTCCTGCAATTTAAATATTGGCATCTGGGTTCATTTTTTTGAAGAAAGATACTAGGAAGGGAAGATCAGGTGGTGCTGGAGCATCCATATGGAGTTGAATGCTGAGGGTTCTTTCAGTCTGTCTCATGCTCTCTCAACCCTGTTCTAAGCCCCAAGATTCAGAAATTCTTGCATAATTGGGCACTATTTTGTGACTTATTAATTGCTCTATTGGGTATATAGGTGCACGTGAGCCAGGCTGACCACTTTCCCAGCTTGCATCACTGGCAGCTGTTTTGCTTGAGGCAGATGGCCTGTGAGAGAAGCACCCATAAATTAGGGCATTGCTACTTTTTTCAAACTATTCTGCGAGAGCAAACCTGATGAGATGATGTTTTAAAGTGGATTTTGCACACCCTGCTAAATTTCTTTGGAAGTGGCTAAATAGCACCTTTTATAGTCATCTCTATTTTTAAAAAAGAATTGTAGGATACTGCAGACACTACGCTGTAAGCGGCATGAAAATGTTAAATTATATTAAAAAAACATTGGTGATGCTGTCTATATGAATGAAGGTGGTGGAAAAAAAAGTTATAACTGAAAGAGGAAATGGCTTTTATATAATGAGAGTAAGGGCTTTAAGGGCTGTAGCAAGAAAAGAAATGGAATAGCATACAATAGGAAGACCTCACTGGTTTACTCAGGTGTTTTAGACATTTTTCTAACACTTTTCTTCTGGAGTTCATGCTCACAGGTAGAATTTTAATAGCCAGAATCCTAGAAAACTCCTTCTAAAGAGTAGGATGAGACTTGTGCAGCTTCCTTCTAGTTAAGAATTCTGTTATTGTGCTTCTTCATCCATAGTTAAATTCCACAGGTGTACACATGCTACTGCTTTGGAGACTGGAAAAATTCTTCCCTATCAGGACCCATGGACACTCACACAAACCTTGCCTTTCTATGTGTCTTCTCACTGGCATAAACCATGCTAATCCTAAAAATTTAATCCTAGAATCACCATTTTTTAAAACGGCACACCAATTTTAAGCTTGAGCAACTCACTACTTTTGCTGTCGGATTAACCTTTGTTCCCGTACTGTAACATCTGTTTAAGCAATTTGCTTTTGGTCTTTTCTAGTTTGTGCCTTAAAGATTCTCATTTACCCTTAACCATGCCTTAGAACCACATTTATTATGGAGGCTGCTTCAGAGTTGGATGTCTCTGTGTACACCGTTGCAATTAGGCTTGTGTTTGAGAAATGTGATATTTGATCTGGACTTGTCCCCAGGAATTAAAGGATTTTTTTGGGAAATACCAATAATTTCCTCCAGTGAAGTCCTAAACTTTCATACTCTGGTGGCAAGTTGGAAAGGTTTCTAAATCTACTTCAGGCTTAGTTAGGGCCTGCTATAAATGAGGGGGAAATATAATCTGAGAAAGAATTGCTCTCTAACCAAATTCATCTTGGAGAAAATAGTTCTTGCTTCTTCCTTGAGGAAGCACTTCTCTTAAGTTGAGCTGTTTCAGAGCTTTTGATCTGTAATATTGGTCCATTCTGCCTTTGTACATGAACTTCTGTCAAATATGTGCTTTACTGCCTGACTGTGAAACACTTGGGAGCAGCAAACTGCCCACAGAACCAAAGTCTGTCTGCCTTAATCATGATGTATTTTATAAATTGCTTTTTAGTTGTTAAAGCATTTAAATAGTTTAGCTTTTGTGGTTATGGCAGATGTTGATCCCTCAGCCCCCCCATTTGTGATGGTCTTGAAATGCAATATTTGTTTATTTTACTACTGAGAGGAAAAGCTGAATTGTAACAATGACCTTCCTGCTCTGCTGAGTTTGTCATAGGACTCCTCCTTGTACATGCATAAGATACTGAAGGAGGTTGGAATCTGAAGAGAGATATAAACTCTCTCTTGCTGTAGTTGTTCAACACAGAATTAGTTTTAAAATAGCATTAATTTTTGGAGGATGAGTTTTCTGTGTTCCCATGTAATCTGGAGAGGTTAGGTGATTTAGTGGAATAATGCTGCATATGACATAATCTAGAGTAAATATTTAAAGCATTCATTCACACATACTCTCTTTCAACTAAAATTAACTTCTGTGATAAGACCCAGACGTTATCATTAAAAATAGATTCTAGAGCAAACCAGTTGGTAGTTATGGGATGGGTGCAGAAATTGCTATGTTCTGTTCTGTTTCATGTAATTAAAGAATAAAATTAGTCCCTCTGGGCTTAATATTTCATAAGTGTGTATCCTGCTTTGTCATCTGCTGTTAAAGCTGCTGTGGCTGCTTTTCCTCAGTGTTAAAAGATACTTTCAGCAATCAATGGCATAATTGAAGCACAAGGGAGCAGAGGCAACTGCCAGCACAGAGCTCCAAAGGAAGAAGAGTGTCCTCCCTGTCCAATTTACCCTGGAATTAGTAATGGGTCTTTAATGAGTATTTCTGCCTGATAACTGCTAACAGAGAAGAGGAGACAGGGCAGACCTTGTTGAAATCTGCAACGTTTTCACGAGGGCAAACACAGGAGCGGGCACTGATCTCTTCTCTGTGGTGACCAGTGACAGGACCCGAGGGAATGGCTTGAAACTCTGCCATCTGACTGATATTTGGGTCAAAATCCCAGGCAATATGCATGGCAATTATGTGGTGTCTTGCTGATCTAATTGCCCTTATTGGCCAGCTAACTGTCCTTGGCAGAAACAAATACAAAAAGGCAGCATAAAAATGCAGATTGAAAAGAAAGGATTAAGAAAAACAAGAAGGAAAGGGGAAAAGGTACCATAGACTAAATAATTCTGTGTTTCCATATATTTCAGACAAGGTTTTGTCCATCTGTTTTTTCATTTCTGAGTTTGTGGCTGCCTAATTTTAAACTTTTTTCTGCAAAGTATCTTTAATTACAATGGTATCTATGGTGTATAAAATTATATGTCAGTGATTTTTTTTTCTTTCCAATTTCATTAGCATAAATAGAACTTTTTCTATATGCAGATTGTTTATTTTTCTCTTGTTTCTTATGAATCATGTGGTCATCAGGCATCACCATCAAATTAAAAAATAAACACTTGTGTAGATAAAACAGCTCATGGACCTTTGTATGACAGTCTGAGAAGTCTGTAAAATACTACTAAAATATTAAGTAATTATTTTGAAAGAAAATAGCAAGTTAAGGAATAGTAATTTAGGATCTCACAAAAATATTTTCCTTCCTTATTTCTCTTTTGTCCTCCTTTTCTCCATTTGCTGCTGCTCATCTAATTTTTTTCCAAGCAGTAATAGTAAAATTATTAGAGGATAAAGAATGGGGAAAGAACTGAACTTGTTCTGATTTAGAAATGTAATTATAATGAACACATTCAAATTTCAAATGCAGCTTCTGAGGGTCTCTAGCTAGTTTTAAGGAAAGTGCTAATCTCCTCAAGAATTCTTACACATCTTTTCTCAATTTAGGTCCTTTTAAGCTGTTCAGTGATGCTATTCAGAGATGTGTACCCTGTGCCTTTTACAACAGTTATAGTTACGGTTGTGACAGTGACTGTCATCTTCAGATTAGACTTGCAATTTCCTCTGATCTCCAAAAAGTAGATTCTAATTGTATGTGTGAAAACAGATTGATCAATGTGTTTGATTAGTTCAGTATCATTGTAAGCAAGTTCTCAGCTCTATTCCCTTGCTGTCTGCGCTTGGTTCAGTTTTGTGTTTAATATTTGGTGCTGCATTTTCTTACCTAAGATCTCTGCTGCTGCAAGTGCTGCTCTTCCACCTATTTGTCTCTATTGAACCTTCCTGATTATTTTTAGTTGCCTGCCAGATGTTCACATTTTGAAAGTGTAATGAAAAATAAAAGAGATGAGATGCATTGCATGAAAAAGCGGAAGTTCTGTAGCTTACTTTTCCCATGAATTTTCTGACCATTGTGCAGGGTGATGTTTTAATGTTTCTTCATTTCTTGTGTTACTGAGTTTGCTGATGCTCTAACATGACAGAGGTGAAAATACTGTTAGTGCAATGATATGTTTTAAAGAGCTTTTTAAATGTGATTAGATAATCTGTAGTTTGTGTGCATATACATGTGTACATATACAGATGTATATGTATATGTGTATATAAAAATATAGACAGCCTGAAAAGGAAAGTAATTAGGCTTTCCCAAGCTGTTTGATCTGTTTTGTATTTAAGTTTTGAAGAAGCTACATACTTAGTTATTGCTGGAGGAGGGCTAGATCATTAGTGTCACTTATTCTGCAGAAGGAACAAACGCTTTAAATAATATCTGAGCCATAAGATAAACACATCAGGTGGATAATACATATTTTATAACATTATAATTCTTTTAAAGTGAATGACTGGGTCATGTGGAACTCTCTGGGTGGAGTAAGAGACTGTTACTGCCCTTGGCAGCAGATTGGGTGGGGAGAAGGGAAGAATATTCCAAACTACAAGAGTGGAGGAATAGTGCTGTGCCTATTTAGTCAGGAGAAGAGAATACTGAGAGGGGATCACATCAATGCATAGAAATATCTCCAAGGTGGATGTCAAGAGGATGGTGCCAGACCCTTTTAGTAGTGCCCAGTGACAGGATGAGGAGCAATGGCCATAAACTGAAACAAAAGAAGTTCCACCTCAAAATGAAGAACCTTACACTGAGGTTACAGAGCACTAGAAGGGCTGCCCAGGGAGATCATGGAGTCTCCCTCTCTGAAGACATTCAAACCCACCTTAAAGTTGTTCCTGTGTCACTGCTCCTGTGACCCTGCCTTGGTGGGGAGTTGGACTGGACATTCTCCAGAGGTCCCTTCCAACCCGAACAATTCTGTGATTCTGTGAAATTTACAGAAAGAGGCGGGAGACCCCTATTTCAGACAGAAATGGATGAGAGGAGCGATTGTATCAGTAGGCCTTATTAGGAAACTTCCCAAGGATAAAAAGAGCAGTACAGTTTCATGCAACTAGGAAGATTTCTAATATGGACCTATTTTTATAATTAATTTCTTGACATTAATGGAGATAATATTAAACTGGCCTACTCAGCCCAGGCTTTTTATCTTTAGCAATAGTCAGTAGTGGCATTTCTTCCAGAAGTGGCTCTTGCCCTTCTGGGATTCTCTGCCATATTTTGTCAAATCACAGTTTGGGCCATCCTTAGCTAGAGGATACATCTGGGCTGTGGTGAGTAGCCATATATTGATGAGTCTGTGTGAAGTTTTTTAACATCTTTGGTTACTTTTTTCTGTAAAAACCAGCAGCAATTACTCCAATAATTTATTTATGTAGTTTGTGAGAAATACCTCCTTAGGCTTTTTTAAGCCTGCTGCCAGATGGACTAATTACATGGCCCCCATTCTAGTGCCTGTGAACAGCACAGACCAACCATTCCATGACACTGGTAACTACAGAGCATTGTAATAATCCCTGTTTTCCTCACGCTTGAGGGATCCCAGTCTCACAGTCTGTGCAGCTCCTCCCAGTAGAAACTGCTCCATCCCTTTGATTTCTCTCATTAGCCTGCCCTTTTTATTTCTTCAATACTTCTGTCTCTCTGCAGCTTGGACTGTGGGTGTTGCTCACATCTATGCAGTGATGTTGTTTTGTCTGTATTGTCAAATGGTCCTTTTCTAATATTTCATTTAGCATCTTTGAGAATTGGGCTGAAGCAATTTACTCCAAGATCTATTTTCTGGTTGTTATTGCTGTAATATAAGCCCAGCTTTCTATATAAATATTTTTAAATTAATTTTTGTTCTCAACATTTACTCCTTAGTGCAGCATTTCAGCAATGTTTTATTCCTGTTTAATCACTATATTAAGGCCTGTTGTTGTTTTCTCACAATCAACTCCATTTCTGAATATCCTCAGTAATTTTGTGTTGTCAATACATGTTGACATTTTAGACATGTGTTTCACATTAAATTCATTTTGAGTGGGCTGATAGAATAGATCCCATCTTGAATCTTGAAGGAAGTACCTGTTGGGAATTTTTTTTTTGGGGGGGAACATTCTACTCTGATTCTTTACTTTTTATGTTTTAACAAATCACTCATTCCTTTCTTCCCATGTAAATGTCATTTCTTTAGGATCATTAAAGGAGACCTTATCAAAGTGGTTCATTGTGTTTTGTTTGTGTTTGTTTTTCTAAATCAAAGCACAGTGACTAGCTGGTCCACTTTTGGCTGGTGTGTGCCGTCTGCTTAAAAAAGTCCAGTAGATTTGTTTGGCAAGGTATTAGTGTAGAAAACCTTACTGATTTTGTCAATATTACATTTACATGGTGTACCTATAAATTAATTTTGTAGGGCTCTGTCCCTATCTCATCTCCCCAGTTTCTGTCCATTTTTTCTGACTTTTTCCTCACATTTTTCTGGATCCTTTTAAAAGCTGATGGGGTAGCTGCCATTTTCTGGTGCTATCATACAAGACATAGTTTGTGATTGATTTTAACACAATGTACTGATTTTATTCCTTTGAAGGTTCCTAGAAAAAAATCTTATCTTACATGAATGACTAAATACCTGATTATTTGTTTTGTCCAGACATTCTCCTACTTTAATTTGTATGCGCTCTGCAAGAGTATTTGATTAATATACATATTTTGGACATCATAAGTTAACTCATATGTTAAAAACACTCAAATAGAGAAAAAATTCTAATTGCATCATATCAGTTTAAATTTAGTAATGAAATGCTGTAGAAGATATTTTTATATGTATTAATTTGAGAGTATTGTATTATTTGAGAGTATATGTATTAATCTGAGAGTAAAATTATAATTCCTGAAATGGAAAAAAAATTGTTTATAAATAATTAGGTGCATAGCTTTCAGTTAAAAACCCCAAAGCTACATAAATATTTGCCTTTTTAATAAAGATTATGAGGTTTTGGGGATTTATTTTTTTTGGTGGAATGGCATTAAAATGGTCTGATAAGTTTTGTCAAAGCTTTCCTGGTTTTCTCACTGGGACAGTATTTTTCTAGTCAGATATTGCTAGGAGTCTTGGCATTCCATTGTTTTTCTGTGGTTACAGTTCTTGGTATTTTCCCCTTTTCTGCTTTAGAGAAAATAAATCAAAACATATTCAAGTTCTATGAGATGCTGGTTGAGAGATGAATTTGTTGATAAGAACATAGAATTAGTCACAGGTGAGTGTAGACTTCTTTGTTTTAGGTTCATCTTGTTAGTAACTATTTTGAAAACACAGTCTGAAAGGGATTTCAGAGCAAACTCATTAAACACTGTTTAAAAAAGGCTGAGAAATGAAAAAATTAGTGTTGTTTCCCAAGGAAAAGTTCCTTTGCATGCATTTATAAAATTTGATGGATTTATTGGGCATGCTACACTGCAACTTTATTGTAAGTAATACTAGTCCCAAATGGAAAATTATATTCTCACTGCCAATGTTGTTCTCTGTAGATGTTTATGTAACTTTCACTGTTGTGATGATTTTGCTGAGAATGTCTTGCAGTTTAAAAGAAGATTCCAATGCTTTTCTGCTTGTATAGAAAAAACCTGGCAAGCTATCCTCCTTATCTTACAGTCACTGGAAGACAGTTGACCCATCTTGACCTCATCCTTTCATATTAGTTTCTCCATCTGAGTCATGCTACCAAAATGAAAGGGAAAAAAAAGATTTTGTTGAGTCTGGGCATTTATAAGATGTTTATTCTTTTGGAGGGGAGTGGGACATTTGGGTAATGATTTTACTTATTAAAATCCTAAGTAAGATATGTTATAGAAACAAAAGTTTGATTTTTTAAAAAATATTTTAATAGAGAGGAGGCTGGATTAGGATTTCATTCATCAAAATTGTGGGAAAACATAGAAACAAAACTAGGGAACAAGCCAGCATCACTTTTTTTTCACTGGTTTTTTTTTGTGTTTTTTTGTTTGTTTGTTTGTTTTGTGGTTTTTTGTTTGTTTGTTTTGGTTTGTGTGGTTTTTTTTTTTTTTTTTTTTTTTTTTTTTTTTTTTTTTTTTTTTTTTGGTGCTAGGCTTTAATTCAATGGTATTTAGAAACCTTTGCAATAAGAATGCTGTAGGTAACTGTAACTTGTGCTCTACAAATAGGGTAGCAAAGTAGCTTAGAGAGTAAATCAAAACAATGAAATGGAAATAGGCTTTTGGATGCAATTTTCCACTACCTTTGTGTTTAGTAGGTTGTACAGTTGTGTCTTCAAGTGTGTGAGAATTCTGTGATAGTTGAGAGTCCTGTGATACTTGAAACAGCAGAATGGAACATAATATTTAAAAAGCCAGTGAAGAAAAGAACGTCTGATTTAGGAAATTATGATTGTGGAAGGCACCTTTAGTTACCACATTAGCAGAATGTGAAATTCAGTTTACACCTACGTAAAGGGGATTGCATTAAGAAGGATGTGGTACTAAACCTTATTAAACCCACAGTATTTCACAATGACTTCTGGAGTTGGAGGCTGGTTGGGATTCTTTTTCCCTCTTTTAGCTGAAATCTGAGCCCATTCATCCCTCAGTATTTTCACAGAGAACTCTTCCACCGTGTTAGTAAATGGTAACCACTACCAGAGCAGTCTGACTGCATATTTTCTTTGATGAATTGATCATGAGGCAAAGTGCAATGTTTGTGACCCTCCCATACTGCTGGTGGTAATTCCTTTGTTCACTTTCCACGTGCAAGATAAACAAGTATCTATGCAAGACTTGCATTTTGTGCCCAAAGTGGATCTTCCCAAGTCATTTTAAGTTAGTCATCAATGCTACAAGTGGGAAGGCATCATTGTTGTTTATTTTTCATTTAGAACAGCATCACAATGTTACTGTGTGGGGAAAAAGAATCTGCTTTCTTTCAAATCTGCTGTCATTTGATTCTTTTCTCAGCTGCTTATGAAGCTGCCAACTAAAGTACTACTTACCATGAATACATTAGAGAAAAATAAATTGGCACTTTCTGTAGAATGCAGCAATTTGCATTCCCCTCTCTTTCTGAGAGCAATCTGTATTACATTCTTCAGAGTTTCAATATTTTTCTCCCCCTAAGAGATATCATCTTGTATTTCCTGGCACTTCAACCAGAAACTTGTCCATTAAGATAATTTTTCTTAATACTGATTTAACTTTCACTAACGTATTTGCTCTTGTAATCAGCCTCATAATTATATTCTCATCTGGCTTTAAATTATTGCTTTTAAGTCTTTAGCTTCAGCAACTGAAGATGGAGTCAGTTCAGCTCCAGTGTATAACTTCCAACCAAAGCACTGTAGTGATATTTGCTTTCCTTTATGACGTAATATCTTCTTTGGCATCTTGACCAGCTTCTTTCAGCTTACTTCTCTAACTCCAGTCTCTGTAATATTTCTTTTTTGGGTCACCCTCAAGTCATTGAAAGAAAACAACACTCATTTGTGTAAAGCCTTTACCCTGTGGCAATTTTGCCAAAAAAACCTCCCTAACACGGCAATTAACACAATAGAATGAAAAGTGTTCAGTGATTTAGAGGTTTTTCTGCTGAAGGTGCTGTGTCTCTTAAGTAGCCTGAGGGATATGAAAATGCAGCCTCATAGTCTGAAAAAATTTTTCTTGTGCCTGAGCTCAGTTGGAGAACAACTCAGAACTTTTGCAAAAACAAATTGTCCAGTGGGTGAGCTGCATGAAAGTGCTGCTGGTTGTTTGCTTCCTCACTGTACAACGGATCCAGAATGAAAGGGAACTTTGCAAAATATGTGTTTAACTTCTGAAATGCCTTTGTTTGTGATGTTGGAACTTTATGTTAGGTCTGAGAAAGACAAAGGTGAAAAATCCAGTGACTTCTGCAATATACATGCAATATACGTTTTAATATATGGCGTCTTGGGCTGTGTTGCTGTTTACTTAAGAATATCCTTATCTTGAGGTGGCTGTTGTTGCTTATGACAAAATACTGGACTAGGTGATCATTTGATCTAATTCATTTGATGCTAACCATTCTCAGATTCATGGTAATTTTTGACTAAGAGAGTTTGATTTTATGCTTGTTTTAGAGAGGGAGAGAGGAAAATATAAGTATTTTTATACATATGTGTGAAATTTTAAAGAGAAAAATTGTGAGAAAACTCTGGGTGAAAAATTCAGTATCCCCCTTTTCCAGCTCAATTCTGGAAAACCCACTGGTGTTCATATGGAATAGTTTCTCTTTGCTGATAAGAAAAAAATCCAAGATCTATACGTGTATTTCAGGGTAATAGGTGGAAAAACATGAATTGATTGAAAAATGTGAGTCATAAGAAGGAGAAATTGTATAATCTCTAAGTGTTTCTAGTTACTGCATTAAGAATACATTGGCGTACAGTAAAATATTTCAGCATAAGATTTTTGCACATCCTTCTATTAAAGGAAGATAAAATGTAAGGTTATTCCCTCTGTCTGTTCCAACATGATGCATTAACAGTGTCAACACAGCAGTAAAGGCTTTTACTGTGTATAATTGTAAAATAATGCCAATGGGTAAATGGGAAAAGGATGTTTGGGGAGCATTTTCTAGATCTTGCTTTCTGCAAAATAAACACCACTTAAAAAAAAAAAAAAAAGGGCTTTGGGTTTTGGATGACAGTAAAAGTGGTGCAGGATGCCAGAACACCAAAGCAACTGCATCGGAGCAGAGCAGTAATCCACCTAGCACTATTGCTTTCCTTTGATGGTGATTAGAACCACATGCTCCAAAGGAAAATGCTTATAATGGGCAATTAAAGGATCTGCACATAGCAGGCTTTTTCCCCCTCCCTCTGCTCTCCCTCCCCCAGTTGTCATAAATTACTGGTTGGCCTTTACTCTGACGTGCAAGTCTGACAAAACCTAGAAGGAACAGGAAATGATCTAAGTGTGGTTTTGGACAGTTTTTTTTCATTACCTACATAATAAGAAAAAAACCCTCTACTTTCTACCTTTTAGAACCTTTTGGAAACATTTAAAGATCTTAGAAAATATATATAAAAAAAGAAGATCAGATCAAATAAAACAAGCAATAAGAACTGAGAACTTTCACCAGCAGACAAAGTAGACGGTGTCCTGCTGATACTCCTGGGTACAAAAGCAGAAGTAGTATGTCCTTTTTAAAAACAACCAAATGAAACAAACATGTAAAAAAAGAAACAAAACCCCAGCCAAAAAAAAAAAAAAAAAAAAAAAAAAAAAATTCTGCTTGCAGGGAGTTGTATTAGCTGTAAGAATGAGCTTGCTGAAGGTTTCTTTGAAACTTTCACATACACTAGAGCATTTTTGCTCTGTTTTTGTATCTGTGCTGAGGGAAAAGTTACTGAAAATAGCAACTAAGATTGTGAAAACTCTAAAGTGACTTATTAAAGCTTACTTCGGTGCAGCTCTTGTCAAAGATTTGTTTTTGCAGGGGAGATCAGGATACTTGGAGTCTGCTGGAAATGTTATGGTGGTGAGACACCTGCATGACCCAGTGTTGTTCTTATGTGTCCAGCCAAATATATTGCAGGTACTACTTAGTGAATAGAAAAGTGTTAATTAAAGCAATTAAGAAGAAATTAATCTCTTTTCATTTTAGGAAGATTTTAGGGCTCTTAAAAAAAGCAAAAATAGTGTCTTTCATAAAAGAGTGCAGCAGAGTCAACAAGTGAGTCGTTGGATAGGGGATGTGACTGTTTCCGTCGGGATATGTGTCCAAACCTCAGAACCATGAAAGCACACACAGCTTCTGTTCAAAGATTGTGTCTATCTGCAGACTTCACAACCCAATGGCCATTTTACACCCTTGGATAAATAAATTCTGCATAGAGTCAGGAAGTGATAAGTATTAGGGTTCCAAAAATACCATAGTTTTTTTTCCCCTCTTCCGTTTATTTTCATGGGACGGTTTAGGGAGTGGAGAAATACCATGATGATTCTAAATGCCCAGGGTATGGTACTGAGGTCTTTATTTTGTCTTGATCACAACAATCTACACAAGTGGCTGCTGTTTTGGCCTGCAAGATTTCACAACAGAACGTTGTCTTTGTTATCTAAATAATGCTGCCTCTACTTTGAGAGTCATTATTTGGTTGCATCACCTTTAGTTTGTACTGAATAAAATTTAACTACTTAATAACATACTGTTTTTCAACATCTACTTTTTCTACGGAGAGGGAAAAGACCTCTAGTAATAAATAAGACCCCTAGGACTTCAAGATCATATAGTGCTCTAGGTTTTTTGGGGTTTTTTTTGTGTTATTAAATTACATGGAGAAAAAATAGTGATTGTAAGCTGCTACAAAAGACTAATCTAGAAATAAAAATAATGGATCAATCTTGTTACAAAGGCAGCCATGAAAATAAATGGGTATATAACGCAACCTTTTTCATATTTTACAATAAATTTATTTCTCATCTAGTTGTAGAATTTGGCTTTTGAATGAGGTGATTTTTCGCAGAGTTGATTTCTGAATCAAGTTGCTGTGGTGTTGGTTTCATTGTTTAGTTAATTCTATGCTTGGTTACTATGGAAATACTTATTTACGGAGCTAATGCCTAATGGTGTCAAACAGATGCTACTGGCAACTAGGAATCCTTTCTATTTGATCAATGAAAGACTCAGTCAGAAGTAGAAACTCAGTTTTGTGCTCATTTTTCTCCATTAAAATTTTGGAACATGGAATGGAATGGATGTTCTCAAACAGGACAAGTTTTCTTTCTTTATAATCATTAAAGCACACATTGAATCTCCTAAAAAGTATCATCAGTGAAATGAAATTCTATTTTAGGTTTAGGGAATCATATAGCAATGAAACAAATTTTAACATTGTGTGTGGCCTTAGACAGTGTGCACGTTTCAGTTTGGGAAAAGGAGAATAGTGATGGTTTTATTCAGCTTTTAAAATTGATTTTTAGATTTCTAAAGCTTTGAAACACATTTTTTTTTCCTGTAGCTGTGTATTTTAAATCTCTGCATAAGGATGAGTATTTTTCTTACTATAACTTTTCACAAACAAATAATTCCAGTGTAACTAAACTGATATGATTTTGTATTTTATAAGTTAAATTATTAAGAAAAGATCATTGTACAGTTGTCTAGTCAAATATATTTTAAGATCAAATTTTTTTAGAAAGGGTTTAAAAATGCTTAGTGTACTTTTATAGCAATTTCAGTGGTTTGTAGCTTGACAGAAGTAAAATCCATATTCTTTTATCATGCTTAAGCCTTTGGAAGTTGAAAATACTCCTCAAACAGGTCTTTAGACAAATGGAGTTGTGGTATTTGTACAAAGAAGATCTAAAAAGCCTCCATCCCCCATGGCATCAACTATTCTGACAGACACATCTATTCCTGGCGCTGGAACCACTGGGTGCACTGCTGCAGGAAAGATAACCTTTCCTATGGAAAAGGAATTAAAAACCAAACAAACCCCTGAAACCCTGCTGGTTCGCCTGGATTGTCTTCTCCCATTTCTCATCTGTTTTTAGTTTACTTAGACTATAAACTTCTCAGAGGAGCACTTACTGCCTTTTATTTTGTGAAAAACAGTGTTGCCTTGCTGCTGCTCTTGGAGCCTGAAGCTGGTTTAGGGAAGGCCTCTGTTACCATTACTTTGTTATTTCTTTAGCATGCTTCTGATATTGCTAACAATGTGTGCTTTGCCAAAGTGCTGTCCTTAAGCTTTGGTGATGGTTAGGTTGATATCCTTGTGTTCAACTAGCATGGGATCTCTTCTGAAGTACATGGAAATATTGTTTTTATTGTTTGAGAAAACATAGGCCTGATGCCTACTGTCAATTTTTTCTGCATATATACAGTGTTCATTGTTCAGAACAGCAACTTTGGGGAGAATTTGTTGAGCTTTAACAACTTTTTTAGCCTTTAAAAACTTATTTTCAGAGATGCAAATTCATTCTCTTGAGGCTCTTAGCCTGTTTTGAGTGGCAAGTTTCAGTTTGACCTACACTGGCTGATGATGGCCAAATAGGGAAAAGTCACTTGTATTTAAAGGGGTTCTGTAAGCTGGTTTGTCTTCTTTTAACCACATTGAAATTTATTTCAGAGACTAAATAGATTCAATTATTATAATTCAAAGTTATACAGACTCTGACTGTTACAGAACAAGGCATGGTGTATGTGTGGGTTTTTGTTTTGGTTGGTTTTTTTTCTATTTGAAGCTTTTTTTTTTTTTTTTTTTTTTTTTTTTTGAAGCTGTCAGGCAATTATACAAAACCAGGAAAGAGTGTTCATGGCTCTCTGGATGAACTGGGAAGACTCTGGGCTTAGAGTCAGGCTGGTAGGAGAATTTCTCCTCCAATCTGACTGGTAATATCCTATACACATTTCTGGTGGGAATGGCTGTAGATTTGCCACTTTTCAGAAGTTCATCTGCAATATCAGAGCCCACTGGAGATGGATTTTCAGAGGAGCTCCGATATGTGTGATTGCTGTGATGTTGCCACTGACCATGGACACTCAGAGCCAAAGTGTGTGGGTTACTAAGCAGAGGTCTAAGTTGCAGCTTGGAACTTTTATGATTCAAGTTCATCCTAGATAAGGTGTTTCTTGATGGAGGAGGTGAGGGAAGAATGTTATATGCAATGGATTACAAAATCTTAGTATTACAGAGTACAAATCTTTCTGCAACAAGTCTCATGGTTGCAAAATCAGAAATTGCTGAGGCTCTGCCTAAGACCTATTTTAAGGTCTCTTGGTCTGTTCACAGTGTCTTTTCACTCCTGTTGTAAGATTAGTGTGACTCTGGGAATACTTTGTAAGTTTTGTTGACGCACAGTAATGAAATAAAACTTTGACTGCTAAGCTCTCAACAAAAAATAATGCCAGAAATGCTGCTTGTTTAGTATTCCAGATTTAACTTGCAAGACAAGGAGTACGGCTACTTAAACTAAGTCTTGTAGGTAGTGAGAGAAAGAGTAAAATTTTCTTGGTCAAAGGAGAAAATTCTTCTTTAAATGGAGAAATAGAATTTATCAGCTGTTAGCCTTTAAAATCGTCACCCTGCTTGTCTTTCAGACCCTGGCAATTCTGCAGAAAGTGTGTTAAGGAATATCCTGCTGCTTTCTGCTACTTTCTCCAGAAATTGTTTTTTGTAGGGGAGTCTTTCTGGATTTTGAGTGCCATCTTGTGGTGCATTCTAAGCACCTAAGGAAAGTTAACCCCCCTTTCACTACTAACCTGCAAGGATTTGCTTAGTGCAGAGATATACCAAGTCAGATTTACCACGGAAAAATTATCACTGTTCATAGAGATCTGCATTTTTTCCCAGTCGTGCGTAGCAGCAGAGATTGCTACTTTGTACCTAAACTTCTCATCAGTTAATTTTAATTACTTCGATGTGTGGCATGGGGAATGACCCTTGAAAAATGTGGCAGACTGTGGTAGCTTGCTGGCTGTGTTAATATATTGCCTTGTCTTCTCTCAGGAGATATGGCTTCTAATTCAAGGTGATATATAATGAATTAAAGAAAAATCTGATAGCAAAGTACATGTAAACTGAAGTTCTATTCATTTCAAAATTGTTTTAGTTTCATTGCTGTAAAATTGGTATCAGTGGAGAAGCTTAAATCTTCTGGTTTAAATGACAACAGAAAATTTTCAGTGACAAATCTAAGCTGTGAAATTTTTCATTTAAATAAAACTCTGCATAAAATGATGCCCCACCATTTAAAATATCAAACAATTATTTCCATTGAAAGTAGGTTGGAAGATTTTTCTGCCTTGTGTTTACTGGGTGAGCATGGGTCACTAGAACCTATTTATTTACCATAGCAGGGTTAAAACTAAAAGGAAGGTTTTGAACCTTTTCAGTCACAAAGATTGACCCCCAAAATTATAGCTTATGTGAGCATGTGTACGTGTACATGTGGCTTAAAGGATGAATAAAGGAGTTGCAGTAAATGGTTTGGTTCAGAAATTTTCTGGAGTAAGCAAGACGTTTATGGGTTTGGTATTTTTTTTGTTAGTTGTGTGGGGGTTTTTTAAATTATTATTGTGAGCTCATTTGTAGCAAATAAATAAAATCAGCTAACATACCACATATTCAAAAGAAAAATAAAATACTCTGAGAGGAAAACCTCTTTTATGTCCCCTAATGGAGGCTGCAAGATTATGAGCGAGCTGACGCAACTCTGTGGCCCATTAGTATCAAAGGTTACTAATACAGCTAACAAAACCCATGTGGACAGCTGATCTTTGCTGCTGATTGAGGCAAAAGTTAATGAAGCAGATTAATTCAGTCTCTGTGTGCAGGGACAGAATGAAACCAAAAGATTTACTGATGTTCAATACAGTAAGGAAATGTCAATCTAGAAAGAGACACTTCACAATGAAGAAAATTTAATAAAACCACTCAAGCAAACAAACAAATGAAAAGAAACAGCCCATTCGGACAAGATGTTGCTAAAACCAAACACATCAAGGCAAAATGGATATGGGCACAGAATGTTGGTCATTATCTTACTGTTTGTCAGTGATAGCCATTAAAGACATGGTAGCTAGATCACTCACTTTAAAAGATTCCCAAACTCTCAAATACCTAAATTTTTAATTCTTGATTTTGATCTGCTTGCTTTACCCAGTATTACCCACTACAGTTTTCTGATAGAGCACAACTTACTCCCAGTTCAAGCACTTGCTTCATTGTAGATCTCTTCAGTTTTCCTAGCAAGTAGATGTGATAACTATTTACTTTAATCAGGGTTTAGTGGCATCTCTGTGAAGACAACTGAAGAGAAAAAGAGCCTTTAAGTCCTCCCTTGCCTGAGCACTGCTGACACATTCCCACCTGTGTTTTTTTCTACATTTCTGCACCTTCCTCTGGACAAGCACCAGACTGGAACATTGTGTTTTCTCCGTGTGCTGTCAGTCCCAGAGGAACAAAAACATACCTAGTTCTCACCTAAAAAATAAGAAGAGCAGCTCCCAGGATGGCAAAATATTAATTGCCAAGTGGGGTATTGGCATGTTATTTGTACTCTGTAGCAATGTAAAAGAGTAAAAAGCTATGTTTAATTTGTGAATGCACATTTTGCAAATGGATTAATTTATCAAAGAATAATTCGAATCTGTTGACAATTCATGAAGACTGAAAGCTTTTGAAACAGAACAGACATCTGAATTTCATTTCTTGTATGTTGTTTTCATTTTTTGTCAGTATAGAAGACAAATAAAGTGAGTGCTGTTGACGTACTTGAAGCTGATAGCATCTTCAGATTGTGTTGCTGACGTTCTTTTGTGGGTTTGGTGGGTTTAGTGAGGTTATTCATAACATGGGACTTTGTAGCCATGTTCAAGCAAAGCCTAACAAAACCTCCTGCAAGAAAATCTTTTTAAAAATACCAATTTTTAACCTCTCTTTGGAGAGATTTTTGCCCGCTTTGAAAGTACATGATGTACTTTTATGTACTACATAATGTAATGCTTTCTTCACTATATTTACAAAATTGCTTCTGTTTGAATGATTCTGAAAGAAAAAATATTTTGGAGGTTTTAGGCTAGATTTGCTTTTGTATGTTGAAATGAATAGGAGAAGGAACACAGTATCACCATCAAATTTAAAGTGCACGTTGAATGATTTATAAGCAATCCAAAAATATTGAAATAAGGCCATATTATTCTGTCATCACGATATCTCTGTTGCATGCAATTTCTTTAAACTCTTCTTTAGGCCTCTTGCTGTGTAGCATTAACTGCGAATATGGCCCAAATTACATATGAAAAAGCAAAGGGAGAAACATTTCTCATTGCATCACATAATGAAAATTTATGCCTCTGCTGTTTTTCAGTATGAACACATCAACTTTTCTTAATTAATTTTAACCATTAATTACCATTAACACATTACCTTTTTATTAATCTTTTCTTCTTTTTTTTATCTTTACAGATGATACTTTGGGATTGGGATTTGAAGCAATGGTACAAGCCCTATTACCAGGTCAGTATATTATGAATTTATTTGTCTTTTTTTTTTTTTTTTTTTTGTGAAATGTGATTGAGTACAGATTTCAAAACTGTTCAAACTGTCAAATTTCAATTCTTCTGTTGATGCTGTATTTGCCTATTTTTTCCCTCTGTCTCTTCTATTGTAGTAAGCTCTTCTTGTTCCTGTTGAGAGAATTATGCAAAATTAAAACTAATCACTTTTGTTTGGACAAATTTTTTATAATTTCTTTCAGCAGAATAAGGGTTAATTAAAATTATGAGGTTGTGGAAATTGTACCTCTGTAAGGGGCTCTAACAATTTGACTGCCAAAATTTGTTGATATTGTTGGAAGAGAAAGAATAGTAAGTTTAATGCTGAGACAAAGTAATGAAAATAGAGATTTAAAAATTGCCAACAGATTTCAGATAGAGAAAAAAACTGAAAGCTAATCTTGAATTGTGAATTACTTTTTATTGTGTGACAAAAACCTGCAGACACTGCTGTCTGAATGTCTATATATATTTTCTTTAAAAGAAATTATGTTGCATTGATTTATTTTAATTTTATTTTTGTTAAATTTGCAACACATAAGGTAGTTACTTGAAACAGAGGATACCATGAAGTGTTTTGACATGTTAATAGTTTGCAACATTTCCATCCATTCCAGAGTGCTGGCAGTGGGAGTGGAGTTGATCTCTCAGTGCTGAACGAGGCTCGGAACATGCTCTCGGAGCTCCTGAGTGACCCATGTCTCCCACCACACGTGATCTCGTCCCTTCGAAGTATTAACAGCCTCATTGGTGCTTTCTCAGGAGCATGCAGGCCAAAGGCCAGCCCATTCACACCCTTTCCTGGTTTCTTCCCCTGTCCTGAAATAGAGGATCCTGCTGAAAAAGACAGGAAGCTGCTCAAGGTCTAACGGCTTTTATTTGCATTCATGTGTGTTTTGCAATTAAAAAAAATAAATCGATAAAGAGAAATTCTTCAAGAAGGAATGCTCCTGTATGCATAGCAGGTTCTCTAGTGAGTGCCAGTGGACAATGTTTAAGGTCAAAAGGGAGCAGCTGTGAAAACACATTGAATGAAATGGAGATAGATACTAAAATGCAAATTCAAGTGGTTGATGGATAGACAGGTACAAGTACTGGTCTGCACCCTGACCACAACATTCCTCAAAATAACAGCAAATATAAACTGAAGGTGTTATAGTCTCATGATATGGGACAAACAGGGCTGTTCTTGATTCTTCTACATTCTTTATCTAACTATTACTGTCAGTGTGGCTTTTTCATTGACCTTTTTTCCCCATGAAATTTACTCTTGTGGACAGCAAACCAGCCATCACACAGAAGCAAATCAGCTATGTAAAAGGAAAAAGATCCCTTCTTTTTCTTCAGCAAATAACTTTATGAGACCAGTTATCACTTCTCCATTACTCAGGGTTAACAGGTGAAAGCAAGAGTATAGTTACTATATGAAATGCTAAGGAATATGCTGGGGAAAAAAATACAGTATAGAAACTCAGTTGCACCAGAGTTAATAATTCCAGCCCAGTATTGACAGCTTGAGGCTGTTTATTGTGGAGGCTACTCTGGGACATGCCCTGTAGGTGTTTGCATTTCCAGGAAGTGGGCAGCTTGGCCCAAACTGATCATCTGGTTAGCTTAGTATTTTGGAGCCCGATTCAACCTGTGAAATCTCTGTTGGGAATCATATTTTTGGGGGAAAAAAGTCTACAGGTTACTCTGTGGATGATCCTGGAGAACCACTGTAGGATGAAATTCCTTGTAATGTCACAATGGATACCTGCAGAATTCAGTTGGGCACAGTCATTCAGGGATCACAGTCATTCAGCATGTTTTTCTTTGTGTATTTCTTTAAAAGGTGCTAAGGATTGGCATACCTTTGGATTTTTAAAATTTCTTTATAGGTAGTCAAAATAGTGTGAAATGAAAAGTATTCATTGCTGGAGACCAGTTATAGAGTATGTGAGATAGAAATATTATGGTTTTTCACAACTGCTCTCTTCTTCTCCTTCCTGAAAAGTAACTTTTTCCTCAGGTTTTCGGACATTTTCTGTGTAGAAATTTGCTTAGTGCTTGCCACAATCATTCAATAATTCTTTGGCTTTGGTATGTTTAAGAGTAAGCCCAAATATTTCCCCCTATGTATGTTACATATGTTGTTACATATGTATGCTACTGCAAGAGAAAGATTTCTTTTGCTTTTAAAAACCAGGTAAGTGAGCAAAAATTCCAGGTTATAACACAGCAAAGAAAATATTATGAAAGTATTGCTTCAAAACGGATAATTTTGAAAGCTTCCCACTCTCTCTTTCCCTGACTTGGAATATAAAAGGTCTCCTCTGTAGTTTTTTGCTGTGGATTATGTGCATTTTTATTTCTCTTCCCTGACTGGCTTCCAAAGTGTGTTCAGTTATAATTTTCAAGTTGATTAGGGGGTCATCAAGTTGATTAGAGGTTGAAGCACCTCTCCTACAGTGATTGTTCAGCCTGGAGAAGAGAAAGCCTTGGGGTTACCTAATTGTGGTCTTCCAGTACCTGAAGTGAGCCTGTAGGAAAGGTGGAGAGGGATTATTTACACAAGCTTGTGGTGACAGGACAGGGGGGGAATGGCTTCAAATTGAATAAGGGTTAGATTGGGTATTAGGCCAGGTTGGATGAGGCTGTGGCCAGTCCGGTCTAGGGAAAGGTGTCCCTGTCCACGGCAGGGTGGGTTGGAACTAGGGGATCTTTAAGGTCCCTTCCAACCCAGACCATTCCATGATTCAATGGTGAGCTGTCTGCTCTCCTCTATAGGAAAGGATTTAAAAACAGGGAAAAGAATGAAATTGGCTTCAGACCTTGGGCTAGTCATAACTGCCTATCTAATGCTAGCCCTTCCCCCTGGGTTTCTTGGAAGTGTGAACTTCCCAGTATTCAGAAAAAATAATTAAATATGAGACAAAAAGCATTGCAAGGCTACTCTGCAAAAACTTTCCATTTCCATCAGGACTGTCCCTAGAACTGTCCCCAGATCTCCCGGTGTATGACAGTAGCATGATTGCCAGATGGGTGGATTTCTGCTGTTATTAATAGTCATGATTTTAAAAGATTCATAGTGGAGGCAAGTAAAAGTTGTCTAGGCAAAATCCCTGAGTGTGCACATCTCTTATCTCCTGGCCTTGTTGACCTTGGGAGACCTCCACTTGGAGAAAGAGACCATACCTGTGGTAAGGTACCACATCAACTATTTATCTATAAAGATTAGCAATAAATAGCCCTTAAAAACCATAAATAAAATTTTAACATCTGCTTTAATTTCCATGGACTTTAACCATGGTCAAATTACTCAACAGGGATTAAGTAGCAGGAACAGCCTGCCAACACCACAGCTGAGACGATCCTCAGGAGTTTCTGGCTTGTCACCTATGGAATCAACATCATCTAGATGGGAAAGGAGTAGCATTAGCAAGAGATCCCATCAGGAATATAACACAACAAGGTAAGCACTGAACAGAGTTTTAAGGAAAATAATAATGCTGGAACTTGGCAGCAGAAGTATTGGATGTAAAGTCTTGTGAATTAAGTCTCCAAATTCTGCCAGCATAAACTGGAAAAGTTAATTATATACTATGCTGTGTAACTCAGGTTGATCTTAAGTAGAAATCAGGTCATTCTGAGGTTAAATAGTATGCTCTGTCATAGTAAGTAGGCCTTGATATAAGCTTGAGTAGGAAATGACTTTTTTTTCATTTCAGCATACATGATTGCAAAACAAACTAGTTTAGTCTCTAGGCTTGTACTGACTGCCTCCTTCTTTTTGTTTAATATATGTATCACTTGCCAATTTCCATATACCCATGCACAACTAAAAAGGTGAGACAATTTTCTTGTGGTTGGTAGCTGCTGTTGTGGGTATTATAATGTTTATTATTCCTTCAGTCATCAAGCGAGTTTTAAGTTACATTAACATAGTAATCTCTTCTCTTCTTGTTAGTAAATACGGTGCAAATAGAGCTTTTATTTCCAGAATTAAGATAACATTCTGAATTAGGATTAAAATGAATGTTTTTTTTTCTTTTTGTATAATGTATATTAGTGAAAATTTACACATTTAATTTTATTTAAATGTATAAATGAGTATGCTTTTGCTTCTGAAATCTGTAAAAATGTGTGTAGTTTTGCTTTTCTTGTTTTGTTTGTTTGGGTTTTTGTTTGGTTGTTTGGTTGTTTGTTTTTTTCTTTAAGTGGTTCTACATACGTTATAAGGAAAGTATAACAGATGCATTCTTAAAAAAGAAAACATGAGTTATGTTGATAACGGGTAATTATTAATGGTAGATGGAAATTTATATACACATGTCCAAGAATTTACTTATCAGTATTATATTTAATATTAAAGTGAACTACTTGAATAATTTGGCCCTTTCAGTGGTTTTCCCACCTTGGATAAAATATGATCTTTAAGTTTTTACATTGCAAAACTTAATTGTGGTTTGTGTATGAATTGCAATTGAAGATTCTAATATGAGCTGTAGTAGTCATTAAAAGATTATATTTTCATGCTGACCTGGTTGCTGGTATCCAGATGAACCTCCCCAGTTGTATCCACTGGAAATAACCAGAGACCAGAGAAATTGCTTTAACCTTAGCAACGGTGGGATTTCAGTTTGAGTCTCAGCCCTCCTGCTGCAGGCTCAGTGTACATTTACAGAGGGTTTCCTCACTTTCCTTACTATTCAAAAGCAGCTCTGGGGAACTTCTGTTTTAGTTGTATGCAGATTTTTGATTTGGTTTCTCATTCAAACACTAGCTCAAAACATAAAGTTCTTCCTCATGTTGAGGGGAAGTTTCTCATGTTTTAGTTTATGGCCATTACTCCTCCTCCTCTTGCTGGGCACCTCTGAAAAGAGTCTGGCACCATCCTCTTAGCCCACCTTTGAGATATTTATATACATTGATGAGATCCCCTCTCAGCCTTCTCTCAACTAACCAGGCCCAGCTCCTGCAGCCTCTCCTTAGATGGGAGAAGCTCCAGATCCCTCATCCCCTTTGTGGCCTCCACTGGACCCTTTCCAGTAGCTGGAGATACACAGAAATAAATCCATATTTATTCTTGAACTCATTTTTCATATTCATGTATTTAAACTAGTGATGGAAGATCAAGTATTATTTCTGTATCGGACTTTTCTTGCCATCAGCTTAAGATGTTTTGGTAAATACTATTTTCCCCTCCTGAAGCAAAATAGTTTTACATTAACTATTTTCACTTTGAAGTAAACTCATACAGTTATTTTTAATTGCATATTCAATTTTTGCTCCCTAAAGGAAATATAATTTTAAATCATGGAGTGAAATTTTGTCCCTGGAACAGCAGATAGCAGGATTGAGCAATTGAGTTTAAGGACTTGGCTGCTGAAGCAAAACACACTTTGATGTCAAAAACAGCTTTAGTTTTAAGTTTATCATAAATAAAATATTTATAAATAATTGAATAATAAAATAATTATTTATATGTATATATTAAAAAGTGTAAATATGTAAAATTTATGTGGCTGTGTAAGGTTTTAATTGTATTTTAATTAACTGTACTTCCAAAGTAATCAATCCTCAGATCTGTTAGGAAACAGCCTGCTTCAAATATTCAAGGAAAGTAGCATGTTAAAAAGTAAACCTGTCATACATGTTCTGAGTATATTTACTGCATCATTTTAGGACTGTGTTAAGTATTTTGTTGCTTTCAATCAGTTCACAGCAGTTTTTATTTCATGTAATTGACATATATTTTCTAGCTGGTTTTGAATTTGACAGGTTTGTAGTATTTTTCTTGAATGGTGGTGGACCTATCACAGGGCAGTGTAGCTATTTTAAAAGCATTTTATTTAATACAAGTGGAAGACAAACTAGGAAACTAAGAAAAAGAAATCCTTACTGTTTTCTTTTCAGCCAAGGATCTCACTCAAATGGGTCTTTTGGTGCAAACTTGCTGACAATACCAAAGCAAAGATCATCCGCTGTGACCTTGACTCATCACATGGCTCCCAGACGAACAGGTAGGATCATGCAATTTGTACAGTAACGGGATGGCTCATCACAGGTCTTTTCATGTAAACATAGCACTAAAATAACATCAGCATGTCCCTCGTTTTTTAAATCCTCTTTGTTAACAGCAAGGACTTTATTGTCATCTGAGCCCCATGTCATGCTTGTTTTGGAAGGTGCTTCTCCTGGTCTGAGTCCCGTGGGTTCACCAAGCCATGGATCTGTCTCCAGTGGGGCTTTCAGCAACTGGTCACCTGTAGAGTTCCCTGACACTGCTGATTTCCTCACAAAACCAAGCATTAATATACACAAGCCTCCAGGACACCCACCTAGCTCTCCAGATTTTCAGCAGCCAGTTAAAACACCTGTAGGTTATATGTGTAGCAGGTACTGTAAACTCTATTATAATTTCAGTCACTTCATATGGGTTGAAAAGAATGCAATTAAAATAAAAACAAAACAAAAAAAAAATCAAGACCTGTGCTTCTACTAGGATGGAAAAAGGGCATAAATCTCATCATAATCTGTAACTGTGTTATTCAGGGAAGAATAAAGAATGCTGAATGTATGTCACTGCTTTGACATGGTGCATCTTTCTCAGCAGCTGTTATTATAGAGGAACAATATTCTGTGGAATTTTAGAAAATGAGGGTTTCTTACTTGGGAATTGGATTCTGTGTTTCTGAATACTTTCTTAGCTATGAGCCCTACTTTAATAATTCAGGGGTCTAACTTTGGGGGAAGTGATGGCTGATTATTATCTAAGGACAGGCTAAATCTATGTGTGACAAATTTGGGAGTAAATACTCAGGTCAGTTGTTGAAGGAACCTTTACAAGCCTTTTTAAAAAAAGTAATCTACAGATATTTTTCAGTAGAAGACAGCAGTAGCAAAAGAAGAAAGTTACTGAATGTTGTAAATATTTTTCATGTATTCTGTAAGCTGTGGACGTCAGATACTCAAGCCTGTTCCAATACCTGAACCAGACTTTGCAGAATACAGAGACAGAAAATCAGGTGGGATTTCAAAATAGACAAATACTTGATATCAACATACTGCTTTTTTTTCCAAGGCAGTTAAATTAAAATGTCACTATTTCTACATATTTTTCCTATATTTTAACCTATGTATGTATTTTACTTTGTTTTGTGTTTTAGAATAATCAAAATAAGATGAAATATTGCCTGCTTCATAGTAAGGATTTTAAAACAGGCTTCCACTAATACCTTTGTAGTTCTGTACTCCATGTATCAAACAAGTGCTCTACCAACTAAGCTAAACTAATCACTGAACCATTTTTTTCCAATAAAAGCTATGCTTTTAGCTTCTCTTAATCTTCAAATATGTCTTCTCTAATAAATTTTGTCCTCTATGAATTTTTTGCATATTTCTTAAATAAAATGGGTTAGAAACAAGGTATTACTTGTATTTCTGTGACAAATACGTATGATCAGTTAAAAATCATTAGACAGTAGTAATTTACAAATCAGTTACTGATATAATATTTCTCTGTGTGTTTTCTTTAAGGTGAAATTGCAAGTGGTAATGTCTCCAAAGGATCTTTCCACCATACAGAGAAGAGGAAAGATGAAAAGAAGGAAATGATTGATCAAACACAAAATACACTGCTTGTAAGCATGTAATTGCAAAAAAAAACCCAAAAAAACCAAAAAAAAACCACCACCACCAAACTTTTCTCAATTCAGTATTTCTTCATAATTTCTAACTTGCTGTGAAGAGGCCTTTATGTTGCTAAAGTAGTCATTTCTAAAGGGTTATGGTGCATGGTTGGAATTCAAATTTTCGTTTAACAATTGTTTATCTTGCATAAATGTCACTAGCAAATGACAGGAAGGGTTGTGATTGTATTGATTTTGTTGATCAGTATTGATTTGTGTAGATTTAATTTTGAGAGGGTATGCTCAAACACTGGCTAATATTTTCTTTTGGAACTTCATAAAAGATGCGGCAGTGGCAGTGAGACAGAGAAATGAATGTTCAATACAGTGCTATTAACATTTTGAGTTTATACATCAGGTGTTTTTAAAGCTTGTCCAATTAACCTATTCTTAAAGCTCAGTAAATCTTTGGTTTTAGCCTATGCATATTTTTGCTTTGTTAACTCATCTTGTCTAAAAATAAATAAGTAGGAAAATTTAGCACCATCTCAGACAGTCCTGGAATCTGCTGCCCAAAACAGGAAAACTCAAGCCTTTAAGTGTGCTATTTGTGATATTGATTTTTGATTTTCTCATAGCCATAGTTGCAGCACCATTCAATAAATTCACTAATGATTTATCATTTTCAAGGCTTTTTTGCCAACACAACTGATAAATTAATTTTCATTGTTATTTTAAAGATTATAAAGTATCTTAATCTCATACAGGTGGAACAGAATTCTAGATTAGAAACAATGTTATTAGACCATGATTCACTAATGGAGAAGATGAACAATTGGAATTTCCAAGTTTTTGACCTTGTAAAAGAAATGGGAGATCAGTCTGGAAGGATTCTCAGCCAGGTTTGTTGTCCTTTATTATATGAGGGAGGGTAGGTAAAGGTGTCCTTTATTTAAACCATGAATAAGTTTTGCAGTCAACATTCATGTGAATACTTGAAATTACATTTATGTGAATATCTTCAAAAGCAGAAATATGACTTTTCATGTACTCCATGTCACTGTAAACCATAAAAAATGGTTTATCTGTAGAGAGCATGCTCCAGTTTTTCTGAATTTTATTCTCAATATAAATAGGTTAGACTCACACTGACTAACTTGGTTTTGCCATAATCTACCATTTCCTGTGCAGAATGATCTCCTGCTTTCAGAATTACTACTCTGTTTGACAACCATTGCTTTTTTTCTTTATTCCCGTACAATATTTCTGCCCCACCTGTCGGGGAAGAGAAGTGATCTTTTAGGCAGCCTTTTGCCTCTTAATCCTGCAAACAGTGGGATTTTTTTCCATGCTGCTTTCTGCACATAGTATCCCTTTTATTTCTTTCTGACTTATTTCCATGCAGTTTCATGTTTGCTGAAGCCAAACCTGCTGGCAGGTGCAAGAGTAGGATTCTGTTTGCTCTTCCCCAGCTTCTCCCATTCATCAAGGTCATCTGGAAGCTTCTGCGTCCTTCTTTAGAGTGGATTTAGCAATCATGGAGATTCTGATCTGACAGCTAAACCGTTTTATTTCCAGTATCTTAGTTTTACACCCTGGAGTGATGTCCCCTAATTTTGCAGCTACTGTTCCTCTGAGCACCTCCCATGCTTCAGAACTTCTTGTTCCTCTCCTGTGTGTAGGAAAAAAAGTTATAAAAATGACTAGCAGTGACTTGGTTTAATTTTTTTTTTAAAATATTTGCAGCCTTGGATGGGGGGGATTAGGCTTTGAAGTACACTACATGTAAACCATAATATATACATATATGGAAGTTCTGAGTATCTTTTTGAAATACTTCTTCATTTATCAGCTTGTTTTGTTAAAAAACACTCAAGAGAAATCATAATAAATACAAGAAATAGCATCTCTTTGCCAAAGTCTCAAAAACAACTGGAGAGGCTGGTGTTGTTTGTTTCTCTTTGTCTTGTTTTGTTATTAATGGCTTTGCTGTTATAAGTAAATAATTTGAAGTTTTGAATAATAAGTCTGAAAATAAATTTCTACTTTTTAGGTCACTAATAGTGGAATAGATGTCTTATTTAGCCTTATAAAAAATTTTGGTGTATATTACTAAAAATCAGTTGCATAGAATTATTAGTAATGAAATAAAAGCTTTTATTATTCTTTATTGAGAGGATCATTAAAATCCACATTTTTGTGCTAAAAATTTATTAAATATATCTCTATGACAATAGCATTCCAATAATTATTTAGTGGAATTTCAGTGATTTCCATGTCTGTCGGCAAGTAAAATTTTAAAAACAAGAATATTTTTAAAGTTGAAAAAGCAGAACATGCAACGGTATGTCTTTCAGATTTAAATTAATTTTATTCTTTGTTTAGGTTACTTATACCTTGTTTCAAGACACTGGCTTGTTTGAAATTTTCAAAATCCCCACTCAAGAATTCATGAATTACTTCTGTGCGCTAGAAAACGGCTACCGGGATATTCCCTGTAAGTGCTCCCTGGTTACACATGGAATTTTGATATCTGTGGCTCTCCTTTGGTGTGGGCTTTTGTATTTGTGGGCAACTTAGTGTGTTTTTAGTGAATGCACTTGGCAGAGCTTAGAACGGGTCTGATGAATTGCAGGACAAAGTGGGTGGACTCTAAGACTGAATTTGTTAATTTGGAGTTTGAAGATAATCTTAGAGAATTTGAATTAGTGGTTGAATGAAATGCACTCAAGTCAATGGGAGAAGAGTTGTTGATTTAACAGAATTTTGGGTCAGTTCCTTAACAAAATGAGAAAAAAATAGAGCATTTTGATGGTAGTTATTCACCTTGCTGTGCAGGGTAGCCAAGTTTATTGGAAAACAGAACAAAAACCACACTTCCCCACTCCACAGCTGTTTGCCCAGCCCGGGTGCTTGTAGGTATCAGATTGCAGGCCATGCTTGTTTCTCACCATTATTGATTCAAAAGGCCATTTAATCCCTTCCTGAGCCCCAGGTAGGATGAAGTGTACATAGACACTGTTTGATGTTTATCTAACGGCCTTCTTAAAAATGTTCAGTGATACATATACCTACCACTAACATTTTTAATTCTATTTTTCCTTTTAGATTTAATCAAAATTTCACTTATAATACATTTTGTACATTTTTTTGTTGTTGTTGTTTTTATTATTCCTTTTGATGCCATTTCAGATAACAATTTTTTTTTGTATCTTGCTGATTTTCAGATCACAATCGTATCCATGCCACGGATGTTCTCCATGCAGTGTGGTACCTGACCACACGGCCCGTTCCTGGATTTCAGCAAATACGTAATGAGCACCTAATGGAGAGTGATATAGGTGTGTATTCACACAGGTTATTTTTGTTTTGCTGAAGAATGTTATAATATTTCTTAACTTTCTTGGAAAGTTAAATAGACCAAAGAAAAAAATACCAAAGTATTTAACTTAATCAAGTTCTCCTTAATGGCTTTAGTATAAAAATTAATATTTTAGAATTTTCAGTTAGGTATCACATGTAGACTTTCAAACACTGAAGTGACCACCCCAACAATAGCTGCATAAGAGCATCCCTGAAAAGGAAATAATACCTCCAAATTATTTATACCTCCTGTGTGAAGCTCCTTCCAATGAAGCTTGCTTTTGTGTTGTCTGTGACTTCATAGAACTAACTTTTAAATTTAGAATTGGTAATTTTTACCAAATTGTATCCTGCAAGTAAAGGATAAAAAAAAAAGATTGTAAACATAGACTTGGATGCTAAATGGTTTGTATTTCAGAAAAATAAAACGGGGGAATCAAGGACTCTCCAAGAACTCTGTTTTATATGTGTAGCAGAAAAAGACAAGACACAAATCATGTGGCTTTTAAAGGGCTGGAATTTTCTCTTTTTTCCAATTTGTCCCCTATTGTCTTTTCTTTCTCCTAGCATTAAATGAGTTAGGACTGGAGACTTAACTGGAGAAAAGTGACAACAATAATTTTATTCTCTTCTACAAAAAAAAGAAAAATTGAAATAAGAAATTATAATCTTATTGCTTGGAAACTCTTCCAGTATAAATATTTTCAGGCTTTTAATCCTTGCTTATTCTATTAAGGCAGAGGAGTTCCTTTTATATTATGCAATGTTGAAATAAGTGCTATTCCTTTCCCTTTTTTTAAAAAGTAGTGACTTTGTTCATGGAAAAGAGGATTATAAAACTGTGAATCTTCTTATCATGCAAATATTTCTAAATTAATGGAGTTAATTCCTTTTGCAGTACTTTCCACTGCCCCCCTCCAGGTTTTCCTGCAGGTTTGCAAGTTCAAGAAATGGGAAAATTATAGAAATACTAAGGAAGGTGCTGATTAATCTTTTCTTATACAAATTCATTTTGGAGACAAACAGTAGAATGCTCTGTTAGTGCTACAAATTTGCAACTCAATGGCACTTCAACTTTTCTTCAAAATTGTTAATCTATAAAAATTCTCATTAATTTATCTTTTTAAAAATATAAGTCTTTGACAATTATTCAGCTTCATAACAGCAACAGTGTTTGCAACAGTGTCTGGCTGTTTATACACATTTATATTGCATTACAAATATGAATGAAATGCTGCTCTAAAAAATATTGTGGTTTTGTACTTTGAATTTTTTTTTAGATGAAGCCAGTGGTATTGCCCCAGTTCAAGTCAGCTACACCTCTTCAAAAAGCTGTCCTATTACAGATGACAGTTATGGTTGTCTGGCATCAAACATTCCTGCTTTGGAATTGATGGCTTTGTATGTAGCAGCTGCCATGCACGACTATGATCATCCTGGACGTACAAATGCTTTTCTAGTGGCCACAAATGCACCTCAGGTACAAACCTCTTCACATAGAAAATCACTTCTTTCTGTCTGAAATCAGTATAAAGAATTTTTTCTGTTCTATAGCCCTAAAGTAAGTTGTTTGGGATTGAAGTATTTAAGGCCTGATTTAAGAAATGGGGAAATTGACGTGTACTATACTTGTGTAATATTTTTATTTTTCTTTCCTGTTAAGTTCTGATGTGTTTTGTATGTACTGGTTGTGTATGCATGCAGAAACAACTTTCAATTTGCAAAATTGAAAACGACAACGTTAACCAGTGCAGGATAAAAAGATTATTTCATAGAGAGCTGGCCCTAGGTCTGTCTAATCAACTATGATGGCTGTTTGGATCTCTTAGTAAGTTACAGAAAAGAAACTTAAATAATAAAAACAACATCAACAACAACAACTGGTACAGCTTGTTTAGAGATAAAGACTTTGAAAATGAACTTTCCAATCAGTTTTCAACAACTCCTTATTACAAAGGGAGTTTAGTATGTCGGCACTTATATATTTCTTCTGAAAACAGCATACAAGGAGGAAGAAAACCAAACTACACAGACATCCAACACTAAGTTTCAAAAATACAACCATTCTTCAAAAAACTGCAAAAAGCATTGGCAAAAATGAAGTTTTTTCAGGTTCTGTTTAATCTATTTTGGATTAATTATTTTCTAGGGTGTTTTTTATAAACATGGAAGCTGTGAGTAAATTCTGCTACTGTTTTTAATTTAGTTAGCTCATTTACAGTTAAAATTTCTGCATCAGCATTAAACATAGCCCTTTGAAAACCAGCAATAATTTGCACGATTAACCATTGTAACAGTTCTTATGTGTTTTGGAGTCCTTTTTGTGGTGGGGTTTATTTGTTATTGTTTTTTTTGTTTATTTCTTTGTTTTTGTTTGGTTGGAATTTTTGTTGTTTTTGTTTTTCCAACACAATTAAGAATTTAAAACATAGATTTATTTTATTTCTTGTTTTCTTTTTTACATCACTGTGTGACATAAAACACACGCTGCTCCACACACTGTGCAAAGTCTTAAGTGGTTTTTGTGTGTGTGCCTACAGTCTGAATGTAGCTGTCACTAAGACATCATTAAGGACTTTTAAAGAAAAAAAGAACATTGCTAATTGTTAAGTTTGGGGGGGATTTCCCTCATCTGTAATTTTTGTTTCACTTTAACCCCAAAATTAGAAGACAAAACTTATTTTTTTTTTATTTTTACCTAGTGTTGTTTCTGAATAGCCCTTAAACTTCAGAATATTTAATGATAACTTTAAAACTTCCCTGTGTCATTTATGATTCTTTGCTTGTTTTGTTTTGGTTTGTTTTTTTTTTTTTTCCTGTAGGCTGTTCTCTACAATGACAGATCAGTCCTAGAAAATCACCATGCTGCATCTGCCTGGAATCTTTTCTTATCACGACCAGAATACAACTTTTTATCGAACCTTGATCACGTGGAATTCAAGCGCTTTCGTTTCTTAGTGATTGAAGCAATCCTTGCCACAGACCTCAAGAAGCATTTTGATTTCCTTGCAGAATTTAATGCCAAGGTTTGTTCCAGTTTAATGTCTGATATACCAATTTTATCATTGCTTCTTAGTAATTGTTAGTTTTAATTACTTGCATTTAAAGTTTTATATTATTTAAATTTAAGCTATTAAAAATTCAAATAGAGTATTTCCTTTGTACAAACCAGCTGTAGATGGTTTGTAGGTTGCCTAATAAACCCATGGCTGAAGAGTTTGAACTGGATGTCTGTGTCTACCCCAGGTCAATGACATGAACAGCAATGGCATCGAATGGAGCAATGAGAACGATCGCCTGCTGGCCTGTCAAATATGCATCAAACTGGCTGATATCAATGGCCCAGCCAAAGCCAGAGACCTGCATCTGAAATGGACTGAAGGCATTGTCAATGAATTTTATGAACAGGTGGGTATGGAAAGAGCAATTTTCTTTTTTAATGATGGGCAGATGATTGATTCTTTGTTTTGCCAGTGGTTTAACTAAATTAAGCTTTATTCATTGTTTTAAATCTTCTGGTAAGGTATTTCCATCTTCTCATTCTGAATACTGAATTTTATTTTCACAGGTAGCTTATTAGCAAGATCTTTTAGTTTCTAATAATTGTGTTAGAAAACAAGCTCCCAGCCAGTATTAGCCATTTTTCAGATATCAAGGCATTTTTGACAGGGAGAACTTCTTTCTTTAGGATGATGCTGACAAATCAAAATAACTTCTTTCACTTTCAGAAGTTGAGTTCACCGATGTATTTCTAGGTGAAAGAATATGTACAAAATCCACAAGACTGAAAGTGTATGTTCAGCTCTAAAGCTGTCTGGTCCATGGAAGTGCTGAGATAAGTAATTACAGCTCAGATTTTTCGATGAGCAACTGTTCAATGTTTTTCTTCTCCAGTTTATAAAATGGTGGGGGAAAAAAAACCCAAAACAGCAAAACAAACCACTTTACTCTGGATGTTATAGCTCATTTCATTCTCCTGTGGCCTTGCAGGGAATGCCATTACCAGCATGCCTTGCTATGGCTGATTACTCTGCCACTTTCTCTGTTCATCAGTTCAGCAATTGAAGTTGAGGCTCTGCCTGCTCTGAAGCCATCCTGTAAAGGCAGAGGAATAGCAGCTCCAGCAGAACTAGTTCTTCATCCAGACACAAGCAAAGCTGGAGGAGGATTATGGACTGTGCAAGTCTGAGCCATAATGTGTCTTTATTTTAAATTGGCCTAATTACATTTTCATTCACTTAGTCCGTACAATTATTCTCCCCAGTAAGAAGATACAATCCGTCTGGTGGTTCATGGAATCACAGAATATTTTGAGTTGGAAGGGAACACAGGGCTCATCAAAGCCTAACGCCTAGCCCTTCACAGGACACCCCAAAAATCACATCATGTGCCTCAGAGAATTGTCCAAAAGCTTCTTGAGCTCTGTCAGGCTGGTGTTGGGACCACTGCCCTGAGGAGCTGTTCCAAAGCCCAACCACACTCTGGGTGAGGAACCTTTTCCTGATATCCAGCCTAAATCTCCCCTGACAGAGTTTTATTCCATTCGATTGGGTCCTGTCACTGCTCACTGGAGAGAAGAGATGAGTGCCTTTCCATGTGCTTCCCCTCGTGAGGAAGCTGGAGGTTACTGGGTTCATTAAAAGTAATTTTAAAAATAAGAATTTAAAGTTAATTTTGTGAGAAATTCTGATAAGTTTTTTCATTTCTTTTTCAGGGTGATGAGGAAGCAAGTCTTGGATTACCTATAAGCCCCTTCATGGATCGTTCTTCTCCCCAGCTTGCAAAACTGCAGGAATCTTTCATCACTCACATAGTTGGTCCCCTTTGTAATTCCTACAATGCAGCTGGGTTGCTTCCAGGGCAGTGGGTTGATGAAGAGGAGGAGGATGCAGAAAGCACTGAAGATGATGATAGTGCACAGTTAGAGAGTGATGATGAAGAAATGGAAGATGATCTTATTTTAAGTAAGTTTCTGTGTTTCAGCTGGTGCTTAGTTGTGCTTCAGTAGCTTCAGACGTAGCAGTGACAGTTGAAATTATGCAGCGTAAATCTTGCAGATTTTGCTGTTATGCTGCTTCATAAATTTTCCTCTTTTAACAAAAATTTTGTTTCTACCAGAAAACTTGCAATATAATAGAGAAACTTGCTGATATTCTTTGCCATACCACTGTTTAAATATTCAGAATAATCATCTATGTGCCTTGCTGAAATTTACATCTTGCTTGCAGTGTGCCATTGATTTTGTATGTGTAAAATACAATTGCTCGGAATGTCAAACAATCCAATGTGCTTATAATTTCACAGAAACTCAAAGAAAAAAAGGTAGACGAGTATTTTGCCAGCTAATACACCACCTCAGTGAAAATCACAAAATATGGAAGAAAGTGATCGAAGAGGAAGAGAAAAACAAAACAGAAGGAGCCAAACTGCTGACTGAAATCTCATCTTTACCTCAAGCAGATGACATTCAGGTTATTGAGGAAGCTGATGAAGATGATGAACGACAACTGGGAGAAGAGAAGACGTGCTAAGGGAACTCCAGTGGAGTCCAGTGTGATGACAGCCTCTGTTTTTTCCACTGTGCTGACTTCAGCTCACATAAAATCGAAAGGCCTTAATACTGTGAGAGGATTCTTTTTGCTCTGGTGGAATTCCACTCCTATGCACTTTCACCACACAGAATACGGAACTTTATTCAGAGATTGAGTATTGTATACCCTGATGCAAAGTTCTTTATGCCTTAGTTGGTATAAAATATCCTGATATAATGCTGCCTTGCTGAATATGGAACTCTTCTTTTCCTTGAGGTACCTGCAGTTTTTAAAAAACATTCAGTAACTTTGATTACCAAAGTGGCAAGAACTTTTCGCTAACAAGGAACCGCGGGATGAATCTTAATGTTGTCTTGAGTTGCTTATTTCATGTTGTTTTTGAACATGAATGAGAAAAAAGTCTGTGCCTACATGAAAACTATGTTACTGCTGCAGTGCAAGCCTGTTGTGGGGTGTCTACTTAGTGCAGTAGTGTGCTTCATGTAGTCATCTCAGAGCAACTGTTCAAGGACTGTGACATAAATGCTGAATTCTGATATTTGTGGTTTAAAAAGAGGAAGAAAATCCAGGTGCATCTATTTATGATGCTTTTTATTATTGTGCATAATCTGATGTTTTATTTTTGCAGAAAATATTCAGGTTTGCAGTGGATGTTCATGATAATTCATTGAATACAAGGCCATTCTCATCTGTTGCCTTGCTCTTTTGTGGTAGAACATTAAAAACCTGTTCAGCTACTTAAATTATGAAGGAATTTTATTCTTTTAGTCATAAGTAATGTATTTCCTGCTCTTACTCAGGTTCACTTTAAAAACAAGTCAGCCACATCATAGATTAATATCTTGCACCCATTTCCCATTTTAAATTTAAAGGAAATAAGATCGTATCTCATTTATTCTTTGTATGTAAATCTTTAGGAGAATTAAAGATTTTTTTTAAAGACATAAACTACTGTTGCAAAATGGCTATTTTAATTTGCCCCACACATTTTTTCCATCACAGACACAGTTTTTATTGCCCTCAAGTTTGATGTACATCCTGAAATACACATATGGAAACCAGAAGGTGGAAACTTTGTGTAAAGCCTGATACAAGATAAAAATCACTGTACTGTACCATGTTTTAGATTGTTGAGTTTTAAAATAACAAACTTACACATTCCACCCCAATGTATTTTTAGAAACACTACCATTGTAGGTCTAATTTGTAAACAAACAAACAAAAAAGTTGTAAATTAGGCTACAGGTAAGCAAGCCACAGATAAGCCTAGTTTTAAAAGTGCTCCTTTTAGTTTTGAACCTTTAAATGCTGTATAGTTGAACTGAATAAAACCCAAATGCACGTGTGCTATTTCTAAATGTGTCTCAGCATATTTGTGTTTGAATCAATTGACTTGGAAAAAAAAAGATAATCTTGTGTAAACTGTATTACATAATTTTACACAGATTTTCATTCTGCTATTTCATTGGCCAGTTTAAATAACTTAAAGGTTTGGGGTTTTTTTTTCTTTTTGATTTTTTCACTAATAAGCCTTTTGTTGATGCACTTAAAAGACCACTGAATTGTGCTTTTGCTATATCTTCAGTGACAAATTCCCCTTTGCTGCCATTATCACTGTCACTGCAGTTTTTTTTTGTAACATGAGCAGTGTTAAACCAGATATTTCTGTCATTAATAAAATGTTGCACTATTGAAGCTGGCACTTACTGATCATACACCTGTATTTGACGTTTCTTTGGTCATATATTCTTCTTACACATATTGTGAAGACTAGAAAAATTCTGATTCTTTCAGCTTGCTGTATTCTCAGCATTTTGTGTTTAGATAGTGTCTTTGTGTACATAAAATATAATTTTAATATTGTTTAATATAATTTTGCTTTGTCTGAAAAATGATACTAATTAGTTTGTCTAAAGTTACTGTTCTGTTATTTTACATGACAACTTTCCATTTTTAGTTTCCCTTAAAATGTCATTATTTTAAAAGTAACAAGTGTATAACAAGGTAAAAATTAAGATTTTATCTTTTACTAGAGCACTGGTAGGATTTATATGTGGTGACATCTTTGCCAGCGACTTTCTTATCTCAGGTTTCTCTTAAACTCTTTAGGAATACTGAAGCAATTTCAAAATCCAGTAACAAGCAGCAAACCTCAGTGTTTAATAAACTGTAATGTTAAGATGTATTTCCAATTAGATATTTCCAAGTTACAATAGCTTACTTCAAAGATATGTTTCATTATGAATGTGTTCTAAATCCACTTAAAAGTGCCTTTTTTAAAATGTGTGCACAATATGTGACTGTTACTCTAAGAGCAAAGGGGAAAGACTAGAAAAAAGTTAACAAATGCTGGTTCAGGGAATGTTTGCAGAAGTGGATGTGGCTGTAACTGAAGGTGTCTTAAATCTTTCAAAATGGTAATGGAGGGTCCTCTGAATGTTGATTGAGCTGTTGTCCAAAATAACATCCTTCCATATAAGGCATATCACTCTTAAATCTGTGATCACACTTCAGTAATTCACAGCTACCATGCAATGCTAAGTAGTTCTGAAAACCACACAAAGGAACACATTTAAAACACTTTCTAATGCAATACTACCTGTTTTTTTCTTTTTCTTTTTTTTTCCCAAAGAAGTGGATGAAATTAGCCTACACTGAAGTTTATGCTGTGCAGAAATACAACTTTTATGTATAATATTATCAGGTTTAAGTTGAGTCTCCCATCTTCTCATTGCATTCTTTTCCAACATGTGTTGGATTACTTGCACCCATACACACAGAACTAGACCTACCAAGTTTTCTCTAAGGACAATATTCTCTCTGTGCTTTCTGGAGTCCTCTGGATGTGAAGGAGGTGCTAGACCAGTCAAAATTAATAACTTGGAATCTCTTCCTGTGAGTTCTTCCTCCATGACAAAGTTAAATGGTGAGTGTAAGGTTCAAAATTAAAGTAATGGTGTAGCATTGCTTAAGGTAAGTCCAGACTAACAAAGTTTGTGTAAGACTTCATTTGCTCTGTGCATAGAACCATTTCTTGGTATTTGCATCCATTTTTAACCACAACCAGGGACAGGTGAATCAGCAAAAGGAGTTAGCAGAATTCAAGAGCTCAAAGTTTTAGTTTTGGTGTTTGCTCCTGGTGTAGATGTAGTTGAATCTTGGCTTCTGGATCCTTTGAAAGCACAGAGTTTGAGGTAATCCAGAGCATGTTACTGCCCATAGAGGGTCCCTCTCACTGGAGATATCCCAGAACCATCTGGACACAATCCTGTGCCATGTGCTCTGGGATGGCCCTGCTGGACCAGAGCAATGACCCCTGTGGTCCCTCCCAGCCTGACCCTACTGTGATTCCCTGTGGCACTTACACTCACATGGCAGCACTTCCCCTTTTGTCCAAAAAACCATTTGAGATGTGCACAATTGTAAGTGTCTCATACACTGGTGGGTGTGAGAGCAGGAATTCCATCCTGAGAGATGTTTTAGACTAAAAGGTTGGAATTAGCTTGGATGATGAGAACTAGAAAGAAGAGGTAAGGATGGCACAGACACACAAATATACTAAAGATATTCAGAAGAGAGGCACTGTTTATTGTCTCAGGCCAGTTTGTATTCAAAATATTATAGAAACAGTATGTCTTTATCAAGTCAGAATACTTGGATTTTTAGAAATTAAATTAAAATGGTAATGGAAATAATGATGCAATTATCACAACTTAAGCTGTGATACAGGTTTTAGGAAATTGATCCTTCAGTGACCAATAAAGATTAGATGAGAGAAAAACAAATATACAATGTTGATTAAATGAGGTACAAGAAATATGATCAAGACAGTAGTTATTTTGCCTTTTTTCTTCCAGCTCACTTCAAATTGTGTCTCTGGACAATGTACTACTTCAGACATGTCTATGTTAAGGCAAATGAGGTAATGAATTACTTTCACTTTTCCAATGAGGAATTTTCATTTCAGTACCTTCTGAAGTAAGTCTTTAACTTGCTATAAAATTGTACTGTGGATTCTCAGGAATGAAGCTGAGAAAAGGACACATATTTTAACTGCTCTCTATCTGATCTTAGTTTAATAGGGCTATAAGTAATCAGTTTTTTTGTCCTCTGCTTAATGAGAAGGAATAACACATTTTTAGAGGAAAGAGGAAAGAAAGCTGATGGACTAAGCTGCTAAAGGATATACTTTGAATTGCACTTGGCCTTAGGTATGTAAGTGACTGACACTTACTTGGTTCTGTGTGACAGTTCAGACACCCTTTAAAAACAGCACAGCACAACCAGAAATGTTTGACAGGAAGGTTTCTTTTGGAATCTGTACACCATGAGTCATCTTCTGATTTCTGGACTTCAGAAGATCACAGCTGGTATCTACTGCTGTCTGTGGTAGGTTCTGCTACACAGGCTGTGCTGCCTCACAGAATGTTGCCATCTGTGGAATCTCATAGAGTAAGAGTCTAGTGAGGTGAAACCTTCTGTCTGCTGGTTTATCTGTGAGGAAAAAAATAAAGGTAATGTTTAACCAAACCAGCCTTTAAGTACTGTTGAGAGACCATGGTGTTTCAAATGATCCCTACCATTCACCTTGTGATTTGTCCATGTTCTAAACATCGTGCCAGAAAACAGGTGATGAGTCACTTCTGACTCATCTCTCTAGATCAGCAGAACCCTTTGCACCTTGAGTGAGATCAAAATATCTTCATTTTAATTGCATATAAAACAAAAGGTAATGCTTAGCTTAAAATGCAGGTATCATACCAAAAATACTGAGGATAGGATTGACATTAATTATTGAACATGAGGAGCAGAGTGCAGATTTTGTCCCCTGTGCCAGTCAGATGTGAAAACTTGCTCCTATATATAGTCATTCAAATGGGCTTAGCATGCCCCTTTCTTTTTTCATGACATTCATCCTAGTAGAATTTATTAATCTGTAGTATTGCCAGTTTATCTGACTCATATGAACTAAGCTTTCTTTCAGTCAAAAAAGCAGATAAGTAAGCCCCTCTATCCTTGAGAATGGGTTTGTAATCATTCAATTCAATTCATCATAACTAAGTCATTACCAAAATACTGTTTCTAATTTCAGATGCCACACCCCAGGAAAAACACCTGTCCTTTAGACAGATTTACAGAATTACAGTACAGACCAGTGAGGCTGATGATGTGGCCTAAAGAGGAGAAAGATAAAATTAATTAAAAAGATTTTTTCCCAGTCTAGAGAAAAATGAGACTCGAGTGAGATATTCTCAGGTTACCTTATGAGACTGTTTCAAAGAGTAATCAGAATAATGCTTTCAGTGTTTGTAGTGTTTAGGACAAGAAGTAACACCTTTACGTGGCAAGGCTCAAACAAGACTGATTGTCTAAGGATTGAGAGGGCTCTGACTCACTGAAATAGATTGTCTTTGGCTATTAAGAAAGTCTCTGCACAAAAAAAAAGAAGTCTGAAAAACAGCTTTTAGTAAAACTTTTAGTGGACCAGATGAGTGAACTGCAGAACTTACTAAGATCCTTTCTGAACCTATTTTTTAAATGCTAGGAGTAGAGTAGGTCTGATATGGAAACTTGAAATACCAAGAAGAAAATGTGCACAGTTATAGAAATAATAGAAATAATAACATTCAAACAATAAGAAATGGAGGCATCAACTCATTTATTTCAGTAAATATTAAAACCTTTTTATTTTAAATGTGTTTGACCCATAATTCATCTCCCACCAGAAAGTCTTTTTATTTGTTGAGAGAGCTAGAATCCTCTTGAAAAAATAGACAAGATTTGAGCCTCAGCCAGAGATAAGAATCTGTCTAATTGTCAGATGGTGAATAAATGGAGAGGCAGTAGCCAAAAAGTTTTTTAGAACTATGATTGTCTTAAGTTAGTTTGCTAAAGCTAATTGTATTTTAAATATTTCTCAAGCTATGTGGGCCTTTCTAGATCTTAAGAAAGTGCATACTTGAGACATTGGGAGGTGTTGGATACTTCAGAAGATGATATAATTAATATACTTAGCGAAAGAATTAGTATAAGTGAGTAGGGATTTTTAGCTGTTAGCACTAAAGTTTATTCCCATCAACAATGAATTATTCTTACTGTCTCTATATAATCATGAAGTTCATTATGGCACAAAGAGCTTGAGCATTTTATAGATTACACCTACAATTTGTGAAGTAAATGCAATATTAAGCTATGTTGCATTTCTCTCTATAGTGTGGCAGTTTAGACTGTGCATTCCTTGAGAGAGAAATGGTGTGTCTTTACAGAATGCAAAATAAAATGGAAGAAGATCTGAAAGTGCCCTGAAGTGGCTTTATAAAGCAATTTTTATGCTTCCAAAAAAAAGAAGTTAAATTAACTTCCTGATCTATATCAGATAAAGAGGGGTTTTAAGTACCAATGTTTTTCCTGGAAAAATTAGGCTTATAAAATTCTGCTGTGGTGCATGTTCAGTGCTATTATTTTTATTGTAATTATTATTATTATTTTAAATTGAGCTTATTGTGTAAGTTGAAGAGAACCAAAGGGGCATTTTGACTCCTTAAACGGGGATGCCTGTGGAGAAAGGAAACTTAATTACCTGAGAATAACTGGAATCCTTTCAGATGTTTTATCCATAGTGATTCTGTTCCCTGACTTTCATTCCTTGCTGGTATGAAGCTATACCTGTATTACCTATATTAGTAAGGGACCTGAACAATGAGGCATCCTTTATCCCCTTGTTTTAGTGAGGGTATAAATGTCCATGACACATGGATGGGTGGATCCTGTTGTCTGGACACTGACGTGCCTAATGTGGATAAGCATCTGAACAAATTAACTGTAATGTAAAAAGTTTTTTAATACACAATATTTTTTCATGCTTCTGATAAATCGTAGCTTAGAGAAATTAAAAATATTTCCTTTATATATATTTTTTTTTTTTTTGTATTAGTGTAGAAAAGGAAGTCATCACTTGAAAACAGCAGCAGAATGAACAGTAAGTTTATTCTGTTTTCTGGAATATTGCTATAGGCCAGTCTACATCACATGTAAAATTTTTGGTAAGCAGCCATCTGCTGCAGTAGTAGTAAGATATTGGATCAGATTGCACATTCCTGATATGCTCCCATTATTTTAATGGGTTTAATCTATTTGGAATGTGACTTATCCTGAAGAATGTAACAAATGTACCATCTCCTGAAGCCTGGCAGTCTTCCTAAGGAATAATCACTCTGATTGTGGGTTCTGCCTAATTCCAATGACATGGACAGAGTTGACAGCCCTCAAAAATGCCTGAAGGGATAATCTTGAATGGGGAGAATCTGCTGATGCCCAGCTTACATTGTTGTAAAAGGAGAGAAGAAGACAGAAGATTTCCAGAGCTGTACTTTAATTTAACAGAGGGTTTGAATTATCAGGCCCAGTGCCAAAAAAACCACTTGAGACAACTCTTTGGTATGAAAACACCTACCAACCTTCTGTACCTTCACAGAGCAATTTATATGGGGAATATTGAGTTCCTTTCAAACTCTTACTGATCCTCTGATCTTAGCCATTTTATCTTGTGTTTTCATCAGTCCACCACTCTCAGCCAAAAGCAGATTCTGATCTGGCATCTTCTCCATTATGATTTTCCCCTCCTTGTTTATCCTGAATCTTTATGTTTTCATATCCAATGCATTATTATGAAATTTACACAATCTAAATTTCACTCATTTTTCAAAGTGATTTCACTATTTTTATTGTGTTTTTCTCTGAGCTTGCTACTTTTTTCATGAACTTGCTCATTTCATGATGACATAATCTGCCTCATCTACTCTCCAGTGCTTGCACAAACCCTTAAGCTCAATTCAGGCTAAACACATTATGGATACATATAAAAATATATCACAGAAAATTCATACTTTCAGAAAAGCAGTAATGTTCCTTGAACTTTGATGAAATCTTCCTTCGTATAGTTAGTCTCTGAATTAATTAATTAATTAACCTTCTTGCATTTATTAGGTTCATACTAAGGATGTGTTCATCAGTACCAGTGAAACTGCTAGAAGTTCAGGAAATTAAGTGCTAATGAGTGAGATTTTTTCTCAGCACTTTTTCAATGTCATATATTATATGCTTATACTGTTCCCTTTTCAGTCTCTGGGGATGCTGATATGGTCAAAAACAACCCAAAAACTTAAATGTAAGGATAGAGATTGGGAAAGGAGGATTTAAGACACTATAGTGGTTCTGACTGCAGCTCTTGCTGCAGTGTTAGGAAGATACACTGGTTAATATATCAACCTTTAATCCCCAAACAATGTTAAATAGCAGCCAGCTGCTATCTCTCCTAGATATTTCAGCTGGAATTACCTGAACATCCCACCAGGAAATTCTGAACATCTGGCTGGCTACAATCAATGTTGCTACAGTAGAGGAATTCTGGAGGACTAGAAAAAACTACTATTATGTCAATATTTTAAATTATTGAATTGGATCATTAGGATAATTCTAAGTCAGAGGAAAAATAATAAAAAAGTTGATAGAGAATGAAACATGTAAATATGACTAATACAGATACAGATTTAGAGAAAAGACAGTTTGTCAAATGTATTTGATTGCTTAAATGAGACCATAAATTGGCAGATAATGGTAAAAGTTTGGATTGATATTCTGAGGCTTTTATAAGGCATTTTGATTTAGAAACCAGAATGACATATAATCAATATGGTTCTCATTAAATGGATTAAAGACTAGCCAGGAGTTAGATCTCAAAATACCTCAGCAAAAGGGAATTATAATTTGTTAGCTGCATTTTGAGCACGGGTCCCTGCAGGAACTGGTTCTTGATGGCTTTTAATCCTACCCCCACTTCAATTAGCATTATTTGAGCCATGTTGTAACAAAAGGATGGCCTGCAGTTCTTGCAACCCAGAAAGCCAGTCTAGGTACTAAACAAATTCTGGCTGTCTGATCTGAGAGCACAGGAAGGGCTGGGAACAGGAAGAATTGCCATGAGTCCAAACCTAGAGCTGAACTTCTCAGGGCTGCCTCATGCTGAAAGTTCCTAAGTTCAGTGGATTCCACAATTTCTCCTTAGGCATTCCACAAGCACACAACAGCTACTTGGTATCCACAAAAACCTTGATCATGACTCCTAACCCCACTGCTTGCCAATGTCTTAGGAGTGGTTCACTCCATTTTCATGGTGTGCCCAATGCATAGCAATCAGCTTTGCTTCCTTCCTCTCTTTTTTGAGTTTTAAATCTTCTCTAGAAAAGGCACTTTTTCAGGAAGTGGAGTAGCCTGCCCAGCCTCTTCAGAGAAACAGAAACTTGTGTTAGAGCTGCTCTCTGTGGGTAAAATAATCTGGACCTGCTGCACCTGAAGTCAACAGGCTGTTATGTGAGTGGACTGGCATTAGCTCTTTGCTTTTTCTCTTTTGCTCTTTCAAAAGAAAGGAAGTATTTCTCCTCAGCATAAGCTGAAAACATCAGGTTAGCAGACAAACACCAATTCCTGCCCTTCAGCTTTCCTGCAGCTCCAAGTTGCAGCACTATCTGTGTAAAAAGCCAGGTCAAACACTCAGCCCTGGCCTTCAACAGCTGCTTGCTTGTTTTGTTCTGAACCCTGTCCTGAGGCCCTCTCTCCCCATACAGAGGGAGCTAAATACTGTCTTTGGAGTTTCAGCTGCTCCTGCAAGGTGTGCAGACACAAATCTTTACCAATAAACACAAAGCAAGAGCTGGAAGAATAATAAATGAAGCTGGCAGAAGTCAAGTGTAGCCCTTACACCTAAAATTTGTGCTTAAAATTAATTTAAAATCTCTTTCCCCCCACCTTCTTGCACTTGCCCTCCCCAGAAAGTCTCACCTTTGGTCAGAAGGGTGGGCAGTTTATTTTCTTTACTCATAGTATAGTTGCATGTGGCTCTGGTAACACAAATACTGGCTTTTTCAGACTATTTAAGCAGAGATTAATCATTACATAGTACTTTGTATTGGGAGGCAGTGGAGGACAGGGGTCTGGAAATGCAATATACTGGAGAAAAAAAGCCCTGTGATCGTCAGGAGTATGGCAATAACTGAACACTTTGTGTATGATGCTAAGTGACAAGCAAGCCATAAAGGGTCTTAATAGTGAATTCACGGTTATCTCATTCACTAGAAAATTATGACCAACTGGGAAGATAGGACAAGGAGAAAGAAGGATAAATTGCTTTAAAAGACAATCTATTTTTCAAGGCTGGAAAATATAGTTTATTCTTGGTTACAGATATTTAAATAGATACTTTTTAGAGCCCTTTTAGTTATGAAAATTTAGTGAATAATTATAAAGAATGGCTTAGCTGGAATAATGCAAATGATATTTCCATGGATGAATTCAAGCATAAACATTTTGAACCATATTCTCCATCTTATGAAAATATCATCTCAAAGTAAAATGGCTCGCTAAGTAATTAAATATTTAAAAACTGTATCAGAAGTTAGAGTCAATACAGTCTTCTGGAGTGAAAACATCAGGATGTGTTCCACACCTTTGGTTCCGTTTTTTTTTTTCTTTCTGTGAAAACCAAGTAGAAAGAAACTATTTTTCCTTTAAATTGTTGTTATTCAGGCTTGAACACGTTTAGGAATAGAAGGCAAAGTGGCTGCTGAGCTGCAGCTTGGAGCACTGTGCTCCACCTGCCCAGCTCAGCCCTGCCCTTCACCGCCTTTCAGCGCAGACGAGGTACGGCTGTGGCTGTAGGGTCATCCCTAATCTCGGCTTCAGCTCTGGGATCACTCCATGAGGGAAATGCAGGTAAAATCGTTGTAGCAACGAGGTGAAAAACAAAAACATTTCCATTCGAGCCAGCTGCTCTCCAAGGCAATGTCTTCTTCCTGAATTGAAAAAAGAAGGTTTTAAAAAGGTTTAAGATATCTTCTGTCACATTTCTGCTCTTATGATGAATAGGAACGGTCATTTCTGTGCTCAAGGAGTGCTGTGTGAACCTCTTGGCAGTATTTTGTAAGAAGGATAGGTGATAACACCCTAAGAAACTGATTTTAGAGAATTTGTTGCTCACAAATGCCATTCAAACCAATTCTGTCAAATTGCTTTAGATACCCTTGTTACTTACTGTATCTTGTCTTGAAGTGTCAATCTAGATGGAAAATACTTTAAAAGATGATATTGTGAATTTTAGCCTTTTCCCCCTACTATTTTCTTAATTACATCTACTGCCAGTCATTATTAACTGGCAATTATTAGAATTTTGTAAGGAGGATTTTTATTAGTTTATATATAAAACTGAGCTCATCTGTATAAAAGATGTTATGCTAAAATTTGTTCTCTCCAGAGCACATTATATTGAATATCTTTAAATTGAATTATATTGGATATCTTTAAATCAGAACTGAGGATATCATTCTGTCCATTTATTGCCATCACTTACACTTTACACATCTCTGGATTTGTGAAAAGGAACAGTGGAAGGAATTGCTCTTACCTAGGGAAAAAGGAATAAACGCATCTTTCTTGACAAACTGTCCATTACTGTCCAAAAACCTCTCAGGAAAAAACACTTCTGGATTGCTCCAGTATTTTTCATCGAAGTGAACAGAGTAGAGGTTTGTAATGACTGTGGTGCCTGCAGGAATCGTGTAACCACGCACAACAGTGTCTTTGGAAGTGGCATGGAAAATCCCCAGTGGGACAATGTTACAGAACCTCAGCACCTCGTGCAGAACAGCCTCAGTGTAGGGCATCTTGCTCTTCTCTTCCAAGGTGGGCATTTTGTTTGGGCCAATGATAAGATCGATTTCTTTCTGAACTTGCCCTGTTAGGAATAAAAGGTGAGATTTATTTTGTAATTGCCTTTACATTTTAATTTATGCTAATATATATATTTGTATATAAATACATTTGAAAAGACTACTGAAACATGGTATACCTTATATAAAAAACAGTAGCTTACAAGCTTTTAAACTTAGACTCTGTATCCCTATCCATGGTTACTGCTATTATCCCCATTCTGAAGCAATGGTGAAATTGATATTAGAGTGATATTTTTGGTCCAAGTACCAGCAGTAACTTTCTAAGTTACCTGCCTTCTCTTCTCTAAGCTACCTGCCCAGGATTTGGGCCTCTCTTCCTCCAAATCCTGGAAGCCCCAAGCACTGAACCAAGCACTGCTAAGGTTTTGGCAGGAAAAGTGAAGTGGAGGCAGTGAAACCAGAAACGTGACTCTTCACTTCTAGAATCCAAACTTCTCCTCACAGTGTCTGGGCTAACACTCAGACATCTATTGCTGTCTTACTTCACAATGACTGTAACACATCTTTTTATTTTTAAATGCCATTTCTGTTCTTCCAAAAGCCTAAGTATTCCTGTCTATCATATGTAAATCTGTTGTGAACTGGGGCACTTAAGATAAAAAGAATTGTACCTAAATTGTTAACCACAACGTGATCTACATTTTTGCTGGCACTTATACATTTTTAATTTAGTTTATTACTTTCATATTTAATTACATTTTCTTATTATTTATTAACTACATAGATTAGTACATCTGCCAACAACAGATCATGCATCACAATGCTAAACCTAAATATATTAGAAATCCTTAAAAGTATTAAAGCTTCATAAAAGTGTATTCACAAAATAATATGTTAAAATTTTAGCATTACACTTAACTTTTGATACCCTCTTTGTCTGCATTTAAAAAAAGTTTCCACTTCTTTCCATGGTATATTTAGTAAATGACACAATAGAAAAATATATACAAAGCTTATTTTGGTGCACCACTTTGCACCACTTTGAAAAAGCATTTTGAATTTGCAATAGGGAAGTGAATCAGTTCCTCAAAATGTCAAAGTTCTTACCTTGAATGTTTGGATAAAGAGCCATGAATAACACTGCCCATCTTAAAACATTTGTTGTGGTTTCTGTCCCAGCTATGATGAGTTCTCCAACAGAGAAAATTAAATTTTCTCTTGAATATGTAGATTCTGGGTCGTTTCCATTGCAATCCATCTCATCTAAATATGCATCTACGAAATGTCGAGGTGACAGAGGCTTCCTATTTTCAGAGACACGTTCAATAAGCTCATGAAGAAACTCATAGACTTCAGCTGCATTTTTAAACAGCTGCTGGTGTTTCCCAAATGGCAAGATACCAATCCAAGGAAAAGCATTATATAAAAATACAGAAGCACTAGCAGCTAATTCAATGTTTTCACTAAAAATCTCAATCATATGCTGAAATTCTGTATCTTCGTATGTGAAACGTTCTCCAAAAATAATCAAATTAGTAATGTTTGAAACAGCATTTGTTATCAAGTGCTTAAGATCAAAGGGTCTGCCTTTGTATGTATCAATGGCATCAAGAAAAAACAGAGATTCTTCTGAAATTTTGTGTTCAAAGGACTTTTGACCATATCCAAAAACTCGAAAGGTATTTACAGCTAATTTGCGGTGCTCTGTCCATCCTCTGCCATATTTACTGTTCAGTAAGCCTGAAAAAATATTTTGACACAGTATTTTATGCAATGCTTTATTTTTCTTCCCCCATAATAAAATTATTCAACAAGACAAAAAATGAGACAAAACATTTTGGAGGTCTTGCTATGGAACACAGTCCATGAGTGACATTCCTTTCCAAATAATATCTTTAAGGAAGCATCAAGTATTTTAATAAAGGACATCAAGTAGAGAAAATGGCTAAAGCAGATGCTTCACGTGATTTGTTCATCTATGGGACAAAAATTACGTTTTTATACAAAAGACATTAGCACTCACCTCCCATGTTTGTCAGCTTCTTGAACAAGGGAAGAGATGGCCTGTCTGCAAAAACTTCACTTTGGTGGACAAGGCATTCCTTCACTGCATCATAGCCATTCAGCACAACGGCAGATATACCCCCGAGATCAAGGCTGAAGATCTTTGTGGGGGGAAAAAAGGAATAAAAAGTGTCAATTGCTATTACACTCCAGTCTGGAGAACAAGGAATGAAAAAGTGAAACGACACTAAACATCAATGTGAAATGCAGAGCTGAATAACCTTCAGCAGGGCACACAGGTGATCAGAGGTGGGACAGCTGTGCCATTACACAGGAGGGTCTGTGATAAGCTCATTTGCTTTGTTAAAAGATAAAATTAATTAGCCCACACTACATTCTGTGCTTTACTGTGCACCTAAAGAAATCAGCCCTCCAAATTAAGGACTGGGAACACCTTCATTTGGTCCCTAGGGAGGAGTGAGAGCCAAGGTGACAGCCAACAACTGAGAGCAGAGCCCAGCTAGGCCCAGCTTCCTTTTCCACAAGTGGTTAGCGCAAGGTGCTTTGGAGAAAAGCACTGCCTTCAGAAGGCACATACAGGATAAAAAAATTAAATCTGAATCTACATTTTAAAAATTAAAATGGAGCCTAAAGTTAAGACTGAAACCTTAGATTCTTTTCCATACATTCCCCTGGTGTTAGAAATCTGTATCTTTACCATTACAAATATTTAGATTTTTTTCCAAGTCAAAGCTGGTGACCTCCACAATATGAAATTGTGTTAGCCTAATTATACATTCTGTGACAACTGAATTGTCACCCAAAGGGTTGTCAGGCACTGGAGCAGGCTGCCCAGGGAAGTGGTGGAGTCATCATCCCTGGAGGCATTAAAAAGCTGTGTAGATGTGGCATGTGGGGACAGTGTTTAGTGGCAGACTTGGCAATGCTGGGTTAACAGTTGGACTCGATCTTAAGGGCTTTTTCTAACCTAAATGATTCTATAAGTCTATTTTATTTTAGAAAACTTGGTATTTTCACTGTTATAATGGCTCTTCTTTTTTATGTGTCAAGAAGACACTCCTGGTATATTATCTGCAAACCATCTGTGAGTTTTGTATACTTTGGTCTAACTTACTGATCTTTATTCCTATATCATACATGACTGAAAAACAAAAACAAAAACAAAAACCTTTGATTGTATTTTTCCAGAATCCCCCAAGTTCTAATATGCTGTTTCCCTCAAATTCTACAGGATTCTTTCTGACAGCAGATGACTGGAACTCCATACAGCATTCCAGGCAAGTAGAAAGCTTGCTTCGTTCGACAGCACATTTTCCTTCCTATTTCCATTCTACTTGCCCTAGTACTTTGCTTAAATAACATTTTTTTTTTTTTTTAGTTACCAAAATATATGTTAGCTCTAGTTCGGAGTTAACTTTTACGAAGCTCGTAAGAGGAGACCGGCTGCTTAAAACTGGCTGATGGAAAGAAACGCCCGATATAGAAGACAGTACCAAAAAAAAAAAAAAAAAAAAAAAAAAAAAAAAAAAAAAAAAGAAAGAAAAACAGGAAAAAGAAAATGATTCATTTTTATATAGTTACGCTAAAAGGCTGTAAGTATCTCAAATATCGCGCTGATGGTACTTTGAGGCGCGGTTCCGCCAGAGCCTTGCGCTCCCGCTCCCGGCGGGGCGCTCCGCCCGCCGCATCCGCCGCGGGGCCGCGCCGGGCAGGGCGGCAGCTCCGGGGGTTCGCCGTGTCCGGCCGCTCGGGCCGGCCCTCCCCGCTCCCGCGGGACCCGGGGCGGCGGTACCTGCCCGTGGATCTGGCTCTGCCGCCGCAGGTAGACGTGCGGCTGCTCGGCGCCCAGCGCGGGGATGTTGCCGAGCAGCGGCAGCCCCGCGGGGCCGGGCGGGAAGCCGGCCGGTCGCCGCTGCTTCAGCAGCTGCCGCACCACCAGCGAGAGCAGCAGCGCCAGCGCCGCCGCCAGCGGCAGCAGCCAGGTGCCGCTGCCCGCTGTCGCCGCGCCCGGGTCCGCCGCCTCCCGCATCGGCCCCGCCGCCGCCGCTTCCTCCTCTGGTCCCCCGTCCCGCCGCCGAGCATTGGCCCGCGGAGGCTCCGCCCGCCGCGTCAGGAGCGCTTTTTTTTTTTCTTTTCTTTTCTTTTTTTTTTTTTTTTTTTCTTTTTTTTCCCTTGGAATAATACAGAGCTGGTCGCTCGGGGTTTATGCAGTGTCGGAACGCACCGCTGGCTGCGCGCTCCGCACGCCGACCATGGCAGCTGAGGGGCGAAAGGAACAAGCAGTCCCTTGCTCCCAGTTAAGTTTTTGTAGAATCTCACACGCAGAGTTTCCAGATGTCTTTCCCAGACACACTTCGGGCTTGGGGCCGGTGAAGCCCGCAGTGAACCCCCTGGCATATGTGTACCCTACGGGCTTGCGGCAGCAGCGGGCTGGGCGGCCGCTTCCGCTGCGCTGCCCGTGGCTCCCTGTGCTGCGCAGCCTGGCCTGGGCTCCCTGACCCGGCCACGGCCCGGCCGGACAGCAGCAGGAAAGGGTCCCTGCCCTCGCAGGCAGCCTCGCAGGCACACGGATGTGTGAATGTCCCCGGCCCGTGTGACCAAGCAGCGCGGAGATCACACATATAACGTGCAAAGGTTGTTGTTACCTAGTGGGATGATGGCTCAGGAACCAGGGTTTGAACTGCAGAAGAGGCTAAGATCGGTAAGGCAGAGGTCAGAGAGCAATGTTGTTATGCCATGTGATATTCTTGGCAAAACACTTCGTAAACAAACCCAGATTTGTTTCCATTCACGCTGGGTTTGTTATTATGTTACTACTATTTTACAGTCAATTTTGGGAATAACAGGAACATTTCTGGCCCATTACAATTTTCTGTGCCGTGTGCTTCTAACCTCAGATGTCTTTCTTTTTGAATTCAGCTTAATAGCTGTACATAGATTTTTAAGAACATTGATAAGATCTAAACATATGAGGAATTTATGCTGATGGAGCTCATTAATAACTTGTATCAATGCCAGCATCCTGTATCAAAATCTTACGAAGTTTGTCAGAATACAGACTGTCTTCAGCCCTGCTGGAGGTTTCTTTTTTTCATTCTTCTTCCAAGTTATTTCTTCATCCTTTATTTCAGTGTGATACTGCCTGGTGTCTTAATAACGGTGGTATTTGGGTCATATCTGCAGAAAATACTAGTATTTTCAATGTCAGTGCCTAAAGAATTCTCACCAAAGATTCAGGAACTCAGCTTGGCTCCAGTCAGAGGAAGAATGAAGAGAAATTGCCAAGGAGTTAAGTAAGATGTGTGCCTGCTTAAGTATCTGAGAAAACATGGGAAGAAGTACTATTGCTTTGATTTATTTTTGCAGCTTATCTTCAATGCTCTGTTACTTAAGTGTTAAATACCCAAAGTTTTAGATGATCATGATTTCCACTGCATGTAAGAAAAGAACGGTAATTAACAGTTTTGGCAGCAAGCATTTTGAAGGGGGGAAAAGGGAAAAAATAGTATAGGAAGGACCCAAGAAGAGGGGGAAAAAAAGATACAGAAGAAAAGTCCAAATATTTTACTAAAAAGGAAGGAATAGATTTGTAGTGGAGGGAAAGCCAACAATATTTGACAATTATCTTCAAGCAGAGGAGAGAACAGTCAAAACTGACCTTACCACTGTGTTTGAGCCGTGGGGAAGGAGAAGAGACAGTGATATTAACCACTGTAACAGAGGAAGAGAAACTGAAGAGCATAATTGCAGAAAAATAAAATCAATTTTGGTTATGCCAAATGCTAAAATATAGTGAGTCAACCAAGATTAAATATCCAAGAACCTCTAAAGGATGCATGATTAAATGGAAGTAGAAAGCAGCAGCATGGACAAAGATGACTGAAACTTGTCAAAACTAAGTGATAAATAAGCCCTTGTAGACAAATGGAATCAATTAAGGGTGCATGTTTAGGGATGCAAGACTCCAATTGCTGTCCAAGCATAGGATTCCTTGCCAGTTTCTGATTGATCTTTTTATTTTTACTTTTTTTTTTCATTCATTCATTCATTCATTCATTCATTCCTTCAGAAGTGTGTGGGCAGCTTGTGCTGAATTGCTTCTTTGGGAATGTTTTACTCATCTTAATCATGGATGATCAAATGAGCAAACTCATAGGATGAATAAAGGTTTTTTATTTTAATTATAAAAATGATGGCCGAGTAAAGAAACCCATTAAAGCATGTATCTTTATTAAATTCTAAAACATTCTAGTCATCAAGTTTTACAATTACCTTGCACTGGAAATTCTATAAGCAGAAGTTGGAGTAACAGGAAATGATTGTATTCCTATCTTCTCAGGAAAATCAGAAAGCAATTATTTGGCTTTGTATTCTTTGACTACGTATACTTATATATAGCTTTGACTTTTGAAGAAATATACAGCCAGGTGTGGCTGTTCTCTGAGTAGCAATGTTAAGATCTTGGTGATAACTCTGGGGAGAAAAATGAAGTTGTTTCCAAGTTCCATTAAAAATCTTACAAACTTGTATTTAGCTACAACTTTGAAACAGGCTCTGGTTTTCTTGTTCTTCAGAGTTGACATTGTAGTTGGAAAACAAGATAAACCTTTATCAGGTTAAAGTGTTTTCCATCCCTATAGTAATGTCTCTTGTTCAGTGAAATCATGATGTGATATATAAAATGCAGGAAAACAACTTCTTTATAGACAGATATGTAAAGATTTTGCTCTTTGCCTTTGATGGTGGATCAGGGAAAAGAGAGAGATCTTTACAGATGTATGTAAAACAGGCATGCTTGTCATGAAAGAAATTAATTTCATAAGCCCACTGACAAGTTTAGACTAGTGTGCAGATGTTATCTGTTACACTCACAAAGTTCTTTTTAACCTATGTCATCATAGTGAATGATCAACTTCCATGTCACAGTTATCTCCTGAGCCAAGCCTGTAATGATGCTGGCGCTTTACAGATTATCTAAATCAGAAAACCACATCTGATGTTTTCCCTTGTGAATTTGGTGATTGTTTACTGGGAAAATCCCCCACCTTTTCCTTCAGTCACATCCTTTTCTTTCATCACAGTCCTACTCTGCCTAAACATTTCATGTTTGTCAAGCAGACTCAGAAGGCTGGAGAACAGCTTAACTTGAAAAATAGTTTTGGCTTGTTGTATTTTCTGGTTCTTTCAGAGTATACTTAGGTCAATTCTATGCATAAATTTAGAAATTCATCTTTTTAATTGATGGTCTCATATGACTATGGGTTCCGAGAAACTCTGCTGAAAGTAGATTAGCAAATATTATGTTATAATAGCCTTTGCCTTCATATGCTATTTACCAGCACTGAAAGGAGAGAGATCTTTTTTAGCCCCAAATTTCACTGAAGGCAGAGGCTAAATCGGTGCTGTAGGACCTAACAATGTCAGGACAACTGCATAGCACTGGGAGGGACTGAGGAAAACTCTGTTACCCTGTGGCTTCATCAGACCTCCGTACTGGCAAGACAAAGGCTGAAATGATGTCAGGAGGAGTTCCACTCTTCTAAGATCCTGTAAACAACAAGCAGGGATTAACCTGCGGGCTTGAGAAACAGTTTCTCACCTTATTTTCGCTGACATGCTCTGACAATATATAAGATAGTATCACAGTACTTGTGCAAGCAATGAAATCAAAGTTTTATAACCATGCTGTTGTTTAACAGGATTAGTTTTCTGTTCTAGGTTGTTTTTTCAACTCTCATTTTACCTGCAGAATGCAAAACAAAATGGAGTGCAAGTAGGTGCTGATTTTGAAACATTTTCAGAGTGAGATTTTTCTCTGTAGTGCATCCCCTCAGTGCTACTCTGTTAATGCTGCAAGTCTGACCCTGCCTCTGCTGAGTGTGAGGGGTTCTCCTTGTCAGCCTGCTGGAGGTGTAGCTTGGGACAGAACTGGAATTGTGCCATTTGTCAGAGGCAGGGAATGTGTTTCCAGGTGGCAGGAGAGGACTGGAGTAACCTGCTCAGAGGCTGAGCTGTGCTAAGGCAGGACAAAAGATGACAAAGCCATAGCAAACGTCCCCGTGGTCTGCCCCTGCTGCCTGGCCAAGCAAACCTCAGGGCAGGACAGTGTGGCCCAGTCTGGTTTAAAGGATTATTCCAAACTCGATTTTGAATATATCCAGGAAAATTGCCACAGAACCTATAGAGTCTTTGGGGGTTTTTGTGCAATAAGAAGATTTCAAGGAGATTAAACCAATGCAACCCTGATCTTCTGTTTAAAATGTCTTTCATAAATCAGTCTTGGAGCTTTTCTAAAGCATTTTGGAGGAAAATTTGCTTCCAGTGTGATTAATGGATTTTCACTAATTAGCTCAACAGCAGTTCCACTTTCTCAAAAGCAGGCACTGAAGCAGCCTAAATCCAGATTTAATGTCCATTAAAAAGGAAATGCTTTAGTGTTGGGATTTATATCAGTGTTCTGGTTCTCAGGAAAGTACTGCATTTTTATAAAAAATAAGCTCTTTTTTTTTTTTGGGGGGGGGGGGCGCAAATTCAAACCAAACCACAAGATAGATTGGTACAATATTTTTTATGTGAATAATCTTGATGTGAGTTTATGATAAATCTGAATATGGTTTTTCAGAGACTAGGGGAGCAGGATTGAGGAAATAATTTGACCAGTTAGGGATGTAACTTTTGCAAAAACCAAATGCTTACAAAATTTATGGTGTTGGTTTCAGAGTTTAAGCCATTTTCCAGCTTTTCAAATTATGATGTCACAGAAATTGGAGGAGAAAGATATGAAGAGAACAAATGTAATGGATTATGTTCCTTTCCCAGAGCATCTCACCTATATAAGTCACTCCTGACAGATGTTAGAGTAACATGCCATGAAATCCTCCACTGAAAGAGGTTTCAGGGCCATAACTGAAATGCAACCTATTCTTGCCTGTCTTTATTAAAAAAGCTGTAGAAAGCTTTTCTCATGTGTGGTGTCTCCTTTGTTGCCCTTCAATACTATATATATTTATATATATATAAAATATAGTACCAGTATTTATATTTTTGTTATCATCTTTCTCCATAGTCTATCCTTCTGTTACGTTTCCCTGGTCTTTGAGCTTGTTTCCCTAAATCCTTATATGAGATCTCTGATAATCCCTACTGGTATTTTTCTGGACTTTCTCCAACTTGCCCAAGTCTTTTTGATCTAGATCTTATCAGCAAAAAGTAGAGTGTAAGGATTACCTCCCAGGCCTCAAACAAGATACTCCTGCTAACACACAGCTTGCTTTTACAGCAGCACAACCCCATTAACTCTGGCTTAGCTAATTTCATTTTCTGTAGAACAGGTTACAATGAACAGTTAGAATGTTAACTCTGCTCACATTGCCCCATGTGGCTTGTGGAGTCTTCTTAAGGAGCAGTGTTTGCTGGCTGTTCATGAGACAGGATGAGAAAGAACAAGCATCCACCAAAAACTCAGAGAAGTGACTGACTCCCCATGTTCTCCTTGTAAAGAAAGAGCATGTGATTTTTTTCAGCTGGCTTTACCATAACTTACCATAACTTTACCATAACGATTAGTTGTTATGAAGAACAAACTTAGAGAGAGCAGAGACCTAAATCACACTCACCTCCCTCATGGAGAACTTACTGTGCATGTGGATCATGGCCTCATCACTGTCTCCCCTTTCATTTTTGTAGGGTCCACTTTTCTCTGATATGAACCAATCGTGGGAATGAAGATTTTACCTGTGCAGCTCACAGTCTCATCTTTGTTGAAGAATTACATTTTAGTATTGAACAAAAATTGCACCATAATATATAAATGTGATATTTTTGTTTACCAGCATGCCATCTGCTAGCATTTCAGAACTTCACTACAGTATCTGTGGGTTCTCACCATAATGGCAATATTTACGGTAGAAAAAAATGGTCACACTTCTTAAGTATTTGTTAAATTATATCAAAGAGTATAATATTGTAAAAAGTTGCATCTAGTGTAGAGAAAGTCACTATAAAATAGCCCAGATTTTTCTTATTATCTACAAATTAAAACAAATTTATTTGAAAATAAAATTTCTTTTATTTTGAGCTGAGTGTTGCATTAGATAATCTGATTTCTTGAAATAAATAAATTTTAAAAATCCCATCATTATGTTGCATTTTATTCAATCTGCTTTGAATCTATACCCAGCACTGAAAAAGGCAGAACAGATTGTTTCAGTAAATGTCTCACTTTCTTAGTGCAGTGCTGCAAAGTACCCCTCTCTGCTAGATTTTCCATGAACACTTCACCTCTAGTTTTGGATTTATCAAGAAACAGAAGAATGTCATCCTGTGAAAATCCTGTCTCTTTTTTCCAGCTTCAAAAACAGACAAACTGGTCAACTGCCCTTCTTCTCCATCTCATGTACAAGAGAAATTTGCAAAAAGAAAATATGTTTGGGGAGACCAGATGACATATAGCTAAGGGGGAGGGGGGAAATAGGACAAGCGTTCCAGCTGGGACTCCCTCCATTAGCGCTGGCAAGGAGCAGCCGAAGTGCCTGCCAACATCCAAGTGCTACATCATCTCTGCGTGCACAGGAGTGGATCTATTGGCATTCGTACCTGTTGGTTTAAATTTCCACTCCTTCCTGTGAAAGCTTGAAGTAGAAATGTTGGCACCTGAAATCCTGTAATCACCGGCTCCAGCCCCGGACCGAGCTACACTGGGCAAGAGAAGGGCTTGAACTGTCTGCAGTCAGCCACAAGGCAAAATTTCGCTTTTTCCTCGCAGAAGGAGGAAACTGAAATATGCTTTTATAAAAGAATCATCTGGAATTTTATTGTTTTACCTTTAATCCCGGGAATATTCTATGTGGACGAGGAGTAAATAATTCCCCAAAGGAAATGGGAACAATTAGCTGTTAGCATAGGAAGAGAAATGGAAGAGTGGAGTTAGAGAGAAATATCAAACTGGCAGCCCAGTCATTTAAATTCCTGCCCTTTATTTCCGTTGGTGTAATTGTATCAATCATATTAAAACAGCAAAACCAAAGCCGAGCCCTTCCTTTAGGTGCTGCCTAATATTTGTAAATACATCTTCAGAAAAACTACCTTAAAACCAGAACAGGAGTCGTGAAAACGGAATAGATTTTAAATCAAATACATAGACTCCTTTTCCCGGGAGATTCCCGTGGTGAGCATACCTGCGAGGGAGCTGTTATTTAAAACGAACTTTCAAATTTGGCAGAGCGGTGGGGGAAGGAGACAGCCTTCCAGGCAGCATCCCTTCTGCCACCCCCTCGAGGGCTGCAGCTCGTGAAGGGCTACGAAGATGTGTTGGGGGAGGGGGGGGGGGGGGGGAGAGAAATCAACCCAAAAACCCGCGCCCCAAATAGTGCTTTGGGTTGTGACATGGAAAAAAAAGCAGAACCCAGACCACAGAACCCGAGAGGGTTTTGCAATCGTCGTTCTGCAAAACGAGGGTGGCGATGCGGCGCAGCGCCCGCCGGTGACCGCCCCCGCGCTGGGAGAGGAGGGGGCCGGGGCACCCCGAAAGGCGGATGGCGAGGGACACGGCCATCCCTCCCCGGACGGCAGCCATTCGCCAGTGGTTTCTGTATGTTCGTGGGTTTTTCTCTAAACTTCCCAGCTAAAATCTCATCAACAGAACATCACGCACCCCGCGGTTCTCCCCAGGTTTATCCATCTCCCGGTGAACACAGGGCTCCTGCCACCGGGAGTGAGCCTGTCATCAGCGGCTACAGAAACATAAACGAGGAGCCGCCGGGATGTTCCCAGGAAAGCTCCCCATCCATAGGAACAGCGAAACGCGCCATCCAGCCGCGCCGGTCACCTGCTCCCTGCGCGGCCGCGGAGTATGCGCGGGGCTCTCTGCTGGCCGCCGGGGCCGGCGACAGCGGCACAGGCGTCTCCTCCCACCGCAGCCGCCGGGAACTGAGAAGCGATGCAAGGGAGCGAGGGCAGGGGCGGGGACGGGCGGACCCGCGTCACATCGGGTGTCCCGAGGACGGTCGGGGACCCTGCGCGTCCCCGCCCGGCCACCGCCCGCCGGGCAGCCCGTGTGCCGCCGCTGCCGCCGTGCTCGGCAAACGCCCAGCGACTTCGGGCGGGCAGGAAAGGCGCTCCCGGTCTCTCGGGGTGCGGTGGAAGCGCTCTCTGCGCCCAGGCGCTGCAGAGCATCTCTCCCGGGCCGCTTCTCCCCCTACCCGCGCCCGCTCCGGGCGGCAGCACGGTTGTGTCCCCGCACCGTGTCGAGTCTCCCCGCCCCCGCCGGGCCGGTGCTCGTTGCGCCTGGGCAAACACCCGCCCGGGCAAACATCCTGAGCGGGCAGGTGCTGCCGTGACAGAGGGTCCTCGGCGTGTGATGCATGGGCGGCGCGCAGCTGCCCGGTAATCCCCGTCGGCGGCGCTCAGCGCCGGGCAGCGCGGGGGCGAGCCCTCCTCCCCGGGTGCGTCTTCCGTGGGCGGAAAGGCGCTGCACCTGCCCCTGAAGTTGTGCGATGGAGATGGTGGTGATGCTGATCGTTTCCTCTCGGAGCGCGGAGTTACTCCGCTGCCCCGGCCCGGGGGGGGGCGGTGCGGGCGCCCGGTAAGGCAGAGCACGGGAGCCGTTCGCTGCCGCCACGGGGCTGCTCGCAGGTGCCACTCGTCCCTTGTCCCGGTGAGGAGCGGCGGGTACCGCCGCCAGCGCCCTGCCGAGGAGCTGAGGGGGCCCCGATGTGCTCCCTTCGAGCAGCGATCGGCGCTGCCGCCCGCCCTGCCCCTGCCCCGCTGCACATCCCGCCGGTGCGGAACCCCCGCCACCCACACGCGGCTGCTGTCGGGGCGCCGGGAGAGCGCCGGGTACACCCGGGCTGCGCGCCGGAGCCGCGGCGGCGGCCGGCAGAGGCGGGAATTCCCGGGGAGGGAGCGGCCCCGCTCTGCAATGCGGTCCCACTGCTGCAGAGGTCGCCACGCGTGAGCGGTGCAGCGGGGGCGCGGCGGGGGCGCGGCGGGAGCGGCCCCCCCCCCCACCCCGCCCTGCGCAGCGCCCCGGCCGCGCCTCGCCCCGCGCCGCGCTGCGTTTTTTGTGAATGGGACTCTCAAGGAGCGGGCCATGACGTCACCGCCGGTCCCAATTGGCGCCCAATGGAGGAGCGGGCCCCTTCGGGCGGCCGGCGCGGTGATTGGCTGGCGGGCGCGAGCGGGCGCCCACGCAGGCGGCGGCGGCGGCAGGTATAAAGGAGGCGGCGGGCAGTGCGTGACACCGCGGATCGGCGGCCATACCGGCACCGCGCCCGCTCCTCCGCACCCCGGTAAGCTCCGCACTGCGCCGGCCGCGGCTCCCTGCGCCGGCGGTCCCATGTCTCTGCCGGGGCGCGGGGCTTTGGTACCTCCGTTCGTGGGCTCGTGTGCGCCGTGCAGCGGGAGCCAAGGCGGGGGGTCGGTCCTTCTCCGCTCGGTTACTTCCTCGCCCTTCCGATGCGAGGTGGTATGTCCGGACAGGACAAAGTGCTGCGGCAAAGGTCACGGCCGGGGCGCCGCCGGGAAGAGGGGCATCCTTTGGAAGCTGGCTTATGGTCCCCGTCGAGTACTGGGAGCTGGCAGAAATGAGGATGATGTAGTGGTTGTGAGGTGCTCCTTGGAGTCTAAGACACTGATGTTGTGAGAGAGGTGTATCTCGTATCTTCAATATTAGATATTTTTACAGCTTTTGTGTTTATGACTGATTTTTAACTTATCCTCTTCTCTGGTTTCAGAGTAGAAGTGTTTATTGACATTAAGCTAATTAATTCTTAGTGTAATCTGAACTGGGGTGTTAGTGTGCTGGCTGGCAAAAAGCAAGCAGCTTCAGGTAAAGTGCTAACAAGGGCACTTTGTTCTCAAAAATGTTAAACACTTATCGTCTTTCCTTGTGATTTGTATCTGTCCATGTCGGACACACAGTCTGTGACTCTGTGTGCAGTAGTCAGAGGAACATATTTTCTGCCAGTTTGAGGAAAACTGCTTTAAGTTGAATGCAAGTAGCTGCAGCCACGTTTTTCTGCCCTGTAATAGGGCCAAGTTATAATAAAATTTTGAGAAAACTAAAGCACAGTAGCAATAATCACAATAAACAAAAAGGTGAATTTAAAATATAAAGTGGTTCATATTTGTGCTACTTGTGGCTAGGAAGCAATGACTTCTTTAGTGGAACTTGCAGGATTGAGAGTGTTGGAAAACAGCCATTGCTTGATGTACCTCTTTGTTGTAGAGAGGAAATCATGGTTATGCTGAAGATTTCATCTTTCCTTGCTGTTTATGCCTTGGTTGTGTGCCAGATGGACAGCTTCCAGGCAGCCCCAGTCAGGTAAGAAGCTGGTCCTGTTGCTGAATGCTCTGTCTGAATGGTATGAAAATACTTAATATTCTTGAGAGGTCCAGGAGGGAAACAGACTATGGTGAAGGAGAAACGTGGCTGCTTTTTGTGCTGGGGTGTTTTGATTCCATCTTTAAACCGCCCAACGCTGCGTGTGATGAGAGCACATCGGGCTTTGCACATTCACACCCTGAAAGGCACTGTCAATAACACACAGCCTGCCAAACCCCTGTCTCCGCAGCAGTCTGGGCTTTACTCACCCTGTTTCCCTTGCCTCTGCCTAGACCTGGCTTGGAGTCCATAACGGATCGAGTGACTCTCAGTGAGTACGAAGCTCGGAGGTTATTAAATGCGCTGGTGAAAGAGTTTATACAGATGACAGCAGAAGAGATGGAGCAAGCCTCCGAGGGGAACAGGTAAGGACTGCAGTCCTGGGCCGCAGAAAAGCAATGTGGGAGTGTTATATGTTTGATGTTAAGCAAAAGCCATTTGGGTGGACCCTCTGCAGGTGAAGATCTTTTTGTTTTCTTGGGGTTATGGCTAACTGGTATGGTAAAAGATGATATTGCAGAGACATCCTAGTGTTGGTGTCAAGGGAATGGCTTCCACCTAGCTAACCTGCCTCTATCTGTCTCTTACTTCTGAAAGTGGAGGGCGATTTGAGCTTGAATGAGTAGGTTGTATTAAAATATAGCAGCAAAAGGTACGTTTTCCCAGTGGGAGTGTTAGGGGATTTCTCAGTCACTCTTGGATTCTCTGTCGTACAAGTGCATGCTTTATTAAGGCATGGAAAGTCCCTGGCAGGAGGGATGTCTTCCTCCTGATGCACGCAGTACCACTCTCCTGGGACCAAAGGCATGCAAGAGCATTTGCATTATCCTAATAGGATTTGCATTGCAATGCATGGGGATGGATGACACACTGAACAGCATGTGGGATATGGGGGAAGTTAACTTCCTGACCTCTGACTGTATGAGCATCCAAAAAGGCTAATGGACTTGCTTGTCAACAAAATTGGATTCATTAACAAATGGTGTTTTCCTTCTGACTGCTTCGGTATGGACTTGCCTTGCATGGAATGTGATGTGGAGGGTTTGGATTTATTTTGAAAGAATTTAAGTTTCCTAACAGTAGATCTTTTATGCAGGGAAGAAATGCATGAATGTGCATGCTTGAGGTTACTCTTCCTTTGGGCATGTTTTTATTTTTTTCCCCCCTGCAGCCTGGATAAACCCATTTCCAAACGCTGTGCCAGTTTGAGTACTTGTGTGCTGGGCAAACTGTCTCAAGAATTGCACAAATTGCAAACTTACCCTCGCACTGACGTCGGGGCTGGAACTCCTGGCAAGAAGCGGAGTGTGCTGAGTGACCTGGAACATGAACGCTATGCAAACTTTGGGGAACCCCTAGGAAACAACTAGACATGCTTATTTCTCCCCCTTTCCCCTTTTTAACCTGATGCATGTGAATATAACTTTGATTGCTAACTTTGCTGTCTTCTTTTGATTCTGTTTCGACAGAGAATGTTTGAGATGGACCTAATGTTAGGAAGACCAAGAATATAACATGCATACCAAACTAGGGGAAAAAAATAAATAAAAATGATCAGCATTGCCTTGACATTCCAAATTATTTTCTTAGACGTTGATTAAAAAAAAATCTAAAAAAGGTTGTAAATTTCTGGCTGCTAAATGTACAAGTAGATTCTTTCTTTTGTGCTTTCCCATGAACTCGTTCAATAAACCTATTTTTCTATAAGGGTTAAATCTGCTTGGTTTAACATTTTGTTTTAGAATGTGAAATTTCTAGAAGAGGTTAGAAACATTTTGCAACCTGTCTTAATGTTCAAGAGAAGCAATGCTAGTAACTTCTAGAAAAGTTCAAAGAGAACTTACAAGTCAAAGTTCTAAATATAAATTGATATGTACTGCCGTAATCAGGCATGCATGCAGTCCTGTTGGTAGGGACCCTGAGAAGCAAAGAAAACAGCGAGGCTCATACATATTCATTCTAACAAACTAGAAATGTAATCCTGTTTAAAATTGGGTACTGAACAAGTCCAGGTAAGAATTTTGTGGTCTTTTTCTTTTCTTATTTTACAGTAGGTCTTTGCACTATATTTAAAACTTATGTACCTTTAAAATATTTCTGTTGATTTACAATTCACCTGCCTTAGGTTGTCTTGCATTAGGGGTCAAACCCAGATTTCTTTACAGTTCTGTTGCAGCACTGCATCTATCTTGTAATTAGAGGCCTCTTTCAAAAATTTGGCATTGATTATAAAAACAACTCTTCATTATTAAAATTAATAAACTGCCTTGTGATGCTTAGCTGAGAAAAATCCCTCCTGCTGCAAGAAAAACTTATTGCTTTAGTAGACAATTCTTCAAGCAAGGATTGTGTGAATGCATTTTCCTTGAAGCTCCCCATCTAGCACAACACAGCTGTAGGCTGAATTGTGAGCAGAAAATTAATACTGTACAAGTCTGAACTGCCCCATGGAGAAGTTCTGTAGTAGATAAAGGTTTAGCTGGAGGAAAGAGAGGTCCTCCCATTCCCACTAAGCACCTGGAAGCAGTGTCTTTGGTTCAGCTCTGAAGGCAGCTGGTCAGAGTCACTGACAGAGCTCCTGTAGTGATCAGTGATGCTGCAATTCTGTGTGTTTTCTGGCTGTTAGGGAGTACAGGTGTTGGAGTGAGAAGTGAAAAATCTGTGTTGGCTACTGCCTTTCAGGAAGACCTCAAGCAAAATACAAATGAGTTTTTCGAGGAAGAGGGGATTGTTTAAATTCTCCAAAACTGAACCTCCTCAGCTCCTTTCTATGGCCCTAATGCCTGGCTGGAGGCAGGCAGTCGCCCAGGTGTGACTGAAAATCTGGCCTGGATTTAGTCTTCAGTCCAGCTGCTTTTATGAAGTGAGCCTGACATTGAGAAAACCATAAAGAGGCTTCTTTTAGCAGTTATAAGCCATGCACAGAAGGTGCACAGCCAGCCTACTTTTAATCCTGCAGCAGAGCCTTTGCTGGTCATAGAGATGTCTTGATGTGTGCAGGGTTCGTGCTGCAGGAACTAACTCTTCCTTTTCCTCCTGAAAAGCAGTGTAACAGCACAGAAGAGGGCCTGCAACACAGCCACCTGTGTGACCCACCGCCTGGCAGACTTCTTGAGCAGGTCAGGGGCAGTGGGCAAGAACAACTTTGTCCCCACCAATGTGGGCTCCAAGGCCTTCGGCAGGCGAAGAAGAAGCGTCCAGATATGAGAGGCTGAGTGGGGATGTGAACATGGTAAATGCACAGCACCAAACAGAATCTGGGGCATCACCAACGTTTTAGTTGTGTGGGGGGAATAACAGACCTGCAGTGGTCACCTCTGAGAAGACAGGGGGAGTAAGAGTGTAAAAAGAAAAAAGATGTTACAAATAGAACAAAGCTGTGTGCAAGGGCTTTTGGAGATGTTCTGATTGGGTAAGCACCTTCACAGTGCATTAACTAAACACAACAATTTGGTTGGAATTGTTAGCTTGTTTTACCACCAACATTTCATTATCAATGTATCAGTAACTCTGGTGTTCTTTCTTACAGATTTCAATGAAACTGAAGACTCAACTTTTATTTCTAATGGAAGCAACTCTTCTTCATAAACCAAGACCACAAAAAATATTAATTTTTCATTCTACTATTGAAAATGTTTTATTTAATACAAGTGAAAACACTTCTGTTATGTATAGTAAAAGAGAGTCTAGTTATTAAAGTTAAATTATTGTATATTCTTTTTATATGCAACTCTATTTCAAATAAAATGTGACGGCATCTATTATTTATTTATCTTCCAGCTTATGTGATCCATGCTACTTATCCTGGCCCAACTGCCAAATCTCGGGGATTATACTAAACTGCTGCCTGGCAAGGCATGTGTGTATCATACAGTGTGCTGTGCCTTGATGTAAAACACTTAACTATCCTGATTGTACAGAATGTTTAAAAAGAAAAAGAAATCACTTTAGTATTGTATTATTTGTGAATTTACGCAAAATTAAAAAAAGTATTTTAGATACACTTGGATTGAGAAACTGATTTTTCATTTGGACATGCTTCTGGAGACATGGCCCCAAGCCAACATCATTGCAGATCAGCTAGTCCATTGATCTGCTCCAGCCTTATTATCTATAAATACTAGGGTTTGAGTCAAAAGTTCAGAACAGAAAGAATAGCTGCTTTTTATATATATTAAAAAAAAAACCCAAAAACAAATAACCCAAAACAAGCCACTTAGTGAGACTTCTGCTAGAAAAATAAGATGAAGACACAGGTACATCTAGTAAAAACATGGGGACAAATTTCATTGTGTAGTTTAAAACTATATCTTTTTATACAGGCTCTAGGTCAGATGAAATGGCCTGACATCCACTGTAGCTTTTTGTGTAAAGTCAAAAAATTAAATTAGGAGGAAAAAGAGAAGCTACAGAAATGTACATTTCTTTGAAGCAATCCTGAGACAGAGTCTATTTAGGGATCAGGGATAAATAATTAGAGTGAGTGGATAAGAGGGTAGCTGGATCCATTCCATGGACTTCTAACTGGTGCTGCCAACTTCCTTCTCAAAGCTGCTGCTGTTTCAGTTTAGTAGCTGAGTCAGATATTTGTTTAGATTTGCTTTGTGCTTTACAGCCTGACCCTAAAATCTGCTTCATCAATTCAGATGAATCCCAGAATGGGTGAGGGAAGAGGCCACAGGCATCATGTGGTCCCACCTCCCTGCTCCAGCAGGGTCATCCTACAGCACACAGCACAGGATTGCATCCAGAGGGCTCTGGATTAGCTCCAGTGAGGGAGCCTCCACCTTGCTGTGCAAAGCAGGGGTGAAGGTTCTCCGGCTGTCTCTGTGTGTCTCTGCTGCAGGTGTCACAAAGAGGAGCTTGGCCAGCCTGGTGTGGACAGTGAGGCCACCCAGTGACTTCCAGTCCATGCTCGTTCCTGACTGAGTGTTCACTCCTCAGGGAGCACCGGCCCTGGTAAGTCAGTGTACAAAGTAGGCCTTGCAGGAGATGAGCCACCGCACTGTTGTGCAAGGATCTGCTTGGAATAGACCAAACTGCTAAGTTTTGGAGCCTGTAAGTGTTTGTTGCTATGTTTCAGGTATTTTTCCCCATTTTTCTTTTACACAAAGTGGGGGTTATATGCTGGGATTTCCTGGCAACCTCAGTAACACCTTTCCCTGCCACTGTAGACCCTTTGGGCAAAGGTGGCAGCTTGTTTCTTTTATTTCCTAATACAGCACTCAGCAGTTTAATCTTCTCCAAGACAGAATGCTAAGTACAATTACTGGGGTGAATACATGTATTTTAGTGATTCATATTCAGTAAGAAGACAGGCAATGCCCATAGACCCCTTCTGGCTTTAAAGTCTAAATGGTCAGGTGGTTTATTTTTTCCCATTTACAGCCATTCTCTGCTGAGAGACACCTGAGGCTCTGCATAACTGAATGTCAGTAATCTAAAAACTATTAGTCTGTCTTTTGAGTTTAACAAAGTTATGCAGGGGATTTCCTCTGACCAACATTGCATACCACAGCATAAACCTGACACATAAAACATTCAAGCCTTCGTGCTGGCTTTTACCTTGTCCTGGGTATAGGAAATTTGGGTGAAACTTTTGATATATGGTTTTTGTGCTGATTATTGTTTTCTTTTTCCTTAGGAAGAACTAGCTACTTTCCTACCTCAAGATCTATTTCTGTTGTATCTTCTGTCTCATTTCTCCTTAGGATGTCTGTCTGCACATCATTGCAATACACTTAGCAGTACATATCCCTGTAAAGGAAAGAGGGTTAAGCACTATGGAAGCAAGGGGGAATACAAAAAAACATTTCCATGATGTGAAGGGATAGAAGCCCTTCACCACAAAACTGAGATGCTCAGAGCTTTAGAATAAACAGATTGTTATTGAAACTAGAGAAAAGTAGAGTGGTAAGCAGTAATATTTTAAGTAAAAATTTTGTAGTTTTAAGGCAGTAAACATGGTAGGAGGAATTGCAGAGCTGCTGGGAGGTTGTCAATGGCTTTGACTGACTGTGAACAGGTGGAAGAAATTGCTTCCATTTTCAAAAGGTAATGCTCTGGCTAATATTACCCAAACTTGTCAGCTCTCAAATAAACCCCAAACTTCTACTCCAGAAGAAAATCTATTTTGGAGTTAGCATTTAAAAAGAAAACGTGTGGTTTGTATTGTACTTTTTTTTTTTTTATTTTAATACATTTCCATTCTAAGAATACTTGCAGCTGGTGGGAAGTATAACACTGGTGCAGTATATGTGAGCGGCACCAAACCCAAGTTACTTAGCATTCAGTATTCATGCATGAGTGTCTATGTTGTTTATGAGGCAGTATCAGCCTGACTGTAGTTTGGTTCAGATATTTTTAGATGTGTGTATATGTTTACTTTAAGTTTTTTTTTTAATCTGAGTGCAAATGAAGTTTTGGGAGAGTACTTCGCAAGCGAAGGCGAAAACAGAAGAAATTTCTGAGAAAGAAAGGGGACAGGTGGTGATCTGCTCCTAGAGTTGACTCAGTTTTTGATTCAGGATCATTCACCAGGACATTGATGCCCACACTGATAGAGCATCATTTTGAAATAACCCAGGTGGACTTCTACTGTGGCAATTTTTTTTCCTCCTTCTGTTAGTGAAATTTAATTCATCTTCCTGAAAGCTTCCATTATCTGCAATGTGAGAAAGGAGCAGAGCTAATGTTATTGCTTCTGACACTGAACACTGCCAAAAGCAACTTGTATCAGGCAGTAGTAAATTTTGGTATTGGTTATTTAATCCAGCATTGTCATGTCTAATTAGCAGATTGAACATCTCTAAGAGGTGAAGAGTTTAAAACATGCTGGAGAGTTCGGATCTGTGTGTTTTTCTAGACTGAACTGTCTCAGGACAGGTGAATACTTATTAGAGATAAACTGGGTGCTTCAAGCCTAGCTTCACCCAGGTTGAGCACTAGCAGCTTGGTTCCAAACTGGTCGCAATCACTGCCTCTGGCAGTCAGCTGAAGGCTGCCCTGGCAGCTTAAAGGGCTCTGCATGCTGCACACCTTTTCTGTCTCTTTACTATTCTTCACTTTGGATGTGCCTCATGCCTTCTAAAATTCTTATTTTCTGTAGCAAATGTCCAAGGAGTCATCCTCCTTTTTTTTTTTTTTTTTTTTTTCCGCAGAAAGGAAATAATTCCCATTTCCAAATTACACCAAATTACAAGTTCACATTGTCACAATTTCTCTGTGAACTTTCCAATCTCTGTGAGATTTCTGATTCAATGGAGTAATCAGAATCATTGCAACATTTATCTTTTCTTTCTATTCTTGGCTTCACCATAGCTCTTATTTTCACCAATTACTCTTTTGGCTGGGGCTGAGCTGTGATCCCAGCTAAATTATTAGTGTCACCTCCACGAAAGCGAAGAATTGCCTTGCAGTCTGAATGTGGAGCTCGAGGGCTTTAAGCACTGAACAATTTGTGTGATTACCAACGGCAGGTGCCGAGGCAGCACTGTCTGGGAGCTCCCGGGTGTCCCCCTGAGAGGCCACCTATCCCCCCAGGGCACAGAAGGGGGACAGGACCACCAGGTTTGCAGTCACTAGCTCCTCTCCTCCCCCAGCAGTGTGACCCAGACTCCGGGCGTGATGGAGAGTGCCTCCTCCTCCTCCTCCTCCTCCTCCTCCTCTTCCTCCTCTGCTAGGGCTGATGGAGACAGCAGGCTCATGGCAGGACTCTGGAGGCATGGAAAGAGGAGCTCACGCTGGAGCAGGTTTGTTGGCAAGGATGTGTGACCCCGTGAGCGACCTGTGCTGGAGCAGCCTGTTCCTGAAGGACTGCACTCTGTGGAACAGGATCAATGCTGGAGCAGTTCGTGAAGTGCAGCCATGGGAAAGATTCACGCTGGAAAAGTTGGTGGAGGACTTTCTGCTGTGGGAGGGGACCCTCTCTGGAGCAGGGGAGGAGTGTGAGGAGTCCTCCCCAGGTGGAGAAAGGAGCTGCAGAAGCAGCCTGTGATGAACTGAGCACAGCTCTCATTCCCCATCTCCCTGCACTGCTGGGGGCAGGGACAAGGTAGTGAAATTGGGAGTAAAGTTACACCTGGGAAAAAGAGATGTGGGGGGAGGTGTTTGTATGACTTGGTTTTACTTATTATCATTTAACTGTGATGTGATTGTAATGAATTAAATTGATTTCCACAAGTTTAGTCTGCTTTGCCCATGACAGTGAATGCTGGGTGACCTCTCCCTGTTCTTACCTTGTCCCATGAACCTTTCATTATATTTTCCCTCCCATGTCCAGCTGAGGATGGAGAGTGACAGAGTGAATTTGGTGGGTAGCTGGAGTCTAGCCAGGATCCACCTACCACACTAAAGGAACATAATCACATGGCTATTTGGAGCCTTTATAGTATTTTTCGTAGCTTTGCAAACACTTTGAATGTGCAAATATAGTGTAACAGACACATTAATTTGCACATTATTCTGCTGACATGCTTGAAGGACTGTTACAGGTCTTCACTGTCTTTTGTTGTGGAAGGAGCCAATTATTCTAGTTAGCATATGTTCCTAAAATAGTTGAATAAATAGTTTATAATTCCATTTTTAGCTCATGAAATGACCATGATTTTATATAGTACCTTATCAAAGTTGTTATTTGAAGTGGGTAGGAATGGCCTGTTACTGTTTCCTGAGTTCCAGGAAAGTGCATCAGGAGAAGGATGACAATCCTTGTAGTTCAGTGAATTCCATGTGGACAGGCAAATTTTATTTATGGAACAGTCTTAGTAGCTTAGGGGAACTTTTTAGCATGTCAGTCCTGCTAGACAGGCTGAAGAAGACAATGTTGCCAGGGTCATTCTTGAGTGTGTACATTTTCCACAGAACATTTCACTCTTAGTTAATGCAGTCCTTCTTTATCATTCTGTAGTTAAAGGTACACTCTAAGAGTTAAATTAGTTATGAAAATTAATATTGATTATTGATTGTTGTTCTTAATGCAATAGAAGCAGAGAATTACATAGAAAAAGGAAATGGTTCTGACCTTCAAATACTGAAAATATAGAGTTTAAATGAAAAGTGCCATAGTTTTTTTTTTTTTTTTTTTTTTTTTTTTTTTTTTAAGGCTTACAGATAAGCAGATGAGAAACATTTGAAGGACTTTATGTACATTGAAAGTGAACTCAAAGATTTTTTTCATAAACTTTATGTTTTGGCTATCTCTAGTTCAAGCTTAGTCTTGGTAAGGTTGCACACTTCAGTGGACAAAAGGTTTGTTTGCATTATGTGAAGATGCCCTTTGCTTCTTCATGGCTTTGGTTCTCAGAAGAAACAAAATGTCTTTATTGCACCTTTTCCTAATACACAGTGGCAAAGTACTGGATTTGTAACTGTGTGTTTTAAAACCACACACATTTAGTATTTAACTTAATGAAATGCCTTTGTGACTGAAGGTTTTGATAGGATTTGTGTCCCTATTCTGTTATTCTGGTGACTTTCTCCTAAACAAAAGTTTCATTGCTTATTTATTATTGGTTGTTAGATTTGCAGAAGCTGTACTTCATAGGCTGCCACTGGTGCCACTGCAGTGATGTGACAGGTAGGATTGGAGGTGAAGCCTCTACTCTTACAAAGACCTGTACTCTGACAGGTGAAGAACCTTTCTAGTTCAGGTGCTTTTGATGATATGTCAGGATAAAATTAGCTTGGGTTGTCTCTCACAGCCAGCCAGCTTGAAGCTGATCATGCTTCATCAGCCTCCTAAACTCCAATAAAACTGTTTTTTTCCATCAGGTTTTTGTGGGTTCTCTAGCTATGGACACCAGGATTATCTTTTCTTATGGCCAATTCCCCTCCCCAGCCAGGTGTTGCTCTTGTATCAAAAGTTCAACCTAAAACCTTCTGGGTGTCCTGGGTGTCACAAAGTACAGCCTTCAGCCTGCCACTTGTGCATCAGGTGATTTTTGCTGTATACCATATAATGACCTGATTTGGTATCCCTTATGTCTCACAAGTCACTTTTTTCTCAACCTTGCTATTTCCAATTTGGTTGGCATTTCTCTGGTGAACTGAATCTGGTGAGTCTCAAGCTGCGCCAAGGGAAATATAGATTGGATATTATGAAAAAGTGTTTTACAGAAAGGTAGATAAAGTTCTGGAGTGGTCTGCCTGGGGAGGTGGTGGAGTCACCATCCCTGGATGTGTTTAAAAAAAGACTTGATGTGGCACTTAGTGACATAGTTTAGTTGAGGTGTCAGGGCATGGCTTGGACTTGATGATCTTTAAGGTCTCTTCCAACCTGGTAATTCTGTGAGTCCTGTGAGTTCTGTGAATTCTGTGACTCTCCTTTACAGCCCTCACAAAGGACTCTAAATTGATATTAATATAATGTGTACCTATAAAGCCTATTTATATCACCACAAAAGTATGGAGTGCCTGTAAGGTAAACAAAAATCAAGACTAATATTTCCATATCTTCATTTCAGTCTCAGGTTAAAGTTATATCTGAGAGGAAGAGAGGGAAAGGTGTCACTTTCTGTTTTAGCAAGTTTTTAGTGACTGCATAGAAATGAAAACTCTATAAACCTGCTCAAGTTAAGGGAGTGATTGGTAAATACATCTTCTAGAAGCTAGAGGGCACAGGAGCCACAGAAAGCCTCTGGTATAACTCGGTTACCAGGAGGTATGAGTGAGCCAGAGTAACTTTTGCTTCTTTTCACATAAAATGGCACTTGCTACTCAAGTTCAAACAGATTTTTTTTTCTCTTTCTGAAGAGAAGTGACTGAAAATCAGAATTGTCTTTCTGGATTTTTATCAGTTTTGCTGATGATCTTAAATATGAATAAATCTATTCATATTGCTATTGATATAAATGAAGTTGCCAATATATGCTTCCCATTTTTAATCCAGATTAGTTCAGTAATAATATAGTTTTCTGCAGGAGCTCCTATCATTAACCATTTATAGAGAACTACTGAAAACTGTTTTAATGGAAAAGGTCAAAGGTAAGATCCTGGGCAAAGAAGTGTTGCTATCAAGCCTAATAGCCACAGATTTTAGATTTTCACTTGTCTAGCTGATCTGGTGGAAGTATTTGAGAACTTTTCCTCACCCTTACAGAGTATTTCTGTGATAAATCCTGGTGTGTTTCATGTTACAAGCCATGTGTCTTACCAGTGTAATACCTGTGTGAGAAGGACATTGGGAAACCTTTTGGTACAGAACAATACTTATTTTGTTTGCATTTTGAAATGAAGTTCATAGACCTTACCCTAAGTGTGTAAGTAGAACAGAATATCCTGACCTGCTCTTTGGAAGACCTCCCCAAATTCTGGCATGTTTTGTTTTCAGTTCCAAGTAAGCCAGTGAGAGAAGAGAACTTTGACAGTCTGCAAAGGATACAAGATGTATGTATGGATTAATTTATGCTGAGTTTCTCAGGGCAGTTGGCTTTCTCTCTCAAGCAGAAAATCAGAGTTACTGTGAGTTTGTAGGACTCCTGCATCACAGAAAGGATTCCCCCCAGCCTTTGGGAATTCCACATTTTCCACACGCTTTATGCCTAAAGTCAGATGGGTGCTGAACCACAGGAGATATTCTAGTAAACAAAACAGCACTGGTGGAGTAATGAAACTCTGCTGAATTATTCATTGGGTCCTGAATGATGCAGAGAGAGTTTTCATAGTGAACAGCCTTGAAGATGAGAGCAGTGCCAGGCACAGCCCTGTGCCTGTGCTGTGCACCTGGCCTGTTTTCTCAGGTAAACATCTGGAAAATTCATGTCTTTGCATAAAAGGACTGGAACAACCATGTTTGGTAGCTGTCAACCAAACTCATCTTGAAATTTATGACTCATCTTGGAATAGTCAATCTAAATCCAAAAAACCCCATTTAAGTGTAGGCTCTAGTGCCATGGACATAACATTGAAAGCATGTTCAAGCACTTTGCTACAAAGCAATGGACTTCTACACATTTTTAAAGGAAGCACATCTTCAAAGAGAAGCACATCTTCAAGCTTGTTGGCTGAAATCTGGTGATGCCTCATAGTAAATATCTCACAGAGCTACAAGAATTCAGAACACATCAGCCAGGTTCCAAAAAAACTGTGTGTACCAGCAACACAGTTTTAGCCCATGAAGCATTTTCCCAGCTGGCCTTTGGAAGCTGAGGAGCAGCACAGCCTCATCCCAAAGTAGATATCTTGAGGTACATTACTCCCACTGCTGTCATGATTTAAGAATGACCACGGATGTGTTAATGTGAGCAGGAAATTTAAAGAAGGGTGTCCAGCATGGGCAGAGAAGCTGGAGTAGAGAAAATTATGATGGTGAGGCCAAGTGTGTCTATGAAACTGAACTGGTCTTTCCAGTAAAAAATATCTGGAGGTTTAGTTTTGGATGGTGCTGAGAGGGAGTGTCTGCTGAAGCCTGCCAATAGTGATGGTGAGTGAAACAGTGTTTTACTCACAGCTCTGGAGGAAAGATTACATTGGGGGTGGGGGAAGGAAGAAACCCCTCTGTAGAATGATTTTAGAATCCAAACCTCCCACCTTCCCAAAAGCAAATTGGTTTTCCAAAACCAAACTATAAGCTTTGGTGGAAGCAATAAAATGTGCAGCATTAGGTCATGATAGTCTGGTTGCTGGTGTCCTCTCGTGGCAGAGAAGCATTGGCAAGGAGAATCATGCTGTCACTTCAGATTTGTGCTGGGCTCAAATGGGGTAGTGATGACAGGTGCTATGAGAAAATCCAAGAGCAAAACAGTGGGTAATACCACAGGGTTTGAGAAACACAAGTTATAAAATGCTGTTCATGGGGTGCCATCTGTACTGTCTGCTCAGTGAGATAGAACCCTGCAAAAAAAAAAAAAAAAAAAAAAAAAAAAGAAAGAAAGAGTAAAAGAGTATGAACATATAAGCAGGGCAGCATTTTGGACTGGGCAATAATGATCCAAGGAAAAGCTGGTGCACTCAAGCTTTCCCTGCGTGACTTTTCATCTAATATAATGTATTTTAACATTATATTAATATAAAATCCTAGTGTATAGTAATGCACAGAAGAATTTAACTCAGCTGATGTCCCCTTTTAGATGTCTGGCTTGCTTCTGGTGGTGATTACTGTTAAGAGCTTTCATACTAGTTGAAATTTATCAAGAACAAGGTGCAGAGTTTGCTTCATCATCAAGTATCATAGAATAATTTATTTTTTCTACCTGTAATGTTTTTTAAAAATATAATTTACAGGTTTTTAAAATGTTTTTCTTCATTAAAGATGAAATACAACTTATCAGGATGTCTTGTAATCTTGGAGTAAAATGTAACAAATTAATCTGATTCGTTATCGTAAGGATCCAAAAAGTTATTTGTTTTGCTACTGGATATCAAAGCATAGGTCTGTTTGAGAATGGGGCTCTGCTTAAAGGCATTTTTTTTCCTTTATAGTAATTTGTGGGAGACTGAGACATGGCTTGTCCTAACAGTGCAGATTGAAATTTAATACAGTATTATCAATTTCATGCAGTGTAAACCAGTCTTTGCCTTTCCTATAGCAGATGTGCATCCCACCTTTGACAACTCCATTTGGTGAGACCATGTTGCTAGACAGAGGCGTGAAAAACTTTTAGTGTTGTTTCCCTGAAATTGTATATATTTATGTGCTGCCACTGTCAGAGGCCTCCCCGTTCCTGCCCGGTGACTGAGGCTATCTACTGGGTTTGGTACTTTATTCTCTGTGCTTGACTTGTAAGAGATCATAATTTATAGGGAGCAGGGAAAGTAATGGGAAATCATTCACTCTAAAAAGTTAAATACTCATGATTTTTCCTGCAAAATAGGCTTGCAGTTTTTGACTTGATTTTTTGTGATATCTTTGCCTATAGGGCTGAAACAGGATGATGTTCAGTTCCTGCTTCTCTGAACTTTTGACACTCTTGCTGGCTGTTTTCTGTATGTTATTCCCCATCCAGTCCAGATGTTTCTGCACATGAGCCACCCAGCCACTCAACTTGCTTTTTTTTTTGGAAGGCAAAGTCTTGATTTTGTCCTGTGGTGGAGGACAGCATTAGAATCTGGAGAGTACCCATTTTTTGTGGAAGGACTCCAGTGGCTTTGGCATTCTTGCATTATTAGATGTGGTTACTGCTGCTCCAAAGCTGGCTGTGGCAGAGGCTGTGTGATTTCTGTAGTGTTTCTTTGGCCATTTTTGGGTGCCTGAGACTGTTTGAGCTTGTGGAAATCCCACAGGAATGGTCCTTGGGATCACTGGCTCTCTTCTCAGCCTGTCCTTGACTGATGCTGCCTGCAGCCTGCACTCCCAAGGGACCTTAATGTTTTCAGCCCAAATTTGGCTCTTTCCCTCCCTTGAAGCATATGTTGACTTGTAGTATTTCTAAAAAAAGGTTATGTGAAAAACTGGTTGATCACTCTTCAGGCCAGATTTCTAAACTAGCTCTGCCCCAGGCACATCTCCCTAGGATGACAGAGCCTGGCTGAGTGCTGCAGCCAGAAACAAGACAAAATTTTGAAGGCATATTTCTCAGAAAAGCTGACTTTGGGCTATTTTGGCAAAATGCTGATTAAACTTCTTGTTTTGGGCCACAGTGCTTTTATGGGTGGGAAGAGTGTGTGGAAACCTGGCCTTCCTCACAGAGCTCTTGGCCTAGGTTAGGCTGTCTGGGACATGAAAAACTGGGTTTCCTCTGACTTCCCCTACGGCTTGTACAACACATTTTACATTATTGCATTGCTGGAATAAATCCACGAAGGAGGCAGAAGAGGAGAAAGGAAGTTAATGTTTTCTAGTCAGAAGATTAAGAACAAACTTGAGTGGTGATTGTGTGGGGGCTTTGGTGTGTGCCTTGCTGTAGGCACTGCCCAGTTACTGCTGGGGGCAACACGGAGCAAAGGCTGAGCAGAGACTGAGAGCACGGCAAAGGGAGAATGTGAAAAAAGTAAAATGAGAAAAGATAAACAGGAAAGGGCTGAAATCCAAACCTTAAATCCAAAGAGGGAAGATTATTCTGTTTCTCTCCCTTTTAAGTTTTTGGGGGCTAGTTTTGACTATAAGGAGGAAGACATTTACCCTAATCTTAACAATTGAGGATGCTGTTTAATCTGCATTGGGTTGTGGTGGTTTAACCTGGCAGGCAGATAAGCACCACACAGCCAATCATGCCCTCTTTCCCCACCACCAGTGGGATGGGGGAGGCAACTGGGAAAAAAAGTTTGAAGTTTGTGGTTTGAGATAAAAAGTAGGAGAGAAATTGAAGGGGAAATAGCAGCAATAATAATGATGATTGAAGAATTAAAATACACAAAACAAGTGATGCAGGATGCAACCACATCCAGTAGCCAGGAAAAGAAAAGAATGTTGGTGGTACCATTAGGAGTGTTAAGGAACACTGGTATCAATACCAGTGCTCACTAAACAGTTTGAGCACTTACAGTGAGAATAATTAATATCAGTTTCCTGAGAAGGTGGTGGAGTTTGCCAAGCATCCAAAAAAGAACCAGACCATTTCAGGTCCTGATTATTTCCTGATGAACTGCTTGACCCCAAGGGCCTATAGCAGCCATGACAGTCTGCCTTTGCAAAGCCCCTTAGAATAGATCCATTCAAATGCAGACATAATTACACCTCTCCTCACAATATTGCATTTCAAATATCCTCCCAGTAATCAGAATCTCTGCAGTGTGTGAGGAGTGAAGAGCCCCTTTATCCTTACAGCAGAAAGCATATGAACTGTTGTGAGCTAAAGAAGGTTAATAATGGGAAAGGCTAATAGAAAAGGCTTTGAGGCGTCATCATGGTCACAAAAAAGGCATGAGGAAATCTGAGAGTGAGTGACAATGCTGCCCCTTTACCAGCAAATGCCCCGATGGAGTGTGAGTGAGAACAAGAATCCTCTGCCTCCCCCGCAGAAAATCACAGCTACAGAGGAGTTGTTGTATATTTCAGTTTGTTCCCATGGTTTTAATCTTCTAACTTACTCTAATTATTCCTATTCAAGGCTGATTTATGTTTGGCAACTTTATGTTAGGAGAAGTTCCCTTTAACAGAACAACACATGTTTGCAGGCAGGATGGGGGGAAAATGATTTGTTCAGATGCAATGTGAGGCAGTGATTTGGCCAAGAAAATCTCTCTGACACTGCCTGTGCAGACAGATTTTTCCTTATTTGCAGTAGGTTTTCTGTCTCCCCTTGATGAAGAGCAGCAACATTGACCTCATAAGGGATTCCTTCCAGTTTGTTTCCCAGGGTTTTTTAGGTACTCATGCATAGTTTTTTTAACAAATGTATGGTTTTTTGCATGAGCAGTACGTAACACAACAGTAAATCCATAAGAATTTTCCACCAGCTGTGCTGTGTTATGCTGCAGCATTCTGCTTTCCAGAATGGAGAACAAGTTTTTGTCAGCTGGCCTCAGTACCCTGACACTGGGATGGAGACTTTGCAGGAGGGAGTGGGACACACCTGGCAGCTGTGTAACCAGGAAAATCTGAAAGATTCCAACCTGTCATAGGTACTGGGTGTCTACAAGTTGTATCAAAATCGGTTTCCTACTAGGGGAAAATTGAGGAATTAGCTGCTCTTGGTTTTTTCAGGAACTGCCTGTCATCTGGAAATGAGCTTGAGAAAGAAGTAGGGGAGCCATAATGGGTGTAGTATGGCACATGGCAAGGAACTGAGAACAGAAACTTTAATAAACACCATGGAAATCTGTGGGAAAACAACCTCTGTGAGTTCTGCTGCCTGTACAGAGATGTGGACTTTGCAGTTTCTCCTCAGTGAGAACAGGTGTCTTGGGGAGGTGACCATTTTTCCAGATTAAAAAGCAAGCTGTAGCAGGGACAGAAAATGAGACCACGGAGCAAACAAGGGGCTGAGCTAGAAGGGGAGCCTGGAATTATGGCCAACCTCCCCCAAAGGCATTGCTTTGAGCTGCAGAAGGTGACTGCTGCGCCTGCTGTCACCTACACAAAAAGATACACTAGCAGTTTGTAAATTGTGTTTAAAATAGAGGAGTCAATGAACTCTACACTCATGAGCATTACTTCAGAAACTTTACTGAAACAGTCTCCAAAGTCTGTGGACTGTAACCATAAGCAGTGAATAAAATGTGCTGGTTTGACTGAAAACCTGTAATTTGTTAGATTAGCAGTTTGCAGGGATAGAATTTAGCACAAAGTGAGGGTTGCTAACTGGAACAAAAAGAGAAATAGATATTGATTTGTCTAATTATATGCAGAACTTATTTAAAGTGGAGATTAGTCTGCTTTAAAAAAAGAAGTTGTATTGAGTAAATGCATTATGTGCTTAGTGCATTTATTGTTGGAAGCATGGGATTCCCACATGTGGTATTGTTTATTTGGTTTTAAAATGTATAAAAATAAATGAATTTTTGATACCAAATTATCTTATCTTTGAAAAAGTGTAGGTGACCCCAAGTTATGTCTACGGTGCTATCAAAGTAGCATTTGACTTAATGAAGGAGGTTTTACATGCCCCACAGTCATTGGTGTTTTTGGGGAAAGTGACAAGGACTTTAATGGTTTCTCTGTGGAAAGTGTGCTGGATCTGCATGACAGAGTGAGATGTAGCCATATCTTTGTGAAAGCCATGCAGGAGTGTTTTCCTTGTCCCACTTAGTCTCCATGAATCCTGGGGAATTAAGTGTGGCAAATGACAAATTCCTGCTGGATTTCTTTCTCTCTATTTTCATTAACCTCTGAATAGATATTATTTTAATTAAAATAATCTTGACAGCACCTATGAAAAAGCTGTGGGGGTTGTAACAGCAATTAGGTATGTTGTCAAAGATGATAAGCAGCCTGATATCACAGGAAGGAAATTAACACTCTGACCGATAACGGAACAGTAATCTTAATCCAGTGCTTTTTGCCTCTTAGGAACTCTTTAAAATGGATGGATTTTGGAGACCAGGCAATTTTAGAACAAGACAGTTAAGCAATCAGTGCCATAAAACACCTCCATTTTAAAAGTCAATGTCATACTGGTGTAATAGTGGCTGATGGCCAGCCAGCAAGAAATGTGATGTTAATTAGACATTGATAGTGCAAAGCCTTGATGTTTTTCCTGTATTTTGGATATCAGAATGATTGGGAATTGTATTCAACATCAGGTGGTGGAGCTTAACAGTGATCTGTATCAGTGCCAGGTGTCTGTTTGGGTTCTCCATTGCAGGGAGATGGCATGGGAATGCTGGCAGCCTTTCTCTGCTGTGAGGAACATAAGGTTTGAGAGCCTTCCTTTCTAGGTTGTGTCACCACAAGTCTTTTGTTACTTAGGAGCTGCTCTGAGCCCATAATTCACAGGTCTTTTGGTAAATTGCAAACTCCCTAAATTATAGTGTTTTTCTCATCTTTAAAGCACCATTCATCCTCTAGGTGACCAGCATCACACTGGGTCAAGCAGAATTAAAATCAAACCCTCTGTGCTGGCCCAGGCAGGGAGGCACTGTCCTCTGCCCAGGAGGTGCAGGTGGAGCAGCTGTGTGTGCAAGGACTGGATTGCTCTGCCCAGCACAATCACAGGGGGCTGGAGAGAAGGGCTGCCCAGGAAGGAGCAAGCTGTAAAAACAGCCACAGTTTTACTATGTGAGAGGATGGCAGGGGATTGAACTAAAGGAAGTAGATGGAATTAGATGGAATCTTGGAAGAAGAGGACTGAGAATAGTTAATCTGTAGCTTCCAGAGCAGATATGAGCAGGCTTGTAGGACATAGAATGGATGAAGCTGTGCTTATTCATAAAGTTTGAGGTAAAAATGAGCCTGAAGAAGGTTTGTGGTTTCCTGGGTACCCCTTTGGCACTTCCTGAGGTAGATGCTTCTCTACACATCACCAGTGAAAGATTTCCAAGTATCCTGTAGAAAAGGAGTAAATGGAGAAATTCAACTCCTATGCCAACAAGAAAAGGGCTGACAAGTTTAATAGAGACAATCCGGCCTTGTCCTTATCCTGCTTTCCCAGATGTAATCCAAGCAGAACTGCTCCTTGGCATTTCAGGCTTGTTTTGCCCTTCTTCTGCACCCCTGTGCTCCAGCTTGTGCTCCTCTCCTTCACATTTTTGTGTCCCACTCTCAACAAACATGAGAATTCAAGCATGGAATGATAGCATGTCATGCTCCTGGTTACAGAAGCCAGAACTGTAATGTGCCTGATATGTTTCAAAGGGAAGCACTTCCTTGTCCTGCTGAAGCTTTAGTAGCCCACTGTCATTCCTAGTAATGTGTGGGTAGCAATCTACAATGTGCACCCATCCACACAGGGTTTTTTTTAAACTCCCTTTTTCATCCCTAAAACTAAAACAAATCTCTACAGTTAGTGGAAAGCTGCATCTCAGAAGAGCTGTGATTTGAGGAAGAAGGTAATCTGTTACAAGATATTAAAGAAAGAGCTTATTTCTTGTTTGCTTTGCAGTGTGAGAAGACCGGATCCTGCTACTCCAGAGACTAATTCAAAATGTAGTGAGAACATTCCTACCCCAAGGACATTTCCACTGTAAGGGAACGTAAAAAATCCAAGCAAAAAAGCAACATGTAAGTTAAGAACCAGGAAACAGGGGGGCAACAAGTGTTTCTTTTCTTCTCTGTTAAAATATGTATTGTTTGTTCCTTGAAACCCTCCACCTTGCAGTTCTCTCATGTCTTCTAGTGCATGTGGATGAAAGCTTTGACCTGAGAGATGATGAGTATCAGCACCAACTCACCTCTTGGATGTTGTATTGTGTTTTTATATATTTGTAACAGTTCTGTAATGGTTTGCCCCCTTAACCCCACATTTTCTCCCAATGGTTCTACCCTGAGCTTTCCTGCCCTTCCTCCAATGCCACCCCTCCCTGGTGCCTGTCCATCACTCAGCTCCTAATCCCATCCTCCCAAAATCTTCCACCTTGGGCATTGAGTGAGTGGACAAAGGCCAGGGGTCCCTCCCTTAACCTTGCCCCATTGGCTTATGTTTCTGTCTGTCCTTCTGCCTTCCACTTCCCCGAATTCGCCCATTGGGTGGTGGGCATCCTTCCCCCTTGTCTCCGCCCTGGTACTTAAGGTGACTGTGAAAGCCTCATGATCACTTTTGGCCGCCAGAACATGGAATTCAGAGCTTCCTGGAGCTTGCATTAAACCTGAGACTTTTCCCCCGGCTGTGAGTCGACTCCCTCATTACCTCCTCAGACGCCACCTCTCTTCCATACAAGGCAGACAGCAAAGTGCTCTGTCTTAGCCGCTCCCCGAATCTGCCACGAGAAACAGGGGAGTGTACCCCACTGCTGACTGTGCCTCTGCTGGGCAGGCGAATCCAGGGGGCTTCAGGGTTGGCACGGTGGCAGTTTGGTGCCCACATTGGGCCTGAGGACATCACCAGACCCCACGGAGGAGACAGCAGGACATCCTGTTGGATTTCTTCTGCAGCGGCCTTTGGACTCCGTCTCATGGCCGGCAAACTACCCCAGGATAGCAAACCCTTTTTTGGTAGGTAACGCTCCTAGGGAAGGAACTGGTAGCCACAGGGGCACCACGTGGTCAGTTCCACGAGAAGGATACTACTCCAGATTTTTCCTTTCCTGCTGCCAGCCTTGGAGTGTTGAGTATCTTTTCTCCCTCCTTTGTTCTCCCTCTCAGTGTAGTGGGGAGCTTTCTTGGCCTGTTTTTCTCTTGTACTCTCTTTCCCTGCCTGTTTCTGAGAAGAGAGTCAACTTTTTCCCCTCTCTGGAGGATTTTCGCTACTACAGTAGCTGGTATTTTGCTGCACAGCACCTTTTAGCAGGTGGCCAGCAGCAGGAATTTCTCTTTTCCTTTTGCTCTTTCCCTGAGTAGTGTGGTTTTAAGAAACAGATTTAACATCAGCCACGATGGGTACTCGGCTTTTTGTTTCGCATAAGGGACTCTACTACCAAGTTGTGGATGTCCTTTTTAGGAATGGGATTCCGTTTCAAAAAACAGAAGTTAAAAAGTTTGTTCAGTGGTTGTTCCTGCATTTTTCTAATGTTTTGGCCGACCAAATTCATACTTTGGAGTTTTGGAATCTAGTAGATAGTGAGCTGTTGCGGCTAGGGGATTCCTCCCTTTCTAGGTTTGCTTTCCTAGCCATGAAAATTAAAAATACTTTCAGAGCATCTTCTGAAATGCAGGAACAGCCACACAGGAGCAAACTTGACCCTAGTCCTCCCCATCTTAACCCTTTTACCTCCCCCGTCTGCCCCAAACCAGGAATTCTAAAGGGAACAGCCCAGCAAGAGCCACAGGGGTGCCTTCATCCCCCTGGTTCCCCACAGAATCCCTGAGACCCCCGCCTGAGCAGTCCTGGCCAGACTGCTTGGGACCTTTCCTGTCCCCCTACTTCTCCGTGTTGTACAGCCCCATCCCAAAAGTCCACTGCTCGTTTTAGTATCTGAGAAGAAGTTTCCCCTGAGGCACAAGATGGCGGGCGCCACGTGGCAGGCCCTGCCATGTGCTCTCCTTCTCCCCATGAGGCACAAGATGGCGGATGCCACGTGGTGGGCCCTGCCACATGGCCTTCTTCTTCCCATGATCCTTTGCCTGCCCCTCCCCTAAACCCGTTCCGCCCATCGACCAACCCCTTCCTGTCTCCTGACTCCTCCCCTCTTCCTGGCGTCCCACCTTCCCTTCCAGCTCCTCCCATCACCCCCCAAACCACACCTCCCAGTTCTGCCCACTCTGGGATGTGTCAGTCATGTCTCTCCTCCCCAAGTCCTAGCCACACACCCTCTGATGTCATCCTTTTTTTCCCACAGTTCCCATGACCCCTCCCCCGGTTCCCACGCTTGGGCTTCTGGTGGGGGGGGGCAGGCCTGGGAACCAGAATCCTGATTCTATCCCCGTTCTCACCGCTGCTCCGGTCACCTATATCCCTAGGAAGAGGGGGGGGCACCCAGGCCCCAATGGTCCTCACTTGATTACCAGATCAACAAAGAGCTCTGCAAAGCTCAAAAAAGTTTTGGTAGGGACAGCGAATATTTCAAAGGACTGTTGAAGGCCACTCTTTCGGGAAATGTCTTAACTCCTGCTGATCTCCGTACACTTTTCTCGTGCTTACTATCCTCAACAGAGTTTTTAGTATGGGAAGCAGTATGGAAAAAGGAAGCACGGTCCGCTTTACGAACACTATGGGCTGATCATAGCATAGCACTGGATAATGACGAGTTATTTTTGTCCATTGATCACCTTTGCGGGGAGGGGGAATGGGAGAAGGAGGAAAAACAAGCCGCAAAAATACCTAGGGAGGCTCTCCGGGAGAGCGTGAAGGCAGTGGAAAAGGCATTTTTCAGGATGCAAGTGGATATCCCCATTGATAATTATCTGTTTATAACTCAGTTTTCCTCTGAGTCTTTTCTTAAGTTCGTTGAGTGACTTAGCAGGGCGGTGGACCTTCAAGTACAAGATCCAGAGGTGCGGCAGGGAATCCTTATAGAGATTGCTTAGCAAAATGCCAATGAAAAGTGTAAAGCTGTGATCCTGAGCCTGCCCCTCGACCCACCGCCGACCCTGCAGTCCATGTTAGAAGTGTGCACGAGGAAAGTCACAATCACATCCATGGATCAACATCACGAACAGAGGGAACTGAAGAGGGTGGCAGCTGTCGACTTCCCTCACCTGCCATCCAGCAGCCAGCTGCCACGCACTCCACAGACATTTAAGAGACCTTCCCCAGCAGACCTGCGGTGTCATCTTTGCAGGGACCCAGGGCATTGGATCCCCAACTGCCCATTGAGGCAACAGTTTCTTAACTTCAGGAAGGCCCAACAAAAACAAAAGGTTGCCTCTGAAGGAGGGCAATCAAAAAACTAAAATCTAAGCGCAGTCCCTCCCTGCATGATGATAGAAATGGGGTGGGGCCGAAAACATCTGCTGGGGGGGTGGGCAACCAAACATTAACATTGCTTCTTCACCAGACTTGACTCACCCACACCAACCAAGACCTGTTTTAACCACTGATTCTCAAAATGTGCCTTTCAGGTTGGCTCTGACAGAGCCCCTCCATCTTTGTAATACCAAGTGGCATTTCGTGTCAGTGAACCCCAAGGAACTTGGTACTTGGGGAAACAACCGTAGTAAGTATATCATCCTTGGGGACACCAAATACACACCTTTAGATACTCACATTCTCCCAGGTCTTGTGACATCAGACCCGGGGAAACTCATCCTTTGGCTGCATTGTACTCACCCACCAGTGCGCCTGCCCAAAGGCCAAGTCATCGCCCAGGCCATCCTAGTGCCTGAGCCTTCGTGGAGCAAGGGACAGAGGAAAAACATATATCATACCATTGCCTGGACTCAGGTACTGGGGGCCAAAAAACCAAAGATCTCATGCAGGTTACACCGGGGTGGGGGGGAAGTACAAAACCTTTGTTGGACTCCTAGACACAGGAGCAGATGTGGCTATCATTCCCTCCGGGGAATGGCCGTCACACTGGGAGTTGCAGGACGTGGCTGGACATGTACAAGGTGTTGGGGGCATTCAATTAGCAAAACAGTCAAGGAGTGTTGTCCAAATTGAGGGGCTGAATGAGCAATTAGCTTCTATACACCCATTTGTTTTAGATTATATGGAACCCTTGTGGGGGAGAGACCTTGATGGCCCAGTGGGGGGTTGGAATTGATATCCCAGAGACCCCCCAGGTTTTTCGGGCAGTGGTCACTGAAAAGTGCGCTATCCAGAAACTCAATTGGAAAACAGATTCTCCAGCGTGGGTAGAACAGTGGCTGCTAAATAAACAAAAATTAAAGGTGCTTGAGGAGCTCATAGATGAGCAGTTAAAAAAGGGGAATATCCAGGAAACCACATCTCCTTGGAATTCCCCCGTCTTTGTAATTAAAAAACCAGACAAAGATGAATGGCGGCTCCTCCACGATCTCTGTCAAATCAACAACGTAATAGAAGACATGGGCTCTCTCCAGCCAGGGATGCCATCCCTAACGATGCTCCCCCAAAATTGGAATTTGGCTGTGATTGACATTAAGAATTGTTTTTTTCAAATTCTCCTTCACCCTGACGATGCCCCACACTTTGCATTCTCGGTTCCCACCATTAACCGAGAAGCCCCAAGGAAGAGATACCACTGGAAAGTTCTTCCTCAGAGAATGAAAAACAGCCCTTGTATTTGCCAGTGGTACGTCTCTTCCTTGCTGTCCCCAGTCCGTGCAGCCATGAAGGATGCCATCATCCTTCATTATATGGACGACATCTTAGTGTGTGCCCCAAATGAAGACATACTTACCCACGCGCTTGACCTGACAATCAATTCTTTGGTTGTTGCAGGGTTTGAGCTCCGTGAGGACAAGGTTCAGAGGATGCCACCTTGGAAGTACCTGGGCCTGGAGATCGGGAAGCGGACCATTGCTCCTCAAAAATTAGCCATCAAGAATAACATCAGGACTTTGGCTGATGTCCAGCAACTGTGTGGCTTTTTGAACTGGGTAAGGCCTTGGCTGGGTATTTCCACCAAAGACCTAGCCCCACTTTTCAATTTATTGAAAGCAGGAGAGGGGCCTAGTTCTCCTAGGATCCTTACCCAGGAAGCGAGGGCCGCACTGGAGAAAGTGCAGGACATGATGTCTGCCAGGCAGGCCCACTCTTACCAACCGGGCCTGCCCTTCAAATTCATAATTCTTGATAAGCTACCACACCTCCATGGGGTGATCTTCCAATGGGAGGTCACCCAAGTAGGGAAGAAGGACCAGGACCGGAGGGACCCACTCTTAATCATAGAGTGGGTCTTCCTCAGTCACAACAGGTCCAAAAGGATGACATGGCCACAAGAGCTGGTGGCAGAGCTGATCTGGAAAGCAATGGTCCAGATCAGGGAGTTGGCAGGGTGTGACTTTGACTGCATCCACATTCCATTAAAATTAGAATCGGGCCATCTATCCAAAGCAATGTTAGAGCATCTGCTTCAGGAAAACGAAGCACTGCAATTTGCATTGGACAGCTACACTGGTCAAATTTCAATCCATCACAGCCCACAGAATTTTCAATTTGGACATGCAATTTAAATTGACACTAAAACCCATTCAGAGCAAAACACCTTTAAAGGCACTGACAGTGTTTACAGATGCATCAGCAGCATCTCACAAGTCAGTCGTGACCTGGAAAGATCCTCAGACTCAGCAGTGGGAGGCAGATGTTGCCGATGTGGAAGGATCACCTCAGGTAGCTGAGTTGGCTGCTGTTGTCAGAGCTTTTGAGAGGTTCTCTGAACCGTTTAATTTGGTCACAGATTCAGCCTGTGTAGCAGGTGTAGTGTCCAGAGCAGAGAATGCAATCTTGCAGGAAGTCTCCAACATTGCATTGTATGAGTTGCTTTCAAAACTGGTAAAATTAGTCTCCCACCAAGACCAACTGTTTTATGTGATGCATGTCAGGTCACACACCGACCTGCCAGGGTTCATCGCCGAGGGTAATCAAAGAGCTGATGCCCTGGCAGCGCCTGTACAAATGGCCCCACTTCCAGATGTGCTCAGTCAGGTCAAAATCAGTCACCAGCTCTTCCATCAAAATGCACCTGGCCTAGTTCATCAATTTCACATCACTCGAGAACAGGCCAGAGCAATTGTGGCCACATGTCCCAACTGCCAACAAAATTCTCTCCCTTCCCTGAGCTCAGGGACAAACCATAGGGGTTTGAAAAGCTGTGAGGTGTAGCAAATGGAGGTGACTCACATCCAGTCATTTGGCAGATTTAAATATGTCCATGTCTCAGTAGATACTTTCTCTAGTGCAGTCTACGCTTCAGCCCACACAGGAGAGAAGGTTTCTGACACCAAAAAACACCTGGTGCAGGCCTTCTCCATGCTGGGCATCCCCAAAGTCATCAAAACAGACAACGGCCCAGCGTATAAGTCCAAGGAGTTCCGGAGCTTCCTGCAACAATGGGGAATAGAGCACAAAACTGGCATCCCCTATTCCCCAACAGGCCAAGCCGTGGTGGAAAGGACCCACCAGAGCCTAAAAAGGGTTCTGCATCAACAGCAACAGGCGGTGAAGGTGGAATCCCCTCAAGTACAGTTGTCCAAAGCACTATTTACCATCAATTTCTTAAACTGCACATACGAGAACTTGAATCCACCTATTACAAGGCATTTTGTGGAAAGTAGTCAGACCAGCCTAAAGGCTCATCCACCTGTCTTGGTAAAGAGCCCAGAAACATGGGAGAGGGAGGGACCCAATGAAATAATAACCTGTGGGAGGGGTTATGCCTGCGTGTCCACCCCCTCAGGTTTGAAGTGGGTCCCCTCCAAGTGGGTGAAACCTTACGTTCCCAAAGTATCCAGGTCCGGGACCACGGCACAGGTAGCCAGCACTTGCTGGAGGAGGAAGAGACGTCGCACCCTTTAAACCCCTAACTTCTCCCTCTTTCCTAACGTCTTTTGTTTACAAGATTCCTTTCAGATATCGCTGATCCGGTCCCAACCAGCATGAACATCAAGTTGAGCCCCATCCTGCAGCTGCTGCTCCCGCTCAGCGCATTCCATCTCAGCGAGACTGCAGATTCAGACTGGCTGACTGGACTCTTTAAAAATGGGACTCTTGGGCTGGGTCAGGTCAATTTTAAAAAACAGAACCTTTAGTTTCGCTTGTTAAGTTTTTCCTCCTTCCTTTTTAAAACAAAAAGGAGGAGTTGTTGTATTGTGTTTTTATATCTTTGTAGCAGTTCTGTCATGGTTTGCCTCCTTAACCCCCCATTTTCTCCCAATGGTTCTACCCTGAGCTTTCCTGCCCTTCCTCCAATGCCACCCCTCCCTGGTGCCTTGTCCATTACTCAGCTCCTAATCCCATCCTCCCAAAATCTTCCACCTTGGGCATTGAGTGAGTGGACAAAGGCCAGGGGTCCCTCCCTTAACCTTCCCCCCATTGGCTTGTGTTTCTGTCTGTCCTTCTGCCTTCCACTTCCCCGAATTCGCCCATTGGGTGGTGGGCATCCTTCCCCCTTGTCTCCGCCCTGGTACTTAAGGTGACTGTGAAAGCCTCATGATCACTTTTGGCCGCCGGAACATGGAATTCAGAGCTTCCTGGAGCTTGCATTAAACCTGAGACTTTTCCCCCGGCTGTGAGTCGACTCCCTCATTACCTCCTCAGACGCCACCTCTCTTCCATACAAGGCAGACAGCAAAGTGCTCTGTCTTAGCCGCTCCCCGAATCTGCCACGAGAAACAGGGGAGTGTACCCCGCTGCTGACTGTGCCTCGGCCGGGCAGGCGAAGCCAGGGGGCTTCAGGGTGAGCGCAGCGGCACTTGGACTAAATCAGGAGGGAGATTTCTACAGCTTTAGGAGCAGTGTGGAAGACAGCCCAGCAAGATGCAGTGGCTGGAGATGCCCTAAGAGTGAGGCTGGGCAGGACCTGGAGACAGGGACCCAGAGCTGCAATGAGGATTAAAAATCAGTGCATAATGGGAAAGGGCAACCATGGAGCACATCAGGGGAGGATGAATGAGAGCAGAATAGCAGCCACTGTGAAAGGCACAATGAAAGTTGGGAGCAGAGGAAGTTGGAGCAGAGAGGACAAGGCAGCTAGGGCCAAAGTTCGTCCTCTTCAATGGTGACAGAGTTTTGGGGAATTGAACGAAAAGCTTCCCTTCTGAGGGAAGTCTCAGATCTGAAGAGCTTCACAGATCTGTAATGATGTGCACTGAGTTTCAGAGTCAGCTTCCAGACTGAATGTACAGGGGAAATGGCTGTACTTTCTTACTGATAGAATAGGAGCAAAAATTAAATGCAATAGAAGCCAAACATAATTTCCAAAGTATTTTCCTACTTTACAAAGCCAGAAGTTTTGGAGGTTTATTTTGTAAGACAGCAACAGGCAACATATGAAGTACTTCTAAGGAAGCACCTGTGTTGTGTAAAACCAGTAACATACCAGACATGGGTAGTAAACCAAACTTTTAGTGCTCTGCATATTACCATCAGATTTTTTTACTAAAATTATTTAATTAAAAAATATCAGCCTACATTTGTTGAAACTGTGTTGGTGACAACAATTCTCTTTTAGAAGAAAAGGTTTTTACAACTTTCTTCCAGTAAACCACATCTGGATTTTTAACTTAATTGAAAGCTTTTATATCAGACTGTATTGTGATGGAATTGATATTTATCTCCAGATTTATACAGTTCCTCCTTTCTAGACTATCTTTCATTTTTTCAGAGTCTTTAATTACATTCCTCTACTAGCTGACCACTACAAAAATTGAAATCCTCTCCACAAATCTGTAAAAATGTTTCCACTTGCATTGGGAGACAAAAATAGAATAATTCCATGTCTTTTTTGGATGGATGCCTAGCTGAAACTATGCAGGGTTTGACTGACAAGAGGATGTAGTCTTTGCTGAGAGCGCTTTCTTTAAGGTCCTTTTTAGTCTTCAGGAACGTTTAAATAGATGAATGAAGAGAGGATTTATGCTAGCTTCCCTTCATTTTTGTTAACTCTGCCTGCTTTTTTTGTAACTTTTATCTCCTGCAACAAAATCTTTTCAGCTCTTCGGGTTTGCTGAATATATAATCACAAGCTGGTAAGTAGTAACTTCAGAGAGTTTTGGGATGAAATGGCACTCAATTCTTTTGTGTACAGCTGTGGTAGAGAAATAAAACCCCTTTGTGCAGATAAGGAAAAAGCAGAATTATTGAAATGCTCAGTATTTGCCAGGGTTATAACTGTAAAATGTAGTCTTTCAGTGGTGAATAAATACAGTTAACACATAGCTCAGCCTGTGAATGCAGTGGAGAGAATTTACTTGAGTAAGTTGGGAATTATTTTGCATCTGAGCGAGCTCTCCTCACTATGCTGCACTTCACGTTATCTGTTTCCTGGGGAATGTGGATGGGAGCTTACAAAGCACAGCAGGTAATTGGCTGCTTCAGTAGGAAAAGCAGAAAAAGGATATTTGTTGGTATATACAGAAAGAAAATGAGGACAAATGGTAATGGCTGTTGGGTGATAATCTGTCCATAGTCTTCTGAGGTGTCTGTGAGATGAAATCCATACAGGCACTTCGCAACAGCGGTGAGTGTGTTAAATGTGAAGTTTAAACAGTTGAGCAACTTTTTCTGTCAGTGCATTTTGGACTGGAACTTTCATACACTTTGAATGTAAGAAAGGAGGTGAATGTGTGTGTGATAACAGCTTTTTTGAATGATTTCCGTTGCTGTTCAGGGCTTGTGTTTCTGTATCTCAGCATTCCTTTTTGTGTTGCTACTTTATTTTCAGCCATACCTTCATTTTATGTGAAGGGTCTTATCTGATGCCTGTGGAAAGCAAACACAGCTCAGCCTTTTGGAACTTTTTTCTGTATTTCTATACGTGGCATGGTTTAGAAACGCTGAGGCAAATATTTCCTCTTGGAAAGGGAAAGCTATTACTGGGTTAGGTGCTTTTGCTCAGTTGCACATGTGGCAGTTTCTGCAGACAGACTGAAAAAAGCCTGTAATGGTATATCTATGGTTTTTGTTTAAAGTGGTCTATGTCCAGGTAGTGAAAAGACAGATGTAGCCAGGCTCCTCCTGAAACAGGGCCATTTTCATGGAAACCTTTTTGTGCCCTGCTTGTTCTCTCCTTCCTCTCTTTAAATGAAGCAGCCTTAAAGTCAAGGCTGATAGATACTGAAATAATATCAATTCTAATTTAATTTTCATAATATTGTGTAAAAACCCCCCACTTATCTGGGGTTTGATATTCCAGAAACCAATGCCTATGGGTAAATATGTATGATGGATCTCACTGGAGCTGATTGACACAAGAATATAATATTTACTTCAAAAATATTTGCAGTTTTATGTTGCAGGATTCCAGTTCTTGGACAGTTGGATTTTAATTTGTTTCCTGAAAATCACACCAAGAACAATGAACATTGTACTGGATGTTGAAATTGTGCTGCATGTGTAGAAAGAGACAAAAATGAAATATTTTATGGGTTTGGTAGGTCTACATGGCTGTATGTAGGGAGAATACTTGGAAGATTGAAAAATAGATGATGCATTTTTAACATTTTACTATCTGTAACAAACAAGGGTTTGTTACCTTCCCTTTGGTAAAGAGGAAATCCATGTGCTTCTTTTCTTCTTTTGTACACCCTGGTACTCTTTGAGGTGGCATTAAATTTTCATCTGTGTCATATGAGGTAAAATGTGTATTAAAGCATTAAGGAAAATAGGGTTAAGACCTGCACTGTCTAATAAAAGGAATTAGTATTTTTTGGCAGTCATCCTTTGGCCTGTGTGATTTTTTTCCAAAGGGCACTGACATTTCTCCTGGTTTCTTTAGGATTCTGTGCATGGACATGTTTTTCACCCATTGACCTTTTTTATTTATTTTCTTGAATGCCAAATATTTAATGTGTCATTTCTGGCAGAAAGCTCTGGCGATCAAAGGGGAAACAAAATGGGCTTGAAGCATGTTGCTGGAGAGGCACACATGGGATGGCACAGATATGGAAAACTCTTTTTTTTTTTTTCCTGCAGGAGTTGAGTTCCAGACCTTATACCAACTTAATGAACACAGGAGGAAGCACATATTTTCCTGGGCCTGGAAAGAAAATGTGGTCACAGAGTGCAAGGTTTACTAGCAGGATAATCAGCTAGATTGGCATGAGCGATTGCTTGCCAAACTTCTTTTGCCTCCTGTTTACGTGGCCCAATTAACTCAATTTTTCATTCTTCAGTCATCTCCCCAGGTAGCTACCTGCTCTTAATGGGCCATAAAATGCATGGCACCAATCCATATGGTAATGTTTTGGGGTGTAGGGGCTGTCTTAGCCCTTTGTAGGGGTCTCTGAGAGTGTCAGAGGCAGCAGTGCTGTCCAAAAAGAAATCCAGAGGATGTACCCGTGCCCTGTTCCTGAATACTGGAAGAGTCTCTTTGGGTAATATAGGTCATGACATGAAGGCTGGATTCATCTGGGAGAGCTGCACAGAGGATCCAGAGGAGAAACTTCAGCTAAGTACAGAGAGAAGGACTTAAGCTCAGATTAGACACCATTGTTCTTATCTCTTAAACAAGGTTTCTTCTTTGCTTCTGCCTGCCTGCCTCCTTCCCAAGTGGGGATTAACCATAACTTTTCTAATTGGGCTTGTAAATGGATTGTGCTTAGTTACAAGTCCAGCAGCTCAGTTCTTTCCCTGCCACGGCCCCTGTGCTTTCTGGACTCCAACCCTCCATCTGCAGAGGTCCACGGGATGAGAGATGGCAGGTGGCAGATGTTCTGGCGAAAAATATTCATTCCACAGACTTCAGATTCCAAAGAAAAAGCCCTAGGAAGGCCTGAACTTCTGCAGGTGAAGGGAAAGCACCTGGTGCTGTGATCCCAGGAGAAGACAAGCAATCCACAGCTTTTGGGTAGGCTCATGTTTGAAAACATTTTAGCAGGCTTGTGACCTTTAAAAGAGATTAGAGCTAGCTATTAGTTCATTTGTACCTCCAATGTTCTTTGAGTGTGTTCTTTATATTATCTGAAAAAAAAAAGAAAGATATATATATATATATAGTATGCAAGTGGTATTTCATAGAAATTTTTTAGAGCTAAGGAATAAATTTGATTACCTATAACTATTCCTTGGGGTCTTCCACGGAGATGTGCTCAATCTCAGGGTATTATCCAGAGCCTCAGAATTGAAACTATTGATTGAAACTGGAGTAGATCACTGGGACTCTGCAAACATTTAGAGCTGAGCCAAACTTCTGAGATCCTGCCTTCCTTTGTATATTTCTGAGTATCCTTGAAATCCAGTTGCTCTCATGAGGACTGAGAATTGGAAAGATGGATTTCTCACTCATATTTTTCTGGGAAAGTTGAGACATATTGGGATAACACACCTGCTCTGTGCTACTCTAAGTCAAATAGGAAATTCAGAACATTCTGTGAATTTAAACCTGTGCAGCTCTCCTGTCATACAGGAAAAACCTATAGAATCAAATTTACATCTCAAACATGCTTATTTTTGCACCTTCATCCTCAGCTGGCTGAAGGGACAAAAATCTTGTTTTGGTGGTCTTGAGACTTGTCACATGGAGCTTCACATGAAAACTTCTAATATCAGAATTCCAACTTATCAAAATTACAATAATGCAGAGTTACTGAGAATTTTTATTTTTTTCAGATCTAAGAGAGACCTGGGAAAAGCTTCTAGAGCTTCTAGAGAAATGATGCTGTTTTAATACCCTCACATCCCCAGACTCTGCACCCTGGCAGAGTCCCAGTGTAGTCAGTAGAGCCACATTAATTTGTCTCTGGCCAGGAAAAGCCCTCATAATTTTAAGTAAGTCATATCCACATGAAATAATAATAAAATCTGTGAACTTGTATCATACAAGAATACCTGGAGAGGGATGAGATTAAAACCAGAGGTGCTGGTACCTGTCAGATTAAGTTAGTGACCTCTCTGTGCAACCCCAAACTCACTGACTTCTAGAATTGTTAGGGAAACCCAGAATGGTGGTGGGTCACTGAGAGTTCTGATGCCTTTTGTGTTCTTGGTTCAGAAGGAGTTAAAACCAGTTCTGGAAGTGAGCTGAAATACTCAGAGTAAGAGTTTTCCAGAGGAGGCTGTGCTGACTGAGGGTGAACTTTGCACTTTCTGCTGTTCTCCTGCTCCCTTAAATTGTGCAAGGTGTAACAAACCCACTGGCTGTGATCGCTCCCAAGGAATGGCTCACAACAAAGTACTTTGGTATTGGCCTCGTTCAAGCATTCTCAAAAAAAGGTCAAGCCTGGCTTTGAGCTGGAGCACAGTCCCAGGTGGCTGAGAGCTGTTCTGCAGTGCCCATGCCAGGCTGTCCAGGTCAGGTCCCTAGGGAACAGCACCCACATGCTTGATTTGCCTGAGTGTGTTAGCTGGGACACAGATACGCTGCCCTACTCAGTGCAGTGGAGCAGGGGTAGTGAAAATGTTTCACTGAAATGTTGCACACAAGAAGACAATGCACCTCATCTGAGACAGGAATTCTGCCTCTGGCCAGGGTTTAAACCCCATTTCTTTCCATAGCTATGCACCAGCTACACCCTCTCTCACTGGTCTTGTGAAAATGAAATATTCCTACTCCAGGTTTTGCTGTGGGGCAGCAGCTGTCAAGGTCCTGGTGCTGCAGGGAGGTAATTTCCAGGGCTAGACCCAGAGATGCAAAAGCAAGAGTCCTGAACAAACCTTGGCAAAAGCTGATTGTGCCTTGGCTAAAGTCTTTATTCCTCTGGCCTGCTGAAGGTCTGCTGAGGGAGCCAGAGAACTCATGCAGCTCTGCAGCCAGCTGTGTGTGCCTGCAGCAGGAGTTAAAACTCACTCAGGCAGTGTAGCTGTGTCTGCTGTCTTATTCACTCTAAAATACGTCATCCCACGTTAATTATCTTTTTCACATATGTCAGAAGTGATAGTTAATAAATGAGGGTATTTCAGGTGTTGCCTTTGGTGCTGTGTCAGTCAGATGGTGACAGGGTGCAAACTGTGCTCACTGAGCCCTTACTGCAGATGGAGACGGCACTGGGGTCCTGACTGCAGCACACTGAGCTGGTGACATGGCATAAAAACTTACATTCAAAACGTGTCTTGGAAGCATTTCTCAATAACAAAACCTATTGCAAGTAGTGTGTTTCCAACCAGTGAGGGCTGCTTTAGTAATAGCTTTTCTGTTAGCTAATTTCTGTCCTTAGGAGGAAGTGGCTCCCTTCCTCTCTCCATTTAATTCCTTTGCTGTGTTGACCTTCACCTGTGTGACTCGCTCCCTGAAATCCTCTCGGGAGGATCAGTGTCAGTTCTAATAAGCCAGCTGTCACTTTACACCAAACAGAAAGTAAGTGTTCCATTTGTTAAATGGGCCAGGAGAACCTAGAGGATTTTTCTACCACCCTGGTTTTTTTTTTTTTTTTCCTAGGGGAAAGTGTTTTACTTTGACGTGACTGAAAGTGCATAAAGCGGATTTGAAGCTGCAGATTTAAGTGTCTTGAGTGAAGACTGCCATGTAAGGCTTTTCTTTATTTATCAGCTGTACTGAAATGCGATCAGAGTTACAGCGCAGGGTCGATGCACAAAGAGTTTTCTTGTGCTTCCAGCCAGAGGATAAGGGATACGCTGTGCAAGGGACACACTGGGAATTTCTATCCTTTAGAAAGCTGCATAGGAAGACGCAGGAAAAGTAAGATTGCTACACTGAGCTCTTGGCTGCCGATACTGAATGCAACACTGCTTCTTGTTGGGAATTTTGCCATTGACTTGATTGCAAGCAGGACAGCTTTTCTCTGTCACAGCTGTTTATTTATTGCTCCCCTTCTTCTGCTTTTTGGTGCTGACAAGCACAACCTGTGCCCCTCCACCAGCTTGCACAGGTGGGTTATATTTACACCACTAAGCATGGAAACTATTTGAGAGTGGCAGTGAAGGGGAGCACTATATTTGTGTGCCTTTTCCACAGTAGCTGGTGGCTGAATTCAGCAGCTTGTGGAGCACAGGTTTTAAAAGTTGTTTGACAAATGTGAAATCAGTGCAGGTCACTGACTGACCGCCACTGGAGAGCACCTTGAGACAGGAAAAGAAAGTGGCAGCTCCAGCGTGTGAGAGCAAGGCCATGGTTTTTCTCCGTGGACCTGGAGGTTGTGTAAGTATGGCTGCTTCTGGGGATTTGACTCTGTGGTGGGGATTTTGCAGCTGAGAAGAGGGCTGAATGTGGAGTCAGATGAAGATTGTTAAATGCTACTCCCATGGCTCTGTGAAGCCAGTCCCTCTTCTCAGGAAAGGTGAGGCCACTCAGCCATGTTCTTTGGGGCAGCTCAGAACCTTTTGCTCAGTATTGTTTGGAGGTACCTTCACAGCGTTGCAGCAATATCCCACAGGCTCGCCCTCCCTGTGGGCAACCTCCCAGGGGCTCTTCAAACTTCTCCTGTCACTGCTGTTCCTTTGCCAACTGAGGCTAAGGGACAGCAAGCTGCCCAGTGCACATTACAGGAGGCTGCCCAAGCTTTACCCTGGAGATGATCCTTTCTTCTTCCTGGCTGCAGCAGTGGGGAGGGCCTCTTGTTCCTCTGGGCATTTAATTTGTCCTTGTCTCATGATCTGCATAGGCTGGAGGCTTAGGGCCAAAATCTTTTTTTTTGTTAGCACATTAATTTACACTCTAAACGAAGTGTTTGCAGTAACTGAAATAGATATCTGTTTTCAGGATATTTAAATGTGGTTAAGTATCCAGTATACCATCCCTCAGCCTGAGTGAGCTTTGAAACTGTGTATGTATGATAAATATACACCTGGCTTCTCCGTGCCTTCCCAGGTGTGGGGAAAGGCTTTAGAAAGTTCAAGTCTAGAACCCTGTGCTCAACCCTGGGCTCTGCATTAAGCAAACTGCAAAGAGAGGGTTCTGGCTTTGTTTGTTCAAATTTTGTGTTGGATTTTTTCTTGGGTGTGTTCCTAAGGCTATGACTTGCAGAGAGTGGTGAATCTGATATTTAGTAGCAGTTAATTTTTTTTTTTTTTTTTTTTTTTTTTTTTTTTTTTTTTTTTTTTTTTTTTTGTCCCCCTTGGTATACTTCAAACAACTACAAAAGACCTAATCTTTAGATCTCCCCCCCCCCTCTCCCCAAGACTTCTGGTGGCAATACTGCACCTTGAACAAAGTACCCGGCAGCCATTAAGCCACACAGCTTTCAATAATTGACTTTCTCAACAACAGCTGAAGTTTGTGGCTTTTCAAGTGAATGGAACTGGAGACCACAGAATCATTGTCTGTTCAAGTCATTGCCCAGGTGGGAAGGGGTGCTGGGTAATGAACCAAAAATGTCTATATATATATATATATATTAAAAAAAAAGGATAGCTTCATTTTCAAGAGGTTTAGGATTGAATTTATTTTAAATAAAAGTTTGCATATAAATGTATGACTGTACAAACTTATATATGGAACCAACAACAGATAACCAGCCTGAAAAATGTGTAAGCAACAGATGTCTTTCAGCATGTGCTACTTGGATGTAAACCTAGGAAAACAAAACAGATTCTTTTATGGTTAGATCTCATAGTGTAAGAGAAGTAATTGCTAGATTTGGTGTAGTTCCTTGCTGTTATAGTTGGAAAATAGGCAATTCACAATTTTAAGCATAGTTTAGGCCTTTTATCTTTGATAAAACTTGGTCCATGTCACTCCCTGTGAATGTAGGAGCAGTTGCTAATTAGGAAAGTGAAATGTTTCCTTGTGTAGCTACAGGGCTCTGAAGACAGTTAATTCAGTATGCTCTGAGAGTGCTGAAACTGGGCCACTGAACACTTGTTGATGTTTAATCAAATTGTGATTTCCATTATGGACTCAGACTTCCTTCTGAACTTTATATTACTTAGAGCATGTCTAAGTGACAGTTTCTTCCCTAGAACAAGAAGCCCATTTTGATGTGTTATGGCACATTTTTCATACAGTGAACCTATCTATTGCAGAACTTTGCCCTATCCCAGATGTAGGGATTTTACTATTTGTAGCCTACATACATGAATTAATAAAAGTATAGGTGTTCTTCTTAGCAACTTGTGATCTAGATGTGGGTTTAAGGCTGTATAATCTTGGATGTTAAAAAAACACCTTAGAGGAGCAGATTTAAAACGACAGCATCCTCAAATTGTCTCATTAAAAAATTCTCCTTGTTTTTGGCTGGAACACCACCTTACTCCCATCATTTACATTAGCCTTTCTACAAGCCAGTTGTGAGAAAGCTTTCCTGGCCAGGAAAACTGCCTTTCTCTGTTCCATATGTTAAGGATTAACTGACTTAGTAACATTAGGACTGTATTTCCCTTTCCTAACTGCATTCCTCAAAAAAATGCTGTAGGAATCCATAGCAATCGCTGAATGTGATGGTCCTGAGTGCCCTGCTGCAGAGGGACCACCTATGCAAAGGAGTCAAGCTCTTGGGAAATGAGTTACCAGAAGAAAACAGTCAACATTGGGTGATTTGGTTAGGGAATCTGAATCACTGCTTTTTTAATCTTGTGTCATTTTGAAATTAGTAATGTGTTTGAAGCTGGGATAAATCTTAAATAGGCTTCCTGGTAAAGTGTTCTCTAAGTTTTCATTGCTATTTTTTTCCCTTCTACAAATGGAGAGGCAATTAACTGCCTGTGAAATGCAGGACTTGGAGAGAAAATTGTGATTATGTACTATATGTGCAAGCCTAGCTCTGCATTTACAAGCTGCAACTGAGCTTGTAATGAATTACTCTTACCATAACTAGGCATGAATATTTGCACTGATTCCCACTTAACAGTTGGTTTTCTGTGCTTCTGAAGGTGGGGTGACTTATTAATTAATTATTTTTTCCCTGCTCAATTAAAAATAGGTGTGCATATTAGCTGGGTTTATTTTTTGGGGGGAATGGAGTTATGAAAAAAGTAGCTTGGCTCATAATTACCGTGTGAGTGGAAAACGTGTTCCCAAGTGTGTGTTAGGATTAATACAACCAGCACCAGTGAGAGCCTGTTTCAGTCAAACAGCAGATGCTGTAAATTCCTTAGTAAATAATTTGGAGCTAGTATTCTTCCTCTGAGTGTATAAATCAGTCCTATCCACCCCTTCCTTCTTTTAAGCCCCTCGGGTCTGCTTTCTTTTTCTGTCTCTAAAATGATCCCCAAGCCCTCACTCTGTGTGTTGATCCAAAAAAGAGTACAACTTCCCACTGAGACCTTTGGAACAGCTGTGTACAGCAGAGCTTCTCTCCTGTTGGATCTGTTAATCTCCTGCCAAAGCTGTGGTTTGTACAATTATTTTCACAATGGCCTGCAGGACCCAGCACATGTTGCAGAAAGGTCAATGCTGAAAGAGGCCTGGGTACTAATCACAGGTCCAACATGATGCAACAGTAAATTGTAGTGCTGATAAGTGTCTGGTTGGTTGAAGGGTGGCAACGTGACAAAAATAGTCATTGTCTTGGTCTGAGTGTCATGAAGAGGGTTTCGTGCAGATGGGAAAGCAGAGAGAGGAAATGTTGTAAATTACCAGGACTACTATCAAGTCCTTTGCTCACCTGTTAGTGTTGCTAATAAAGGATAAAAGTGGCAAAACAGTCTGGTCACAGTAATGAATGTGCCACTGCTGCATTTTTTTAAACAAAAATTGGGCAAATACAAAAAATAGGGAGGACAAAGGTGTATCTCTTTCAGTTGGATAATTTAAAGTTCTAATGTTTTTGGATCCTCCATACTCCCATCATAGTGATGAATGGAAGTCAAACCACTACCTTAATTTTAATGCTGGTTTGAGCATGGTAATAATCAAGGTGAGGTTTGACGAAGATAGACAGAAATGTTCTGGTTGCAGCACAGGTCCTTGTCCAAACTAAAATCAAAGGTGGGAGGCTGCTCTCTGGGTGCTAAGGATTGTGTTCTGTTACTGCACTAATAGATGAGAGAGGAATTTAATTTCTTTATGGAGTAACTTCATTCCATTGTCTATAGGGAGCTATTTGAAGACAAAAATAAAAAAGCAAAAAGCCTTGTTCTAGAGGTGAAAGTAACAGTGGGACTTTAGAATGCTATCAATTGCTTTCTAAAAATTATCCTTCTCATAAACTGAGTTTGTAACTTTCTTTTGAATTATAACTTTGGTGAGAATGCAGGTGCCCACTGTGCAGTGCTCAAGAGCAGAGCCTGAGCTCACGGACTACTGCTCTGTTCCATAACCCACTAAAACCACACATGCACAGGAAAATGACCTGGTGGCCAGATGTGACCCAGATAATGTCCTTGGTCTCAAGAATATTCTTTTTTTTTGTCACGGTTCCTTGGTGGTTTCCATGGATAAAAGTACCATCTAAATGAGGTGTGCATCTTCCTGGAGTGAGGTTATTTCACCAGCACCTGGTGGCAGATTTGGAGTTATTTCTGTGTGGAAGCTGGCAATCATGCCTCAAGGACAGACAAGAATAGTTTGAGATTTAATCAGGTTCCCTATGCCTTGAGTTTCTCTTCATGGTTTCTGCCTGTTTGATCCTAATCGACAGCTCTTACACTTAATAGCTCAAGATAATTTTGGTTTTTCTCTTGTATCTTGCATTTTTTTGGACCCAGATAGGAAGTCTCATTATATGTTTCCATTTTCAGTAGAATTTTACCTGTCATTCTCAAAATTTGAGCACAACAAACTACATCACAAAATAATAGTAAATAAAACTTATTATAAACCAAACAAAAACTTTGTATAATATTGGTAATCTCTGTACCATTTTGTCAAAGGCAGACTACACTTTAATGGGCTTTCAAAATAGAAAAATTAAATTAATCAGATATATTTCTATGTGTGAGGCTGTTCTTATCACATGAATAAATAGTTCCCTTAGGAAAATTGTTTTGTACTATTATGGCTTCAAGTATCATTTATGTAGTCTACTAATGAGAGGCCTCTGTAGCAGCTAACACCCCAGGTATGGAAAGGGCTCAAAATTCCTAATTCCTTTCAAAAGTGAATACAGTGTGTCAGAAAGGAAAGGAGAAGGGGAAAAGAGTAAGGAGCTAGAACTCTTTATTAGTAATAACAGTGAACTAGCCTGGGGAGAAAAGTTCCTATGAAAGGATAATACATAAAGAGTTTTTCACATTGCCTCAAGTTTTTTTTTTTTTTTTTTGTTAAAAATAAGTTCAAGATTTATAAAAGATTTTTTCAGTTTAAAATACTTTTTTTTCCTTCTGTCTCCCTTCTCACAGCCTAGGTACCTCCAAAAGAAATTGAAGGAATGGGCACATGGGTAATTGGTTTGATGAAAAGGAGATGGGGAGGCAAAAATTGAATAATATTGCTAAAGAGAGGGCTGCTTAAAGGAGCCAACTGGCCCATCAAGTTGTTATAAAAGTATAATTTGAGTTTTCAGCCTATACTACCTCAATGGATTTATTGGTTGTTGCATATGCTAAATAGAAGTAAATATAACTCTATAATATATCTATATAATAAATATAAGTAAATATAACTCTAGATTTCGGAGAAATAATGAAGTGAACTTTATGTGCCAAATCAATACATTCATTACTTGTTAGGGATTTGATTCCAAATGCCCATGGGTGGAGATGAGATAATATCTGAAATACCAGACAAATTCTTTCATGGCTCCAGGTCTCTGCAAAGCAATGTCAGACTGCAGTGCCTGCCTCCCTTTGACCTGCCTGATGGCTGGTATTTTTGAAAACAATATTTCAAGTTTGTGGATATTCCTCTTTTTAAATTTTTTTTTTCTTCCTTTCCTTCCCACAAAGCCCAAAGGCCCCAGGCTAGGGTCTTCATGGAGGGGAGACCTGTAGTTTGGCTGGCTCAACCTCTGATTTACTGAGGCTGAGATGCTTTACAATTTACAGTAAAAAAACAAAAGTACATTTGTGTCAAAGACTTCTTATTTTTATTTTGATTGCTGTGGAGTTTAACTGCCTCAAACTGGGGCCAGCCTTTGTTCTGTCTTGCAGTTAAGTAACTCTGGCATTTATGATAGCCTGCAATTACTGTGCAAGCTATCATTTTTCCATTTCAAAAGTTAGCATTTCTCCATGCTTGCAGCATTATTTCAGATGCCATAATTATGTGCACCCTCAGGAGGAGGAAATGGCTGTGGCACATCACATACTGTGGTGTGGGAAGGGCAGGGAAGTGAATTTTGGGGATTTCCGTGATAAGTGTTCTTGTGGAGCCAAGTTTTCATAAGTGTCTGATGAGAAGGGTTAGTTCACAGCACATAATGTAATGCTTTTTCCTAGGAAGATTTGAGACTATTAATTCTCAAGTGATTTAAGGATCTATCTAGGAAAAGTAAATATGAGGTAGACTGTAGCAAAAATAAACTGGTGAATACCCAAAGTCTCATTTAGTCTTAGGCACACTTGAGAACATGATCCAGGGCACAAGAAGGACCAAAAAGTGTTTCTAAGTAGGCGATGGTCTTAAACATTTTAAGACCAATGTGCAAGGAGGCCACTTCCTACTGCTAAAAGAGAAGATTGCCTGTGGCAAACCTGCAAAAAACTGTACTGTGCTTTATTTGTTTGTTCTGATTTCCCCTTTGTCTTCCTGGAACTTTTAGGGTTGAAGCTCAAATATGTGGTCCCTACAAGTAAAGCAAGAATAAATCCCTACCTTGCCTTTTTGTCAGGGGTTTGCTATTTATTTTTCAGGCAATATGCAATCTGCATATGGCACAGAGCATGTGGGAAGGCAGGGATTCCATCATTGATCTCGGAAGAGCTAGGCTCCTGATGGCTTCAGTGCTCTGGAAGCTGAGGGATATTTGCAGATTGATTAAGATTTATAATATCTACTGCAAAAATAGATGCAATTTTAACAAAACCTCTCACAAGAGGCATATAAATTCTTCTGCCTTTTGCCAATGTATTAGCTAGGGATGTTGAAAAGTTATGTCAATCTCTCCTTAGCCAGGAGCTGTTGGGGGGAATTATGTTACAGTCTTTAAGTATGACAGCTTTCTATTCTTGTGCAGTTAATCTGTCAATTTAATTTTTTAATCAGTAACTTTTTACAAGTATGTAGACTGTTTATTATACAAATGTAGTACAAGATCACTGTTAGTTTATTTTTCTTTAATGTTAACACAGAAGTAAGTGTAACCATGTTCAAATGCTTTGATAGTTTGGTGTACTAGGATGGCCAAATACCTTTTGCTCTTTCATGACTTTGAGACAGCTGGTAAATGCTTTATTCTGCATAAAGGGCAGAGTCAGCTGTGTTTATTATTGAACAATATAGTGTTGATTTGATGAAGAAGAGATTAAAAAAAACCGAGGACATGCAATCCTAAAGCTTGGCTAACATGATTGTTTGGTAGCCTGTTTAGTATAGGCAGCCTTGTCTCCTCCTCAAAATGATTTGAGTTCAGGACTGTCTTATGTTCAGCCTGCTTGTCCTGCTCTGCTCCATGGCTCTGCTCTCATCTGGTGGAGGGGAGGCTGCAGTCCCTTCCTGCTGCAGCATCACTGCCTAAGGCCTTCTGTCCCAAAGACCTCACACAGAGTTTTATGTGGCTTCTGCTGTAATAAATTGCATAAAGCAGCCACTCATACAGGGCTTGTAAAAGCTGACTTTGTGTTTTGTCTCAGTGGTGGTCTGAGTAGTGCTGGTACTCTGTGCACCTGTCAGATATTAATAGGAGAAAGTCAGGATACAATTTTAAATTTTTATTTTAAATGTTGTCCATTTAAGCATTGCCATATAAGATGATGATACTTTGAAAAGAGAGATTTGCTCTGCATTTTAATTTTGTGCAATTAATGTTATGTTTACATGAGAAGTGGTTAAATTCACAGTGGTTTCTTCACATATTTATAAAAATACAGTGGATGGCAAACTAGAGAAATTAATCACAAAATGATGAAAAGTCTAGTAGAAATCTAACCATGAGTGAAAATAGAGTCAGTTCTGTGGCAGAGCTTGTAGATGGTCTGGAGCACAAGTCCTGTGAGGAACAGCTGAGGGAGCTGGAGAAGAAGAGGCTCAGGGGAGTCATTACTGCTCGTTACAACCACCTGAGAAGAGATGTGAGGTTGGCCTCTTCCCTCAGGCAAATAATGACAGGATGGGATGAAATGGCCTCAGGCTGCAGCAGGGGAGGTTCAAGTTGGACATCAGGAGAATTTCTTCACTGAAATGGCTAAACATTTGGAATGGGTGGAGTTGCCATCCCTGGAAGTGTTGAAGAGATGACTGGATGTGGCACTTAGTGCTGTGGTTTAGTTGACAATGTGATGATTAGGTCAAACGTTGGACTTCATGGTCTTGGAGGTCCTTTCCAACCTTGATGATTCTATGAGGCTATGAAATATGTCATCCCTTAATAACTTGGATGGATAAAAGCACTCTTGGAGCCATCAGAAAGGTTTTTTTGCTTGATAAACTTAGCACTGAGTGTCTGGTGTCTCAGTTTTACAGTAACCTTGCTTGTCTGAGCAGGCAGTGTGGTACCAGGGAGGCCAGTAACCTTCAATGTGTTACTAAAACAATCAGTTTTTTCCTTTCTGTACAAGTACACAGTGTGTGGGGAGTGAACAAAGCCCTCCTCTGCCTTTTACTCTGTTTAGACTGCTAAGAAAGAGGGGGAATTACCTTTAATGAGCCCAAGAAGTAGCTATGCCCATTCTCATACCCCTTTAAAACAAAAAGCAGCCAGATGATGCTCTGATTTTAATGGCAGCTGGGTGCAGTCTCTCCTTGGACTGTGAGGGCTAATTTTTAATATCTCCCTCAAATATTGTGCAAATGGATCAAAGCCAGTACACAAATGCATTAAAATATAAGGAAACAATAAAACTCTTGATGTTTATGTTTTGTCCAAAATACTCTTCTGAAGTAACAAAATGCAGATGCAGAAAGGGTCTTCAGTGAGGTTGTTTGAATGTTGAGAAGTTGGCCAAAGTTCAGTGCAAGTCCACTCTTTTGACAGGGATCCATAGCAATTCAGAGCTGATCAATACTGGTTCACAAGCTGAAAATACTGGTATAAAACCTGTTGTGTCTCACTGAATGTAGCTGTAACTTTTACTTTTCTGCAACAGCACCTTGAAAGTTCAGCCTTTGAAGTGCCACTAAAAATTATAAGCAGTATTGTTATTGGATCAAGGTAGATTTTTTAACACTGCAGTATCAAAGGAATATTCCCTGCTCCAACAAAACATTGGTGATAAATTAATTGCTTGTTCTGACAAGTTGTTAGGTTTACTGGATAAATAATTTTATTTTTATTTAATTTAAAAGAAGGGATAAAATCTTACATACTACCATATTTTTTTTCCTAGTAACCTGACTTTCAAATCACAGTGTAAGTTTTCAATTTTGATGTTCAAAATACCCACTTGTGCCAGTAATTTCTGTGGAGGGGAGCAGAAACTGATTAAATTGCAGATGCTTGTGAGGCACCGTGCTGTGTCACCCCCCCACAGCTGACACAGTGTTCATGTGTTTGGACACTGTCTTTTCCCACAGATATGCAGCCCTTGCATCGCCTCTTTTTACCAGAATAGGACAGTATGTGCACAAATGCTTTAGGATATTAGTAAAGAATGAAACAAACTTGCATATAACCAAAATAAGCCTTTATTTTTCATCCTTGTTCTTGTTTCTTCTATCTTTTTTCCTAAGTGATAAACTAATTTTTATCTGAGCTTGACTTGTGAGTTCATTGTTCCTTGTTCAACTTATTGTTCACAAGATCCTCTCCACTTGTGCTATTTTTTTCTACATGAATCCATGGGGTTTTTTTGCAAGACCATCCTTTGCCTACAACTACATATTTTTGGTACTGTTTCTTCATTGAGACACACATCTAAAGACCTGGTGGCTGTGCATTTTGTTTCTAGTATGAAATCTGTGAAGGTGTGTACAGCCCATTGCTGTGTCTCTTACTTTGTCATTGGAAACAGATTGCCAGCTACAATCTGTGTGCATTTAATTTGTCTAAAAAATGTGTTGGCCAAATTTTCACATTTTAGAGTTATTCAATTTACCCTAATGGTCTTTAACTGAGAGTTATGTTCACACAGTAGAGGATAAAATAGACTGAAATTTTTTTCTCAGAGCTATTAAATTTTTGAACTTGATGAGTCCCCATCAAGTCCAGAAAATACACATTTTTGAGTTTGTCCAGTATCACTATCAAATCTGGCAAGCAAGAGCTAGATTGCTTGAGGTTATTGGAAGATAAAGGAATAGTGCAAAGTGAGGAATGTGATTATTTCTACAAGGTAGAACCTTGCTTTATTTGACAAAGAACATGCTCAAACCTTAATGAAATGATTTGGCTTTAAGCACACACTCTGTATCTTCCTGGCTGGAGGTGCATTTTGCAGAATCAGGGTGTGAGTGACTCACTGGGCTGCACAAGACCCAGGAACAGAATGGGACTGGTGCTCTAAGCAGGAACACCACATCTGTCATGGAAAATGTGTCACTTCCAAATGAACTACCAGGGGCAACAGCTTCCATGTAGAATTTCAGGAGGTGGGCTATGCAGCCATCCCCTGTGAGGCATTAGAACAATATTCTGAATCTAAGCTCTTGCATGAAGGGTGTGTTCTACTCAGAGTTGCTGGTACTGGGAGTTTCTGTACCAAATTTCTCTTGAATATCTTCAAGAGTTGTGTCAAAACCTTAGAAACCATTGGTACTCTAAGCATCTAAATGGTGAGACAAGCCAGAGGTGGCACGTGCACCAGCCATGGGGTGTTTGAAAGGGTTGAAGGCAAGTGCCAAAGGACAACACAACTGATTTCAGTGGAGATTCACAAGCAGCTTGTCTGAGAAGTGGTGAGGTTGCCTGCCCTAATGTAGCAAAGCATTTCAGCAGGTGTCAGGTTTCAAACGTGAGATTTTTTGTTTTGTTTCATATGAGTGTCCTTAAGTAGTTTGCTGGACTGGGATCCTGGCAGGACTGAAACTGTAAATATCTTTGCCCATTAAGCAGCGTAAGTTATAGCAAGAATTTCTTTGGATTTGCAGCTTTTCCTTAAATTCTGTAACATAGTTATACTGTTTCCCTATTGGTAGTTCCTGCTTCTTTAAGAGCTTGAAAGAATTCATTGGATTTTATAAAATTTAAGAGTCTACATTTTATTCCTATTAGGTATGCAATCCCATTTAAAGAGCTTGAAAAAAAAATCAATCAATAAGCCCCATAAAACTAATACCAATGAAAAATACACCTCTTGTAGAACTTTGAGGCTGTCCATAGAAAAAAAATGCAGTCTTGTCAAGCAAACAATCACAGAGGAGTACTTGTTTTCTGGCCTGCCAAAAAGAAAAAGTTATTTTGAGAGCTGTATTTGCACTTAGTGTGGAGGCAAAGATGAAGCACATCTAGCAGCAGCTCAGCTGAGCTCAGCTTATCTGAGCTGTAGAGAACTCACACTTAACAGCAAACCATCATATATGATGGATTAGTTCCTCTGCAAAATAAGTGCTGTTGAGCTTGATTCTGCTTATGTTTCATGATTGCATTACACACCTTTATGCCTGCCTGGTGGTGATGCCTTTCTCTTTTGTGAAGTTTCTTCATGCTGTTTTTGTGTATTATTGAAGAAGGAATTGGGAGACTGGGTGGCAAATAACAAATGCAATGCATTTTTCAAGAGGTGTTGTTTGCCAAAACTAGCTGAATTAAATGACTTTTCAGCATAGAACAGCATATGTTTCTTTTGGCTGGTGAGAAGAAAGCTGAAGCATGATTCAGGCAGCAGAATCTGGACTGTACTTGCCCAGTTTGTGCTATTGTCGCTTGCATGTTTCCTGTTGTTCTTCTAAACCAGATATTTGCATGCTGATTGAGGGTCTCTTTTGGCTTTAAAGGAGGGAGAATACAGCAGTTTTTCAGTGCATAAGGGGTGTGTTGCAGCTGTAGGTACTCTGTCTGCCCAATCAGTCTGCCTGAAGTAGATGGACTTCAGCAGTTTCCAGTACTGAAAACCAGGCCAAGCAAGAAAACATAGAGGACATGATTTCATAAATAATTTTACTTAACAGAAAAAAAAGTCTTTAAATGCAGATCTTTTGGAAATGAACACCATTACTGCTGTTTCTCCAGTTGGATAGATTTAAACTTGTAAGTACAGAAACATACCAAATAAGCTGTTCCCCAAAATATGATACTACTTGCCTCAGTCACAAGCCTGACTATTATTTTGAGGTTGCAAAGGTTTCCCAAAGGGATGAATTTGCCCTTTCATTTCTATCCCAAATACACCATTTTAGTAATGAAATGTGATCTCACTTTTCCTTCCTTGTTCTAGTGGAAGAAAAAGTAATTAAGTCTACTTTCAGCATTATGTCAGCTGCTGGTCAAGACCTTGCTTTATTATCTGAATCTGTGGTGGTATATAAATTTTCAGGTAGGCCAGTATTCACAGGAACTGTGAAGTATGCAGAACCCTGTACCATCTATGCCCTTCCTGGCAAGACTGTTAAAACCAGGACTTTTGCAACTTTATCCATAATGTTTAGGAACAATTTACTGTGAACTGAGCATGAAAAGAGCTTTGATCACAGAAAGTGTCTAATTAAAGTTAACTGATATTTCATTAATAAAAAAAATTAATTACTAACAGAATTAAAATAATCTGACTTAAGGAAAACAAAGAACAGCTATACTTATCAATGTGAAATGGTAAATGTCTCTTGGAGCAATTCTTTGACCTTAGATCTGCTAGTTTGTCTTTGTTCAGGTTACTAGAGGGGGGAGCTTGGGGAAGAGGTAGCAGTGTCTTGGGCAATATGTATGTGTTTTTTTTTTTTTTTTAAATTTTGTTTGGCTTTTTGTAGTTGTTTTTTTTTTCTCTCAGGAAAAGTTTTTTGCACTCAGTGCAGTATGAGTGCAAAGTATCTACGCAGGGCTAAAGCATTTCCTGCTCTGCAGACCTGCAGCAGGCACGAATGCACTCAACAGCAGTACAGAGAACTTGAAAAAGTGGCTTGTGGGATAAATGTCTGCTTGTTTATTGGGATGGATTAAAAGACAGAAAAGTAAATGTCATGTCTAAGTACTAAGATGTGCTGCTGTGCTGTGTAAAACAAATTGAACTTTACATCTACATTGCATTAGTGCACTGTCTTCTTTGCTGTTTACAATTTATAGTTTTGAAAAATACTTTCAAGCCCTAATATAAGCATTTCTTTAAACACATAATTTGCAGGAATAGTTTATGGTTTAAAATGAAGGGATTTTTTGTAATTCACCTTTTGGTTCATATAATTACCTTTTAAATTTCATGCATTTAAATTTGTAACTGTTACAGGGCAAAGTGAATGCTTGAATAAAAATCTCAGGCTTTGGAAATGAACATATCCTTATCAATGTGAATGAAGGCAATCTGTTCTTTGTTTTCCTTAAGTAAGATTATTTTAATTCTGATAGTAATTAATATTTTTTACTAATGAAATATTAGTTAATTTAATTAGACATTTTCTGTGATCAAAGTTTTTTTAGTACTCAGCTCACATTAAATGGTTCCTAAACATTATGGATAAAGTTGCAAAAGTTTTATAGGAGCATCTAAATGCTTTTCTGCTTTATGAGATATCTTAAAACAACTTTGATTTTAATATTATTCTTAATATACCTTATTTAATAGTGAAAACAAATGGGGTTTTTAACTAGCTTAGTATTGATAAATTCTTAATATCGGTGGAACATAAATTCTACCCTTCTGGGTCATATACTGTTAGGCTGTGCTGATCCTAGAGGAAAGCAGCTTTTCATTTTCCCTTAGTGGTCCAATTCTACAAAATCAGTGTACAAAGGAAAGGAAGTGTAGCTTGAGTACACTGAGTTTTCTGTGTGGGGCAGTGGTACTCAGAGATGCTGCATTTTCCCTGCAGTTTTCTGCCTTCCATATGCTGAATTCTAGTTCATTGCCTACTTCAGGGCAGAGTATAAAAATGTCAGAGAAAGTAGAATAGCTATAAACTTACATTAAAATAATGGGCCATAGCATAGTATTTTCAGATTCCAATTCTCTGTAGCAAGGGGAGTGAGCCATATTTTTGAGCCACATTTTCAGCTGGTATAACATGGCACTGCTCCCTGATTGCTATCTCTTGTTGATATCCCTGCTGTCTTCCAGGCAAACAGAGGCTGTTTTGCTGTAAATTGTATATTCATAATGAATCTGTATTAGAACATTGTTTTACTTCAAAAAATTAGTTTTCTGACTTCCTATGTCAGATGTGAGTTTTATATTTATTCTGGAATTCCCATTTCACCCAGAAAATGAGTGTTTGTCAAAATTGGAAAATATTTCTGATTTTTTTTTTTTCTTTTTGGTTAGGCTTCTTAATTTGAAAATCTGTTCCTTTGAATCTGATCTCTTGAGGCTTTTGTTCTTCAGTATCTGCTTCATGCGATCTACCGGCATGTGGAAGAAAAACATATTTGAAGACTTGTTCACTAGAATGGAAGGGCCTGTTGATAATTAGCTGGAATACCACCAACAGATTAAACAGGTGGAAAATATCTACACAAGAACTTTGCTGTAATCAGAAAAAAAACCAGCATAAAATATTGTGTGGAAGTCTTTGAGGGATGGCTGGGTTATACACTTTCCCAGGCACTGTAATTGGAAAAGCCAAGCTGTTAGGAGTCAAGTGCATAAATAACTAAAACTAGGTCAATTTGTTCTCAAAGACCATGATCTGAGTAATTTTCAAACATGAACTTTCTTCATATAAAGAAACTTCACTGCCAGGCATGCACTGCATGTAGGATTTGAGCATGCCTTTTCAGCCCAAGTGCAAGGGAGTTGGGAGTTTGTGCGAACAGTGGACTGACCTTTTGGTATTTCATTTTTTTCTGCCTCCTGTTTGCCACAGGCCAGGTAAGGTGTTTCAGGATGTGTGGTCGATAGTTTTCTTTAAAAAGCAGTATTTATTATGTACCACAAAAAAATCATTTTGCTGTTGTGTGATGGAGCAGGCAGATGAAAAGGTTGATGTCAGTCCCTGCCAGAGCAGTGACAGACTGAAATGTGTGCTCTTGCTCTTTTTGCACTTTTGTCTTTATCAGTAGCAGTTCAACACATTGATGTATAAACTGTTAGAGACAAAAGCCAGCTCCTGTGAGTCTTCAGCCAGTAATCCCAGGGCAGGCTGAGGGCTGTGGTTTTTTTCTTATAGAGCTGTGGTGTTTAATGTCAGTCTTTATCTTGAAGCCTGAAGAGTTTGTGTATTGGATTCTGGAACTCCTGTTTCAAAGATAGCACTGAAATGGCAATTTTATCTCTTTCCTGTTGGAAGAGGCTTTAGTTTTGGTTTGCTTCTAAATGAGGTTGTGTGGTTTTTTTGTGTTTTTTTTTTTTTCTTTTTTTTTTTTTTTCTCCAACAGAAGAAAAATGAAGTTAGAGTATGTAACCTGAGCTGGAAACTTTGGTTTCCTTGGCTGCTCTGTTAGCTAGCCACCAGGACACACTACATCAGGGTGTAGATGTGCTAGAGATGGCATTTAGTAATAGTGAAGATAGTGATGTGGCTGCTTTAGCCCCTCTACACACAATGCTTGCATTATACATGAAATCCCACCAGAAAGGTCTGAGTGGCTGCAATAGCTCCTCTGAGAAAAGGAAGGCAGAAAGTGCGCTTGGAACACTCTGAGTAGTGATTTTTGCATATTTGATCTATCGTGTCTCAAGGAACCCACTTTGATTTTTTTGAGATCTGATTTCTGTCCCTTATGGTTTCTCCTTACTCTCTGCCACATTCCACAACTATTCTGCCAAATGAAAATGAGAAAATATACTAACTGTGTTTGTACTGAGGAAGTGGTTTGCTTATAAATAGTGACCATATGAAACCTATAAATGCTGATACCGAAACTATAGTTGATTATATGGATGTGGGCCCTGGAAAAAGGAAAATGGGGTCTATTTTCTAGCTGAAGGGAAAGATCTCATTGCTGCTTAGGCTTTTTGCCAAGGCACAGCAGAAGTAAGGTTATTTTAGGTGTGTGTTGTGTGAGAGCTTTTTGTCCCTTTGATTTTTACATAAGTTCTAGTATGAACACTGCTGTGAACAAAGAGCAAGTCTTGTCTGATTTCACATTTTCATGGAGTTGCTACTGGAAAGGTGAGTGTATGCATTGACAACTGAGGTTGGGACAGGGCTCCCAGTGCTGCCTTCAGCCCTGAGTTGGTGCTGCTCACTCCCTGACAGGGCTACAGTGGTGCGTGGGAGACAAAACTCTGAAGACTGTGGGGTGTTGGTATCTGCAGAGCTCCATCCTCTTTGCCTTCTCCAAGTGTCCCAGCTGTCCAGCAGGGACCTCCTTGCCAGCCCTGAGTCAGAGCAGCTATTTAACATAAACACTGGTTCTCATCCTGAGGAAATGTAGAGCTGGGAACATGAGGTGGACAAAAGCAAGAGGTGGATTTCCCTAGAAATATTAGGATAAGGTCATGATGCATGGCACTGTTAAATACCAGTGTAGAGTCAATGAGGGGCAGAGCTTTACACTTATCTCTCAAACTGAGATTTGCTGTTGAAGTTCTGTCATCCTTCTAACTTATAAGGTATAAACCTTACTACTTCTATACCCACATTATTGTTTTTTTACCTGGGACCTTTGATGTAAGCTACAAAATCAGTTAATCAATAGATTTTCTTTAAAGGAAAAAAGCTGTGATGAATATTCAGCAGTTGTAAAAATGCTCTTGAGATTGCCATCTAATAGAGGTGAAATAAAAAGTGGAAGCTGATTAGAATTCAAAAAATGGGTTATTCATCTATTTATAGGAATTTGAGTCTTTATATGCCAGGTTTTGTAATTTAGTGTTCAGAACACCCTGATTTTAAACACTTCTGGAAAAATCATTAAATGAAGGAAAAGTAAGAGGAATGTTAAGAGAGTCAAATTATGTTGATTTACAAAAAAAAATGCAGCCAACATGAATTGCAAAATATAACACTGTGCTGTGTCTGAAACGTGCTCTCATCATTGCTGAGACATTGCCCCATGCCAGGGACTTGCTGTCTCCAGCACAGACTGATGTCCTAAGCATGAGATGCAATGGCATATTTCATGGTGCATCTTCTTTATTTTCATAGTCATTTTCATTGAACGTGCCTCCCCAGAGCAGCTTTTTCTTTTGTATCTATTTTCTTGCATTCTTTTTGTGTTTGAATGCCTTTGCCTCTCCCATTTCTAACTCCTTTCCTTTGGAGAACATTTGTAGGACTTCTGAAATGAAGGTGACCTTTGGTTGCTGTTAAAATGTTAAAAAAAAAAAATGTTTCTGGACTTCTATGGAGTTAAATTAAATATCACCTGAAACCTGGGAGTCCTGGAAACTCTCAGGGAGTTGTTGTGCCCTGTTTGGTTGTATTAAAAATACTCTGCATATAATTGTTTAAATCTAAACATGTACAAATTATGAAATTAAGGGCTGTTATAGGGTGACATACTCAATATCACATGTGGAAATGTTACCTGTTTCTATTTATCTAATTATTACTATAGCTAGAAAACAATGTCAGGGGTTTTGAGAGGAGGAAAAAAGGCTCAAACAAAACTAAGCAAGGCTTGATGTTATGTGAGCAGAGCAGGGCTGTTCATGTCACTTTTCCTGGTGCTGTTTTCCAGCTGATGTTTGTACCTGACCCTTAATGTCTGTGAATTGTGATGTTGATGCAAATGCAGCACACCTGCCTAAGGTGGAGTGAATTTATACACTGTATTTTGGTATAATCTCACTTAAACTCGAGTGATTTGTAAATAATACTTACAAATCTTGTCAATTTGTAGCAGTTCATGTCCCTGTGCTGGACAAAGCTGTCCACAGCATGGACAGGGCCCCTGCTTGGGACAGCAGGGACTGGCAGTGAGTAGGGATGAGGACACAAGCTGTGAGCATCAGCATTCCTGCCTGCACCATCTGACAGGAGATGATGCCCAGTGACTCATCCTAGGCCACATCATTCCTTCCAATCATTGCTCTTGTGTCTTTTTGGCAGCAGTATGGCCACGTTATCAGGCCAACTTGGCTATGCTGTCACTGCTTTTGGGATTGGCCCAAGGAGCTGTGCTCCAGCTATGGTTGTCCCCAGGGGAAGGGAAGATTTCTCCCTGAAGAGCTTAGGGAAAGCTCAGCTGCAACATTGGCTCCCCCTACCTCCTTCACTTCAGTGGCTTGCTACTCCAAGCAGTCTATTTTGAGCAACTACTCTGAATCTGAGAAGCTGAGCAGAAATTCTGTACACTCAATATTCAGTTTTCAGTACTACTTGGTGTAGTTTTGATGTGTAGCAATTTTACTGGCAATATAACTTGAATGTCTCAGTTCATCTGAACTTTCCTATTTGGCTGTCTGGGGGCATTTGTAACTACAAAAATATAAATGTTCACTATTTGGTGTAGAGAAGTCTATTTTGGTGAATTAAATTTTTAAAAATGTGGATCCAAATTCTTGGCTCGTCCTTGTGTTTTGTCATCTGTTTTTTTTTTAAGTGCCACACAAATTGTTTTCACTCTTATCTACTGGATGAAGGACTGGCTTGAAGTCTATTTTAACTCGGTGCTTTTCAGGCAGGTGATTTTTAGTGGAAATTAACTGGGGAATGTTTCAGAGGTTCATCACAGGTTAAAAAGATTTAAGTCCAAGCCACTTCCTTTTACACCAGAGGGAATGTCAGCAGATATGTTTAGTCTGAGAGCAGGAGGGTGAACAAGGAAGACGTATGAAGAGGTGTAGATCAAGCAGAGGTAGCCACCAGGGGCTGGAAGACCAGAGTGTTGCTTATTAAGGTCTAGAACTGTTATTCCTATTACTTGTATAGCATCTGAAAATATTTAAAGGGGAGGGGATTTTCTGCAAATAACAATGGAGAAGTCTTTGCCTAGTAAAAATTGGTGTAGCTTAGAGCCGCTGAGAACCTTGACTAAAATTTTCTTAATGTGTAGAGCTAGAAATTAAGACATAATAATTCATAAGAGGAGGAAGGTAGCTTGAAAAATCAGCAATAAAAATTGATTTGCAGAAAACAGGATCTGGAGCTATTGAAATGTAGACCTTCCCTAGGAATTCAAGAGTTGTGTGTAGGAGACCTTTTGAATAATCTAGCCAGTGCTGTTGGCTATAAGGCACCAAAAGACTGTTATATTTATGCAGCCTAGTTGTGGTAAGCTGGACTTTGGACAAAATTCATCACTGCAAACAGCCAGTCTGGATTCCTTGCTCATAGAAGCGAGTGAACACATGCTAGGAGTAGGAAGGGTTTCATTGTGCCAGCAGCTTTAGAAGAATTGAATAAAATCGGGGAAAAAAACATGATAGTCCATTCAAATGCAGCCTCTGAATAGAAATACTGGCAGCAGTTGTATTTTCTGTGGTGTGTTCCTTGCAGTCCCCCAGCAAACCTTCACTGCCTGGCACAGGCAAGTGTAGCTCCCATTAAGCTTAGCAGGAGCTGTGCTTGCTGAAATTGGCCCTCTGCCTGTAGAAAATTAAATGTGTTGGCAGGTTAACCAGAGGAAAATGTTCTATTTGGGTTGCTCAGTACTTGTTCTGGGGCATTCTGGGCTTGCAGAAGAGAGAAATTCTCCAAAATTAGGGTTAGCCAGGAGGGCTTAGACAAGTTACCTATTCCTCTTTTCCCTCAGATAAATTCTGGGAGGCCTGAGAGCGGCACAAGCATGGTCACTGGCAGGCTCAGCACACATGGTGGCCTGTCTTGCACCTTGGACTTCATGTTCCAATCTATAATAATGAGAAGTACTTGTTCATTTTCTCTTTTATAAGGGAAAGGTTTGAAGGGGGACAGGAAAGCCACAACTTTTTTTTCTCCAGGTGTCATGGCCAGACAAGTGTGTGGGGATTGTAATGTGTATGTACTCACACGTCCCCTTCAACTCCTGGAAAAGAACAGATGAATGTGTGAAAAAATTCTCAAATCAAGGACTAGTTCTGAGTTATTGCAGTGCGAGCATTCCCTCTCTTTCTGGGCTCTGTTTTAGCCCCAACTTGTTCTTTATTTGATTTTCCTTCTGAATCTCCCTCTTAATTTGTGAAAGGGGCTGTCCTGTCCTGGGATTTCATAAATTAAAAATATCCCACTATCCAAATGTCTTGGGACATTGAGTTCTTGTTTTGGAGAGTGAGGAAGTCACTTAGTAGTGTAAATCCCATTACAGATAAATGGGATTCAGGCTTGCTCATGCCTATTCTTTTATTTAAATGGAAATTTGGTCTCCTGCTAGCATATAGTCACTTTGTGTGCTCCTTGAAATTGTGCCTAACATAAAGCAGTCCTGTTAGATGCTGGTATTCCTTGTGTGGTATGATGACTTTTGAAATGGTCAGAATTATAATAACCGGAGCTGCAATACTCCAGTCTCTCTTAGAATGTTTACAATAAAACCTGATGCTGACAAGTATTGTGGAGTGTGGAGTGTATTTATTCTCCTGCTGTGGATTAAACAATTGATTCTGGAAGATTAAAATGCCCTACCTGCCTTCTTGCACACTTCTGTTTTGCCATGTCAAACAATATAAAATGAATACCGCACTTCCCTCTATCTAATTGAATAATTTACTGTAAATAGCTGTCATTTACTTTGGAGCAGTAGGGGATCATTAGCCAAATGGATGTGAGTAAGTCATGCCTTTAATGCGTTAGAGGGGCCTGAAATGGAATCATCTAAATGGGACCATCAATACAGCAATGCTGACTTAAGTCAGAGGCACTTAAAGCTTTAAGTCCTCTTTCTTGTAAATTACATACTCCCTCAGAAGAAAGATAATCAAGAAATTGCATAAAATATGGTATCTTTGTTTCAAAGCTTTATTTTTAATGAATAAAATAGTACAATATAGATTACATGATTGGTAGGTATAACTGTGTTTTGAATTTCCCTCCTTTTAATTACATCCCTTCTTTAATTATTGAAGTCTTACTGCTCACAAGCAGCTACTTGTGCTGACTAATATTGGCTCTACTCTGTGAATAAGTAAGATGAGCAGGTAATAAAATATATTTTCTTGACTTTTATGGGTATATGACCTGATAATTATTTGCAGAAGCTGGTGTTTTGTATATGTAATTTTAGAAAGGTCCCAGTCAATCTTAACTCCTAAACGTAGAATAAGTTTTTGGCTGCTTTCTCCACTGAAATCAGTGGCAAGGCTGTTGGGAACTTGAATGCATTTTTTCTTCTCATTGACTTCTCCTGACCCCATCTAATTCTTCCATTCAGTTTTCTATTATCCTGGAAAATGTTGGCCTTCAAAAGTTAAACCAGAAACCAAACTTTCAAGGGCATCTCAAGAGGCGGATGTAATACAACTAGCAATTTTCTTGAGGTGTGAAAATTAACTTAAAAACGATTATAAATAATTTAAACTTTGATAGTTTATATTATCCATAAGAATTTCCCCTTTGAAGCTGAAGTCTTTTCAACCTCAATGATTCTGTGGCTGTGGGATGCCAGATTCTGGACCACAGTGACTTTGAGGGAGCAAGTGGTACATGTGCTACAAAAAGTGTATTGTCCATCTGAGTTTTGACTTTGCAGTTTTATTCTAATTTTTTATGGGGTCTAAGATGTTAAACTTCCTGACTTATTTTTCCTTGTTTGCTCCCTACTGGATTCCCCTCTTAGTCACCTTCTGTCAGGATTCAACCATTTCACATTTTTACTAAAATCTAGTTTTGTGCCTTATGCATTTCACTCTCACACGTGTGAGGTCTTCAGTTCCTGGAATTAGATTTGAGCTGATGCTTTAGAATCAAGTTGAGGCTCAAGGGCTGCAAAAAGGCACCTCCAGCCCCCACCTTTGCAGGCATAATCTGTCGTTGCACTAAAGAGAGTAAAGGAATCTGGAACATTATCATTTCATTATCAGAATATGGAGAGAGGCTAAATAAGCTTCTGCATAGCTGTGAGAGGATGGTGATGCACCTTGTTGTGTAAAGCAGGATGATTTCTGTATTTTCATTCCCTGGATGTAACCACTGCCTTAGGTTTCCTGTAACTGATTTCTTTTTCCACCCCATCTTACTGAAATGCTTTTTTTTAAAAGGTAAATTCATCTTGTGCTTTGAAACTTTTCAGAATTTGCTTATGAACTGCTTTCCCTTTTATTGGATGAGTCATGAGTCGAAAGCTCTGTCCTGTAGTTCCACCATGAGTAATGCCTAACATTTTCTTGGGTTCTCTTTCAGAAGACTATTAAATTAAAAGAAGAATCTGTTTTTTGATATCTTAATGGACAATTAGGTGGCTGGGTCTCAGAACTGATTTACATTTACCCCTGCAGTAATTTAAATTTTTTTTCCTACAGTTTAAGGATGTCACTTTTTTCCTTGCATGTCCATGTTGCTGGTCTCAGCACTCTATTTATTTAAAGATATTTTAGGTTTTGGGTCTGCTGTGCAAGTGCTGGTTGTGCTTTTGGGGGCAGTTTTCTCACTGAGGTCTGTACTGACAGAAGCTAGGAAAGCTGGGCCATGCACATGAGCTTCAATTGCCTACGTGACATTCAAGTTGTGGTAATGAGTACAGATGATATGTGGCTTCAGGATTCTGTTCTTTCACCTGGGCACTGACTGAGAGAGATCATGGGCTATTTCCCTGAAACCTCTGCTCTGTGTCTTGTCCAGATAATGCGAATCTAAAGAAAAACTTGTGTGCATCCTCTCCTGCTATTGGGGCAGACTGTGCCTGACTGCTGAGATCCCTTCCTGTGGGATGCCCAGGCACTGGCACATTAGTGGGTGGGCATTTGCAATATCTAGAAAGATATTTGACATGCCTGACCCTCAGATATTTACTGGTATAATGTAAGTGTAATTGGCACAGGAAGTACTTTGGTTCCAGCTGGTGTAAAAACTGGGTTGTTGATAGCATCTCTAAACTTAGGCACACTGAAAATGATGAAAGCCACAGCTGCAGGTGGAATGTACACTCTGTCGCCCTGAGAGGTTAGGAAGGTGTCTCTTTTCTTGCTGAGGCCAATTTATTGCCTTAGCTTGCACCAGAAATATTGCAGATGATGGGTGTTTGAAGATTGGCAGAGTTTCTGAGGCTGATAATGGAAAATGGAGATGAAGGAAACTCTTGATCACAGATCTATCTCTAGAAAAGGGCTGATATTTTAATGAGTGAAATAGTGAAATCTGGAGGGATTTTGAGTTCTCTTAGCTACTCTTGCAAATGGGAGATGGGCTGATCTACTGCCCACATATCACAAGTAACAACAGAAAGAAACAGGTCAGAAGACTGAAACTTTCAGGGCAGTTGATCAGCAGTGTGACTTCTAAATTTTGGTGCATTTGCAACTGAAACAGTCAGTGCCAAATTTCTGGAAATGGAAGTTCACGGAGAACTTTTACACTTTTTTGTTCTTACCAGTCTCATGTGTCTGGAAGGTTAATAGTGCAGAGACCTGTATTGGAAATGAGTGAACAGACTGCTTTCCAAATGTGAGTCTAATGTGCCTTTGTTTGACCTGCAGGGAAACAAAGTTCTGTGGCATAGTCATAAATAACTGCAAAGTTCAAGCTAATATTATAGATAAAACCCCCTATAGTCACTGTTATTTTTTCTGTGGGGAGGAAAAATAGTTTGGAATCTGAGCACTCCTAAACCTCATGATTACAAATCATTGAATTTGGCTGCTAATAGCAAAATTGGCTCTAGGACTTTTCCTTCCAGCTAATTCTGGTATGTGTCTCTACTTGTGCCATCACAAAATGTTACGACCTCATGATGATAATGGGAAATATTTATCAAAACACTAGGCCTGTTCTGCAAGGAGATTTGTACAGTTTAAAAACTAATTTTTCTTTTCTTTCAATATCCATTTTTAGAAAATCATCAGAACAAACAATGCAGCCATCCTGGAACAGACTATAGCAATTCATCGTGTACTCGGAACTTGTGCGCCAGATCCTTGCATAATGGGTTACTGAACATCAACTGATAGATGTGAAGTTGTTGGACTTTGGTAATTTGCTGCCTATCTGGGGGTTACCAGTGCAAAAGAAGATACAGACTTGTATTCCTGCCAAATGTGGGGGTTTAGTAATTAAAAGTACTGTGAAATATAGTCACTTTTTAATTGAAACTGCACAGGTCCTTACTGAGCTACAATATTTTCATGTGTGGCATGGTTGTTCACACACTCATCAAAATCCAAACTTCACTTCCTTACAAACAGTATTCCTCTCCTTATATTTCTTCCTATTATTTTGCCTGTGGTCTCTTCCCTGGCTCTTCCATACTAAAGCTTCAGCCTGTGAATTGGCAAGGGGGGAAAGATTAAAAAAACAAAACCAGCAACAATGTCAACAAAAAAACCCCAAGAAAACCCAGACTCAAAAGGCTCCAAAGAAAGCTGTCCTGTGCAGGGCCAAAAGCTCGGCTTGCTGATCCTGATGGTCCCTTCCAACTCATCATAGTCTGTGATTCTATGAACCTCATTACAGTCTACAGCTTCCTCATAAGGGTAAGAGGAGGGGCAGGCACTGATCTCTCTGGTGACCTTTGTCAGGACCTGAGGGAATGGCCTGAAGTTGTCAGGGGAGTTCAGGTTGGATATCAGGAAAAGGCACTTCACCAGAGGGTGGTTGGGCACTGGAACAGCTCCGCAGGGAAGTGCTTGCAGAATCAAGCCTGCCAGAGTGCATGAAAAATTTGGACAGTGCTCTTGGCACAAGGTATAACTCCTGGGGACTGTCCTGTGGAGGGCCTAAAGTTGGACTTTGATAATCCTTGGGGTCCCTTCCAAACCAGGATATCCTGTGATCCTTACAAAAACTGCCATTCCATCAGGTAATACCACCTGGACTTTTTTTTGCTTGGCCTTCCAGAACTCTGCAGCCAGAGGCTCAGGAGAACTTGGTGCGCACAGGCTGAATGCAGCTCACTGACTTGAAGTAGGATTGGCATTTTCTGCTCCACACCCAACTTGACCTCTGGTGCAAAAGCAATGTGAGCAGGCAGGAAAGTCCCCCTGAGCCTTTGGGTTTGCTTGGAGTTTCTGGGAATAATCCTGCAGAACAGTTTTGCCTCTAGCCCTGCTGAGGGTTCCCTCTCTTTGATATTGTTACAACTTTTTGGCTCCTCCACTTTTTTTTTTTTTTTTTTTTTTTTTTTTTTTTTTTTTTTTTTTTTTTTTTTTTTGTGTGTGCAAAGGGCAGAGGAAGAAGAAAATATCTGGTGATTGGATCCTCTTTGGCAGTGGTTCAAAATTGTAAATTAAGTATTTTCTCCTTACAAACAGAAAAAGCTCTTTGCTGCTTTATGACTTGGTCTTTGAGTAGAATTATAATGACTAGGTAGCATAGTTTGCTGACAGGCTGTCTGGAAGTGCTATTTGGAGTTAATTAAACAAAAAAGCAAGAAATAGAAACTATGTTCAAATTTTGCTGTAGGCTCTGTGTTCTTGTTTTTTAGTGTATAGGTAATTTCACAACATACTTTGACTTTTTTTCAGCTTTCAGGAAGTTTTTCTGCTGGATTTGCTCTGTCTATCTAGAAAAGGCAGACTTGAAAGTAGAACTTGCAATGACCATGAAGAGAGCTGGGATCCTTGAAAATATGTAGCTCAACCGCATGTGTATTACATTTTCTTTGGTGTGTTAGTTCATCTCGTGTGCTAGTTTCCCAACTGGATCTCCTGCTCTTGCATTCTGTTGAGTTACCTTATAGGCAGGCAATAACTTTGATCTCTCTCAGCTACTTCCCTTTTAACTTTTCTGTAGTTCTCTGATGTCCTTGTTTTTCTTTTCCCCAATATGTTGTAGAAAGGTGAAAAAATTATGCTGAAGTTAATTGAAAGAAGCAGGAAGTTTATTAGTAATTCAAATAGAGAAGGGATATAAAGACTAGAGATAACACAGTCACAGAAGGCCAGGAACAGCTAATTTTTAGGTAAATGTGTGTTTATCTGCACTGGTCTAAAGCTGGTCTTAAGTTTTTCAGAGTTATGACCAAAAAAGAGCAATTTGATATTAACTCTGTGAAATGATAAACTCAATCACCACTGCAAATACTGTGAAAATATGACCACTGTTTACCCTGCAATGCCTTGTGATGCTAGCCCAATATAGCTTTGGCTAGTGCAGGCTACGACCTGAATTAATAATATTGCTTTGCTGCTCTCCGTTAAAATGTCAGATTTGTTTTTCTTTTTGAGGAATATAAATGTAAATAAAGATGTCTTTTAGACTTCCTGTCTGACTCACAGGAATGGCTATTAAGATGAAATCCTTTCATTACAGGTAATGGTTTGTACACAGAGATGTGCAAATATTGTCGTGTTTCCTTGCAGTGAGTTATTTGTGTAGGTTTCTAGTCTTTTCCCTTTGAAGTGATTAAATACAGTGTTATCTTCTCTATATACTTGTTTACAGTATTAAACTCTGGAATATTTATTTCAATTTTTACTTGCATTATATTTAACTTTGTTTTAGTAAATTATTTTTTCTTTATTTTATGCCTCAATATGGAAAGGACTTTTTAAAATTTCTTTTCATGTTAAGATCCTTTTGGAATTTTTGCATGTTTGTAGGGGAAATAATGAATCTTAGCTCCAATTTCATTACACTTGGGAGAGTCATATTATCTAATAACAGAAAACTGATATTCTATAGGCATTTCCTCTGAGCAGCACAGTCTACACTTCTACATTTGTATGCTCTACGGTGCAAAAATCTCCTATTTTCCCTTGTGCCCTGCACAGTGGCTAGTTGAAAGAACGGCCCTTTTATCTCTGATCTCTCTACATGGAGACCAGATGAAATCCTGGCTATGGTGTCAGGGGTAAATGAGACCAAAGCAGGGCAATTTCACTTGAGGTCATTTATTGTCAGCACAAACCTCTGACCTCTAATACCACACTGGGGTCCCCAGCTCAGGAAGGGTAACTGCTGGAGTGAATCCAGAGGAGGACCACAAAGACTTTTACAGGAATGAAACACCTCTGCTGTTAGGAGAGGCTGAAAGAATTGGGATTTTTCAGCCTGGAGGAGAGAAGGCTCTGGTGAGAACTTGAAGCAGCCTTCCAATACTGGAAGGGAGCCTAAAAGAGCTGGAGAGGGACTTTCTACAAAGGCATGTAGTACCAGGATGAGGGCTTTAAACTGAGAACAAGTTTAGATTAAATATTGGGATAAAATTCTTTACTGTGAGGGTGGTGAGGCACTGGGAGATGTTGCCCAGAGTTGTGGATGGCTCATCCCTGGAAGTGTTCATGGCCAGGCTGGATGGGGCTCTGAGCAGCCTGGTCTATTGGACCCCCCCAGAATTACATGGTAGCAGCTGGCTTTACTGCTGCCCTGAGAACCAGTAAATGTTTTTATATGGTGATTATTCTGCACCACATAAAAGGCAAAATATAGCTCCGGAATGCCCCAACCTGACACTTCTTAATCGGCTCCTGAACCTCAAAATTAAATTATTTTTCAGTGAAACTGCCTCTGAAATGCTAACTGCTAGAAATGTGACAACTAATCAGTTTGTTCCCATAATACTGCCAGCTATAGAAATTGGTGTGCCCCTTGCATAAGGGGAGATTTTAGAGACTTTAGTAAGATTAAAAAAAACCCAAAAGATGTCATGTGGCTGTTCCAGTGGCCTGTTGCCTAAAATAATTTTGACAGGGAGTGGGTGAAAAGAAGTCATCAAATCTGTTATGCCCTTCTTTATCTCCTTATTTTAGATGTTTTCATAATGTAATCAATGATGATGGAAGCTCCATTTTTCTTGATATTTTGTATTTGAATGGGAAAATTTGTTAAAGATACATTTTAAGAAAACTCATGTCTTGGCAAAAGGACTTACTGTGGTACATGTGATGATTGATCTCCTCGATTTTTAATCTTGGAGAAAGCTGAATTACCTGGATAAATATGTTCTACTTAGTGTGTTTCATATGCTCCACTATATAAAATAAAGAAATGGAAGGAGCAGTCCCACACATCTTGCTTTCAAAGCAGGATTTTGCCTTGTGGAGATCATAAACAATTTTCTTTTTAATGTTCAAGGAGGTTTAAAAAAAAACCAACCAAACCAGGAAATGAATTAAGGAATTTCTCTGTATGCAGTGAAATGGTACTGGCTTCAGACTTTTCCTTCCACCCTCAAGGGTCTACACAATAATATTCCTTATCTGTAGTTTTCAGGATGGCTTATTTGACTGAGGTAGATCTTCGTTTCTCCCTCTCCATCCCCCTGGTTATTTCCAAGGTATAGATGCGTAAAACAAGACTAAAATGGGAAGTATCCAGAAGAAAAAATAGCACAAACTTGAGTTTACATGAATAACTGCATCAGATGTATGTGTATATATACACACACACACTCCAGACCTCCATATACATGATAATATGTACTTCAAAAATATTTACTGTAATATAAATTTATAATTAATATATAAGACATATTTTACAATTATGAAGTGAAATATTAAGAAAATATTTAAATAAACAGATGCCAATAAATATGTATGTTTTTTATATGTGTATATAGTCAAGGACAGGTTGGATGAGGTTGTGGGCAACCTGATTTAGTGGAAGGTAACCCTACAGAAACCTGGAGAGGGGTTGGAACTAGGTGATCTTTATGGTCCCTTCCAAAACAAACTCTTTTATGATATATTAGAAGGAATATTTTCAAATACAGATTTAAAATGAGATCCTCTCTCTGCAGAAAGCAGAGAGAAAAGAGGGGAAGAAATATTCCATAAAAATAAAACCCCTCTGTGACTGAAAATGAATGTATGCTTCAGGTTGTACTTGAAGTGTGAGGCATAAACTATTCAGCAGAGCTTCTTCTCTGATTATTGGTTCTGCAAGGGCCACTGCCATGAATGAATGCCATAGGTAGTGCCTTTTCCCACGTCTCCTTCCTAGTTTTAATTTTGCATTCTAGGAGCGTAGCCCATAGATCTGTGTATATGATCCCATGCTAATACAACCCATTTTAACGCACCACTTGAAGGGTTCTTCATTATTTTTGCTCCTGGTTTTATGGTTTCTTAGATTTGTGACACCCTTAATTTTGAGCTGGCTCTTACAACTGTAATTAATTCATGCCCACGTAAGTCTCATAATGCAGAATGACAGAGGATCTTGAGTCCTTAAATGGTTAATGTGGAAAAACTTCTGATGGGCTGGATGTGTTGTTGAAGGACAGAATGTATGTATTTACTTTCTGACCTCTCACATAAATGCTGTCAGAATTTTGCTCTTAATTTGATTTGTGGCATTCCATTAACAGTTGTTCTGTGTATAGGAGAACAATAAGTAATGATTCCCAGACTCCAAGAATTGTAAAATAAGGGCAAGCTCTGTTTGGCAGAAAAGATTGTACTTTAGTACAGACAGGAACCGTTCATATTAATCAAGGGATATTTGGTCTGAAATGACTTCTAGCTAATAACTTCTTATTCTCAGGTTAACCATATTGCTTTATAGGTAACATGCTCTTCTAATTCAGGTGATTATTAATAGTCAGAGGCTAGATGTGTGGATTTCTGTCTCTCTCTGAAAGAGAAATTATGGTCTTGATTGACCGTATTTTAAGATATTTTTTAGTGTTGAAATTATGATGTTAGGGGTTAGAAAGGGCATGGTGGAAGTTCACAGATTTGTCTTTTGATTTGAGCCTTTGCAAGGGTGAACATGTGTGACATGAATGAGCTCAAAAATGTGAATTGTTTGAAGTTTCAGAGCTTAATTATAAAGGACATAATTTTGTGATAGAGAACTTTAGGGCCACCAGTAGTAGAAGAAAAGGAGTCACATTGAGTTCACCAGGAAAACATGCTGCTACCATGATACTTCTGGGGGTGGATGTTGCTCCTAAAAGAATCCTTATGCTAAAACCCTCCTAATATCTAGTTTGTTAAATATAAGGTAACACATTGAATGATGTAGAATCTCCCAGTTTAAATTTCTTCTCCGAGTTGCAATTTGTTTTCCTAGCATAAATAACATGTTTTGCAGGGTGCTAAAAAGCATTGTGGCTCTGTAGAATCTGCTCTCCATTGCTAAACAGGCTGGAGCAACAGGAGGCTCCCAGTAGGGAGTTCTTGTAAGGCAGGAGGGGTTTGTCCTGGAGCAGTGGGATAACAGCTGCCAGCTGCATCACTCTGCTAATGAGATGCTGCACAGGTTTCCCCTGTGCTGCCAAGCCGGGTCTAAGTTGGGATGAGACTTCTCCTCCTCTATTTTACAGGTGGGCTGTTTTACAGTTTTTTGAGATGTTTTTAGTTCTCTGTCAGTTGCTGACAGTGCCTGGTGCCTGTCTGTGAGCAAGATTCCTCTTCCTGCTTATGTGGTTTTGGGGATTTTGGCCATGAAAGTCATGGCCTTTACTGGCACTTTGCTGGTTTCTGAGAGCAGTGCTTTCATGCTCTTTCGGGTGTGATGCTTTATTCTTTTCTGAACTCCTGTTCTCTGAAAAAAAGCTTTTGCCTGACTGTATTGGATGGGATTGAAATGTAGTTTGTGCTCTGCTTATCTACATCTATTCCTTGAGGAAATAACATCTCAAAACCTAATTCAGTGTTGAAATCAAAGAGAAAAATGCAGGACACAGAGCCTGCTGCCTTGAATACATGTAGTTCCACATGCACGTGCTACCTACCAGAGGAGTTAAATTGTAAGTCAGCATTTACATTGTGATACAAGGCTGTGTGCAGATGTAAAGCCCTGTATAAAGTGTTAAATAAAAGGCTTCATAATAGTCCAGGAATACAACTTTATAATTTCAGTGTGTCACTCAGGCTTCTATCAAAATGACCAATATTGCAAACTACAAGCAGTGGGTTTTTTGGCTTGTTTTGATTTGGTTTTTTTGTACAAATTTACCTGGACAGCATCTCTAACGAGCTGTGGGCCTAATCATTGGTCATGGAAAGAAATATCTTCAGTGGAAAAAAAAATATTAGTCTCTCCTACAGAAGTCTACTGATGTTATCTCTTGTTAAATATATACTTAATTAAAGTGAGTGCAGGTGTAACATCTCCACAGCCTGCTGGAGCAGAGGACTTTGCTTTTAGGAGTGCTGACTAGAGCTCAGCACTGTGTTGTGGACTTGAATAAAAAGCAGACTCAGTCAAAGAGAAGGACTCATCAGCTCTCTCCTAGCCTGTTCTAGGAAGTACAGTTGTCTTGGTCTTACCTGGAAAGGAGAATGAGAGCACTGGAAACTGAACAATATCTGCCATGGAGCTCTGTAATTGCCAGCAGGTGGAGGAGGCATTCCAAGCAGGACCAGAAGCCTGTGCCACAAATCACTGGTGTTCCAACCTCTCTTGTGATCCTGGGGGTACAGTGCCAGGGGATCCTCTGGCAAAGTGCCAGGGGAGAGAATTTCCTCCTATTGCCAACATTAATTTTGGATTAAAGACTTAAGCTAATATCTAATCATAGTCTTGAGCCAGACAGTTTGGTTAAGACATTGTTGTGGCATTTTGTTATTGTTCCTGGAGCATAAGCAACCTCTAAGTAGGAGTTGATAATGTTTTTAAAGGCTCTCAGACATAATATAAAAGTGTGCTTTGTGGGAAGACAGCATATAAAAACTTGCATTTTTGTCAGGTTTCTAATTTATGGGGAACAAGGACATGCAATAATCTAATTTATGTCTGTGTACATTATGTCACTGATTGCAAGAATTGGCGTACAAGTAGGTGCTTTGATTTGTATGTGCAGAAATTGGTAGTAGGCTGAACTAATGGTGAAGTAGATGTAGCTTGCCAGAGGAAGCTGAAGCTTTAGATTTGATTTAGTGTTGGTAGCATGAGAAAGTAAATCCAGGTCTAATGCTGAGCAGAAAGAGAGGCTTAGTGTCCATGAAATCTGTAATTCTGCAGGCTAAAATGTTGGGGGTTTTTTGTCCTTTAAATGACAAGATTTAGGGGGTGAGATTAAGGTTTTATGTGGATATGTTCAATTTTAAGAGTATCTCCTCCAAATGAAAACAGTGATTATTGTGGTATTTGGCTGTTTCTAGTAAATGTAATTGTAAAATTGTCTGTATCTGGTAATCTTAAATGTCTTTAAAAAAGAGAAAATATTCTACTAGTGGAAATGAAGATAGCTCATTTATTCAATTTGTTAGTGAAATCTGTGTATCATGCACTAAACACTTTAAATTCCCCCTCCTCCTGCCCCCCAAAATAAGCTTGTTTTTCAAATCTTAGTTTGTCACAGGAACAGAAAAATACATACTAATATTTTCATACTTGGGCATATGAACCTCCAGTCAAAACCTATGAAATATCTGTACTCTTTTTAAACCAGAGACTTCAGTACCAATTAAACTATTTTTAATGTGGTTTTTTTTTTTGGTGTTGGCTTTGGCTTTTTTTAATAGATTCTTCTCTTATATTTCAATCTTCTTGGTCTATGTATCTAAAGAAGGATTAAATTAAGTTTGTTATTTCCAGAAAAACCTAGGGTATAGGGAGGAACACAGGATGACACCATCACCAGAGCAATCTGGTGCTAACAGTGGGCAGAGCATGTGAACCCATTACGTTGGATGTAATATTTTATGTGCTCAGGATGTGTTTGTGAGATCTTGGGGAAAAAACAAGGACATGCATTAGTAATGAGATCAGTTTGCTAAGAAAGAGAGTGAGGACCACTCTGTGTCAATTATGAGCAATTTGGGATGGCAAAGATCTTGAATGCTGGCTGACTCAGCTCCCACAATGCAGCCAATAACGAAATAGCAAATTTCACAAGCAGCTACATCAAAAACACTCTGCCTCAGTTGGCGACACAAACAACAGTAATTTCCTGTGTAAAGTATTTTCACTAGGAGTGAGATCCATTGATCCTAGGGTTTTTTCACATCTCAGAAATCATAATTTTCCCACTGTTCCTGTCTCCTTGTCCAAATGAATCCATTTCCTCCTTCTTCTTCCTGAGTCATGGATTAATCTTTTCCTTCAAACATTTTGCCTTAGTTTTCTTCTAGCCGTGTGTGAGTGAAAATGACTTCACCTTTTTTGTAGAATAAATCCTCTATGATTTTTGCTGTGAATATGCTTTGACCTATAGTAGGTAGTGCTCTAATGTAAGGGGCTAATTAAAGGAAGAGAGAGACAGAACTCTTCCTTTTGTGAAAACGAGGAATCCTTCTTCTCCTTTCTTGTTTTTTTTTCTAGAGCAATAAAGCTTGGATCCATCACTTGGCCAGTAGGTATAAAGGGAAATCATGGAGGAGAAAGACGTGTGCAGCATTTAAAATGTACTAAAAAATGAAATTGTCTCACATGGGAGGGTCAAATACTTCAGCAACTTAGTCATCAAGGACCTTTCTGTAAGTGTAGTACTTAACAATCCTGAAATCCTATTGCAGAATAATTAGGGCTGGAAGGGGCCTCACTTGCAATCTTTCTCACAATCACATGAAGAATTACTATAATACTCATTACATTTTCTCTAGCATTCAAGTTAATATAAAATAAATGAGGCTAAATAATACCTCAATACTAACTTAGAAATGTTCAACCCAGATGGCTCTGACCTGTGCAGTAGTCCAGGATCTTCAGGAATATGCAAACCCTACATTGTTTATGCTGTGAAATATACTTAATGGCCTTGGTTAACTGCTAGAGTTGTGGAAAAGGAGACTTTTTATTTGTTCTAATGAGCTCTCTCCACAGAAGAGCAGGAAAAGGCCATGCCAGCCTGGGCTGAAGATGCCTGAGTTTTCCTAGGTTTACTAAATGACTGTTTTCTTTCTAGATTCCAGCCTATGGAGAAGTGCACATAAGAACAGGATAAATATGGCTTTTAAGGGCGAAGACCACTTAGATTCTCTTTCCTTACCAGTTCACCGGTAAGTGGTGCACTCTATCATCCAGATTTGAGTGATTAAATGGTTCTGAGGCAGCAGCTGCACTTTCCTTTGAGGCTCTGAAGGTACTTCAAGGCTCATTTTTAAACCCAGGTAGTATTCCTATGGAATTTGTAGAATGAATGTTGAAATTTGAGATATATTTCTGGAGGCATTTGTAAATTTGTATATCTGCAGTGTGGTAAATCATGGCAGTGTTTCTGCAGCCGTCATTTTAAATGGATGACCATGTTTGCAGTAGCACTGTGACTGTGCTTACTGGACTGCTTCTTAGTCATGATGGAAATGACTGGAACCATCTGCACTCTGTGAAGACTGCTGAAAGCTATAAATAAGAATTTGTTTAGCATGGTTGACTTTGTTCTGGTGTAGGTATGGTAATGATATGAAGGCTATGGTATAATGTCTCTGGTCTGTGGTACCCTGTTGGGAATGGAGACATTGGCGACTCTGCTAACCAAAAGATTTTAAAAAAGCTATCTTTTGGTTGCCATCTAGTAGCTGTCTCTGTGTAATATAGTTTTGCTTCTAGCCTAATAGAGCTTCCATGAAAAGAAAAGAAATTTACAATAACCTTCAGTCATGTGTCGCAACAGGGTTTGTTTTGTTTTTGTTTAGGGAAAGAAGGAGCATGAGGTCTGCTGAACCCAGGAATAAAATCAGAAATAAAAAGGAATTAAGTTTCAATCTTTTCTCTAATCTTCTTTCTTCAGGTCAGACTGCAATTCCTTATTGTAATTAACTTATAATTGTTATTGACATACAATCTCAAAATACGATGCTTTTCTTCATGGGTAGTTTGATATTTCTCTAACTTTCCTTTCCTCAGTCTTCCAGCAGATACTTTGATATTACCATTAAACTCAGAGTCGCTGTAACACCATCTAAACATATTCTTTTCTGTAAGAAGCAATGTATAGAAGTATTCCAAGAGCAATAGGGTAGTTAAGTCTTCCAGCTGTAGAAAACTAGCTGCAAACAGAGCTGAGGGACCAGGTCCTGGGGGTGGCCAAAGGCTGATCCAGGCTGGTGGTCGCAAGTTTTGTTTATAATATATAAATGGGGAAATTAGCTTGAGTCTCTCCATGCTACCAGCAGGAAATGTGGAGTAGGAGAAATGCACTTTAGAGGTAGCAGAAGCACAGAACTGAAAAGCACTGAATTTTATAGGCTGGTGGCTTCTAGAAAAGAAAAGTGCCTGTGAGTCCGGTGTGCAGTGTTGAGAAGAGCAAAGCTCTGCCATGTTATGTGAACACAACCACTCTGAACTGTATCTTAGCACAAGAAGGGATTTGTAGAAGTCCCAGATAGCAAGTATTATGTTTTGACAAAGAGCTAGACTCAGCAGGGAAATTCTCTATAGAGAAATTTAAAAATAAATAAGTAAGTACTCTCCCTCACCCACAATAAAATATAAAAATATAAAGCTAATTTATTTTTCTTTGTTTGTTTTTATTTTGAGAAATAGTCTTTTTTTTTTTCCCACTACAGATAAGGGTTATTTCAGATAAAGTCTCTGTAAGAAACAGGCAGACTGAAGTTGTCAGTGGTAAGAAAGGTGAGGGCTCAGAGAACATTGGAACTGAAAATAAGAAAAGGTGTTTTTATAGTAAGAATTCAGCAGAAAGAACACAGAATGGACTAGATCAAGTTCAGGAACTGTACAAACTCTTTTTGATCATTTAAAAAAAAAAAAAAAAAAAACCCACCCAACATATTAGATTTTCCAAAGAAATTGAATTTTTATGAGATTAAGTAATTTCTCTGGGTTATAGAAATGAGTGATATGGCTCCTATAGGGCATTTAAAAGGATTAAGGGAATTTTCAAAATAACAAGATTCAAATATTCTTAATTCTTTATTGTTCCTGTATCCAAGGCTAGGATTTATGACTGTCTCAGGATTCAAGTTCATGTTCCTACTCTTTGTGAGAGTGGCTTGAATTAACTTCTTGGGTCTTATCACAGGGGAAAGGTAGCTCAAATCCAGCTGAGGTAAATCCTGTGTAGGACCACAACCATGCCTTGCTTCATGTTGATGTCATAATCTTTCATGAGTAAAAACAGGCAGGTCCCTCAGCAAGAATATCTGTCTCCATAAGAAAAGTGTACCATAAATATGCCAACAGATTCCAAGTGTTTCCACAGTGGTCACTGGAGTCAACAGTTATTTTGGCTGTACAAGGAATTTAAAACTGGGGCCTTAAACCAAGTCTCAGTGCTTCATGAATTGTTGTTTACACACTTTCCTTAGATTTTATGGGAAATCACAACTTGTGCTGGTGTCTCTAGAGTACTGAGTCATGGTGTTAATGGTTTTCTAACACACTGTCAGAGATGCTGTCTCTAATTGATATCTAGACTGCTATGGATACAGTATTTAAAGCTATGAAGTATCCTGAGGAAAAACAAATTATTGTTGCAGAAACTTTTTTTTTTCTATTTCAATGAGTTAGGAACTTAAGTGATGATGATTTTGTCTCTTAGGAGAGGAAACAATTGGAAATAGATCACTTTTATAAAGGAGTAATTTACTTACTCTCCAAAAGCTGTATTCCCATGTAAAGCACCTTACAGGACCATAAAAATTACCTGTTTTCATCAGTGAGGGCCAGTTCAGTATAGCATGTGAGGTGTGTGTATATTCCTTAGAGATGCACATAACCCCATTCTGAAATAGCTGTTTTTAGTGTAGCTTTTGGAAAATGTCAGTACCGTTTCCTTATCTTTACAAGATAGAAGACATTAGTCTCTTTGTAAGAGATAATGAGCTTTAACATTGGCTTTTCCATCTAGAATAAAACCTACCTTTCACTTATGTTCCTGCCCTTCGTCCTGTGTAATGAATGTTCATTGGCCTGCTTGTTTTCTGTGAGTTAAAATTGTAATTTACACAGGCTTTTTCATTGTTGACATGGGGTTTTTTATACTTTCCATATTGCATGGTAAACTAAACATAGGACAGTGATGAATCTGAAGTCATTCAACTAAAGAGAGAGCACTCATCACCAAAAGTGAAATAAAATGCTGTTTTGGCTTTTGGGATTATGTGTTCAGTTCAGGGCTGCAACTGGAGAAATATGGTATAATTAGAATTTGTAAAAAAATAATAAATGATCATCTTTTATCAAAATTAGGTTAAAAAAACCAACCACAATTGTCATCACCAGTTTCCCCTCTTCCTCATAAAAACATTCCAACCCCAAAACAGCAACCAAATAAAACCAGAATAAAATTAACAAAACAAACTGAAGAAAAACCTAATCCTGAATATGAGTCAGAAGAATGCACTAGCAGCTTATAAAACCAGTTTATCTTGGACTACATCAAAAGAAGCAGGATGGGGCTTTGAGCAACCTGGTCTGGTGGAAGATGTCCCTGCCCATGGCAGGTGGGATGGAGCCAGATCATCTTTTAAGAACCTTCCAACCCAAACCATTCCATGATTCCATGAACTGATTAAAATAGCTTGCTGGTTTTCAGATAGCAAACTAAAGCTACATCCAGAACTCCAGGAGCTTCCATGAAGGGCTGGACATAATGGTTTTATTTTTCACAACTCTGTTCAGTACATTGCTGTGTGCCCAGTGGGGATAGAAATACTACTTGAAATTATGCAGAAACCTTTACTGAAATAGAAGGAAAAAATAATTCTCTCTATTTGGTATTAATTGGCATTTGGATAACGTTTTTTGAAAGCTGTGACTTGAAACAGAAGCAAAAAAAATTCAGGATTTTATACTGCAGGAACTGCATCGATTCTTCTTGTTTCTCTGCCTAATCAGGATGACAAATTTGTAGAACTTTATGGAACATATGGACATATGAGATGAAAAACAGATAGGTCTATAGTCCCAGAAGTGAATATTGTTAAAAAAAAAGAAAGAAAAAGGGTAAAAAAACCCCAAACCTTTATAATGTAAGACGATTTCTACCTGATCAGGAGATGAATAATTTCAGGGATCATTCACATCACATTTTGCTTCTACTTTTAGAGTTCATGTGACCTCTATACAGCTGAAAAGAGGTATTTTGAGGGGTAAGACATGGGCAGAACCCTTCAATGTGTTTAATATTGTGTTCTTACTATGGGGCTGTTAGGAAAAGAATGGATCCATCCATTGGTCTCTCTGCAGAGTGTCTAAAATGTCTCAGTACTCAATATATGATGTAGTGCTCTGAATCAAAGGCAGTGACATTTGGTTATCCTGTCACAGAAAGTGAATTCTGACTAAAATGGCATCTGTTTTTTTTTTTTTTTCCTTGAACTTGCCAATGATGTCTTGACCTTTGTATTCTGTAAGTGATTGGAATCTGTAGGTTTTGATGCTATTGTTCTTCTGGCCCTGAATTCTGAGCAGTGAGTTGTTTGGTTTCATGGCAGCTCATTGAAATGTTTGCAGTTTCATTATCTACCTATTTTCTTAGATATGAATCCCCAGGTGAAGGATTTTTAGGGATGTGAATTCTGTGGATAAACACAAATAAAGGTGTTCTCTTTTTTCTCATTCTGGTCTATTTTTTCTTTAAACCACCTCAGCTCTTCTTACCTTTCTATTTCCAATCTGCGTGGCTTCTGTATTTTGTAGCCACATCTCCAAGTGCTTGTTATCACAAGATGTCTTTTTTTTTTTTTTTTTTTTTAATAGCACTTCTTTTAGTCTTCAGTTATAAGACTGTGCTCCAGTTATAATTAATAATGAAATTGTGTCTAAGTAAAAGTACTTTAAATACTTTGTCTGATCAGGGACGTCTTCTGTAAATGCTCAGTTCTTTCTGTTTCAGTTCCCTACAGTGTTTGCTGCTGATAACGAAGGGTTTGTTCTGTATTTCTGGCTTTTCCCACCTGTGTCTGCAAACTGAACTTCCTGTCTAACAAGAACTCCATGAAAAGCAGAAACAACATCTGTATTTCTGCTTTTTGTATTGTACAAGCTACTTGCTGTGCATAGGTCTTGCTGTGTTAATTAGAGTCCTACATTCCCTATTATCAGTTTTATTTGGATTCCATCAAGAACTTTGTTGTTGTGGCTCCTTGAAATTTGTCAAATAAAGACTGGAGGAAACTCTAGAAGAAAAAAAAGCAAGTTATTTGTAATATAGGAGCTAGAGCAGAAAATTTTCAGAGTTCCAAGTTCAGTGTTCTTACTTGGCTCTATGAATCGCTGCTTTGAGTTTTTAAAAAACATTTGAGAATTGAAGGCTTGCTGGGGAATTGAAAATGTGTTTTGAAAAACTTCCTTTTGCAACAGGCTGTAAGAACAGATTATGACAGGAGAAAGGAGGGTGCTTTGCCAATAATGCAATAAAATTACATTCTAGTGACAAGAAATAAAATCAATTATTGCGTACCTCAAGGCACTAATGATACTTCATTTAATGACTTTGTATTCCTTTCCTTTTACTCAGTTTACCCTACAAGAATTCAGCAAATAATTTTATAGCTTCAGAAATGGAGGTCATCTTACTATGAAGCATTTTTGACTTTAGTGATTTATATTGTACCTGTAACCAAACTGAAAGCAGAGTTGTTTGCATGGAGTTTTGATGGTGGTTGTAAAACAGATTTGTGAATCTGTATGGTTCTTCTGGGAAGGATTTTCAGGCATGCTAGCTGACTAAGTCCAAAGGGTGATGTTAGTAAAGCAGCAGCTATTGATTTGCCATCATTTGGAGGCATTCATGAGGACTATGATCGCAACAGATTTTTTTCTTTTCCTTTGAATCAGTGGGTAAAATATCTCTGTTCCTCTATTCAGGATGTTAAAGTGTAGGTCAGCAGTTTAGCTAGCAAGCAGCAAAAATAATTGCATTTCACTTGTACTTTGGGCATTTTTGGGGTCTGTAAGTCTGCCAGAATTCCAGATATTTCCTAACCTTTTCCTTCCGATAGTTTTATCATTAAATCTTTATATTTAGTTATATAATGTTCTGTAGAAATATGTTATACTACTTCCCAGAGCTATGCTGTAAAATATTGTATGTTGAACTGCAGAAGTCACAAGAGAATTTTAGCTTTTAACCTAAAAGAGATTTGAGTTTGTCCACTATTATAATGTTAAGTTATGGTGACTTTAAAATGTGAACAAATTGATGAATTTAAATAATCTGTCCGACTGGCCTCACTAGACCTTTCCTTCATTAACTTGATATTTCATATTTGTGGCTTGCTGTAAGTTGGAAAATACTTTTAAAAGATCAAGGACCATCTTTCATCCTTAAAGACTAAGAGTTTATTCTGAATCCCTTGTAAGGGTCAGTAACGTTTCATAGCATGTGGCACATGAGCACTGTAAAGAGCTCAAGGCAGTGCTGGTGTAGCCTTTATTATGGAAGAAACTCTGCCTATTATTTTGAGAATGCATACTTTTGAAATGTGGGATTTTATTGAGGGGGCTCTTCTCTTCTTGTATCTTAGAGAAAAAGCAGTTGCTGTCTGCACAGTGAATATCTTGTGTTTAGGCTTTGGTGTTCTTTTCAGAAATTAATTTTAATGAACCCATAAATAAATGTCTTTGAAATCACAGTGACAGAGCTGTGCCTGAGTGTTAGGTTACCTTATTTGCCAGACATGGATGATAAGTTCTGATTGCATCTTCACAAGTGTTGCATGAAGTTTTTATTGTGACATCAAGATAGTAATCCTGTCAACTTTACACTCTCTATCTTGCTCTTCTATGGTTTATGGCTTTGACTCCATGGTTTGCGTTTCTCTGCTTTCACTGATGCTAGTGAAACAAAACATTTTCAAACTATTCAGATGTTGTTTGTGGTCTTTGTTTACATGAATTTTAATCTTTATCATAGTTATTTTTCTGTAGCGCCTTTCAGAACAGATGCTGAGCAGATTAAGCATCTGCCACCACTCCTCTTGGAGTTCTCTGTTTTCAGAAGAGAGACTTGCTGGTTATTTCTGTGTCAAATTAAAGACTTTACCTTGAACATGGGAGCCTTTTTTCTGGTTTGTTAATCTAACAATATGAATGATGCATTGACACAAATGCCCTGATTTCCTTTAGTCTACCAAATATTTTTATTACAATTTGATACTTTTCTGCTTTATGAAGCCTTCTAACCAGGTAGAGGGGTTCTTAAAAGTTTAGGATATTTTAAATGTACTATGAGAATCTCATGGAATTTTTAAAATTGTAATTTTATTCACATTGTCATGTTAGTACTTTTACTCAGAATTTTATTTTGCCTTATTCTATTATACTTTATATTTCACTTAGCATTAATGGTATTCATTTTTAGTTCACAGATGGTGTCCCATAAATGCTCTCTCTCTTAAAAAAAAAAGGAAAGAGGAAAAAAAAGAGTGGGGGGGCAAAAGTCAAAACCTGAATCTGTTTAATTTTGGTGCAATGTTAAGTGAAAGTAAATTGGTATCTTGCTTATTTGCCCTACATCCTTTGAAAAAAAAAAAGCTCCAAAAATCCTATTATAACCCCTCTTTAGGTTGAGTTGCTATGTAGTCATGTTATGCTTTTACATCATAATATTTCAGCCATGGGTAGCTTCCAGAAACCACAGTGTTGACTTCTGGATTGTCTTTGTGAGCTTCCTGGTGTTAAATAATCTTGAGCACCAAGTGTGCACTTTCTGAACCCAGTGTATTTACTGTGGGGGAGGGACATGCAAAAGGAACCTCTCCCAGCAAAAAAACCTTATCAAGTTACCATGGTGGTCTGGTCCTGTCCTGCTCTGATAATTTGGTCATGCAGGGAAGAACTTGCAAGTTAGGGTCTTCAGGATGGCAAGGTTAAGTAGTATTATCTGTAAACAGTGCATTTTACAAGAAGAACACAGAGCCTGCAATGTTTAATCTTTGACTTCTTTACTTTCAAGGTCTTTGTGAACTTTGAAAATTATAGTAAAAACTGTCTTTTCTTTTCCTTTTGCAATATTAAATTATTAGTTACTTGTTTTACTGAGATGCTTTGACTTTCTATGCAACTATATATATGCCAGGTAATCTGAATTTAGTATTATTACTGGCATAATATTGGAAAAATGGTATAGTTTGTTTTGATTTTTTTTTTTTTGGAAAGGAAGTATATAGGATACCACCTGTGAACTAAAAGAGAAAATTGTTAATGCTAAGGGAGTTAAAAAGTGTAAATTATCATAATAGGTAGACTATGCTGAAATCAAATGGCATACCATGGAACCAAAAGTTCCATAATTTTCTCTCCTTTTAGCAGTTAGACCATATTGTTATTATTATTACATTGGTAATGTAGCTGGAATTATTCTAGTTAGCCCTGGAAGGAACTAAAGAATGAAATCCTGTATTTTTGCTTAGTATATCCAATATATCTTTCCTGTACAACATTCAAGCTACTTTGAAGCATTCTAGGGACCTTTCCATTTACTGTGCTAAGACAGGGGAAAAAACCAAGTTGTCCTCCTTAACAGAAATACAACTCTTCAGGAAACTTGAAAACAACGATCAGACTAATGAAGGGATCCTCAGACTCAAGGACTGGTGTTCACTGAATTTGTTCTTGACTTATTCTGAGAAAAGATGGTGCTGTGTATGTCTTCAAAAGGGCAGTATGGTTTGTTGGAACTTTGATTTAGCACTAGATATCATTCCTCCTGATTCTCTCCTGGTTGAAATGCTGATTAATCTTCTTGCCTCAGGAAAACCACTTTACTTTCCCTTGTTTTTGTGCTCCACCTCAGCTGGAGAAACACCAAGGAAGTCCTTACTAGCCTGTCTCCATATATTTCTATTTCAGTGGTTCTTACAGAGCACTATGTTATAAGCTCGTGTGCCTTGTTATGCCTGCTGTGGGTGCAGCATCCTCCTGAAATGTGGCAAGTGGGAGATATTGAATATTACCTAGAAACTGCATCCAGTAAATGCAAAGAATATGTTTCTGTTCACAAAACCCAGCTTGTTCCTTCCATATGTTACATTTTGTCATCATTTTCACAGTGGTGAGTTCATTAAACTCTCTTTACAACCACGGCCATAACGGAGATTGATGAATAAGTACCTATACCTTGATATTTCTGAGGTGTTTTTCCACAATTAATTTTTAAAAAATTGATTCCTTCATTAAAGATATTTCAGTAATTTAACTATGATTTGTCTTTTCAGCTGTTTAGGACAAATACTAGTACCGTACTGTGTTAAATACAGTATTTTTCTCTTCACTTCATATTTCCTGGGAATTTCTTCCTTATTTAATTGCTTGGTCTCTCTTAATGTGGTTCATTGTTACCTGAGGATGGTTGGGAGGATCTTGTAATCAGTTGTTCAGTAGCCTGTAATGAGCAGATTTAATAAAAGCTATTAGGACAATGTTTCAACTTTGTAAATATTTTTCTTTGTTATTTTCCCTTTTTGACAAATAATATAATGATCTTAAAAATGCGCTGGTTGGTGTGTCCCCATTTCTGGTCTCATTAAATTGGCTCATGTCTGTTAGTGGTTGGGTTTATGAGCTCATGTTAACCCTGAGGGATTTGGAGTGCAAATAAGAGTTTTAATATTAAGATGAACTGCGACTGTTAACAATTCCAGTTGTTTTGTTTTGCTTCTTGGAGTATTTCAGAGAACGTGGTAAAATGAAAAAAATATATATGCAAATAAACAAACATATTATTTTATTTAGGGCAATATACATAAAGGACTATATGTAATATTTTACTTGTTTCTAAAGAAACAACTTTTAATTATCCTGCACATGTAAACTACGCTTAAGGTATTTGAATTTTGCATTTTGCTAATTGTTGATACTTTATTGTTGAATTTGGTCCCAGGCTATCGTGGAAATATAGAAAACATCTACATCAAGAATATAATATTCTCTTCAATAAAAGTTATGGAAATATTTTTCCAATGTCTTAAATGTCAGCAGCACTGATGTCAGGATAAAGATTAAACAAGAGCAAACCAGGGAAAAGCTGAGAAAATTATCAAAGGAAAAAAAGGAAGAACTAATGGGTGACACGATGGATGAAAGCAAACTTTTGGGAAGTGCTATAGAGCAAAAAATATCTTGTTCAGTATCAGCGGTGCACAAATCAGCATTTTGATGTATTATGTGTTCCACAACTTAATACTTGGCATAACTGTGGTAGTGGGAAGGGATGAAAGCAAAGGGCAGGCAAATACTCTAATTGGAAAGCAGTGAAATCCACTAATGATGTGTATTCGGGTTGTTAACCTTGTTTGCCAGGATCCCAGAGTAAGGGAGCCTTCATTTGTTTGCAGGCTGACTTGAATTCTGGGCCAGAGATTCCTATGCTTTGTGCCATTGATGAAAAATGCCACTTTTTACTTTATTTTTGAAACTTTTTATGTTTAAATTCCAAGTTTCAAAATGAATTCACTTTAGTATTTTCAGTTAATATTTCAAGCATAAAATCTGTTATGCTGGCCTGTCTTTGAGGCTTAAAGGAAGTGGCCTTCTGAATATTGCAAGTGTCCAGTCTCCAGCAGTGAAGAGTCCTTTATTCACAGGTGTTAGAGTTGGTTTCTCAATCTTGAGACTGTCACTGAGGTCCTCAGGCTCCCAGATTTCAAGTAACAATCCTTTACAGCTACTATTGTTTAACACTTTCTTATAGTCCAGTGCACCCAGCGGGAAGCCAGGAGGGAGAATTATGGAAGAGCCATATATCTGCATAATTTTATTTTTATGTTGTTTTGACAGACACTTCTCTCAATAGTGGTTCAGACACAAAGCTAATTTCTTCCATCTCATTTAGAAGCAAACAAACTTTTCTCAAGCCTGTCTTCCTGTGGCACAGTCCCCATGTGGAGGCGTGAGGGCTGTGCTTATGTTGTGAGAGTGAATCAGGAAGCCATCAGTTGTGAACACTCCTGGCTTAGTCTAACCCCCCTATTGCTCTTGTCTGAAGTGTCAGGAGCAACCTGGAAAGTAATCGGCTGCTACTGCCAGGGGAAATAAGATATTTTGTCCTGCTCCAAAGGGCTGGAATTGTACTGAACGTTCTCTGTTTAACTTCTGGACAAGAGGTTGTGTACGAGTTTGTGGAAGAAACCGGGAAAGATTTTGCACAGTTCTGATATTCTTTCAATTAAAATTTAGGTCAGCATTTGTCTATCCTTTTTAATTTGACACAGAATAGGGATATATATGACATACATTTAATATACTGGTTATAGTGCAAAAGCACAGAAAATATGATTTCAACTTACTCTTCTAGCAAATCTGTGCAGGGTTTTGTGGTTCCAGGAAGAAGCCTAAAACTACATTTGGAAGAAGTAAAATGGGCTCCATGCATTTCAAAAACTTATGAACTTTCTCTGTGTTCTGTTTACCTCTTTTGTATGCATTTGTTCAGTGATCCATCCTCTTTGAGGAATAGAACTTATTTTTTACATATAATTTTCTTTCTCTCCCCAGTGTGTCTCGTGAAATGTTTTAGCATTATTGCTCTTTCCACTTTGTGTACACCATGCTTTTGACAATGACACTTGAGATGAGATTTTCTTAGAATTGCTTACAAAGACAGGTTGCAAAGAAAACCAAAGCTATGGGGGAGGTTGTGCCCCTTTTGGAATCATAGAATGGCTTGAATTGGAAGGGACATTAAAGATTATCTAGTTTCAATTCCCTGAACAGGAGCATGTTCCTCTAGGCCAGGTTGCTCAAAGCTCCATCTGGCCTGGCTTTGAAGACTGCCAGGGATGGGGCATCCAGAGCTTCTCTGGGTAACCTGTGCCAGTGCCTCACCACCCTCACAGTAAAGAATTGTTTTTCCTAATATCTAATCTAAAACTCTCTTTGAGTTTGAAGCTGTTCCCCTTATCCTGTCATGCTCTTGTAAATAATTTCTCTCCATCTTTCTTGTGGGTTCCCTTTACGTATTGCAAGTCCACAATTAGGTCACACAGCTTTGAGTGTTGCATCTCTTTTTTCCCCCCTCTCTTCAGCATTTCGTTTGGATCTCCCTCAATGTGTGCTTGCAGTTGGACCTATGCTCGTGTTGTAAAATGATGCTTACATGGAGGCCCTGTACAAAGGCCAGGCAAAGCTGCCTTTTGCACTTTTCATATGCCTCTACCTGTTTCATACTCTGAAGAAATGCCTTTGGCAAATATGAACACCTCAGCATTAAATGAATCAGGAAAGAGGAAACGGATATGCTGGAACATGCATAATATTTCACAAATGTGATACAGGGACTGTACCTGCTTCCTGCAGGTATATTAACCTTAGTTTTATTTGAACCTATAAAGAGCCTCCAATCACTCTTGCCCCCAGAGTAAAACAGTGCTACTTCTCAATTTATGTCCTTAAGTAATCTATAACTAGAAGCGAGTTTAGTTTTATATGTCAAAGAACATCAGTGGTGAAAGGAGCCCATTAGCAGCTCTGTGTACATCCCTGCAGCTCGTTAGGACAGAGTTTTCTACTTCAATCAGATAAATGTGGTACAGATGAGCTTATTTACTACAGTTGTATAAGAGAAGATATGTTAGGATTTCAGGCATTCTTTTATGTCAGAAATAGTATGACTTTTTGCTAATAGGCAGCAAAATGCTGCTGATATTTGCCTTAACACTATTCTCAAAGCTTTTTTCTCTGGTTGTTCAGAAGCTGAAAGCTCAGAATGCTGTCAGTGTTAGGCACCTGTGCAAGGGGTAACCAAGTAGCTCACTGACCCACCTGCAAAAAAGTTATGAAAGGATATCCTGACCAATGGTAGAGTGACACAGAGACAATTCAGCATGACCCAGAGCATTTCTTTGGGAAACTCTTCTTCAGTTTTCAGAAAATACAAAGTCAGAAAGTTGAATGAATTTTGTATGCCTGTGCAGGGAGATTATTTCTCAATTAGGTCTGCAAATTAAGTAAAAAAGAAATAACCTTTCTAGCATTGGTTATTAAGGCATTTCATTTGTTTTTCCCAAAGCTGAAGCTGCAGAACAAATTAAATGGACTTCTGAGTACAGTTGGCTGAGAAATGGTTCTTCTGTTCGAGTAGTTGTGATTGTAAACATATTTGCTTTACCTATGCATAAAGATGTTTCTTACTCATTCCAGTAAGTAATTTGAAACCAGCAGAGGAAGATCTTCCACTGAGAGCTTCTATCTGTAAGAATATCCCTCAGAGTGGGGACTTGAGGCCAAGTTCATTATAAATGCCCTAATATTTTCCTGGATAAATATGTATATGTGTATTGATAGGCAAATTGTTCTAGCTGAATTTATTGCATGAGAAAAATGTTGGAACAGCAAATGTCTAGCAATTGAAATATGAAGTTAAAATATGTTAGAAACACAACTTAATTATCTGAATGAGGAGATACATGGTCATGTATTAACCCAGAGGTATATGTGTATGCATATATGTGCTCCCTTAATTGGGACTGCAAATTAAGTGTGATACATAAAAAAATTGATCTGATAAAAAAAAAAAGAGGGGGGGAATTGGGGTAGAGAAAGAGAGAAGCAATAAAATTGCTTATAAAACAGCCAGCCACTTATATATCTGAAATATTAAAAAGCATTTTGGTATGTGATTTGTAGTCTCATGCATCTGGTAGTTACTTTTTTCTGTGAAGTTTCATGGTATTTGATTTCAGCTATGTGTGTATGGACACAAATAACATAATGGCTTCATTTGCATGTGTCCTTCATTTGCATGGTTTCACTCCTGCTATCACCAGCTATCATTCCAGGCAGCTGTGAAGTACAGGGAAATCTAATTCCAGTAAGTTTATGCTTGGTGCAAAATCCAACCATATATTTAACAGATCAAGGGTGCTGTGATACCAAGGTGATATTTCATGAGTAGAGGAAGAGGATAGTCTCATCTCTCTCCTGTCTCATGGAACCAATGACACTTTTATCCATATTGCTCTTCAAAACCTCACTATGAGACTCACCTGAATAGTGCAGTCTTGAATATCTCAAGCCCTCAAAACTTCCAAGTTCAGTTCTGTGGAGTTGCAGTAGTGTAAAAAAGGGTGAGAAGGGAAAAAACATAAGCACACAACTTTGGTTGTTAGTACACATCTGATAAAACACAAGCAGAAGATATTTAATGATGTTTTTACTGATCCAGTTGAAGTAAGTTTGCAGCATGTAGCATTGATTACCCTCCACCCCTGCATCCTACATAGAGAATTCAATGTGACATAAAGTGTGAAATTGTGGTGAACTGCTCTTGTTTTGCTCATGCTTTCTTTATAGTTCTCAATGTGTGTTTTTTGATCAGCCTTAAATAAGTTCATTAGTATTTCTTTTCTGCTCTCCACTGAAAATAGGTGGTCTTTGCCTTCAGTACACAGCAGTAGTGAGAGGCAGGAAATTAGAGACATTATCTTGTCTGGTTTGAGAAACAGAGGTACCTATCAGTGCCTTTTGAAGAGTGTGTCTATTCAAATTATTAATTTCTGCAGTATATTGAAGAGGAATGATGAATCTTTCCCCAGGTAGGAATTGCATGATTGGATTTTGCCTTCTGAATTCAGAAGGAAGGTTCAGCTCCTTTTCTTTTAGTTGGACAATGTCCAGTCTAAGAATGAGTTTAATGAAATAAAATTTTGGGGAGAGGGACATTAGAGAGAAACTACATTTCCCTCCAAGTTAGAGATTGGCTCAAAATACACAGTGTTAAGCCTGTTAGATGTTTTAAGTTTAGTATTTGGGTTTCAGGACATTGTTTGAGCCCTTCCAGAAATAGGTGTCAAGTGAGAAATGGATTAAATTACACATCTTTTTGCTTGCAATCAGTGCGCCAAGTTAGTGCTGAGATTGCTGCCTAAATTTTTTGTATTAGTGGCAGCTATAGAAAAATACATCTTGCTTGAGAATTGAAGCTTGAAAAGCTGTTGAGCAGGTGCTTTGAAAAAGTTATGAAGTGAGGAAAAGCCTTTAATGAAACTAAATTGATTTATCCTCACACTCTGGATAACAGTAGAACATAGAAATCTCATAGAAAACTGGATCTACTTTATTTGGTTCTCTATACAGTGAAGTCATTTATCTTATTTGATGTTTACATGATGGCAGCAGAAGAGGATTTTTAATCAGACAAACACAGAACTTTTTTCTTTCCCATGAAGACCTTACTCTCATAATACAGACTGCAAAAGGGAAACTAAAGAGAATATTCGGTGAATAAGTAACTTTGAATGTTTTTCACACATGTATTTTCCATTTGTGAGGAAATTCTGTTATCTCACAGTAATTTGTATGAAATAAATTCCTTTAGCTGATGACAATAACAGACTTAATATGATGCAATATTTCCTTGCTCCCATTTCTGATATATTTTCAAATCTAATTTGCTTGATGTGCTGTGAGGTGCCATAAAGGACTATAAAAGGACAAAAATCTAGTTCCACTCATCCTTTTATTGTTTTTTTAATGCAAAAGACTGTACTCCCATAAAACATCCATTTATTCATATTTGGTTCCAGAGGCCAATTCACTGAACCTGGGATGTATTATTGCAAAACAATGGTGTCCACTACACTTCTATGCTCTGTTAGCTGTCTTTCAGGTTCTTTGATGGCCACTAAACATTTTTTATTGCTAAATGAATAATTAAGGAGTGATAATTGGCTTATTTTTGTGCAATGATACCAGAATGATGTGCATTTTTTTTTTTTTTGAAAACATCATTGTTCTGTTTTTAATGCACTGCAGAATGTGGAGCCTGCGTGCCCTTATGAATCATGGATAGCTCATTTGTGCCAGAGAGTCACTGACAGTAATCCAAACCCTGCTCTTTCTAAATGAAGAGGAATAAATAGATATTCTGTTTCATTCTACTCATTAAGAAGGGGGGAAAAAGAAGGAATCTTTATTCTGTCTTTTCTTTTTGTCATCATTTGTAATATTCTCTGTGTCTGTGTAAAAGCCACTCAGTTCTATCCTCAGGGGTTTGTAATTCTTTTCACTTGCTCCCTTGTGAAGCTGGAGATTGACATCTGGGCAATGTCAGCCAGATTTGCTCCCTCCCTTGCTCCTCTTTTACACCTGATATTATGAGTTGCTGTGAACAGCAGTGAGGTGAAAAGTCCTCACTAATGAATTTCCCAGGAAGGAGCAATCTGTGGGATTCCTAACCCACTCATCTTTACTTTTGCCAGGAAACCAGGCTGTGTTTGTTTCTTCACCTCATTCAGTCTTGTGAAGGAACCTCCTGAACTCTTGTCTATTTCAGGTCTTGGAATCCAATTGCTTTGGATATTTATTTTAATGAGAGTGTTCTAGTTCAGGCATTCTTCACACTTCAGCTGTTGTTCATCATTCAAAAGCAATTCTACAGTATTAAAAATAACCATTCATTTACTTTTTGCTTTTACGATTTGGCCCTCAGAACTCTTCTCAGGATTGCTTGGAAAAAATTTAGTTTTTTACCTTTCTCCACTATTGTGTTACAGTAGCATCTGGAAGCTCCAATCAAGATGAGGACAGTGTGTGCAATGCTCAGTGCAAAACCAAGGAAGGGTCACTTAGGCTAAGTAGAGAAGACAGTTTAGCCGGAGAGAAGGATGGCAGGAGGCAATAAAACTTCTCAGGATATTAGTAGGAAAGCAAAGAGTGGAGCTCAGCTTTTGAAATTTCTCCTTGAATGTATCTGCTAGATTGGTCTTTTGCTCTGAGTAACATTATTGTGGCTGGAAAGCCACACAAGTTTTAAGATATTCAGCAAATAAAAGTCTGGCTGTGCACAGCTGCCCATCAAGTCTATATAGATAAGTAGGGCAAAAAGAGAAAAATATTGCATTGCTCTTTCTCATATGAAATTACGCACAAAGCTTACAACCTTAAAGAAGAGTTACTCAGAAAACACTCTGAGAAGGGCATATTATTTTACTGAACCTGTGTGGTCAGTCCAGACCCATGGAAAAAAGGGATTTGCCTGGGTCCCTCTGTCTGTTAGGTGGTGATTCTTGCACCATTCTGGCCACCATGGTACAATGATGGTATTTGTTCTGGAAAAATGAATTCTGTGAAGAGTGTTACTTATGGAATGGAAAGCAAAGTTGGAAATAATCCTATTAAACATCTTTTGTTTAAACAGATGTAGAACCTACACCTTCCCTGGGCAGTGTTGCCTTGCATCCCACAGTGCACCCTCAAAACCTTGAAAGTTCAAAGTAATTCACTATGCATTCAAATGTCCATTAATACATTCAAGGAGTGAAATCCTTTCCTAACTGCAAAGGGTAGGAAAATCTGTTGATACCAGTGAAGAAATTATTTCCTACAATTCCTTCCTAAAATTGTATGGTTTTGAGATTTAATGTTCCCTCTGACCAACCTTCTTGTGTTGCCTTGGAGACACTCCTGGAGCCATTGGGTTCCAGGGTTGTGGAATCCTAAAGTTGCTTAATCCTGGAATTCTAGGGAGCCACGGATTCTGGTGCTGATTTTTTAACTTTGAGATGAGGCTAAGCCATCAGGTTCCTGAGAGCATTCTCCATTAACTTAATTTTCAGTCAATTGCTCATCTCTTCTCAATACCAATATGGGATTATGTTGATCTTAAAATTCTTTACCCTTGATTCTTTCCCTTGGGGAATTTACTATAAGCATCATGAAAAGAAGCATGAGTGCCACACACTCAAGCCTTATCCAATCTCCACCGAAGACAAGAGGAGGAATTTAATTTCAGTTTTAAGGAGTGCTGGAACTACATTTCTTCATTTTAAGTTGGTGGTTTACATTTACTGCTTATGTTAAAATCCTCAGGTATCCATGATTATCACCCAGAAGCTGATGCCATATTACATTTCAGCTGTTCCCCATAAATATACTTTACAGAAAGGTGGCTCAGAATTCCCATTTTCATCTGAAAAATACTGGACTATTTTGTGAAAAAAAAATTTACCTTGAGTGTTTTATGATAAAGCACAATGCCATCATGAGCAAAGCATGATGGTAAAAGTGATAGTATAGCCTGAGTCTTTGCTGTTACAAGAGGTGGCGTGAAATGGAAATATGGTGTGAGTTTTGCTTTTCCTGTTGGTTGTTATTATTGAACCTGCTTTGTTTGCATTTAAACCTTCGGTTAGCCTGGCTTTCTTAGGTTCAACACCTGTGCAAAGGAAAATGAAAGCATCCAGGAACACTGAGTACCTAGTTTTGACTCTGCAATGTGAATAGAAAGAGAAGGACATGCATCTGAGATAGAAGCAAAACACAATATAAAAGAGGCAGAAAAATTACTCTATTTAGGCTGCTGAACTTACCAAAAAATTTTTTGTAGTGATTCCAAGTGTGAAAAAGCAGCATAAAATGTTTGTGTCTAAGAAGTGAGAAAGGGTGGAATAAGATTTCATTGGAAAGGAAAAGGAAGACCTTCTAGTAAGGAGTAGTTAAAGGTTTGGAATAAAACAGGAAATGAGATGCCAATACATGAACCTGCGAAAGATGCATAATAATGAATAATCTATTATTCTCTAGGGCAAAAAAAATTACTTTATGCCCTGCCCTCTGAACAAAGGAAGTTCAGTGATTCTATAAATAGTATTTACTATTAAGTACATAAAACTAGTGATTAGACAAAGGGTACTTTTGAAATTAGACAGTTAGACATGAACTTTAAGTATTGAAGAAAAGGAGGGAGCAATTGAAATCTCAATGTTATGCATTTGGGGGCTGGGGACAACAAAGTCTACAACAACCTGTAGTTTATTCTATGGAAAAAAAAAATAGGAGGAGGACCTATGTATGCTGGTTGATTGAGATGACTGTGACTGCATTTGCCAGTAAGATGTGGTGATGAAAGCAGGAAGCTCAGTCCTAGGCTGTATTAAATGAGATTTCTGGTGGAGATAAGGTTGTACTAACATCACCCATATTGCTGTTAGACTTTGTTTTCTATCAAGCATGATATCAAGTCTTTCAGGAAAAAATTAATTTTACAGGAACTACAAATCTATTCAAAGCAGGGCTCTGGAGAGGACATAGTTTCATAAAAGGAATTTTGCTTATCAAATCTTGCAAATTAGAAGTTGGGACCATGTGTTTGCTTTCTAGAAATGCATTCAAAGATAAAATCTTGTTTAAAAGGAAAGATGAAACCAAATGGGAATGAACTGGCTTTTAAGAAATTCAGATTAAAATTAGAAACTTTCAACCAAGCTTCCACTGTAATTCTAGAATAGTCATTTAGTAGAACATATTTGAGTCCTCTGAATTATTTTTAGAGTGATTTTTAAGCCATTTATGATCAAGTTTTCTGATGTGATTTCTTCCAGTGTCAGATGTACAGGTTTGATGGCATAGATTTCCTTTTCCATCTTCTGACTTCTACAGAAACATATAAACCTGTGCACAAATATTGAATTTGTTTGATTAGAAGCTGCTTTCTTATTTGAATGAGACCACCTAAAATATTTTTGCCATCTCATTCCAGTATTTGTGACACTGTGCTGCTACTTTTAGTATTTTAAATTTGTCTGTTGAAGGGTTAATATTCTGATTGGAATCTTAGAAAAGCTAACATCCTTTTCTCACTTTTTTTTTTTTGACAGTTTTATCTGGAGCTGCTGTGTAATAGATATGAACATGGGTTTCCAAATTTCTCTAGTCTCCTGAGTGATACTGATCTCATAGCTCCCTGTAAAATGCTTGTTGCTCCCTTCATTAAGTAATCCAGTATTTACTTAATCAGAAGGGTTAGGACCTTAAATGAGTAAATAGTAAAAGGTGAAAGGCTAATGCTACTACTCATAATGCATGTCATAACTCCTTTGAATAAGGCACAGAGAGCTGTAGTGTTTGTTATTAAACTACAAATTAAGGCAGATTTGGAGGAAGGAAAAAACAATGTTCAATGAGGCACTAGTGCTATTTTCATGGACTCTCATGTTAGTCTCCAAATTAGTCATTGCTTGTGATTGTGTCTGAGCACTTTCACTGCCTGTGGCCCCACATTATGTCCAGAGTTGTTTTTCTCCTTTTCACTTTCATTTCTAGTTCTCCCTCCCTGCCAAGTGTCTCTCTCTTGCAGCATATTCTTATAAGGCCATGAGGAATATTGTCCCCTTCAATTACAAGTATAGGCTGAGCATCGGGAAACAGTGAACCAGGGTGAGCTCTTTTGAGCACATTCTCTCCTGTTGCTGGCCTTGTTCACTTCTATCCTCCACAATGCAGGAAACATGCCCTGCTAATTATGGGAGTGAGAACTGTGTGTGTACTCAGGAACCTGCAATTTAAACATGTGCTGATGGTAATATCCCTTCAATATTATCAACATGCTTCAGTCATCATGTCAGATTTTAAACTCCTGGAAGAATCCACAAGGAAGTTCTGAGTAGATTTGTCATGCAATGTTTTGTGAGGCATAATTCTCTTACTTTGGACTAAATGAAGTCAAAAGTCATGGATTCTGCCGTTGTGCACAAAGCTAAGCTCACTGACCTCTGCTGTCTCATCTCTCAGGAAAACTATAATTGTTGCACTTTTTTGCAAGACCCAGGCTGCCATTTGCAAAGAGATTGAGTTGTGGAATCCTTCATCTTCAGCACTGCTTTAGTTTGTGCACTGGAGAAGAGTTTGTTACAAATCATCAGGTAACATGCTGAACAAAGGAACCTATCTCCTTCGCAAAGCTGGGTCAGCAGATTATTTTTTGACCTATCCCTCATATCCAAATTTTAGAGTGGCTAAAATTGCCTAGGTCTGGTGGATTCCTTAAATTGGATCAAAACTCATTAAGTCTGATTTGAGTCCATAACTTTTGTTAAATCTGAATATGCCAATATCACAGGGTTAAACAAACAGTGGTTTTGAAAGCTTTTCTTGGTTTACTATCTTGTAACAACACTGCAAATGCAATAATATTCATTGTTAGTATGAATAAATGATACTATAAAAATACAAATCAACAGTCATTTTGGTTGGTAAGCATTGTGACAATTATAGCATGTTCTTTGTTCAGCTTTGCCTGAAAAGAGGCCAATTAACAGCCTTGTAATGTCATTAACTTGCTGATAGTGGGGCTTTTTGGCATTTTCCATCTTTCTCTCAGGAAATTACATTCTTTTACCGTGGTCTTTAACTTCTGTGAACTCAGTGGCTTGTGTTTCAGCAATTCAATGTGCTTGGCAGGAAGAAAACTCCTCAAAACCAGCTGGAACAGTGCCTCAATATCCCTTCAGCTGATGGAGGTTGGATAGGACAGGACGTACTTAAACTATTCCCATGTACAGAAAATTAGTGTATGATAAGTTTGTCCTAGAGTTTACATAAATGAATCAGCAAGCTTAGTTAGTCTGTGATTTTACAGAGTGACTTCTCTAAGTTCTGCAGTGCGCCAGCAATTCCAGGCTGGTATAATATTTCCAGACATCTTCAGAGGGACAACTTACAGTGAGGATTTCTCAGAAAAATGTAAAGTTCTAAGGAGAGCACTGGTGCAGCATTTAACACTAAATTATTTATATGGCCTTTTAAAGAGGCCTGATGGAACAACTGTAAGTTCCTACATCATACCTTATATATTACAACTGATTACTGTGTTTTTACTTTTTTATAGACTTTTCTACAATGGTGATCTTTGGGTAATTCTGCATTAGCCATTACTGACTTAATTTGGGGAAGCTGTTAGATTTTGGTAACTGTAACAATTGAGTAATCATTGAGGCTAATTAAGAGAACCCTTTCAATATAATCTGTTCACTTGTTTAAAACCGAGAAACTAGATTTTATCCTTGTGTTTTAAAGGTTTAAATAATTCATACTAAAGTAATCTTTTGTCACAGTGAAGTTGGATTGCTAGTGTTCCATTGGAGAAGTGGGTAAAATTAACAGGAGAAAAAAAAGAGTACCCTGCAAGCCATCTGGCTGTACTTTCATCATGCTGCATCGAGTACCAAACCTAAATATTTATAGGATTCTAATAACCTTAGGAATGATCTACACAGTAAGTGCACTCAAAAAACAGCAATCTGATTCTTATCTACCTTAAAGCTACTCTGTGTGTTTTAAGCTACCTCTCTAGCTAGCTCTATGAAATTTTGCCAAAATTCGTGCAAATAAAATATTGTGTATCTGCAGTTCTCTTTTATGTGATTAATATCATGTAAAGCAATTGAAGAAAAATGAGCACTGTATCTATGGCTCTTCACGCTCTCCTTCCACTGAGAGTTGAGTTCTGCTGGCCATTGTATTGATGTGGAAATTGGCCCTGGGTATATTGCATACCCATGAATAATTCTGAAAAGATGAATTAGAAAAAAAAATAGAGATTATTTATGTTCAAAGAGGGGGTGAAATTCATTCAATAAGTTGTTTGTTGCCAATTAATTACCTACCACTAATTAGAATAATAAATTTGCACACAGCTGTAAGATTTGGCATTGACTTTCACTATAAGCTTATCTGGAAGCAGTACTAAATGCTATCATTAGGATTGGTAATAAATCTGTCTTATGAGGTGAAAATGGATAAAAAGGCTAAGAAGCCTTGGAAACATAATTTGACTGAGCAGAAGTCTCTACACTTTATAAATACGACCACTGGAATTATTCACATGAATTGATCAGCTCAGACTTTGACACAATGTTATAAAACATGAAACTTTTGCACTTAGTGAAACTCAGTGCTGAATTGGAAGTATAACTCTTTTTCATGATAACATTTGCAATTTAAAACAGAAGTGTATGTGCTGCCAGTAAAATGGTGGTAAAGAGCTTCAAGATGGAAATTTTAAACAAATGATCTAGTCATTAACTCCTGACTCTTGTGTTCATGTAACACCAGCATGAGAGAGATCAATCATTTTCATATCAATCCATCTTGCCTATCCTAAAAATCTTGATTTGTTAGTTAACAAACTACTTAAGAGATGACAGAAAATAGAAAAAAAAAAAAAGGGGGAGGGAGGGGGAAGAGAAATGCTGGTAAGAGAACTTTGAATATTATATGTCTCTTCTTAGATATTTAAATTAGGAGTATTTTTTAATGTCTTTACTTGGGATGAAATTTACCTGCAATGTGTTATGTAGTGCAGAAACATCTATATTAAACAAGGCCAAACATCTTTTGAAGTAACACTTTTAGAGCAACAGGCTGTTGCTCTAAGCTGGCCTCAGCCACTGACACCAGAGGATTTTTTCCAAATGACACAATTTTTTAAAGACTATATTTTTTGGAAAGCACACTAGAATTCAGAGTATTCAAATTGCTTCTTAGTCAAATTCAGTTGAGTGCTCTTGAAAACTGTGTCACATACTTTACAGCCTCAATTAAACCAGAATGACTTTTAAGGAATGTTGGAGACTTTCTCTTGAATTTTCTTTTTGCACTGAATTATTTTTACATCTGTTTTTACATTAAATACCACTTTTATAATGTAGGGTCTGGATAAATTGCTTTTTTGTCAATATGCCATGGCATGCTAATTTTAACTAGATGGTAACTGCTATCCATCTATGTATCTATACATCTTCCTTTCAAGAAGGAAATCCTAAAGGCACAGGAGCAGGCTGTGCCCATGTGCTGCCAAAAGATGAGCGGGTGGGGAAGAAGTCTGGCCTGGCTGAACAAAGAGGCTTGTCTGGAATTCAGGGGAAAAAAAAGGCAAGTTTATCACCTTTGGAAGAAAGGGAGAGCCACTTGTGTGAGCTACAAGTATGCCATGGGGTTATGCAGGGAGAAAATTAGAAGGGCTAAAGCCCAACCAGAATCAATCTGGCTACTGCTGTAAAAAACAATAAAAAATGTTTCTATAAATACATTGGCAACAAAAGGGAGCCTAAGGAGGACCTGCCCCTTTATTGGCTGTGGGGGGAAAGCATGGTGACAAGACGAGAAAAGGCTCAGGGCATCCAATGCCTTCTTGCCTCAGTCTTTCATAGTAAGACCAGCTGTTCTGCAGCTTCTCAGCCCCCTGAGATGGAAGATGGGCAGGGAACAGAATGAAGCCCCCATATTCCAAGGGGAAATGATCACAAAAGTCTACGGGATGGATGGGATCTACCAAAGGATAGTGAGGGTCCTGGTAGGAGTGCTCACTGGGCCACTTCCCATCATTTACCAGCACACCTCTCTGTATGGAGAGGTCCCAGGTGGCTGCTTTTTAGCCAGTGTGACACCTGTCTTCCAGAAGAGCCACAAGGTGCATCCAGAGAGCTACAGACCTGTCAGCCTGACCTCAGAGCCAGGGAAGGTCATGGAGCACGTCATCCTCGGTGTCATCATGCAGCACATCTGGACAACCAGGGGATCAGACAGAGGTTCAGAAAAGGCAGGTCCTGCTTGACCAACCTGACCTCCTCTGACAAGGTGACCCACTTAGTGGATGAGGGAAAGGTTGTAGCTATTGTCTGTCTGCCTAGACTGCAGGAAAGACCTTGAAGCTGTTTCCCGCAGCATTCTGCTGGAGAAACTGGCTGCTCATGGCTTGGATGAATATTGTGTCTGGCAGGAGCAGGGCAGGGATTGTCCCCTGTGCTGGGCATTGGTGAGGCAACACCTCAAGTGCTGTGTCCAGTTTTGGGCCCCTCACTGTAAGAAAGACATTGAGGGGCTGGAGCTTGTCCAGAGAAGGGCAGTAGAGCTGGGGAAGGGTCTGGAGCAGAAGTCCTGTGATGAGCAGCTGAGGGAGCTGGGGCGGTGTTGTCCTGGCTTGTAAGATAAGCATATATTCTATTTGCCATCTGTTGGAGGTGGGCAGCTTTCTTATCTCTTCCAAGAACAATGTCTCTCTCTGGGGAGATATCTTTTGTTAATGGGCCATTGAATGACTCACTGCGTGACTGATGGGGTTACATCATCCCATTGTGAGATGCTCCACCCAGAGGGAGGAGCCAAGCATCCCTACCTGCATAAAATCAGTATTTTTTGGGACATGATCTCAGCCTCTTCGCTGGATTCCCAAAGGAGCAGCTTCTTCTCTGCTGGATTCCCAGAGGAAGACCAGGCCCATGTACTCTATCACCAGACATCAGAGAAAACTACACCCTTCTACAGGACCACCGCTTCAGCAACATTTCATCTGCCACTCTAGGAGGAGCAGCCACCACTTAACTGGACTATCACCAACACCCTGACTCCTCAGGGTGTCAGGTTTCTGACTCCATAAGTAGTTTTGTTTGTACTAATTACATTTTTTAAAATTATTATTATTATTTAGCTTTTTCCCTAGTAAAGAACTGTTATTCCCATTCCCATATCTTTGCCTGAGAGCCTTTTTATTTTGACATTGTGGTAATTCAGAGGGAGGGGTGTTTACCTTTTCCATTTCATGGGAGACTCTAGCCTTCCTTCACAGACTCCTGTCTTTTCAAACCAAGACAGGTGTTCAGCCTGGAGAGGAGGAGGCTGAGGAGGAACAGATCTCTTTTTATTACTGCCTGGAAGAAGGATGAAGCAAGGTGGGGGCTGATCTCCCAAATAACCAGTGATGGGACAAGAAGAAATGGCCCTACAGTAACCCAGGGGAGGTTTAGATTGAAAATTAGGGAAAATTTCTTCACTGGAAGTGTTGTCAAGCAATGGAATGGACTCCCCATGGATGTGCTTGAGTCACCGTCCCTGGAGGTATTTAAAGGCTATATAATAATGGCACTTAAAGGCAGGATTAAATGTTGGACCTGGCAGTGCTGGGTTAATGGTTGAACCTGATGGTTTTCCAACCTAAATGACTCTTATGATTCCATAAACATCAGGGTCTGAGCCAGTTAACCAGATACTTTTGCTAAATCTAGAGAGATCTGTGGGAAATCACACAAGTAAGGTCTCTTACACTTGAGAAAATCTTGTTGTATTTAATGACCTCAAAAATAGTTATAAAAGCAGGACAATACAGGACTGTAAAATGCTAGAAGAAATTATGTGTTAATGAACATAAAGCAGTACATGTGAGGATGTAAAGGGAACTGAAACACAATTTCTTTCTTCACATGTATAGTGAACACTACATTATGTATTAACAGTCATGGAAAAGATTCTGAAATCAAAATAAGTGCATTTTCAGAAAGGTAAAAATGAAACAACTCTCTGGAAAAAACTTTAGTAAAAATTATTTTAAGAATTGGTGGAAAGTAGGGACTGTAAAAAATGTTTCAAATGTATAAATTTACCTGAATCTTTTATATTGTGTCCTGTTTTCCCCATCACATTTTGGGACATAGGGAAACTGGAAAAAACTTTTTGAAAAGGTGGAAAGAGTAAGTGAATGATCAGAGGGCTGAAATACTGTCTATAGGGGGACAGACTAGATAGAGTGAGTTTTGACACCATGAAAATAAAATAACCTAGAGAGGACACAAATAGAGAAACAAAATAATGAATTGCCAGAAGAGGGTGAATACAGAACCATAATTTCATTTACAGTATCTCTTAGAATATAGCAAGTAAAGTATTTGTGTTCATATTTCCAGGCAGCAAGTTTAAAATAAACAATAAGAAGCACTCTTTTTCATGTAAAAAAATAAACAATGTGAGACACTGCCACTAGATGTTGCAAAGGCCAAAAGTTTAACTGAGATCAAAAAGGGATTAATGGCTACTTTTGTTTCCTGAATTGTAAAAACATCCTACTCAGACACAACTTCTGGCTGAGGAAGTTCCTAAACCACTAATTGCCAGAAGATGGGAAGGAGGGTTTGCTCAGCTCTTGCCATACTTCTTATAATCTTTCCTTATGCATCTCCTAATGGGCATGTTTGGACCAGGATAATGGGCTAAACAGAGTTTGTTTGGTTTTTTTGTCTGAAACATTATGGTTGTTTTTATTTTGTAGGCATAGGATTTTTTTTTCAGTAATGGAGAGACAAAATGGAAATTTCCAACTTGTTTTTTGAGCTCAGTAAATGCCATCTGGAATATGACTCTTAATAGCTAATTAGGGATGATCACACTTTTTTTGCTTTCCTCATTTTAATATGTAAAAAATGAGTCTACAAATTCATCTGCAGAATGCTTAAGAAAATTTTCTACACATGCAGTGAGATTTGGATGAAGGTGAATCATTTATGTGTTTCATTTGAGTGATAATGATGTGTGTCTAATTTAAAGGACAATGTGTCAGAAAAGCTAACAGTAAGCAGGGGGAGTTTTCTGTGGTCCTCTAGAAGGAGATGAATGGTATCATTTTTTGCTCTTGTCAGTTAAGGAATATTAAGTTTCAGTGAAAAAATATCCTACATGCTACAGTTGTACTTCTGGCAATTAGTAGGAATAGAAGTAAACAAGGAGAGTTTCTTTAACATCTATTTTTTTTTCCTTGTGCAATTCTTATTAGCTCTTTTTTTCCTCCTTAGAGTGAAGAATGGCTTTTTGGGACTAAAGGAAATATTAATTACTTTTTTCCTGTTGTTTTTTGTTTGTTTGTTTTTGTTTTTTCCCTCACTAACTTTCTATTCTAGCTTTTTGTCCATATGAATTCATAATGTAGAAGTTTATTTCTACTTACTAAACAGAAATTTAATTAATCATCACAATGCACTTTGAAAATGAAAGATACATTACTCTGTGTCAAATGAGTTTATCCTTTTCTGCATGCAAACTATGCATATCGTTATAAATCATGGTCTCAAACTTCTAAAGTTGTTGTTTTTGTTTATTAGGAAAGCTTGCTTCAGATCCAAAAAGGCAATAAGGAGACTACACATAGCAAGAAGAAAGTGGGCCTCAATCGATCATGAAATGCAATTACACAATATTCAGAGCTGAGTGAAATAAAGACCTTAAATAGCAGTAGCCTGTAAAGTTTGAAATTAAAAGTAGTTTCATCATAAATTGTGAAAAGGGAGATTGGATCAATGAAACTGATCTCTTGTATCTTGTTTGCTGTCAATTTACATGAAATGATACTTGAGGTGAGCCTCCTTTTCCTGTATATGTAAATACATTTTGTTTATTTATTGAATATTACTGGAGTGGTCTGGCAGGAGATTTCTTGAGTTCAGCTGGTGCTCATGGTATAAATGGAAGCACAAAATTTGAAAAAGGCTTCTGCCTGGTCCTCCTTAGCTTAGCTAATGTGATTGCAGATTTTATTCTAGCAGGAAGGCTTTATATAACAGCACAGAATATTATTGCTGCGTTGCAATAAATCAGTATCTGAATTAAGAGAATAGGGACTTTCTTTTTGTCCTTTCTGGTATAGTATCATAAAATCTGCACTTGTATCCAGAAGGTAGACAACAATCTACTATAACTAATCTGTCACATTAACTGTAGGATACCAATAGAAGTTTGAAAAAAAATAGTTAAATCCATTTTCTCTTGCTTTCACTTAATCTAATCTCTTCTTTACCTTTTATTTTCAACTCTTTGGAAAATTTTAGTAAGGTTGGGGTGAGGATTAGGATATTTTATTAGGATCTGGGTGCCTTATAATAAAAAAAAAAATAAGAAAATAAGCATCTTCATCTTGAGACTTTATGAAATTTGTGATCCCTCAAAAAATGAGCTCCAAATCAGTGCAACTTCTGCCTCAGGTACCACATTTTACTGGCTGGAGGGTGCAAGGGTACAAAATGCAGGTTCACTGCCCTTGTGTCAGGGTACACTTGTAAAGGAGCTTTTCAGCCTTGCTGGTTCACATAATATTTGTTGTCATGTAAAAAATGCACTTTGGAAGTCAGTGTGCAAAATGTACAGAGAACAATGAGAAATAAGGGGGAAGGTAAAGATCTGGTCAGGAAGTAGAATCCAGCTCTAGTTTCAGGGATTATGACATAGAACAAATATTGAAGCATTGTCTTGGTTTGGCTGCATAAGTTTGGAAGGGCTTTGAAGAGATGCTGCAAGGTAAAATTTTATTTTAAGCACTTGATAGGCCAAGTGTCTAGGAAAACCCAACAGTCTCATAAACCACAATCAAACACACCCAAAACTTTGCTCCTTCTCCCATGTAAAACTCTGAATGTACAAGAAACATTTTACCCCTAAAACATAACCAAAACCTCTTTATACTTATCTCTAATACCCACTGATTTTTCAGATATAATTTTATAGCAGGGTATGTGGTATAAAAGTGATTAGAAATCCAGAACTTGCTTTTGGAATAAAGAGCTAAACATGTCACTTTGTTACTGCAAGCAAGTTGTTTGTTCAATTGTTTGCCTTTGGTCAATCAATTGCAACCTAGTAGTGGGTGGTGTGTGGTTACAGCTGGATACCACCAGCTGTATGGTGCTGTTGGTGTTTATTCTGAGGTTGTTTTACTTTGCCTCATTCTTCCCTCTCTTTCTCTGCCTTCCAGCATGCACCTAATCCAGGTGGACTCTGTTCAGCGATGGATGGAAGACCTGAAGCTGATGACAGACTGTGAATGTATGTGCATTCTCCAGTCCAAGCCCATCAGCATTGAGAAGGATGAACAAAATGAACTCATCCTCTCCTCACAGTACAGCACTTGTGATAACTTGCAGCTCCTGCTAAAGAGAGCTTGGATCGTCAGCACCGAGCTGACCAGGATTGCTCAGAAGCTGGAGAAGAACAGGTGGCAGAGGGTCCACAGTATGACAGTGAGAGTCAACTGCCACGTGCATTCCATGATAAACGAGTACAGCACCTTCACCAGGAGTTCTTCAGAAGAAATGCACCAGGTGAGAGGATGCCTTACCTGATGTCACGCTTCTCTCTCTTTTTGAATTTTAATTTTATTGTAATAATTAAAACTTGCTTTAAACAATCAGTAAGAAATTCTTAGATACTGATACCGGTCCCTTAACACTTTCCAATCCCTTTTCAGCAATCGAAATCTTCTTGACTTACTTTGGGTCCTATTTTATCATAGGCTATTCTGAATGTTAATAATGTTGACAAATTGCATGGAAAAAATGTTTTGCTTTTGAGGACTACAGAACTAAAGTATTTTGACACCCAATCTGTGAGTTCCTTTGCTTTTAAAATGTAGAAAATGCTACTTTTTTTTTGGTAAACCTCAGTTTTATCTCTACCAGTTTTATTCAGAAAAGTTGATGAAGGGTGTTCACATGAAATATTATGGTTTGAGAGATTTTTCAATTAACAAACAAGGATTATCTATTTTTGTAAAGCAATTGTGTGTATGGATATAACTTTAAAACCACTTTCTCTTGCTCTTTCTGCAGCTTGAAAAGCTCTTAATAGACAAGTGTTCAGAATTTACAGCATTCACAGAAAGGTAACTTGAATTTTGTAGTTGAAATATTAATTTTGATGTTTTATTGTGTTGTAGAACTCCTAATCAAAAGCACAAATCCATAGGCACCCCCTCAATTGTTTGAACTAGGCTGCTGTAACTCTGCAAGGCTTTCTAAATGTTAATCTCTGGTGGGTGAAGTGAGTGGCTTTTACCTAAAATGCATCCTAATGAAAGGTGGGATCTGATGTTGCACAAAGAGTCTGACATTGATGCAAAGTTACACACAAGTGGATTTTCCAGGACTTTTAGACATCAAAGGAGAAAGTCTGGCTGTGACAGATATTGGTGACAAAGTTCCCTTCTAGCTCTGTGGAGTCAGGATTTCATGTGGTGTGAAAACTTGGATTTTGAGACTGTTACTTTGTGTTCCTGTATGAACATATCCATGCATTGTAAATCAAACCAAAGTAAATGCACTTTCCTTTAACTTTTAGTTGTAGTTTTACTCATCTCCCTGCACTCTGGAATGCTGAGACTGGAAAATAAAAATCTCTGTAATTCTTCTCATGCTACTTCTGCTTTCTAACATAAGTTACCTTTTTCCTCCAGCACAGTTCAATCACTCTTTTTTGGTTTACTTTAAACACTGTGCAACTCATTCTGTTTTGAGGAAATCATCAGGGAAAGAACACCATCTAATTATCAGGAAATAACATTTTTTGGAGCACTATTGCTTTGTGCCAAACCCACAGAGCTCACATTTGTATTTTATATTTTACTATAAGACACATGGATTTAAAATGAGCTCCAGTCTCAAAGTGTCTGCCCCAAATCAGACCTCTCCCTTCTTGTCTTTTTTGACAAAAAAATTGATATAGGTGTCTGACAGGTAAAGCTGAAACCTGTGTGCAGGTAGAGGCTGATCATCCAAACTGTATCTTCCATTACAGTGGCCTGCCTTAGTGGAAGATGTTTTGATAATACAAATGAATGTGTTGCTGTGAGGAAGTATTTATTTCATTTGAATTGTATAAAGTTTTCCATCTTTATCTCATTTCTTTAATTACAGCCAAACATCACTGGTTACAGGATAACTTTACTAATTCTGTAAAGGTGCTTTATGTATCTTTCTGTAGAGAGGGCCAAATTTTATTTTTGATTATGCTGTTGAACTCATCTGGGCACACATTTCTTTCTTAATTCTTATCCTGCTATCATTAGCCTATGACAAAGAAGGTAAAGAAATGAAAATTACTGAAATATTGATTATGAAAGATGGGTGGATATGCACAGCTGCAGTTGAAATGTAGGCATCCAAGAATGAAACTATCAGCATAAGAGGAAAAAAGCAGTGCTGCACTGTATAAACACACAGCATCTGCAGCAAAATTTGGCCTGCAGTTGGTGAGGTAAATTGTAATCCCAAAATTATTCAGTAGTGTCCATCTTTTTATGGTGTATTTACTCTGTGTAGACAAAGCTTTGATTGAAGTCTGGAATGATGCTAATGACACAAAGTCCCTGTGAACAGCTGAATTCCAATTATATCCTGTGATTAACATGGGGCTCACCTCTGACAATCAGGTCTTTTGCATCTTTTTTTCCTTCACCCCTTTCCCATCTCTTTCTTTTCAGGTGCTTACAGACTGAAGATGAAGAGATACTGAAGTCCATGAAATCTTGTGTTAATGAAGCACTCACAACCGTGGCCCAATATTTTGGCCAGTTGATAGAGCTGGTTTTAACACAAGAGGCACAGGTTAGTTTGTAGTTAAAGAAGCTCCAAACCAAAAAGGTCTTCCAAAATTGTTGGATCTTGAGGACAACCGGCCATTAAGGATCCAAGGCTGGGTTAGATGGGGCTTCTGAGGAACCTGATCTAGTGGAAGGTGTCCCTGCTTGTGGCAGGGAGATGGCAACTAAATGATTTTAGAGGTCCCTTCCAACCCAAGTCATTCTATAATTCTGTGATTAAGAGGAGGATTAGCATTACAGCTCTTAATTTTCAACAAACTTATCATCAGTTAACTCAAATATGTTACAATGAGATTTAGATGTTTGTATTCTCAAATAACCTCAAATCCCAAACAAAATTATATTTTGGCTCACCATATTACTTATTTTTCCTGATGTCTCTTTCTAGCAAGCCCTTAAAATGATGGGTTCTGATTGCCCCTTCCAGCCTGACCCATTCTGTGATTCTGATTCTGTGAAATACACTGAGTAATTATTTTGAGGCTGCAAATGCATTAGTTTTTTCCACTAGATCACTATTGTAATAATAACAACTTGCAAGTCTAGCCAACCTCTTGCCCCCTTTCCCTTTCCCTTTCCTCAAATGTAATTCTGCTCAAATAATTTGCCCATATTTTATAGGTGTTGTTATGCTGAGATTTTGTGTTGTTGCAGCAGAAAAAGAGGAAAGGAGAGGCATAGTGAAGAAAAATAGTTAAAAAGTATTTATTACAGTGACAAAACAAAATTAATGCATGCTATTGGTTAAACTCTAACATACCCTGATGTGTTAAGATGGCAAAAAAAAAGTTGTGGTGGTTTCAGAAAAATCCCTTCTAGTTTTGAAGCGTTATTAACAAGAGGTGAGACTACCCCAAATATATTTGCAGAATTACAGTCAAGCTAACAAGCTACCTTCTAATGCTCTTTGGTTGGAATTTATGCGAATTCCATGAAATGTATGTGTTGAAGAGTGTAAATAACTTTGCATATTTCAAATTCAGTGAGTAGGTTACCATCGTTAAGATGTTTATTCTTTTCAGTCTGAAGAGCAGTACTTCACTGCTGATATTTCTGCCTTTGGGCACCTAGTGACACACCTGAAATCTTACTCCCTTTTTCTTTTAAGGGAGTGGAATTATTGATGCCACATCATCTTGCGTGTATTCATGTGACTGAAGGATGTAGAACTCATTACTAAAAATTATTTTATGAACAGTTTTCTGAGCCATTCAGTCAGGCTCTGTGCCCACTTCTGCCATAAAACCACAATGTCTGGGGATAGTTTGCTGCTCTGAAGCAGACTAAGTGTCTGTGTAAGAGATTTCAGCTTAAATTGTGTGAAGAGCTTTTTTTTCTACTCAGTGTATCAGGATTTAATTCAGGATAGGTTCATATCAAATTGTGAACTCTCAACTATTTCTTTTATGGAGCATTTTTCTAATGCATTATTATGGAGCATTTTTCTAATGCTAAAGGTGGAAGAACAGAGCCTCTTAAAGGCAAGATAATTGAATTTTATATAAATAACAGTGTAAAACATGGGATGCTTCCTTGCATTTTTTTCAAAGTTGGATTAAATACAAAAATGCTTACCTTCGTCCTCCTAGGAAATAGAATTAATTACTCCAGTGATTCTGTGTCTTTTTTCAGAAACATAAAATGAAATAGACTTCATGTTCTTTTCACAGCTGTGCTTCTCTAAAGCTACAATGACACAAATGCAAAAGAAAGACAATTATTTACAAAGATTAAAAAAATATTTAATCTATTTCCTACATCAGAGAAATAAACTATATTTCTTTATAAGAATGTCTATTTGTCAGTGACATTTTGACTGAGTAGTAATGAACACAGAGCCTTAGAAGGTAGTGTAAGACAGGGTGTAGAATTATTGCTTATAAATAAAGTGGAAATCTTGTATCACTATGTGATTCAGCTTCTACACTAACTAAACATGTTACCTTCTGAAAATTCTGGTTCAATCCCAGACCAAACACAATAACTAAATATTATTAATATTTGCTAAATAGCTGGAGCATTCCATACTGCACTTTCTCATGCACGTACCGATTGTCTTACCCTGTTAGTATTTATTTTTAAATCTCCCTGTCCTTGGTTCCATCTACTCAAATGCAATGTTAAGTGTGTGTTATCAGTCTGACTCCCTCACTTTTTGTCGTGTATCCCCCAGAACCTGCTGAGGCAGATAGAGCTCTCAGGCAGTCTGTACGTCACGGAGTCAGCCATCAGCAGTTTATTCAGCCTTGCCCAGGAAGGAGCTCACCTCTGCCGCATCATAGCCAAGGTAAGGGATGCATGGAGTAATCCAAAGCAAACTAGCAATACAAGAAACTCATTTCAAAAAAGAGAAACAAAATTTACTCAGAGAAACTACTTTTTTCTCTTCTTGTGGTGCTTTTGCAAGTTGTACTCTACAGAGTTTACCACCACAACTATTGCATTAGAGGTTTTTTTCCTAAAGAGGATCACATCCCCCCAATTTTTAATTTAATAATGCCCAATACCTGTGCAAGCAGCTTCAGTAGGAGAGTCAGCTCCAACAGGCATTGCTCTCAGCATTGCTTCACTTGCAGTTGTCTTTGTGCTATCTGAGGTATTATCACTCCATAATTTTGGGAACTTTTTTAGTGTCTCTCCTGACAGTACTTTTTAAATACCAATCATGTAAATGGAGAGAAACTTTACAATGGAAACTTTACTCTGCTGTGGCAGACTCTGCAGAGAAACAGCAAGACCTCTTCAGCTGTATATACAGGAGGGTTAGAGATATTACTAAAGATGTGAATTTATAAGTACTTTGCATTAATTATTATCCTTTTACAAGAGACCCATCATTGCATTTACTTCTGTCAGTGTGTGTTCTCATTTACTGAGTCGTTGGTGCTAACTTTTGGTATAAATGAGTCATTCTGTCAAGATCCATGATACTGGAAATCCCTGCAGACTTTGCACCTTTGAGGACACTTGGATCTTGAAGAAGTGAGAACTGTGGGACATGGTGTCTTGTTGAGGATAGGATAATCACAACCACAGGGCATGCAGAAAGAGGAAAACCTCCCTCCCCCAGCTACTGCTTGTAGAGTGCTGTGCCAGTTCCTTGTCCCGCTCAGAGGCAGGGTTAGACAGCAGCATTTAATTACTTCTGATTTGCCTTTGGATGGATATTTACAGCATAAAAGGTATTCCTCTGTTCTGAAGGTTGAGAATGAGCCAGACTCAGAAACCTGTAGTGGATTCTGTCAACAGCCTGAGAGGTTTATTTTTTTCTAAATTGGTATTTGAGCTCCACTCAGTGGTACCCAAATACAACGTTAATATGCTGAGTACTGAGGTAGTGCAGAATTAACAAAGTAAAGAAAACTGGTCTTGGGCTTTTTATAATTTTATGACTTCCATAACAGTTTAACATAGCAGAAGGGAAGTCTGACCTTTCATAAATCACTAAGTTAATATATTGCTAAAACCTAGGTGTGTCACAGGTTTACAACTGAGGAAATGCATCCCTTTATGCAAAGAACCCTAAGTGGTGTTTGGCTGCCAAATTACAGTGGTGATTGCATCACCTGTCCTGTGCCTCTGCATGCCCTGTGCACTGGGAAATGCATTTGTCCAGTCTGACCATTATCCTTCACCCTCTGCACTGCCTCAGTTACCTGCATCAGTGACCAAGGGGGCAGAGGCACTGTAACAGACCAGAATTTCAAATGGGTAAAGAGCTCTGTTCAGACAAAGGAACTTAACAGTACTGAGCTTTGCTTGCTTTGGAGGTTAACTGTCACCTTTCCAAAAGCTCCCAATATGAATAAAATATGCTTCTATTTATTGTTTGCAGACTTTTTGGAGTTTGCAGTTTTTGGCCAAATAACACATAAATGTTGCTTGTGCTGTTATTCTAGTTTCATTTGTGGCAGGTTTCACAATCTCTGAAGCACAAAGGAAGAGAGGGGCACTGGCTCAAGTTAGCTATGACATGAATGGTTACCTACAACAGTAAAAATTCAGGGTGATTTCCAAGCAAAAAATAAACAACAACAACAAAATCTGAAATTGTTCTCAGTCATTATGAGGGTGAAAAAGGATTGAAGTTATGCAAAGATCTCAAAATCTTTTATAGAATCCATAGTTCCCTCAAGAGCTGTCATAGTATCCTTGATAAAAACTAGCAAGAGAGTTTGACTATTTGTTTACCATGAAAGCAAAATTCAACAAATTTGTCCACTTAACCTTGAAGTCTTACTCTCCATGACAAAGTGTGATCTTGTGGAACACTGCTGTTAGGTTTTTTCCTGTCCCAAGCTATAGGGTACAACTCTAAAGCGCACCCATCTTGGAAGTGCAAAAAAAAGAACCAAGATAGTGTTGTAAAGCTACAATATTACAGGAGCTGGTCTCTCGTTTTACAGTTTGGTAAGGGTTTTAGTCATTTCTCTCCTTCTCCTCCATCCCATGCTAATATTTTACAGAAATTAAAAAAGGCTATAAAACACTCCTCTCTAGGATGAAGTATCACCTCTAATTTTATTCCACCTACAGGCATTCTTTGACACTTTCTTTTTTAGCATGTAACTTTGCAATCTGCTGTGAAAAAATCATGTTGCTGACTCACCCTGGCAGCCAGTAGTAGTTCTCACTAGCTGTCAGACACATAAAACCTAAGGTCTCTAACAAAAATGAGTAGTAGCATGGACCAGATAAGAAAATTAGCATTACTTGGAGCAAATGGGTTATAAATAGATTTGAATTTGTAACAACCAGAAGACTTGGTAAAAATCTGTTTATGAGTTACAATAAATAGGTTATAGAATGATAAAGAATATAGAATTTAAAAAAAAATCATTTTACTGATGATAGAGTCCAATACCAACCATACTGAACAGAGTGCTGTGATAATAGGCTTGTAAAAGAGAAAGGAACAAAAATGAAGATATTGATACCTCATAACAGCTCTCCTGGAGAATACTTGACTTTTGGAATCTCTTATGGCCGTACAGCAGATCATTTGCTCTGAGAAGCTTCTAATGCATCGTCTTACCTTCTTTTTATGCCAGCTCCTTTTCTAGCAACTATTTATGATGAAGATATCTTTGGAGATCATCTGTCAAGATAATTATAAATGTTGTCAAAGCCTTGATGAGTATTTACTGCACTTGTTGTAATTTCAGGCTGAAACCACAAAATATTCCACCTTAGAATTAGCTACCTTTTTGCTTCCCCTCTTTAGTCACTCAATCCACATAGTTTTGGTGATTGTATTTCAGGTGATTTCATTACCTAAAACTAGCCCTTCTGAACAGCATCCCACAAAATTGAATTCCTGTTAATCCAATATAGGATAGAAGTAGCTCATCACATAGTAAAGCAAGTGTCGCTCTCCTCCTCTGAATGTTTACCCACTTGACCAATTTATCTATGTCCCTGTCAGATGGAATGGTTTGGCATCATTGCAAAAGATACAGGGGATGAATCTTGAAAAAGGTGAATAAATTCTGAGAAATGTTCTGATCCCAGTGAGGGGACTGGTTTTGACAAGCCATGGAATCAGGCTAAGTATTTTCCACCCATCCAATTTTTCACTTACAGATCTCTTGGTTCATTAGTCATCGTCAATATTTTACAGCTTAGTAGAGGCACACGAGGCACAAAATAAAGAGTACAGATCTCCTCCTGACAAATGCAGTGATAAATCACTTCCTGTCCATCAAAGGCAAAATCAGGGACCCATTTGGCACAGAAAATGCTTAAAGCAATATACCAACATCTCTTGAGCATTACTAGATTTGTCCATAAATTCCGCTTATTATGGCAAAAACAGAGGATCAGATCATCCCTGATTCAATTAAACTGTGGGAAATTCAAATTGATAATGAAATTTAAGCAAAAAAACCCAACAAAACTGTTACCTTTGGCTTAGGAATGACATAAATATTTTCCAAATATTTTTCCCTATATTTTTAATAGATAATTTAATTACTGCTTGGGTGAAATATCAGTATCCTTTTGTAGAAGGAAAAATATGACTGAAACTTTTTTGTTAGTGTACTGCCTCTTTATTTAATTTAAAGGCTCTGAAATATCTTTCTGCATTAGGCTATATATAGCAGTACTAGATATAAAATAACAGACACATGAATGCTTTTTACAATTCCAGAAATAAGATTTACTCCTAAAAAACTTCAGTGAGCCTATTGTTTTCACTGATGCCATAGAAATTCCATATATCTGTGCAAAGACATGATCTAAAACTTCTATTTGGAAAATATGTTGAAGAGTTAATTTTGTCTAATTTTATATAACTTGTTATAAATTTTTTGTTAAACTTAATGGAAGGCTTTGCTTCCTCTATTATTCTCTTTTGTATTCAAGCAAAACTAGTACAAAAATATAGAATTCTGAAAATGAATAAAGTCTGAATTGTAGCCCAGGGTTTTTAAGTCAGTATAACCTGTTGAGCTTTCAAATAATGATTGAGAAGAAAATGGCTGAGGAAAAAATAGATTATTTCTGTGAATCTAAAAATATTTTTTAACAGACTCTAATGAAACAGGCTTTTAAAAAGGCTGTACTTTTCACTTGGTCCATGATTTCGACTATTTTTAATTTACTGCTGTAATCTGAACACTTTAGGCTGAACACTTTCACCTGTCATCAATAATTTAAATGCTTTCATCTTCATCATATGTCTGATCCTACATCATAAAAGACATATGTAGTCTACCTGATAGCACAACATTTTGAAATGAAAAATAATTTTAAAAACCCCACCACACGAAGTGCAACATTGTTGGCATTTATTTATATATTTACATTTGTTATATGAAATTTGCTAAAGCATATGTTTACAAGTTGTGTTGGAAATTAATTAAGGATAGCTACTCCAATATGTACTCAAGTCATTGCCACTATAGTATTTAAAGAAAAATTTTTAGGAATGCAGATTTTATTTGTTAGAGGATGAAGATTTGGATTGTATTTGTTTAGAATTTAACACCTATTTCCACCTGATTTTCAGTACCTCTTCAAACATATGACCTTCCCATTCATAACTTTAGCATTAATTAAATTTTGTGTGGAGCTCAGAAATGTAGAGGAACAGGAAATATATGGTAACAAAAATCTGTTTTATACTAATAATATGGCTGAAAGGTCAGTTAAATGTCACTCTAATTGCCACCTATTTATGGCTCTTTGTAATTTTTGCAGGAATGTCAGGTTTAATTTAAATGGAGCTTGTAACTGGTAGGAGTCAATAACTTAAGCAAACCTCCTGCTGAGATTGTATTACTTTTTCATCACTTAGTCTACAAGCATGAATCCACTCGAGTTCTCTGTGGGAGCTTAACACCTTCTTTGTTGGTGTTGTTACGATAGCTGTTTTGGATAAACTTCTAAAGGAATCTGCTCCCCATCCCAATCTTGATTAAGTACTAGGGAAGCCTCTAGTACTACTGTCCTGATGGCTGTTTTTCCCCTACAGGAAGGAGGTGTTGTTGCTCTCTTTAAGATCTGTCGCCAGGATTGTTTCAGGTGTCTTTATCCCCAGACCCTGAGAACGCTGGCATCAATTTGCGGTGTAGAGGAAGGGATGCACCAGCTGGAGAAGGTAGGCACTCCTGGGCTCCTTACTGACTGTGTCAAAAAATAGAGAAGCCCTGTCTTTAATCTCTTCCAGAAATTGATGCTTTAGTGGTATTTGATACTGTGTATCATAATATGCTCACCTTTTCTGTGCTGAACACATCTTCAGTCTTCAAAAAATTAGTCTCAGCAACAACATTATCCTATAGTCTTTGCACAAATAAGCTTTATAAGTGGGAATAATTTTGTAAAACGGGAAAGCATGTTAGCGACTACATCAAAAAAGGAGAACAAAAACTAGAGATATTATGTTTTCTGGAGTTTCTAAAGCATTTAGAAACTCCACTATTTCAAATTGTCCTTAACAGACAGAAGGCTTTATACCTCTAAATCATTTTCTGATGGTCTGATAGGGCTCCTGCTCATGGCAGTGCTGCAGCTTGTGAGAGTTGTAGTTGCACAGAAAAAAGTGGGACAGATACAGTCATTAGTCAATCCAAAAAGTGTCTGCTAATCAGCTGCAGCTTTCATAAAAGCCACTTTTAACTGTGATGGCCAACATCAAAACATTATCCAGAGCAAATGATATCAACTTCTTAGGCTCTTTTTCTTTCTCACATTCACTACATACTGCTATGTTTTGGAAAATGAACACTTCTGGTCACTAAATCATGATCTCATCCTTTGTATTTCATAGAAGAGTCATCTTCCTCAGCTGAATAATGGCCTCTTAAAGTTAATGATAAATGATTTTACTGCTCCTTTACACTGACATGTCTTGTAATTTACTTCCCTGAATTCAAGCAAACTGTGACAGAACACCTGCAGCAAAAAGCAAGTCTCTGAGTTTACAGTAAATGAAGATGACTTAAATTTTTTTTGACATCATGCTGGTTCAGACTAACACCAGAATCAGTCTAAAAGTATCTTTCATTTTGTCCATTATAATGGTGAAGTTAATAGAGTTAGAAATGAAAAAAATTGATTCAAGTCACCAGGTCCAATCCCTGGCAGCATCAACATGTGTTTAACATGGCCCATATCAAAGCTGAGGGAACGGGAGTCCCAGAAAAAGTGAACACTCTCAAGCTCATGTTTCTTTGATCTGCTTTAATGTTGGCCACAAGTAAAATTGTTCAGGGTAAACTTGATCACAATCACGACTGGAGCAGGGTTTAAAGAATTTTTAACTGAAATCCCCACCTTCAAGGGCTTTCAATTCTTAAATCATCGTCTTTAAATATGAACAGTTTCTTTCTTTCAAAATTTGAAGTACTCTTCTGAAGAACATAAAAGAGAGTTAAAAGTATTAGCAATCCTATAATTACACAAGTTATCATAGGACTTCTTATTGGCAGAAAGGGTGACTTCTTTTATCCAACAAAGTACCTGGGTGCTGGTGAATAATTTAATTTCTTTAATATGAATATAATTATACCACCTAGTGCATTAAAATATCAGTGCAATTTGAATTGGGTTTTTAATGACAGAAACCTCACTTAAAAAAACCCAAACGTGGCTACCAAGCAATTCAGATTAGGCAAATCAAGATAAAAAAAAAAAAACAACAACAAAAAAAGCCCCTATGCAAGCCTTCCCCCCTGTATTTTTTATTAGATTGCACAGCCATTGCAGTGATTAAAAGACCATTTAAAAGAAAGCAGCAAGAGCTATAATTTCTTATGAAACCCTTATCTGAGAGGTGAACTAAATGGGGGTGGTACACTTTCTGCAATAATTGCAGTGCTTAATTACTAAAGACATCAGGAATATTATTTATTTTATTTTAATAAAAAACATTTATTTAATTTTTTTTAAAAACAATTCTTGTTCTTCCCAGTGACACATTTATAAATATATCACACGGGAAAAAGCCATTATCACCTTTTTATCAGCTTGATAAACAAGCTGATCTTTGCTATAATTGCAATGATAAGGTAGTTGTTGCAATGATTAACTTTTCCTCTTGTCCGTGAATCTAGTTGGGTCTGTGTACAGTGATGTAAAATCACTTGGTTAAAATGTGAGTTTGGAGCAATTATTTCATTTGCAAGTACCTTCCTGAATTTTGATAATATACTAGTACTCTTTGCTGTACATTGAAGTACAGAGCTCCAGGAACTCAAGAGTGACAAATTAGGCAATTAAAGTAGAAAAATGGTGAAGAAATAGTCTCAATGTGTGCCTGAGGACTGCATAAATAAATGTTCTCTGTAAGCTGTGCTCAACAAGTGGTAATTTTTGTGCTTCAAGGTACTTCAAGCTACTTGTGGGTGTCTGGTTGTTTGATACACTTTAATTTTGTAATGCAGTGTGACACCAGCAATTATTATTATATGAGATCATTATTTGGTCTGAGCTTCCTGACCAGTCCTACTTTAGATTGGAGTGGAGAGACCCTGGAAAAGCAACCAGAACATATTATTCCTATAGCTATTTGTCCCTGTACCCAAGAGAACTTTGTCATCTATGTCTTGTGGCACTCAAGCATTTTTAGGGGAAAGCTCACTGCACCAGAAAAGTTGTTTTTTCTTGATGTGGGAATTCCAGAGTTTATACAGACACAAGAAGTAATACAGGTAGCTGGGAACAGAGAAAATAGATAAAATCCCTAAACCCCAAACTGAAAGGAGTTTGTGAGAGCTGAGCATGACTGAAGCTGAAGAACAATGTTAGTGCTGCACATGCAGACAGGCCTGCTGGTGTGCCCTGCTCTGAGGTTTAGGACAGAAATGCAGTGATGTAGTGGGAGATTGGTTCTTGAGAATTGTTGAGAGTTCTGGAGAGAAGAATATCTGAACCTTCATGAATGTGTTTTTCAAACTGAATTCACCTCAGTGTAGCAAGGAGAGTTGGAAGCACAGAGTTGGGGTAGATTATTGTGTGTATTTAGTGACACTTAAGGTTCAGAAAAAGTAAAAATTGTGGTCTTGGTGACATATATCTTGCAAATTGCCTTAGGAGTAACTGTACTTCAAGTAATGCTTTCATTATGAAGACACACACAAAATCTAACAGATCTGTTTTTCAACGTGGAGCAACCTTGCCTGGAAATGGGGTTTGTGTTTAGATATTTTTTTTCTAAAACAATTCTTCAGGCCTTACCCCTCTGAGCACACATTAGGTCCTTTTTTTGCAGAGCTGTCTGAACAAAATGTCTCCCACGCATTTGGTGACATGTAGCCTCATTAAAGTTTAAAAACTGTGGCAATTTCTCTGCTTCCAGGCTGTCTGTACAAAAGTTGTTGGTGGTGATACTAAAAGGCATGGCTTTCCAATTTTTGCTCTAGTCAAGCTCAGTTGTGTGGTTTTTCACTGAGATTCTGTGGCAATAAACTTCCTGTTGCAATAAAAGAACTGCAGAGCTGGTTCAGAAATACATATCAAACAGTGCAATATACTGCATTTTTTTTACTGTGCATGTGAAATGTTATCACATTAAAAAAATGCAGTTTAGGTGGGACCTAGATCAAGGGTTAACTGCCACAAAAATAGAATGATTATACAAACAGCTAGCTGCCTAAATTTTAACAGTGTGCTGAGTATGGTTACTTACATTATTTAAACTATTCTAGAAAGCTAGACACCTGGAATCAGCTCATTAAGAGAAGATAATCCAGAGACACTGTTGACAACAGCTGCTACTTTCATTAGTAAAGCCTTTTTAACAAATGACACAGCTTTTATCACTGTGCTTTAACCAAAATTGCCCAGGAATAGATTATAAATTACTTTGAATCCTTCATTTAAAGCACAATAAATCAAATTACCGTCTAGAAGAAGAAGGGTAAAGAAAGTATGAAGTGTACATTATTTGTGGCTGGGACAATGTATGAATTTTACAAAGACTTCTAAAACATGAGTGACCTAAAAATCTATTAGTCACTGTGAACCCAGTCTAGGCCTTAGAATAACCATATTCTTATATACAGTAATAATTTCTGCATGATGGTAATGCAGTCTGTCCATGATACTGCTGAAAAAATCAACTTTTCTGGGGAATGAAGTAAAATGTATATTACAGAACCTCCTACTACAATTTACAGTTTTCTGGTGCATGTGTGTTGATTACTTAATTCAGCTCTAACCACTTTGAACTTTCAGTTTCAAACATTAACCTCAGTTAAAATCATGCAGTAGCTTTGTCTCAGGTGAAGTCTCACCTACTAAAGCCACTGAAGTCCATGTGATTGTAGGGTGAGACAGAAATGAGAACTCTGTATTAGGAAGAACCAGAAGAGGTTTCCCAGAGAAGCTGTGGATGTCCCATCCCTGGAAGTGTTCAAGGCCAGATTGGATGAGGATTTGAGCAGCCTGGTCTGATGGAAGATGCTCCTGACTATGGCAGGGGGGTTGGAAGTTGATGATCTTTAAGATCCCTTCCAACCCAAACTATTCTATGAATTATGGAGAGGGCTTTGATTAGGTGAGCTTGGATGGTATGGAGGTAAAGTCACAAATTCAAAGGCTGAATGTAAAAGTTAGCTAGTGGCCCATGGATTTCATTGTCACAGCATGGGAATGCTCCATAACTGTGAATGTTTTACTTTTCATAGTACCTGGTATACAATGGAGGTAACTTTGTACAATGCAAGAGATGGAAAATGTTCCCAATTTAATAAACTATATAGCTGCCTTCATAGTTCGTTATACCAATTGCAGAATGGCAAGGGACATTATTAATATACTTTTTTTGGAAAAGGTATGTGTGATTGCCAGTTTGTAGGTTGCTACATTTAAAAGTATGTCTGCAGGTTGTTTGCTTCTTTTAAGAGCAAGTTTTTTGAGAAAAAGGGAAATGTTGATTTTTATTGTGGCAAATGGTGGCTTATTTACAGGACTTGCAACAATGAGAAAATTTCAGAACATGCATATCTCCGCCTCAGCCTGTTAGCCCTTATTACTCTTCAGAAGAGAGCTTTGTGTTAGTGTTTCTTTGTTTCTTAGATGAAAAATTTTCATAGCTTATTTTAGTAGTTTCAGAACAAGGATTAGATGGTCTCAAAGATGATAAAAATTGCATGGTTATTTTACTCTAAAATGAGTTGAGTTGAAGAACTCAAATGATTAAAATTAAAAAAAAATAAAATGGCCATAGTTTTCAAAGTTTAGTTTTGAGACATGGAGAGTCAAAATTCATATTATTCTGTTTCCTGAGGGAGACAGGATAAAGCTGGGTAATAACAACAAAATGCAGGATTCTTAGAAGCCATTGGAAGGTGTCGAGGGACTCTTCTCTTGTCAGGTGTTGAAGAACTCTTCTCTTGTCTCCTTCCCACAAAAACAGGGAATATGCAGTGTTACAACCTATTCTGAATTTTTCACAGCTCATGTTGGCAAACACGTTCTTAATGGTGTTTTATAAAGAGGAATACATTTCTTGTATGTTTCCTAAAGCTGTGCTTGTTTACAGGAGAAACTTGTGAAGCTTCATGGTTGGGAAGAGCCTGGAAGCTTGCTTTCTGCGTCCTCAAAACCACAAGCACACAAGCACTGGCTTTTGTGCTGAAAACTTGTGAAATGATTTAGGTGGATAGGGTTCAAGTGATGCATTGCTTTTACAGCCCTTTGGTTGGAGAATCAACTCTTCTGGTCTGCATAATTCACTTCTTTTCATCCTGGAACACTCTTTTGGCTCATCTTCCATGGCTGTTTGAAGCCAGGCTTTGAAATCATACCTATGAAGTTATAAACAGTAAGCAGGGATGGATAAAGAGGTTTCTAAATTTTGAGAGAGAAGGATAACATTTTAAAGACTAATTCTGGCAACTTTTGACACACAGAGCACAGCACACTGAAAGTTGATGGCATTGATAGCTGGAGCTGGGAATTGTCTCACTGATCTTGGTGGGTAATTGTGGAAGTCACATGAGAATGAAGAGCAATGAGAAAGAAATAAGAAATAAATCAAACTTAAAGAATAGCAGGAGGGACAACATATTGAAGCTGCTTTTCACATAGCCTTTTAGATAACCAGGCATATCTGTTTCAGTAGCTGAGTTTGTGGTACAATTAGATAATGCAAAGTTCTATGCTTGCAGCTCTTTAATTTACTGGACACTTCTTCTGAGTGAGGCTGTTTAATTAATTGGCAGTGAAAAATGTGCAGTGTTTGGCAAATTACATTTCTGTCAAAGCCCCTGCAAGATTCACTAAATCATATCTGAGAGTGCAGGAGCTGCCCTTCCTCAAGTGCTGGCTTCGTGTGTATTAGGTGGTTCAAGTTTTACCTCTGAGTACACAGCTGTGTACATGAAATTAGTAAGTGTAGCCTCTTTCAGCACCTTCCCAGGCAAGAGCAACACGACTACTTTGGTCACTGCAGAATCTGACCATCTTAGGTGCAACAGGATGCAGTTCTAAGGCACAATAAGGAAGTCATGGAAGTGATATTTGTGAAAAGTGAAAAACAGAGTGAAAAGAGGTTTAAAAAAACCCCATCCTTTCCCCCAAAAACCTCACAACAACATCAAAAGAAAATAACCAAAAACCAACTGGGAGCCAATCTCTGAAATAACATTCAATATGTTGAAAGCCTTCTGCCAGTTACACAGCAGATTAAAATTTGTTCACTTTATGGTAGTGCCCATTTCATCCTGCAAAAAGGAAAGCAAGGAGGTTTTTTTATGTCTCATTCAAGAGACATAGAATTGAATAAAGACAGACAACTTGGTGCAAGATTATGGTACATTGCCAGATCTCCATAGGAAAAAAGTATACACAAACTGCTTTGGCTGAGGTCATGGACATTATTTCAATTCTGTTAAAATGACTAATGAAATTATGGTGGTTGTGTTGTAGTCCTGATGCTCTAAAGAGGTATGTATTTGTTGCTCTGATAAAAGATATTATCTCTCCTTACAAACCTTGCTAAACTTAAATCATACTATATATTTTAAAAGAGGAAAAAAGGAGCCAGCAAGTGTAGCACTAAAGATAAGCATTTTGATAATACTGGTGAAGGAGGACAATGTGAGACTTGGCTAAGGAGCTGGTGAAGACCTGCCTTTGGCTTTGGAGGACACAGATTCTACTATTTATCAGCAGATCCTCATTTAGATATCTGGCCTTGCCCAGATTCTGCAAACATAGAAATGTGCATTAAGCCTTAAACATCTGAGTAAATTAATTGAAAAAAACAAGAGAACCACTACCTGCTAAAAATGTCTGTTCATGACTGAGATTTCTGATGGCAATAAATTTCAATAAGTAAATATTAATTTGTTGACTACTGAACACAGTCCTGTGGCATAAAGGAATACTTTTTGAGTTAAATAGGTAAAAAATATATTTGATAAACTTTGCCTTTTCAATAGAGTGCAACAGGCAATCTAGGAGTTGACATAAAAATCTGTCTGTAAATTGTTAATGTTAACAATTTATGAATAAATTTGTATGTCAGTTTAAAGTGAGCTATCTTCTAACCCAACAATGAATACTTGAAGTCCTTTCCCTGTAGTGCGAGTCTTTCCACATCACCCACAGATTTAGGCTTTGTGAAGTTTACCACATAAAGTGGTATATTGCTTAAGCATGGATCTGTGATAATGTGTCCACTTGCAAAAATGTCATAGCAGCCCTGTTTTATTGTGTTTTTTCCACGTTTCAGCAAGACCTGATCAGAAGAAGGCATTGCAGTGGCATTCAAGTATTATCACTGATGTGCTGGGAGTAAATCTTGCCACTGTTATACTTTTTTTCTCAGCTCCAGAGCAGTGTTCAGCAAGTGAGAGCTGATAGAATGAGGTGTACTTTTGGCATTTGGTTTCCATACAGGATGCAGTTACTGAAAGGAGGAATAACCACTCTTCTAACCTATCCCTCAGCTCTGCCTTTTTATACACCTCGATTTTATTAATTGAGATGCAGGAGAGACTCTACAGATCTCTTTTTTTCTTCTTGTTTTAAGAAGATAAATTTAATTGAAATAGATTTTAAAAGCTGAAAAGGAAAGACCCCAGGCTCTGTCAGGTTACTGAGGTGTACACTTCAAACAGCAAGACCAACTTGGAGCAGTGCCTGTGGATAGCCATTCCCTCCAACTTAATTTTGAAACTTTGGACTGGTGCCAGGTTACTGCTCTGCACTTGTTTGGCTCCCATATAATTTACACATGGTTTTTGCAGTCGGTTCTGTTAGTATTTTATGCTATCTATTGATTTTATATTTCTCTAAGTATTTTATTTCAAGCACTCCAAATAGCACTAGATTTATGTTTCAAAAATCAGGATGTTAGGAGAATTTTATAAATGAAAAATAATTTGGAAATCACCAGATGATGATTTTTCTGTAACAATTTAAAGTATTACCTAAAGTGAAGACAGTGATCAGGGCAGAGAATTATCCACGAATGATATCCGAAGGAACAGAAGCCAGCACATCAAATAACAGGTGGCTTTTCCCTACCTAATAATAGTAATAATCTATCAAGAAAATTTAATTTTAAGATGAAAGAAACAGCTTACTCAGCTCCTAAACTGAAGGCAGAGATTAATGAGAATCAATTGAAGCATTTTAAAATAGTGCAAGCAGAGAGCTATTTTGGACCTCAAATATTCTCCTTGTCCCTGACAGAGGCAGAAAACTGGAGAGAGATGGCCATTTTTATCACAAAAGCATCCATATTCTGAATTAGCTTCTCATCTTGACCATTTCCTTATGCTTGCTTTTTGGTAATAGCTCAAACTAGCAAAACACATAAACCTCAGCTTATGTTCAGCTTACAACTTGGCTCTTTTCCAAAACCACTTCTGCCACTCTTGTACTCCCATGAGTGCTACTACCCTTCCTCCAGCTACTCGTGGTGCTGACAAGCCCTTGCATCACAGCACTTCCCAGAGTTCACAGGTAGGGAGGGAGGCTCTAAGAGTCCTGCTGTGACACAATTCAGTCCAGCTATGAGCTGGGAATCTTTTCTAGGTGCAGATAATAAGGAACCTTTGCAAATCGGGTCCAAGAAGGGCTCCCAAAATGTAAAAAATTTGGATATTGTTATCAAGACGGAAATCCACAAGTTTGTATTTTGCAAATTTTAATTTTATGCAGTTGCTTGTGGGGTTTTTTTGGTTTCATACAATGCTTACCAAAATTACAGTAAAAATATTTGGTAAAACCTTCTTTTCTCCTTCCTTGTTTTCAGTACCTATCAAGGCAAAAAATCAGAAAACTCTTTAGAAAACAGGGAAAAAATACACAGGAATGTATACAGGAAACTTCTACAACACCAGCATTGGCCAGTTCTAGCCCTGGCCAGTATTAAACGTTCTATCAGTAGGCTTGCTTGGTTTAAATGTGTGCTTAGCAGTTTAACTTTAGCCCTCAAACAGCATTATAGAAACAAAAAACTCACTCAGGGTTTTCCTGGGGGTAATGTTCTGCCTTTGCTACATGGGCCAAAAACTAGCTCTTAGTGGAGCTGACTGTTTCCCAGAGGTAGTTGTAAAAAAGAAATAGAGGCGCTCAAACCCAGTGTAATCCAGCTGGCTAATTAGATGAAACCTGGTATCCTTTCCTTATGATGTACCTTTGAAGTCAGGGCTGGCATTACTCAGGTGAAATGTCTTGCATGTGCTCCTAACAAACCAAAGGAAGTTAATTGTGTGAGATTTTTCTTAATCCCGGTTTGTAATGAGCTCAGAGCTCCCATGTGACCTACCTGAAGCTCACTCATGATATGTAGGAGTCTCCATGTATTTCTTAAAATAAGGGAAGGGTAAACAATAATTAATGGCAGATGATGTAGAGATGTGTTTGTGTGTCACTGGATTTTTATTGCTTAGGCTCATTTGCAGGAAACCACTTAGGTCTGGCACACTGCCCGATTTACACTAAAACTTTCATGTTTCACAAAGCATCTTTGAAAACACTTAAAGACCTCTTGGAAAAACAACCTCTTCTGGTAAAGATAATAATCCTGTTAGCTAAATATCTAAGAGCATTGCTTGTATATTTACCTGACCTGCACCTTTCTTCTCTTGCCTATCATTAACTTCCCAGACAGAAGCTCTTTCACTGACTGTTCCTTCCCTTGCAGTACTCTCTTGAGCTTTTACTTTATGAGGGCTTTCAGTTTGCTCCTTTGCAGTCCCTGGGAATGGATCAGAAAGTTTTGTATGGATCAGGGCATACTCATATGCTTGTCTGACAAGGATCTTCAGCTGAGATGAAGAAGGAATCCTTATGGGACCAGCAAGTAGAATTAAGAAGAAAAAGCCTTTCCAGTTTTTGTAGGAACTCATCTTTGTCACTTTTTTCTCACAAAGAAGGTGTGGAAAAGTTTTCACAGTGACTTAAATTAGCCAAGGACCAGACCTACCTGACCAACTGAATGGCTTCTGTGATGGAGTGACTACACTCATGGACAAGGGAAGATCCACTAATATAATTTATCTGGACTTCTGTAAGGCTTTTCACACAATGTCCTCATACGGAGAATCCTGTCACACTGGACATGTGTGTGCACTTTTTATACTTCATATATAACTGACAGATAACCTTATTTTGCTGTCACCACTTTTTATTTCATACTAACTGTTAGTTTCAAGCTCAAGAAAAGAGTATTGAAGGAAGATATCAAACAGTACTGGTCCAAATATGGGCTCCTGAGGGACCCCACTCATCACTGCTCTCCATCTGGACACCAAGGAGTTGACTGCTACTTTCTGGTTGTGACAATCAAGCCAGTGCATCATCCAACAAACAGTCCATGTCGAATCCCAAACCAGTTGGTGTAACCAATGTTTGTTTCTAGCTTCTGTTGTGCTTCCATAATAACACTCTTGTGTGTCTCTGCCAGAGTCCAAATGTCTTCTTGTGTGTCTTTGTTTAAAAATGGGCTTAGCTGGATTGCTAAAAATGGGCATTTCTGGCACGAACTCTTCAGAAAATTGGATTTGGAAGGGAGGCTAAAGTTTTCTCTTACGTACATCCCATGAAGACTTGTTGACACTCAACAGGGGACCTATAACATCTGTCACTGAAGAAGTTGATTTTTTTCCTATTCAATGTGCCATGAAATTCTGTGATGTCATTACTACAATGGTATCTGACATTGGAACAGAAACTGTCTAATTAGTTTTATTAGTCCCTACACTGCTGTTCTTGGTTATAACAGAGAGGTCAATGTACCAGCTAAAGGTGCTCCCTCTGTCCCTCAGGACTTTATATCCTTTCCTCTCACCTATTTGTACATTCATAGTTTGTAAGGAGATAAGCATCTTCTATGCATATCTTGAATTTTCAAAGAAGCCCCTTCTAAGAAGAGTTTGTGACAGCCTCAGTCTGACTGAAGGCAGCGTAGAGCTGGATGCTCAGCTGCCATAATTTCCTGGTCACCCTATTGTCTATTAATCCTCAACTTTACTGGCCAGAGTCCCTGATTAACTACAGTTTATAAAATGAGGGAAAGAAACTAAACCTAAAACAAAGGAACATATCAAACACTAAAAAAAAAAAAAAAAAAAAAAAAAAAAAAAAAAATCCAGAAAGCTATGCTGAGGTTAAAACCTTCTGATACCCTGACAAATGCCCATGTTAATTCTGAGGGCAGCACAAGTCCCCTTGGGAATGTATCTCTGGTGTGCACAGGCACTTTCCTGAGCTGTTCATGAGATAGGAAAGACCACACACGTCCTAGATTCCTGAAAGTGTCCGAAATTGCTCAAAGTGGGACTGGGCTCTCCTTCCCAGAAATTTTTAGTTCAGTTGTTAATAGAAAGATTGGGATTTCCCAAGTTTTGATAGCACAAATTGTTTTATAAACTTGATCTTCTTTCCATCTGTGACCTTTCCTTCACGTCCTCATGGGTATGCCTGATAGACACATATCCATTTAAAGAGCAGGTAGGTAGTTCTTTTGTCCTGTTGCTGTTTCTGACATGATTCAGTATGTAGGCATAATGGAGCCAACCACATGTGTGATGGTCACTCCTGCAGAGTTTGCCACGTCTAATGAACAGCAGCTGGAATGCTGAGAGAGCCCTAGAGCAGAGCTGCTCTAATCGAGTGAAATTCTGCCTCTATCTCAATCTTCTTTTGCAGGTTTTTCTATTTCCTGCCCTGGATGAATTTTTTGACCTTATTAGTTTACCTTGCCAAATGAATAGCTGTTTCTCCTTAGCCACAAACAGCCACTTTTGAGTCTCCAGCAATGCGGGAATGTCCAGGCTGCAGGGCACATGTCTTGACTACTGCCTCCAGAGCTGCACCACAGATCTGTTTAGCTGCTGGCGCCAATGATTTAGCTGGCTTTGAACAACTGTGGGTCAGATTAAGATTCAGTCTACTTGCTGTTTGTTTTAGTTGATTTCCCTGCTTTATTGGATAGTCGTGTTCTCTCTTGCTGCTGTATCTTCTGGCCTTAGAAAAGTCTAGACTGCCAGAGAAATGCTTACATGTTCTTTTTTTGCCCATCTCTCTTTTAATATAACCAATATTGAGCAGAGTTGCTCAAGCTTCTGTTTGCAATAAAGCCTGTGTCAAAATATAGCAGACTTTCAAGGAAGTAATTTGGATCTCTGCTAGAAAAGGCTGAGATCCTTTCAAAGGCCATTGACTATAGACATTTCTGTACTTCTCAGTGTCACTGTCTATGAGTATTGAAAGGGCTGAGAGGAAAGACCAGTTATAAAAGTAGACTTCATAAACACTGAGACACTGCTTCCCCCATCTTCAGCAACTTGAAACAATTGTGGTTATGTCAGCTCTGCCAAATAAGTAGGATAACAAATCATTCCAGGATGAGAGGCTGGCATGAAAGTCTCCTTATAGCAGTATTTTGCGTGGAAGAACTTTGCATGTATTCTGTAAGCTCTCAAAGTATCCATTAGGTAATATTTATTTAATTTCATAGATTATTGAATATATTAATATAATGTATGTATTTAAATATTTATATTTATTAATATAATATTAGTTGATATTACTTAGTTATTTAGTTAGTTATTTGAGGCCTGGGAAAAGGAAATAAAACAAAATACAAGAGGAGGGATAATGTGAAATAGACTAGGTGGTTGAATTTTCTGCCCAGGATTTTAAAAAGTGATTAATAACATTAAATTTCAGTCATTTTAGATTATAGCTTGAATCACCAGAATGGTATCTATCAAGTTGTGGATATCCATACACCATCAAATGACAATTAAATCCACTCCATAAAACTAATACTTAATTGCAATTAATTTAAAAGTTGGCTGATAATGTATTTTCAGTGTTATTGCTATCCTTGGGATGTGCACACAGTTTAAGAGCACTGAGTGAGTGTTTTTAAGGTATCCCGTGTCTGTGGTAAGATTTTACCCTTCTGCTGGTTAAGCTGTCATCAAAGCACTTCAGATGGAGACATACAGCAATAGAATAATTTGGGCTGGAAGGGACTTTTAAAGGTCATCTAATCCAGGCTGTCTGCAGTGAGATTAAAAAAGGGCAAAATAGATGGCTGAGTTGATTATCAGTCAGCATGGAGTAAGAGATCCATACATGGGACAGAAAGGCTTATTCCAGCACAAAATCAGGAAAGAATCTGAGCACTTTTGCTTTAGAGCTTTTCAGCTGTAGTGATCTAGGAAGAATTAAATCATCCTTGTATATCTGTGCTAAAATGATTATCTCGTGGTGTTTTAGGGTATTAAAAACCAAGTGATAGTTCTCTACATATGGTCTGAAAACTTCACGACAGGGAAGCACAAGCTTAAAGTCAGTTTTGCCAGGCTGTTGACTCCCCGCAGTAAATGCACATTATGCTATGCAATAGTGGCACCCAGTGGAGACAGGAATTACAGCAAAGTTTGTGCTGCTCCAGGGTATGGTCTGCCCAAAACTATCCTGTGTTTAGGAAGGCAGCAGAGGATTTGGGAGGACAGGTTTATGAAGCATCCTCCTAAATCAAAGCAAGCCATGTCAAACGGGCTTTTAATCTGAAAAGTTTAGGTTCTCTTATCTGTTCACAACAACCTGGATGGCCTGTTTTCCTACAGGACAGACCCTCTGCCTTAATTGCATTAATTAAAAAAAAAATCCTTAAGCAACATCTAATGCAAGAGCATCCTTGGGGGAGTGGGGAAAAATGCCCTCTATTCCTACTGCCCTGAGAGTACTGTCTGGACAGGGACAGTATCAGCCTGAAAGGTTTGGAGAGAACAAGAGGAGTGGGATGTGTGCATGGGGGAAAGGGTGATCAGAAGGAAAGCATGCTTCCGTGCTCAGTTTCAGTCTGAAAAGACTGTAAGGTGCATGAGAGAGAAGCTGAGAACAGGAGGGATGCCAGGAGTGTCAGGTAGAGAAGGAATTATCAAGGGAAAAATGTCTTCAAGCTTTAAATTCAGGTAATGCTAACAGCAGCACCACTAAAATAAATGGGCACTAATAATAAGCTGTAAGCAGAACAACCTCAAAAAAACCTATGCTACAAAATGAATGGACTATCAAATTTCTGTAAAGAATGTATTAATTACTATGGAGTGGTCATCATGCTTCTCCATTGGGAATGAGGCTATCTGCACTTGTCATCTTCTGGTTATTGCTTTCTCAGGCATCATGTATTGCAAATAGTTCTGATGAGCAGGCATTTGGGAATAACTGACACGTAATGCTAAAGCAAATGGAGTGAATTAGAATAATGTTCCTACACACAAGGTGCTGTTGAGCTCAGATTTCACTTCCTGTTATATATAGGCCTTACTCATAAGGTCACCAAAATGTGATTAATTAGAATGATGATCTGAGTTCCTAGAAATTGTCCATCCTTAACTGCTTTAACACTCTCTGCCATCTGCATTTATTTTAGCATTTTGTTATAAGTACCGCGGGCTTTGGCATTTTGTCCATGCTGGAATTATTCTAGATCTACAAAGAGTGGTTGGATACAGGAAAACACCTTCCGGGACTTTCTGTTGATCTGGTTATTATTCAGTCTGAGAAACACTCCATTTCTGGAGAAATGAAAGTTCATTTGAAGGATAATAAATAGCATTATTGTAATTGTCTATAGCCACATACCATGTGGTTGTAGGTAAGTAAGTTTTTAATCTTCATTTTTTAAAATCATAGCACAGGTTATGAAAGGCAAATGAAGTTACTTAGGAGTAAGAACCTTCCCCAGATATGTAATGTGAACCTCATGGGTGCTCCAGACATGATGTTTTACTACTGTCTAGGCTGAGGAAGTAATTATAACAAAAGAGAAGACAACAGAACTGTTAGAATAGGTTTGAAATTTGTTTTTGAGCAAGACATAATTGATTTGTTCTGAGAAAAGTAGTTAGAAGGCATAAGTCACCTTTTAGTTATAAAGATTGCTCCTGTCTCATCCTATATCCTGAAAGAACTGGGTTACAAGTCACAGGATCGCACCTAGGAAATATTCATGGATGAAGACACATGACTGACTTCCTGCTCCAGTTAGCTAAATTTATTTATGTATTTAAAGGCTGTGACAAATTGCTTTTCTCCTCACTTAGAAAAGGATTTTTGATAATTTTTGCCCCAGGAAACTGGTGGTTGAATTTTCCAGCCCATGGATTTCTGTGTGGCTATATCAGATGAAGTTGAGAAACATACCCTGCATCTTTATTTTACCAGCTTTGCCAGTATATTAATGATATTGGTGTTACTCTGAGTAAAAATTCTGTGTTTACTGCTCTCCTTTGGTTCATCTTCCCTTCAAGTTCCCTTAAACATGAAATAACACACTTGCATCTAGTATGTGGCACATTTCTTTGCTAGAAGAATTTATGTCTTGTATTAACCAGTAAAAATGAAGCACTTGCCACAAAATGTATGGAGAAGGTAAGGCACTTAGGACCTGGGGTATTGAAGAAGACATTAGGACAGAGAAGTCCAATTAATCAGATCAGGACATGCAGCCCAAAAAAAAAAAGGACAGGTAATTGAGACATACTCATGTAATTACAATTGATTTTTCTTACAGGAAAAAAAAAACAAAAGACAAAGAATGACAATTGTTGAAATGGTAATGGCAAAGGAAGTAATTTTAAGTAGAGATGACACTGGCTTTTTTCCCTTCTTTTTCTCTCTTGTTTTTTAAAGAAGCTATGAGTGCTGATTTCTGATCCTTCCAGTCCTAAAAAAAAGAGTAAGCCTATACCAATAATTAGTATTTTTTAGTTTAAATAAAGAAAAAATTACAGAGAGAGAGACACGCAAGGATATAACAGTCAAAGACCTTTTCAGTAACATAGATTCTAAGATTTACAACTGAATTAAGAGAGATCAATTAAAACTCATTAAAAGCTGACTGATTAGACTCTTGGTCTTTTTCCTTTTTCGTTTAAGAAGAATGGTTTGTGGCCAGTTATTTTGAACAAAAACATTTGCACTTTCCTTAAAAATCCTTAAGGTTTTGGAACAAGTACTTCCATTTACTTTGGCCATCCATCTTTGTAGTGACTCCTGTATTTTACTTCTGGTTAAAGTTGCTCTTCCCTAAAACAACTAAAGATCTAAACCATAAGTGTCAGTAAAAGGCCAGCCAACATCTCTGCTGCTGCTGAGCAACTTGTCCATGCTCGTTGGCAATGGAGATGGACAGAGCTATCCTGCAGGTTTTGTGTATTAGGAGTGGGAAGCATTAGCTTTCTGTCAAGGCAAGGACCATTGAGAAAGTGGTTTGGATCTATTTTGCTTGAGAAATATCTTTGCTTAGTGGTGGGACTAATGAATCTCCAGAGTTCATGGTGAATCTTTGCTGTTGGCAACATGGCAGTTATTTTGATGGGAAGCAATATGGAAATAAATGTTATTGGTATTTGACATGGGTGTTAGTAAAAATCATAGTCAGACAAAACCTCACCTAGAAGGGTGGCAGAAAGGGTGGCTAATTTTATCCAACAAAGTATCTGGGTGCTGGTGAATAATTTAATTTCTCTAATATGAATATCATTATGCCACCTAGTGCATTAAAATATCAGTGCAATTTGAACTGGGTTTTTAATGACAGAAACTTAATTTAAACAAACCCAAACTTGGCTACCAAGCAATTCAGATTTAGGCAAATTAAGATTAAAAAAAAAAAAAACAAACTTATGCAAGCCCTCCCTCCTGTATTCCCTTGTGTGTATCCTAACTGTTGTATGAAAAGAGCTGCTTCAAAAACTTGCAATTCTATAAATATTTTGAAAACAAAAGTCCATGTGTTCAGTGCAACAACTGTTATGTAGATTTTATACAGAACTTTAGAGCAGATGCTGTGAACAGAACACCTAAGTGCCTAGGCAGTCTGAGAGTATTCATACCTGAAAAATCCTGTAGTTACTTTTGGGACAACGTGGGATGTGGAACAATTCTTAGCTTAACTAGGTGTAGGTGCAAGGACTTTTATTGATGGCTCCTAATTACACTGAAGAATGCTAAACCTTCAGTATGTCATATCATTAATATGCCTCAATTGCAAGGTACTTTTCACATATTTGGGGTGAAATCAAGCCTGAGCCATGCTCTTTATTTGTGGAATGTGTGAGAGCCAGCAGTTCTTAGCGTTAACAAGAGACTCACTTCAAGACATTTTTGAATGATCTTTACTAGAACATCTCTTCCTCTTGTATAGAGAGGAAAATAAAACATGTAAGAGAGATTGGACTGAATTTTTTGTTTGGAGACTACTAATCTAATTATAAGCAACATGGGGGATATTTTTAAAAGTCATTTGCACTGATCATTCTTTTTTTTCCTCCAGGATCCTTGTTGGCTTTGAATTTGGTATAATTTGTTTATGTTGAATCCTGTTTTATATAGTTTACTTTCCTCATCAGACATCAGTCAAAGTAAATTAAAAAAAAAAAAAAGTTAAATTCATATGCTAAATTAATCTTTGGTATAAAACAGTGGGAAAGACATAGCACAGACTTTGCAGTGGCTTTTCCCTAGCAGTTGCTATCATTGCTTTCAGTGGCAGTTCAGGCTTGTTGCACTTTCCCAAGGGTAAGAAGGATGTGGATCAGGACTCTACCTGCTGCCCAGTGAAGTTGGACATATTTGCAGTCTGAGATGTGATGGTAATATAAAAAGAATGTCCACAGTTCTTCCTTCCTTTTGTTCTCTGTAAGCTGGGGAGATGAAATATTTTTCAAATATTTCCACTGAAATATTTTATTTACAGTCTGAATTATTCTAGATTAGATTGCCTAGCAAATGATATAGATTTTGTTAGTTAACACTTTTGGGAATGGGGAGTCCTTCGAAACAGTGTTTTTCTTCTTTTGAATGCCTCAAATTCGAGTTCTTTCTAAACATCTGGTAGATTTTGATTTAAAGTTACATTCTTTGGCCGTAAGGATTCAGTAGCTCTGGTTTCAGAATGATGTGTATATACCTCAGAATCCTAGCTGTCACCCTTTTCTAGTATCACTTTTAGATGTCAAATTATGTTATCTTTGATCCCTTGTGAACCAGAGCAGATCCTAATCATGGGAGCTCTCTTGGATCCAGGAGAAACCAAATACCATTCTGTGGAGACTTGCAGTGGCTCTTCTTCTGTTCTTTAGGGACTGGCAGATGGCAGAATGCAGCTTGGTCGTGTGAAATTTCTAGTCCAGACTTGAGCTTTACAGATCTGGGGGATTCAGTTGGCTTGGAGAATGGAATAAGAGTTGTTACTGCTCATAAGTGGGCCTTGTGTGTTATTGGGGAACACTAATATTTAGTACTTTGGAGTTGTTATCTTCCTTCTGCCATAACATCCCTTGCATTTTTCTAAGAATGAGAAAACTGGTTTATGGATTAGGGACAATATTAGAAAAACAGGTAGTGGCTGGATGACAGAATCAGAACAGTGTTTGGGATTTTGCTAAACAACGTATTTGCTTTCCCAGATGTAAAATAAGTAGCTAAAATAAGGCAAATTGGGGTTTTATCTTTGCCATAACATAACACTTCCACATTTATCTATCCAAAATACCCTGAGAAGATCCTGGGATATTGAAGCTGGAATCTGCTCACAAGGTAAATTCAATTTCAGTTGTTTCTGACCCATTTTTCTGATGTAAGATCAGTTTATGAGAATAAGCTGACTTGGAAGTATGATTTTGAATGCAGATTGTAACTGCCCCTGTATCGAAGTATTGTATGGTACTTTTCCTTGGGCTTTCATATACTGAAAGAGCAATCTCTACTGCAATTGTAACAAAATTTGTGGTTTTGTTCCTCCTAGTTCAAACACTAGCTTAACTTTAAATATATGTGTTTATAATTCTTCATAAGAGGTTTTTTTTATATTGAGACCTGTTAAGGCAGTATTCTGCTACTTAATAAAGAATATTGAGTAGAAGAAAAAATCAAAATTCAGCTTGTAAAAATATTCAATTTTCTCAGCATCTTAGGATTGTCCTTATTTCTTCTAATATAGAATCAATGTAGCAACTGTATTTGACCAAAGAGCAGCACTGAAAGGTGCTAATGGAGAGAAAAACATCTGAGATCACTTTACCTTATGACTCCTAGTAGACCTCTGACTTCTCATAAAGACTGTATGTGAACAGCTGATGTTAAACTTGAATTTCTGAGGCTTAAAGCAGTTCTGAATTTTTTTTTTTGCCCCTGCAATCATAGACATAAATCAATGTTTGTAGGAGACTCAAGGAGATTTACCTAACTGTCAGGAGAGGAATCTTAGGACCAAAGTACTGGGGTCTGCTGCAGCCAGTAAAGTTCTATAATTTCTCACCAGATGAAAACTACCCCTTTTTCACTTTTTTGTGAATGTTTTATTTAAATAAAGGGAGCACATTCCTCTGTTGTTATTATAACATGAATGAACTCTTATTGAGTTGCTCGCTAAAAGTTTTATAGTGAAAGTACTGTGAGTGTTTTCACTATAAATGGGTATCATAAAATTCTATAACTTGCTTGTAAAAAGTCTCTGCCAATACAAATCTGGTACATCGAAGGTTGGTTCTGGAGCTAATTTATTTAAAATAATTTATTAAAATAATTGAACAGTCATTGTGAAGTAATGAGTGTAGCAAACAATTCTATTAATGCCTGGTGCCTCATAGCACTGTTCTTAACAGCACCAGAAATTTTGGGAAAAGAACTATAAGTAAAGCACTAAGTCAGTTTTGGTAACTATGTGAATTTAGACATAAAAACATTTTTCTGAGCAAGTTACTGTGTATATTTAATACATTACATTTTACAAATATTCTACTAGTATAGTGCATTTGATTAGTGTACATATGATTGAAATACTGCAGAAGACTTGCATTTTAGAGAGTGGATTTTTTTTAGGCTAAACTGACAACACTGAAATAAGAAATGCAGGAAAATTGTTTGCAGAAGGATCTTCTTAAAAGAGTTTGCAAAAATCTCATATTTAAAATAAGAATTTAAAAAAAGCACAACATCCTATGTATGTCAATTGCTCACTTTCTCTACCTCTCTAATGTAACTCTGCTTTCTACTGGGATGTTTCCATTGTTGTAATTTGAGAATAGAGTAGGGTTGTATTTGTGTGCAAGTCATGGTATAGTGCTATACACCTGGTCAAGAATTTTAATTCAATGAGAGAAGCTGTATGTAGAATTAAAGTAATGATAACAACAGGTATAATTAAAATTATCAATTAAATCTGCAGCATAATTAAGGTTTCCAATTTTTAACTTGAACAAATCCAGAATTCTAGCAGGAAGATTATCAGATAGTTTTCCTGAGAGAGGAAAGACACTGTGAAGAGTTAGATTAGGTGATAATGAGTGGCTGCCACCTCCACACTGCTCTTTTTGGATAGAAACCCTTTTTCATTATTGTAGTAAAATAAGGGTCCTCCAAAAATGCAGTGTGCATGAGATTTTTTTTTTCTCATGAAGAGCTACACTAAGAGACACTAGAAAATAAAAACTGTGGTGTCACACCAAAACTAAATGATACAAAGTAATCAAACATGCTGAAAGAGTGTTCTTGTTTTTAAATGCAAGGCACCAGGTATTGGAGAATTTACCCTCACACCATGAAGTGTCTGTGACATTATTTATTTAAAAGTAGATGACTGGAGCATATTTTTTTCAGGGAGCACATCTCATTTTCTGGAGTGCCCTGCTACACATAACCCAGAGCCCCTGCTTGTTTATAGGAGTAGTTCAGGTGGGTTTTTTTCCTTTTCTCAGACTATGATCCCCCAGGGTAAATAAAAATGAGGGCTATGTGAAAAATGACTAATGTATGATCTTTCCTTAATTCAGACTTGAGGTCCCAGTATCTTGTTCAGCATTCTTGTACACCACTTGACAGTTCCTGTCATCTTATTGACAAGTCCTTTTTTGGGTCTGTGTGGCTTCATTTTAATGGATTTCAGACCCCAAAATATAATGTATAAATCCTTACCCATTATTTAAAAGAAACAAGCATGTACTTTCTGGAATTTGTAATGCAGATGCAGATACCAAGAAAACCCTACAAATAGGAATAGATTCTTGCATCTTAAAAACAAACTGGTGTATCCAGCCCTCAAAAATCTATGGCACAAGAACCTGAGAAACATTTGTTGTCATGTGTCACATAACTTCAAGAATTTAATCTTTATCACATGTGAGCATAAATAGTTTTTCCTTATTCTTACAGGCTTCTGACTCTACTGGTAACACAGTCATTATTGGGATTCCTTGACAGAATAGGAGAAAGGAAGCGTAACAAATGTTGAGTACAAGGGTAATTGCAAATGTCTGGTTTTTCCCCCTAAGCCACCGTGCTCATTTGTGACCAGTGGTTTTCCCTCTGTTTTATCAATGTAACCCAATTCTGTGAACAGCTACCTGTGCTACAGTGACTTCTGCATAACTGCAAGGGAATTCCTTTGCGGTCTCTTCTCCTGCCCTTTGTTGCCACTCAGGGTTTATCCTGTAGAAATGGAAGGATATCACATTGGAGGAGTAGATCAGGAAAGCTGAGTTTATCCTTGGGTATTTCACTTACATTTGTGCGGATCAGTTTGAAGCAATGTAATTCTGTGATTTGTGGGAGTGAGAATATATGACTATTGCTAGGCTAATAGCAGTGCTGTGCCTGGTTTCTTTTATCAACCACAAAAATACTTTAAAATACAGTCTTACCCTTCATATCAGCCCTCAATATTGAGGGAGTTCAAAGCCAGTTATTCTCTTATCCTTGAAGCAAAGACAAGAGAGTAGTCTTGTTTTGGATATCAACCTTACTGATTTTGTCCATCCTTTCTGTAAAATGACTTATTCTCTATTATCCCTTTGACAACCACTTGTATTTTTTATCTGCAACAGGCTTAGAGCATCTCTGAGTGCCGAGGAACATGAATTTTGAGGTGCAGGGCTGCTTCCTCTTGGTTTCACAGGGAGAA